>NC_141994.1:34905906-35548179 GCF_049901715.1 Pseudonaja textilis | reverse complement strand
TTGTAAAAAAATTTGAATCCCACCACTGGAATCATGTAACTCATCAGAAGGAAGTTCTTTTGCATAGAAGAAATTAGAATCTTCCATTTCAGTTTTTTAAAAATAGTATTATTAATAGCAGTTTATTATTTCTTCGGAATCAAACAATCAAGGTTAAATGCACTGCTGGAATGAATAAACTACCTCTAAATCCCTTTCAGTTAAAAAATTGCCTTCTAAAAAAAAATCATGGTTGAAAGTAAACAACATTTAATGTTAGAATGGATTAATTAAAAATGTTAGGAAACATCCCTTTTTTCATTATTATAGAATTATAGAAGAACATAAGATATTTAGTATCTGTGGCCAGCTGATTAATCAGAGTACAGTGAATATGACTTCCAAATGCTGCTTCTGCAGGATAATTGCTAGTTGTGTCCACACATATTTTACTTAAAGTCTAATCCATGTTCAAAAATAGAAAACATGGAATTACAGTAATAATCAGAATTTTTAAAAATCCAGATACTGGTGAAGATGGTAGAAATTTGAAATTAAAATTTGTAGTCAATTTGTGCATAACTCTGATTGCTCTTTATTATCAAAGTGATATCCAAATCAAGCAGATACTTAAGGTGATTCTTCTTCCTACTAAATGTATTTTCAAAGTTGTTATTGATTTCTACACAGCATTTCAAAAAGCTTTGATATCTCTGCAGGAATTTTCTTCCCTGATCCATGGAGATATAACAATTTGGAGCCTTCTGCAGCTTTTAATTACAAATAAACGTCATTCATTGTACCTTTCTGAGTACATTAGTACCTAATGATTAACCCTAGAAGAATTTAAATATTTCATTGAGGCTGTAAACACCGTTGATCAGTTTAATTACCTCAGTTCATTATGGAAATGTTGAGGGGTTGTTGTTTTTTTAGTTTGCAGAACAGGCACAATTAAAAACAAAACTGTTTCAAGCTTCTCCGAAGCATCAAGATAAGCATTTTTCTGTAGTCTTTCTAAAGACAGAAGATTTTAACTAATTTTGGATAACCCAACAACCTAAATCTGTGCTTTTCCAGTATATTTGATGCTGTCTTTTTTAAACTGAGCATACAACAGAAATACAGTATATCAACTGAGTACTATACCAATTATGAACTGCTGCTTAATCCTTCTTTGCAAACCAGTTTTTAGAGGCTAAGCACCCAGCGCGTGCTCATTTCTCATCCCTACCACTCACATTGCAATAATAATCATAGCCTTGTTTTCTTTCTTTCTCTTCTCCTATTTCAGGGAAAAAGTAGGAGTGAGAGAACGCTACATGTGGGTGTTAATACAGTCTGACATTTGGCTTTGCTAGGGAAATTGCTATTCACTGCAAGTGAACAGCAAATTACTGGGCTGAATGTTAATTCTTTGAGACATGCACACATTTAAATGGCCTGAAAAACACTTCTTCCCTGGAAGATTTGGGATATGCAGTTTATTTCCAGAGAACAGGGTTTGAGCCAGATGATCCTTGAGCAATTGCTCATTTAAGGCTTAGAAAAGGCTTAGAAAAGTTTTTTTAAAAGGATGATTTATCTCTTAATCATTATAGCAACTACTTTACTGAACAATTATTCTGAATGCTTATGATTTTTTTTCCTGGTGGAGACTATAAAGAAACCTGTTACATATGTGTGAAGTGGTCTTGTATGAAAGAGAACTAAATAATGTAGCTAATGGGAATACATTCCTGCTTTTTAAAACAAATTAGATGTGAAATTAAGAGACCAATCATATCTGCAAGGACAGAATGTTGGAGTTTGTGGGAAACCTAAAGAGGGAAAAGTCAGTGTTTGATTTTTTAAAACTCTCCCTAATCTTTTTTTCTTTTTTAATGAATCACATCCCATTGAGACCAATTTGAAGGAATTATGTTAAGCCAGATGAGGCAAAATCTTTTTCTTCCCGTTGTTTGAGAGACACAAACACCAGGATTGTCTTCTCAAAATCCTAGAATCAGTGATGCAGGTAGATCTGTACCTTGCTGCTTATTTTCTTAATATAATTGCAAATATTTTAAGTAACAAATATTCATTATATTTGTTATAATTTTTAAAATCATTATTTTATATTTTATACAATAAAAAGGTATTTTCCCCATTAGCTGTCATTTGTTGGCCATTTTAAAGAGATTTCCATTATAGTTATCACTGCTATCTATATTCCATCTGATGCAAATGTTAACAAAGTACTCTCTAAGTTATATGATGCCATCAAGAGGCAGCAGCAAACTTACCCTGAGGGTGCTTTTGTCGTGGCTGGGGATTTTAATCAAGCTTGTCTACAGTTGTTTTTCCTAAGTTTGTGTAGTATGTGCAGTGTATCACCAGAGGTAAGAAAACTTTAGGCCATATGTTTTCAAACTTAAGACAGGCATATAGAGCAATCCCCCTGTCCCATCTGGGTACGTCTGACCACAACTCTGCTATTGTGCCCAAAGTATATCCCCTTTAGTAAAAGGATATGGCCAGTCAGAAAAACTGTTAAAATCTGGCTGGAGGGAGCACTCTGCCATTTGCAAGACTGCTTTGAGACTACTGATTGGAGTATATTTGAGCATTTGGAACTGCAAGAATTCACTGCCACCATACTATCATATATCAAAACAGGCACGGATAATGTAACAGTGGACAAGTGCATCAGTCTATGGGAATTGCAAACCCTGGATGTCAGCAGAGGTACGGACACTCAGCCAGGAATTCCACCGTTAAGACAGGTGACAGAGATAAATACAATGAGGCCAGGGCAAATCTATGGAGAGGCATCAAGGTAGCTAAATAAAAATATAAACAAAAGGTGGTGAACCATCTAGCAGACAACAACCCAAGGCAGGTGTGGCAGGGACTGCAGCATCTAACCAACTATAAGGGTAATACGATGAAGACAGTCAACTCCGATGCCTCATTGGCAGAGGAGTTGAACACCTTCTTTGCCCGCTATGAGGTAAAGAGACCTGACCCTGTAGCCCCAGCCCACTGGGCCTCCAACTCCCAGCCACTCACCTTGCATGAACACCAAGTAAGAGCTGTATTGAAGGCCATGAATTCCAATAAAGCTGCAGGTCCAGATGGGGTGCTGGGGATAGTGGTTAAAACCTGTGCTGACCAACTATCAGAGTTCCTAACAAGGATTTTTAACATCTCCCTGCAAATGGCCAGTGTTTCATCATGTCCCAAAGCGCTATCATTCCAGTCCCGAAGAAAACAGCAATAAACAGCCTGAATGACTATAGACCCATGATGGCAAACCTATGGCATGTGTGCTACAGGTGGCACGCAAAGGCATTTGTGCCAGCATGCAAGCTGCAGGCAAACTTACCTCACTGCGCATGTGTGCATCTCACAGCTGATTTTTGGTAGGTTTGAGGCCTTTTTTGGCCTTCCAAAGGCTTGAGGAAGGCTTCTGCAGGCTTTTGGAGGCTTTGCAGGCCAAAAACTAGCCCCGTTTCATCACTTCCTGTTTTTCTGAAAATACCAGAAGTGATGAAACAGGGCTAGTTTTTGGCCTGCAAAGCCTCCGGAAACCTGCAGAAGCCTTCCTCAAGCCTTTGAAGGCCAAAAAGGCCTCAAACCCACAAAAATAAGCTGTGAGGCGCAGTGCAGGTAAGGGGGCGGTGGGATGGGTGGGTGGGAATTGCACGTGCATGCATAGGGGGTGTGGGGGGCACGCATTGCCTTCTGGGTGCTGGCACACGAGCATGAGGATGCAAGCACATGCATAATTTTTGGCATAGGAGCCCAAAAAGGTTAGCCACACTGCTATAGACCCTTTGCACTAACGTCTGTAGTGATGAAGTACTTCGAGAGATTGGTTCTTCAACACCTCAGGTCATGCCTTCCATCAAACTTCGACCAATATCAGTTCACCTACAGAGAAAATAGGTCAACAGGCAATGCCATTGCTATTGCCCTACATTCTGTAGTGAGTCATCTAGAGAAACTTGGGAACTATGTCAGAATGCTTTACATAGATTAAAGCTGGGCTTTTAACACCATTTTGTCGGACATCTTCATTGAAAAGTTGACTGACTTGAATTTCCCTTCTCTCACCTGTGATTGGATTAAAGACTTACTGACAGACTGGCCACAAACAGTGTGAGCTGGGTCTTTCACATCTTCCTTCCTTGAGTTCAGCACTGGCTCTCCTCAGGGCTGTGTGCTCAGTCCCTACCTGTACTTGTTGTACACATACGACTGCATAACTTCTAATCCATCTAACGTGATAATAAAGTTTGCAGATGATACCACCATACTGGGTCTTATTACATGAGGAGACAAATTAGCATCCAGGGAAGAAGTCCAGAAATTATCCACATAGTGCTCAGAAAACAACTTGCATCTAAACACCAGCAAGACAAAGGAGATGGTGTTAGACTTCCAGAAGCAGAGAGAGTAACCTGCCCCACTCTACATCAAGGGGGGGCTGTGTGGAGTGGGTCTTCTCTTTCAAATTTCTGGGAGTCCTCCTTAGCCAAGATCTCACCTGGAAAAATAACACAATCCAGGGGGTCAGGAAGGCTCAACAAAGACTCCATTTCCTTAGGGTCTTGCGAAAATATCAGGTGGAACAACAACTGATGACTTCCTTTTATCAGTCTATGATAGAAGGCATCCTTATGTATTGTATTATGGTGTGGTATGCTGGCTTGACAGGCGCGGACAGAAAAGCAGTATAGAGGGTGATGAGCACAGCACAAAAAATTACGGGCTGTCTCCTGACACCACTGGATGAAATCACCAGGACCTGCTGCCTCAGCAGAGTGTGGAAAATCCTCAGGGATGATTCATACCCTGGTCAGCACTTCTTTACTCTCCTACCATCAGGCAGGAGATATATAAGCATAGCCAGCCAAACGAATAGGCTGAAAAATAGTTTTTATCCATGGGCTGTCAGACTTCTGAATGCAACATAAACACCACAATTAGGTTTAATATTATAGACTTGCAGGGCCAGCACCAAGGAGGCTCATTTCAATTTCATTGTACACATGTTGTGCATTGACAATAAATGTTTGATTGATTAATAAAAAACATATATCATTACACAAAGGAATTTTATTCAGTATGAGGTCCATGGACATTCCACCTTGTTTCCATTCTCCAGTCCATATAGGTTGGCTATGCAATCTTCTTAACTCCTGCCAAATCTAGAAAACTGAAGGTAGGCAAAGACCAATCACCAAAGGCCATGGCCAGTAAGTGTTTCCTTCAATGGACCAATAGAAGATCATCTCGTCTGGCATTTCATTAACTTTCCATCTTTGGACAAAGGCTAACCTCGCAGCAGTAGTGGCATGGACTATTAAGTATGTTACATCTTTATTATATTCTCCCACATTGATTCCCAGTAAAAAGATTTCAGGTGTAAATTCTATTTTAATTTTACACATCTTTTTTATCCAGTTTCTAATTTTCAACCAATGTGTTTGGACTTTTTTGAAATTCCACCATAAGTGATAATATGTTCCAATTTCTTTATTACATTTTCAGCATTTAGGGGATAGTTTCAGATACATTCTTGCCAATTTTGATGGTGAGGTGTGCCATTGGTAAAACATTTTATATAAATTTTCTTTACATGATGCTGCCAAAGTAATTTTTTTATTTCTATCCCATAAGGTTTGCCAATCATCCAAATTTATGCCGTATCCAAAATCTTTCATCCAGGCCAACATTGTTTCTTTTAATTTTTCCTCTTCCAATTTCTGCAGTTGTTAAATTAATAACATAGTTGTTAAGCGAATCTGGCTTCCTCGTTGACTTTGCTTATCAGAAGGTTGCAAAAGAAAACCACATGATCCTGGAACACTGCATATGAGTCAATTGCCAAACATCCAAATTTTGATAACATGACCATGGGGATTCTGCAATGGTCCTAAGTTTGAAAAATGGTCATAAGTCACATTTCTGTGCCATTGTAACTGAACAGTTACTAAATGAACTGTTGTGAGTCGAGGACTACTGTAGTATACTCTAAATAAGTAAACAATTAGCCTAAGTCCAAATCCAGTCTGGAACAATAACTTTCAGAAGGCTGTCAATGAGGTTGCCATCTGAACTTCATCAGAAGTTCAAGTTAAAATCAGGAGTTGGCCTGCACCCAGAAACCTTTTACAACAACCATAGCATAAGTGTTATATGACTACAGCAACTCTGGTTTGCCAATGTAGAAGTCACTGTGTTTTTGACCAATGGGCATTTCCAAGTATTCTTCAAGTATAGGACACAATACAAATGTACTGAAATAGAGTACAGTTCAGCAACTGTCCCGGGTGATGATAAGTGTGTGAGTCACTATTCCCAGAGCCTTCTGCTTCAAATAGATCACAATTGATATAGTTACTTCCACCAGACAAAGCTCTTCTTAGTTTAGCCTACACCACCTATTTAGCAAAAGTTATGAGTTTAGGATGACACCTCAGTCACAGATCTGTTTTTCAGGTAGAGTGCTACATCTAGAATTATTACTGGAGTAGTTAGAGTTTCTTCTTTATTGCTTTCTCTCTTCTCCTGTCTCCCTATTGCTGAACTAAACATAAACCTCACTTCTACAGTGAAGACCCTAGCCCTAGGCAGCATTTTTTCTAGAACCAATGCCACCATCCTCAATTTTGCTGGAGTCAAGATTGATGAGGAATCTGAAACCCAGAAGAACAGAGATGTGAAAAGGCCACATCACTATCCTCAACAAAATTATTTGAAATCCTAGCCACATTGTTTGCAAGCAAACATTCCTTAATTTTTTCCAGTTCTCACTTAGAGAAACATTACTTATAATAAATCAAAGCCATTCACTTAATTCTTCCTGTTGAACCTGTACTGTAGGTCTTGTATGAATTTGGTTTCTTTGTAGCTTGCTTATCTTCCCGCATGGAGCCTGTAGAAGCTAACAATCAGTCTTCCTGGGCAGATTCCTTGATATCTTCAGTTGTAGGTACCTGGTTAGACACCAATATTGCTAACTCCATATTCTTCACAGCCACAATAATGGTAGCACCATCTCTACTGGATTTCAAAACAGTTGGCATATTACCAAAGCCTGCCTTGCCTTTTCTGAGTACTTTGCCCCTGGGACAGCTTGCTGGAATGACATCTTTCTTTTTCTTTTTTGCTTTCTGTTTGGCTCTTGACAGTTTACCTTGAACTGTCATCAATATCCAACTCAGTTTTCATATTTCACTTTGCACCCAACTCTTGCGGTTGCTACTGTCAACTCAGCTTCTGAAATTGAGACTTTCTATAATTTCACCAGCTTCTGTCCCTTCTCTTCCACCTTTTCACTGCCAATTTTTCTGTATAAAGCTAGAGCAGCTGTCTCCTAATCTGGCTCATAACACTGTGGTCCCTGGAGTTGTCCAAAACAAACAGTCTTGCTGGGCAACCTGAACCAGAGGATACATTCTTTAACCATTTTACATATTCTAGTTCTAACATAACAGTTCTGGCTTCACAAACAGCATGTAATATTTTATTGTATAGTATAAGCTAGAACTACATGTTCATTTCAGTATTTTATTATGGTCACTGACTAGAATTCAGCAAGTCAAGTGCAAATGAAATAGAATAAGACAGGATAGTTTATAACTAGATCTTGAATGAAATAAAAACACGTCTTTTTTACGAACAGTATAGGGAAAGTTAACCATACCATAGAACTGGCTCACATTTTTCATTACTTTTTAACAAAGTAATTAACAGTTTAAAATAATACAAAAAGATTTTGTTCACTTCTTGATTAGCCTTCTTTAATCCCTACATTAAAAGTTCATGACATGTTGGAAAATGTTTATGGTTATTTTTCCTATCAAACAATGGTTACCAGCTTGGCTGGATGGATTTATAGAATTTATATAGTTATCTTCTAAGAATTAATTTTTCAAATAATAAAAACCCTTGGTCTATATAATGTAAGTAACAAGCTTCTAGTTTTTTGGCCAAAGGAAAAAAACTACTAAGTCCTTACAGTCAAAGCTTCTTTTATTCCCCCAGTTTGATTAAAAACAAAGATTTCTTTCTGACAAAAGAGAAAAAAAGATATGTTTATTCCAGAATCAGAAATACAATAACTCAAGACCCATTGTGGTTTTTGTTTTTATTTTATTTAAAAAGTTAAATAAAACTTTTCAGCCTTAGCTTTTCACTCTTTTTAAAACTTCCCATGGTTCTAGTTCTAATGACAGGGTGTTGCGTAGTTTTAGCATTTACAAAAGAAAAAGTGTTGGAACAAAGATGTTATTATATTTCACAGCATTCTTTGAATATTACAGAGAAGAAATGTATAAATGTGTGTTTTCTTTTATGAGTGCTATAAACTGAAAAAGGGTGAGAAAAAGGCAAGAGCAACAGCTGTATTTTCTGCTTTGTTACGCAACTCTGGAGTCTGGAACTCAGGGCCATTCATAAGGCCCATTCACTCAATACAGAAATTGGACTATACCTTTCTGTAACTGCTTGGAATGCATTTTTACTCCTATAAAGAGAAAGCTTACATGTGTAAGTTTTATGTACAAAAACATTTGAAGATATCCAAATTAGTGTGGGCATTACAAAAGGGTAATATTAATCTTAGCAACTTTAAGATGTTTGGACTTCAACTCTCAGAATTTTGCAGCCACCTATGCTGGCTGTGGAATTCTGGGAGTTGAAGTCCATGCATCTTAAAGATGGCAAGGTTCAGAAACACTGATCTATAGAGTGACTGAGAATAGGCAGGGAGAATAGGCAGATACTGATTTCAAATATAACTCATCAAACTCATAATTTTAAATCAGAGGTAGCCATCTTCCAACTGAATTCATCTATTTTGTTTGGTCCACACACTTTTATAGGTTGAAATGATTTTCTATTTTTATAATGTAATGTATGAGTTTAATTACGCTATGTCTTTCCATAAAAGACACAAAAGCTCTGGTTATTTTTCATTTTTATCTCAGTTTCAATTAACCAAAAAGAAGTAAATAATAATAATGAGATTTGGCAATTTCACACAGGATTGGGCAGTGGACAGGAGAGAGAGAGACTGAAGGAGATGTAAAACTACTCTCTGGATTTGAAGGAAAGAAGCCAGTCCCTGTCTCAGCTAAAAATGCCTGACATTATAGAAGCTTCTCCAAATTGGACTCTGAATAATTTTGCCAAAATTGCTGGAAGAAAAGGAATTTGTACAAGTATACTGGAGGAAGTATACCAGTTCTGGCAAGTAGGATACAGCTGATACGCCTCTGCTGCCATGAAAAATAGGATATTTTTTCCAGGGCAAGTTATGGAGATAGAGAGAAGAGAATTAGGCATTAGGAATTCCCTTTCCCCCTGCCTTCTCACAACTATCCCTTTACTTAAGTGAGATTGTTTAAAATAGCCTTTATGGATATTAATGGTTACTGCTCAGTCTTTACGGGGAAAAGATCAGCCATGAAAATGTTCTTCTGGAGAGAAAAGGTGCAAATGAACTGAACTTAGCAAATGCATTAAAGTTAGCAACCATTACAGAAAAATAAGGGCCATGTTCCACAAATCCATGCTGTTCTTTCTGTTGCTTATTCTCAGGTTCGTATTAGGCACTTTGAGGCATGATCACGCTTCACAGAGATCATACTGCCTCTTAACTTCTGGAAACTGAGATATGGAATGATGAATTTAAGCTGTCTGGTGCTGCTCTCTTCAATCCTGCTCACACATACCTTCTGTCATTGGTGACAAATTCCAGCACAATCTTGATCCTATGCAATGAGGCTCATAAATATTCTCTTTAAAGCCATTCCTAAAGCTGGGCATTCATGATATGCTAATCTCTGCAGCATTTACAAACTTAAAAGGGTTTACCTACTTTTAAAAACTTTCTAGAGGCTTGAATGAGCAGACTTTTAATCAGTGACTATGGTTCCTGAAAGAGAAGGTAAAAAAATTCTATACTGTCTCAGATTAATTCTTTCTCGTATTATACCTCTTCTGTATGTTTTATTTTAAATGTCATTTTATGACTTGCTATGTTTTTGGCAGTATTTAGTGTCTCTAACTTAGAACTGTTGTTAAATGAACAGTTGTAAGTAAAGGACTACTGGAATTTGCCCTGCCCATGTTGGGGGGGCATGAGTTTTTCTCCTTGGTAGTTCCTTGATTAGGCTACTGTTTTTTCTTTGTTTGTCTGGTGTTAATTTCTGCTTATCAATATGTTAATATCACATGAACAAACTCAACCATAGTTTCAACTTGGAAATTGTGAGAATCCTAGACAAGCTAAATGCAAAAATGCTAGGGAATTCCTGGAAGCTTCCTGCTGGAGAGGATATGTACTAGTTTTTTTGTTTCCTTCTTAGCTTTTTTATTATCTTTTGAATGATGGGTAAATTTGATTTATCTCTATATGTATATTGATGTCCGATTTGTCTGAGTCCCAAGCTTCCAAGAATTCCCTAGCATTTTTGCATTTAGCTTGTCTAGGATTCTCACAATTTCCAAGTTGAAACTATGGTTGCGTCTGTTCATGTGATATTAAAAAAATGTCTTTATGTCTTCTAACTGCTAGTTGGTATTTATGGAGGCGCTGTAATAGACTTCTACCTGTTGAACCTGCATAGTAGTCATTTTTGTGAGAGTGCCATGGTTTCTAAATGCTGCATTATAGTTTTTGCTATGAGTCTTGAGACTGGTGATCCCACAAAGTTCCTCTGATTTGTTGATATATTTGTCCATTAACTTGAAAGTAGGTAGCGAAGCAGGGGTTGTTGAGGTCTATGATTCTGGATATTTCAATCTTAGTGTATTTGGTTAGATCAGTTGTACTCAGAGATGGTATTTATCAGGTTCTGACCAGTTCTGGAGAACCAGTAGTGGAAATTTTGAGTAGTTCAGAGAACCAGCAAATGGAGACCTCTGACTGGAGATTTTACAGTATCCTTCCCCTGCCAGCCCACAGAACCTATAGTAAAAAAAAAAAAAGAATCCCACCACTGGATGCACTGTCATGAATTCTTCCATTAGTTTTGAGTCTATAAATGTAAAGAGTATTGTGACATCAAACAAAACAATAATTTCATCTTCTGTTTTTAGATATTTGATTTTCTGGAGGCATTGTAGTGGGGAGCTGATGGAATATTTGCTCTCTTTTGTGAGATGTTCAAACTTTTTTATAACTTCTTTGGCTGTACTGTATATTATGTTCCCTGGTAATGATATAATTGTATAAATTTACTAGAAACCAGAAGCCAGCAAGTTCTGCTCCTGGCTTAGACACGAAAGCTATCTGGGTGACTGGGCCAGTCAGTCTCTTTCTCATTTCAGTCTACTTCATAGGGCTGTTGTTGTGGGGAAAATAGGAGGAGGAAGGAGTATTATGTATGTTCACTGCCTTTGTTGTTTATAAAGAGTAAGAAAGGTGGGATACAAGGAAAGAAAGAAAGAAAGAAAGAAAGAAAGAAAGAAAGAAAGAAAGAAAGAAAGAAAGAAAGAAAGAAAGAAAGAAAGAAAGAAAGAAAGAAAGAAAGAAAGAAAGAAAGCATGCCAGGCTTGTATATTTATGGGCATCTATAGAAAAATGAGATAAAAACATAAATACCACTCGTATTTATGTTTTTATTAAACAAATTTACTAGCCACTGTTCTTTTTTGTGATTTGATCTTTCTTGGTTAGTACAGCTTATTTTATGTACTGTCTTCTAAATAATCTCCAAATGACAACATTGCTGAAGTTCTGCATGTAAACACCTCAAATATCTTCATAACCAATATAGCTCCTCTGCTCAATCTGATTTTAAACAATCAGCCTTGATCCACTCAAAGATTCATCCACTCATTCTTTTGCTCTTCAGCCTTTCTTTCAGGTACCTGTTTTTTCCCATACTGCTATAATGTATCTGCAGTTCTATTAATATTACAAATAAATGGTTGATTCATACATGCACATGAAATATCTTGTGACTCATATTAAGTGTGGGTAGTTGCTCCATAGAAAAGTGTAACACCATAAGGACTGTCAGAAAATATCACCTGAAGTCTCGGCCACTTGTTCAGTTATGTCATACATTTTTACTCAGTCAACATGCATATTGAGATAATTTTAAAAATACATAGCATTTGCAAAGTACAGTATTAAGGTCTATGGAGAAATTGCATATAAAATGAAAGGCAACTTCGTGGATAAATAGGATTAAGCAATATTAACTGAACAGGTGTGGGCTGGATCATACATTATGCCAAACCTATTCTGGTTTGTTATGTTTGGCTTGGCATTAATTGTGAATCCAAGTATTACGGCACAGTCCATGCATTATATGAATCTGTTATATTGGCTTGTTCTGCAAACCTTGATTAAAATTTGCCAATTTAGTGTTCATGAGAATAAGGTAGCCAAGGATTATCACTAACCTAATTTCAATTGTTTTGGAAAGAAGGGAAGGTTTTATTGACTTTTATAACTATTTCAGTTGAAACACTGCAGCTGGGGGAAAGGGATAAGTCACTAATGATTCTGTTATCCTATTCTTATACACTGCATCCTTCCCTTGAGTTTGGTCGTTGATCAGTTAAGGTTGATGGTGTTGATGATTTCACTTACTCACAGAAATAAAGATTATAGAACCTCCCATTTGCTATGTAGAAGATTATTTATTTATTTGATTTGTCAATCACTTACAAGATAATAGGTATAAGTATATACATAGTTATGAATACATGAAATGGGTACATATAAGAAAAATAAAAGAAACAATAGCACAGGGACGGTAGGCACGTTGATGTGCTTATACACACCCCCTACAGACCTCTTAGGAAAGGAGTGAGGTCAATAGTAGACAGTCTAAGGTTAAAGTTTTTGGGGTTTGGGGAAGAAACCACAGAGTCAGGTAGAGTATTCCAGACATTGACCACTCTGTTGCTGAAGTCGTATTTCCTGCAATCAAGTTTGATGCGGTTAACCTTGAATTTGTATCTATTGTGTGCTCTTGTGTTGTTATGGTTGAATCTGAAGTATTCACTGACAGGTAAGTCATTGCAATGTATTATTTCATATACCATACTTAGATCAGACCGAAGATGGCGTAATTCAAGGTTTTCTAGGTCTAGAATTTCAAGTCTGGTGGCCTAAGGTATTCTACAATGAGTAGAGGAGTGGAGAACTCTTCTTGTGAAATATTTCTGGACTTTCTCAACTGTGTTAATATCAGATACATAATGTGGCTTCCAGACTGATGAGCTGTATTCAAGTATTGGTCTGGCAAATGTTTTGTATGCCCTAGTTAGTAGTGTGATATTACCAGAGAAAAAGCTACATAGGATTAGGTTAACAACTCTTAATGCCTTTTTGGCTATGTAGTTACAGTGGGCTCTAGCACTTAGATCATTAGAGATGAATATTCCAAGGTCCTTTACAGAGCTTGGATCATCAACAAGGTCTTGACTATTCAGCTATTTTGATTTTTTTTGCCAGTATGTAAGACAGAGCATTTATTTGTTGAGATTTGAAGTTGCCATTTGTTTGACCATTCTGATACATAGTCAAGATCTTTTTGAAGAGTAGCAGTATTGTCTGTGGTATTGAACAGCTTTACATCATCAGCGAAAAGAACACAGTTGTTCTTAATATGATCCCAGAGGTCATTTATGTAGAGTATGAAGAGAGTTGGTCCTAGAACACTGCCTTGGGGGACTCCACTATTGACAGGTACAGAATTTGATAGGACACTCCCAATTTTGACCATTTGTTGTCTGTTTGACAGGAATGCTTCTATCCAGTTATGCAGTTGTCCAGAGATACCATAAGATTTTAGTTTTAGGAGTAGTTTGTCGTGTACCACTGAATCAAAGGCTTTACAGAAGTCTATGTAGTTTGCGTCTATTGCTTTGCCCTGATCGAGTTGTGTAATCCATATGTTTTTGCAGTGTAAGAGTTGTAGATTACAGGATAGATTTTAAGATTATAATTATTTTAATTATAATTATATACATAATTACAAATATAATTACAAATATAATTATTTTAAGATAGTTTTTAAGATTATAGATTAGTTAAGACCTGGATTTTTATTGGGGGAGACTGAAATATTAGTTGTTATACAGTATATAGTATATATACTTTTATAACTTAGTTTCAGCTGATTGAAGTACTTGTAATGAGAAGGGGAAAATACATGCAACTGAATTTTCCTAAGTGTCATATATTGTTATTGTTTGGAGGATGGTAGTTTTGATATTTTAAGGTTACTGAAATCAATAGTATTTTTGTTTGAAATTTCTGATTTCGTTCTTAAAATAAATGTGAGGATTTTATTATATATTTGGTATCCTTTGGACATTACTTTGGTTCTGTTATTTTTGTTACATTACTCTGCTTTAGAATATTGGTTTTTAATATTATAGATATTGTTCTTATTATTAGTTCTTTGATGCTTCCCTTTAGAGGAAAAAACTAACTGTATTGTCTATGTATAATAGTAAAATGGTTAATAAATAAAGCTAATTTAGACACAGCTTTAAAACTCTGAATTTTATAATCAACCTGTAGAGCAATAATATGAAATCACTTAACCTCTATAAAATGATAGAATATTAACTATATTCATTGGAAAGATATTTCAGTTCTTCTAGTTTTACTTTATAAGTATATGGATATGTTTTATAAACAGAATGAAATGATTTACCTGTGAGAGGAGGGAGTGTCATTCAGCCTAATTAATATTTGCTTTGGTCTCAAGAATTATGAATGTCTAGCTTCCCTTATTTAGGGATTTATATATGTCATTATGGAATTAAAATAGAGTTACAGAAGGGGAATAAAAATGAGATATTCTAACTTATTTTTATCACAGATTCGAACACCATGAATACCATTGCAGTATTCAGATTAATGTATCATATTTGGTTATAATAATATAATACATGGGTTGCCAACCTTTTGGACCTCAGGGACCACCAAACATAATTTTAAATCCTCGGATCACCAATATGAATTTTTGACTAGCAACTTGAAGTCCTTCAGAACCATCCCTCTAGGGAACTTCATAACCCAGCCATTGGAATTTGGGCAGGGAAACCCCTATGCAGCAGGAAACAAAATGGTCTCACTTCTAGCTATGTGTAGTACAGTATTCAAAAAGCCACTGAAGATTCCTGGCTGACAAAAGCTACACCTCCACCCCTGACTTACAATCATGGCTGGTTCCACACCTAAAACCTAGAGCAGGGGTCGCCAAACTTTTGGATCTCAGGGACCACCAAACTCATAATTTTAACTCCCAGGGACCACTAATATGAATTTTGACTGATGGTGGCTTACTGATGTTGGTGGGAGAGAGAGAGAGAGATCTGATCTAACCCCACCTCTCTCTCATGCACACACATGCACACACACAAATACACAGAGGCAAGGGTGGGATTCAAATTTCTTAACAACTGGTTCTGTGGGCATGGCCTAATTAGTGGGTGTGACTTGGTGGTCATATGCCTGGCTGGGCATTGCTTGTATGTAACTATTATAAATATTTATATAAATATTGAATTGTTTATTAAAAAAGAGAAACTTTTATCCAAAATCAAGCAAAGCAGGCAGGCAGATAGAGTTGCTCACAGAACCACAAATTCATTCAGAGATCTGTGAGATTGGCTACCTGAGCCTGTCACAATAAAATTTGCTCACAAGCAAACCCATAAAATTTGCTAGTAAGAAAACTCACAAAATTAAGTCACAACACACCATATATGTAAATATTGATTTTTTTTTTATAAAAAAAGAGCAACTTTTACCCAAAATTAAGCAAAGCAGACAGGCAGATTGAGTTGCTTACAGAATCACAGATTCACTTAGAGATCTGTGTTTCTGCCATCAGCTAGCTGAATCTGCACTGCTTCAGTCCTAAGGAAGGTTCGGCTCTGCTTAAAAGCAGAGCCGAAAATCTAAAGATTAGCTAGAAAGCAAGAAATCCAGAGATTTCCTGCTTTCTTGCTAATCTAAATCGCTTGGCAAAGCAGAACAGCTGATGGTCAGAAAAAGCAAAAATAGCAACTTAACAGGCAAGTTTGCCAGGTAAGGAATGAATGGACAGGGAGGGAGAAGCATGTGGGCTGCACAGCCTTGTGTTCCTGCGCAGCCTGGATTAATTGCTTTGGGGGGGTGCTCTGGGGGTGACATGTCTCTGTGGACCACCCAAAATGTTTCACAGACCACCAGTGGGTTGCGGCCCACCAGTTGGCGACTGCAGATATAAAGTAACATAATATTATACACACACACAATATATGTGTGTGTGTGTGTGTGTGTGTGTGTGTGTGTGCATATATTATAATAAATTTATATTATTTTCCTATGACTTTTTATATGAAATAAGAAGAAAGTCTTTCTAGCAATCCATGACCTTTAAATTCACACTTTACAGGAGGTATCAAGTGTACAACTGTTGCAACAGATAAAAGTGTACTTCACATTTTGGATTAAACAGCACAATTTCCAAACAATATCTTGATCATAAGTTATTACTTATGTTAGTTAAGGAGATATTCCATGTTTGGAAGCAAGTCACCTCTAAATATTGAATGTTGGAAAAATCGCAGGACTTTTGCTTTCATGGTGTCAGAAAAGAAAAATTGAAATTAACCAGACTTTTACCACCAGTACTTGCAGTTCAGCATCAATATTCATCCTTATTTATTAATATAAATTCTGTTAAGTAGTTATGTTTAGTTAGTATCAGTTATTTTGGCTAGTTTTGAAACTGATTGATTGATGTTGAGCCTACCATAAATCTTTATTCTGCCTACCACGATAAAGCTTTCCCAAATCCTTCTTGCTCATGCTATTGACAGATCATTTTTCAACATCATCTAACTCTGTTCACTGTGGAAGAAGAAGTCTTACTTACTTGTCCAAGGGCACTAAAAGAATGCAGGCATTTAAGAACTGAAACAAAAATCTTTTGGTTTATAAATAAACTAAATCATGAATTGTGTCCAGTAGAACATTTGTTTGCAGTTACAATGAAGTATTATAATACTGACTTGGGTGACATGATCTTCTTCTAATAATTCTTGGATAATATGAAATCTATAAAAATGCTTTGGGCAAGTTTTGACATAGAAAGCAAATATAACATGTATTTGAGATATTTTATAAGATGGTTCAATTATAGTTATAATTGTGTTAGTGATAAGTGATCAGAAGGCCAAAATAAAAGAAGAGTGATCAAGCTTGATATGATAGATAGTGAGAGTAATCTGGAAGGACAGGAGGAAGAGCCACAATTAGGACAACAGTCTGACAAAAGAAGTTTGAGTCATAGCAGAAATATAATTTGAGAAAACATTTCAGGCTTGATTTGCCTGGTGTCAGCTGGTGCTCCATTCAAAATCCAAGAAAGAAATACTTAGACTCCTTTAATCAGAGAAAAGATATCTTTTACTGGAAATCAAGTGGTAGCAACAAAAGAATTCTGAATCTGAGAAAATGGGCGCGTAAATCACATATACAAAGTAATGGCAATGTTCCCACCCAATAGGAAAGGTTATAAGCCAATGTTCAATTGGCTCATCCAATTAAAAGTTGTGTATATCATCATGTGGGCATCTCCAGGTGGTGATGATGCTTCTGTCCGTTGACCTTGACATAGTTTGATAAAGGGTTGCAGCTGCACATAGCATAGGATAGAAACCTATGCAAGAATGTACCCCCCCCCCAGTTTATACAGTTCTGGTTTGTAACATCTCCAGCTCACTTTCCATAACCATCCCCCCTCCTCCCCGTTACTTATGACAGCTGAAAGATGCAAAGCAAAGGGAGAAAATCTTGAAGGCTGACACCTGGTCTTCATTAGATAAATTGAGGGAAGGGAGGAGCACATCCAAGATTGTCTTCTTGTAACCATCTAATAAAAGTAGTACTGGCATTTATATCTTTGGTTTGCTAGTCTCGTCTACCTCCAAGGGATGACATCAACCTTGCAAGTCTGAATATGCCTTTATCTATAAATGAACCAGGAAGGATCAAGCTGGAGGCACTTTCTCAAATTACAGATTCAGATTTCTTTTGTTGACCATTGTCTTTCTTTTCAGCTCTTTCCTGTACTTCAAGGTTACTTTTTCAGCCTATTATACCATGCTAGATTGGACTAAATTAATTAATAATTTATGAGGCTTGTATGCTGTCCAACTCTCAGCAACTGTCCAACTCTCTGTTACTAATAGTTCCAGGATTATTTAGAAACATTAATGTGAATCCAATTTATTTTTATGTTGGAAAAGGAAAACTGCTAGAAAAATGATAGATAAATAAGTCTCATTAACCTTTCCTATTTATTTCATTTGATTTCATGATTACTGTACTTGATGAACCTTTTTCAAATGTCAAGTGTCATTGTTTGCATCCAATACTTTTAATAACAGAAGATATTTTTGGGTGAACTCATGAGATCTCAAGTGTAAGGACAAAATGATTTTCTAAACTTGCCCTGTTTCTTAGAACCTAGAGCTGCAATGTGTGTTTCTTCAATTTCAGACATTGTCAACTGCATCAGCAAAGTCTGAAGATATTTCCACTTTTGTAACTGGTTGGACACTGCACAAATTTAGAATGAACCTGAAATGGGTTTTACATGGAGTAGACCCTACAGATCTTCCTTGGCATGAAACTGAAGTTACAACACAAGGCTGCTCCAGATGATATGCAATGCATTTGCCTGAACAATCCAGAGTAGAGGGATTCCCCACCACCCCATGTGATATTCTTTATCTATACTTTGGTATACCTATTGGAAATAATATGAACTGTAATACCTGTAACTATTACTGGGCTTAGTGGAGAAATAATCTTGACAAAATAATTTCTTATATTCCTACGTAGCCTATTATTACTGCAATATTTATTTTTATGTAATGACTATAGCAACTAAGATTTTAACCTACTCAAGATTGGAAGAACTGAATTCTCTCAATCGAAGCAACATGGGAAGGATACATTACATATTTCAAAAGCATGAAAGCGAGGAATTCCTCATGCCTACCCCCTAGCCCATCAGATGAGGAATTTCTGATTTTCTCCTTCCCAAACAATTTATTTGAATGTTTGATGGCTCAACATATGAGTCAGAAGCTATTCTGCTTGCTTTGCATTTATGTTCTTATGATCCCTCTCTCTCTTCAATCAATTTTAGGGAAGTCACCCACTTATGAGATCTGTAGTCCTTTGTTCTCTCTACAGCTGCAAGGGCACTCAGTTTGAACGTTTCATTTCCATCTTTGCAATTTTATAAAAGGCAAACCAGCTGCTGGAAGAAGATTATAATTTAGTGACAGTTTCTTAGGAGAAAAAAAGGCAAGAAAAAAGCAACACTGTAAAATTACATCAGTTCTGATTTTTTTTGTTTACCAGTGAAGAAGCTGGCGTTTAGCAGAACTATTTTGACTCCATCTCCCTATTTTAAGATAATGCTGCAAAAAATTACCCCATGCCAAAGGAACTAACAAATATAAATTTAAAAAAAGAAAGGAGAGAAGAGAGTAATACAAATTCCGTTGTTGGTTATGCTTTTTCAATGAATGGATATTGTTTTCATGCAAAACCTTAATGTACTGTTTCTCCATTTTCATAGTCAGTAGTTAATTTCTATCCCCCCAATTCTGCTCCCACTCAAACTGTTCAAGGGTTTCTGTCAACAGTTTGAAAATTTATGGTCATAATTTATGAACATACTGGATGGCATTACTAGCACAGCCACAGTCCAGAATGGTGCCATAAAGATGCCCCTTCATGAAGAATAGCTGATAATACAAACATATCAAATATTATGTATGTAGTTACTTGTCAGGAAATAGAATAGAATAACAGAGTTGGAAGGGACCTTGGAGGTCTTCTAGTCCAACCCCCTGCTTAGGCAGGAAACTATACCATTTCAGACAAATAGTTTTCCAATCTCATCTTCAAAACTTCCAGTGTTGGAGCATTTGCAACTTGGAGGCAACTTGGAGGCAAGTTATCAGGAAATTTCTCCTTATTTCTAGGTTGCTTGCTTCTCTTCTTGATTAGTTTCCACCCATTGCTTCTCTCCCCAGGTGCTTGGGAGACTAGCTTGACACCCTCTTCTTTGTGGAAGCCCCTGAGATATTGGAACATTGCTATCATATCACCCCTAGTTGTTCTTTTCAAACTAGACATAACCAATTCCAGCAACCATTCTTTATATGATTTAGCCTCCCCTAATCATTTTTTCTCTTCTCTGCACTTTTTCTAGAGTCTCAACATCTATTTTACATCATGGCAACCAAAACTGAATGCAATATTCCAAGTGTGACCTTACATTAGGCATTATAAAGTGGTATTAACACTTTATGTGATCTTGATTCTATCCCTCTGTTTATGCAGAACTGTGTTGGCTTTTTTGGCAGCTGTAGCACACTGCTGGCTCATATTTAAATGATTGTCCACTAGGACTCCAAGCTTCCTGTCACAGTTACTGCTATTGAGTGAGGAACCACATATACTGTACCTGTGCATTTTGTTTTTCTTGCCTAAGTGTCGAATCTTACTTTTTTCACCACTGAATTTCATTTTGTTAGATAGCACCCAATGTTCACATTTGTCAAGATTCTTCTGTATCTTAAGCCTATCTTCTGGAGTCTTTGCTATTCCTGCTAACTTGGTGTCATTTGCAAATTTGATGAGTTCCCCATATATCCCCTCAACAAAATCATTGATGAAGATGTTGAAGAGTACTGGGCCTAAAAGAGAACCTTAGGATACCGCACTGCATAGCCCCCCCCCCCCCATGGAGATGAAGTTCCATTGAGGACTACATATTGAGTGTGCTTGGTCAGCCAGTTATGAAACCATCTGGTGGTGATGCTGTCTAACCTACATTTTTCTATCTTATCTTATGAAGTGGTAGGTTATGGTCTACTTTATCAAAAGACTTGATGAAGCCCAAGTAAATTATATTGACAGCATTCCTCTGGTCCACTAATTTTGTCAGTTTGTCAAAGAATGCAATAAGATTTGTCTGGCTTGATCTGTTTTTGACAAACTCATGTTGGCTTTTGGTTGTCACTTTATTTGCTTCTGGGTGTTTGCTGATTCACTGCTTGATTATCTTTTCTAGCATCTCCCTTCGTATTGAGGTCAGGCTGATAAGATCTGTAGTTTTTTGAAAATGTCCAGGCTCTTATAGTTGTGTGATCTTTGTTAGGAATGTAAGTCACCTAACAGTTGGGTTGGAAAATATATAAACCAGGATAGACATTTTAATACTATCTCTTTAAGGGAATGCTAAAATGGTAATTGGGTGTGGTTCCTTAAACAACCATAAGATGGAGCCAGAAACCTGGGTTGTTTTAGTTCCTGTTCTGTTGTTCTTTTCTGGAGAGTGTTGCCATTCCTGCATTGACTGTTGCTGATCATTGTTAGTCTTGATTTGATGTAAGTCTGTTACTGAACTGTTTTTGATACTGGACTTTGTTATTGGATTATCCCTGGACTGAAAACTGACTGCTTTAACCGTGAATGACTTGGACTGTTTGTTGAACTTTGCTTATTTGTTTTACTGGAAGTAAAAACCTACATTTTACTGTACAGTGTGGCTGTGTGCTGTGTGTGTGTTATTCTTCACCACTCTCACTATGTCTCCCTGTGTGCGCTCATTCTCTAATGGGGAATTACCTCAACACTCTTACTTAAATACAGATAAGCAAGTTTAAAAATTAGAATGGTTAGCCAATTTACAGGTTAATGTCCAGTTGAGCAAGTGAGCCCCTAGTTCTTAATCTTTTGAAGAAGTTTAGGAATCTTTATAGAAAGGCCAGCCTGTTCATAAATTCATTATCTTTCACCCAGTGAAAGAAAGGTATTGTTGATTACTCAGTGACACTTTTTTTATTACAGTAGTACTAGGTTAACTTGTGTGTGTGTATATTATAGCACAATAATAATAGTAGTAGTAGTTTGTGAGAATTGTGAGAATATTAGAGTAGAAATTGCTGTATTACTCAGGATATAGCCAATACCTAAGCAACACTGAAAATTCTTCTTTTCTAAAGACAATGATTTCCTTTGAAATGCTGCCTTAATATGAACAAGAAGTGCTTTTTCTGCTGTTCTCTGATCACTACTTGTTATGTCCTGAGAACTATTGGAGTTCTCACTCAGGTCCACTCACTTTGAGTGGGCGTTCTTCCCCCTTTCCTCATTGGTTGGGTCTCCCCAGCAGCCAGCTATAAAAGCAGGCTGCGGGGTCCAACCAGTCGCTGATCGCTGCGAGCCAGTTCCAGGCGTGGCAAGCACGGTCAGCCCTTTATTGCTTAATAAAGTATTGTTGCACTCATGCTCTGGTTCAGCCTCTCATTGCTCAAACTTAACACTGGCGACGAGGATGGGATGGCTACCAGTAGCACTATGCAACCGCTGAGTCACTAGCCGCCGATCCGCAGCTCAGAGAGAGCGATCGGACGGCGATAAGGAAACGCTGATCCGCAGCCAGAGAGAGCGGTCAGCCAACAAAAAGAGCAAACAAAAAGAGCAAACGCTGATCCGCAGCCAGAGAGAGCGGTCAGAATCGAAAGTTAGAAGCGTCTGTAGCCGCTTGTTAGCCCAGCTACAGGGAAAGTGAAGCGCTGCGAGCCGCAGCCGCCCTGTATCAGGCGCGAAATTCAAACGGTTGTCATTTGAATTTCAAACCTAAAAGGTACAGCACAGCACTGTAGCCAGTCACTGACGCCCACTCAGGCGCGAATCCAAACGCCATCAACGGCTAACAGTCTAACGAGGTTAACCCAGAGAGAAAGAGAGGATTTAAAACAGCCTCTCCCGAGCTGAAATCACTTGCCCACCACGGGCCCTAAAACATTGTCTGCTGCCCCAGAGAGATTTTTTCCGCAGGTTATTCAACCGGTCCCAGCACCATGAGTTCCAATCCAGTCTTCCCGGCATTTAAACCAGACGAGGAGAAGTGGGAATCGTATAAGAACCGCTTCAATCATTATATCGATGCAGTTGGCCTGGCGGATGCGGGAGAGCATCGGAAAAAATCGTATTTCCTAATCTACTGCGGGGCCACCGTCTACGATACGGCCGCAGCGCTCGTGGCTCCTCGTGAGTTGAAAAACGTTCCGTGGTCTGAGTTACTTGAAATTTTAACTAACCACTATTCCCCCAGGCCCTCACAGATCGCCAGGAGATTCACCTTCCGTATGAGGAAGCAATCGAGCAAAGAGTCCATCAATCAATACATGGCCGCTCTCAGAACAGCAGCACTGCATTGTGGGTTTGGAACCTACCTGGAGGACATGCTCCTCGATCAATTAGTCTGCGGGGTCAAGGATCTCCACCTGCAAAGGCGACTTCTCGCAAAAAAAGACCTCAACCTCGCGCAAGCAGTCGAGGAAGCCTTGGCAGCCGAGTTGGCAACAACATCAGCCACCGAAATCCAGGGCCCTAGCGCCAAGCTGACATCACTTCCAGTCCACTCCGAGGAGGTGGTAGCAGAGGAACCCATCAGTGATGAAAACGAAGTCCACCGCCTATCCAATGACAGACGGCCGCAGGTAGGAGCCAGACAAGAAAACAGCGGTCCTCCCAAGCACATCACTCTGTGCCTAGCCTGTGGGGGATCTCATCAGAGGGCCACCTGCAAGTTTAAAGGAGCCACCTGCAATAACTGCCATAAAAGGGGACACATCGCGAGAGTCTGCCAAGCCCCCCAAGGCGCAGCACAAAGGCACCCTCCCTCGCACTCGGGACCACAGAGGCAAGTACTGAACTGTCGCTCGCACCACCTTGCCAAGCACACGTGCCACACTGTTAGTAAAATTTCTCTCTCCGTTTCCCTAGAAGGTAAACCGTGCCGTATGGAGGTTGACACAGGGTCAGCGCTCTCAATTATCTCGTGGAACACCCTTAAGAGGCTCCAACCAAGCCTATCCACTAGCCGGCTCCAGAGATGCCAGTTTGGCCTGAAGGACTACCAGGGGAGGACCATTCCTGTAATCGGCAGAGGCAAGTTCCTTGTCAGTTTTAAAGCTTTTAAAGGCCACCTACCTCTAGTGGTAGTTAACGGCAATCTACCCACCTTATTGGGGCTCGATTGGTTTCCCCATCTCGGCCTAGGGCTAACAGGAGTCCATGCTGTCTCAACCTCAGACACTGACTCCTTATTCGCTGATTACTCAGACGTATTCAGCGAAGAGCTGGGGTGTTATAATGGTACCCCCATCTCATTCTCGGTTGACCCCCAAGCAGTCCCAATCAGGCTAAAACCGCGTAGGGTCGCATTCGCTATTCGGCCAAAACTAGATGCAGAATTGGATAAACTATTAAAACAAGGGGTCATTGAGACAACAGATTTCGCCAAGTGGGAGACGCCCATTGTCACACCCCTCAAAAAAGACGGTAGCCTGAGAATTTGCTCGGACTACAAGACGACAATCAATAAATTCCTACAAGTTAGTGCTTATCCTGTGCCCGTCATCCAGCACTTATTACACACATTCGAACCAGGCAGCATTTTTGCTAAATTGGACATGTCTCAAGCATATCAGCAGTTCCCTGTAGATAACCAAACAGCGGAACTCCAGACAATTGTCACTCACAGGGGTGCCTTCCGATGCAAGCGTCTCCAATTTGGCGTAAGTGTGGCCCCGGGTATTTTTCAATCCCTCATGGAGCGGATTTTGCAGGGCCTCCCTGGTGTAGTACCCTACTTCGACGACATCTTAGTCTCGGCCAGGGACAGACCCCAACTCTTCCAGAGAGTTCGAGCTGTGTTAGAGAGGTTCAGACAGCATGGCCTCAAGTTGAAAAAAGAAAAATGTGCCATTGCCACTAGACAGGTGGACTTTCTGGGTTATAAAATTGACGCCTCTGGCATTCATCCCCTGGAGTCCAAGGTTAAGGCAATCCATGACGCACCCACGCCAACCTCCAAAACAGAACTACAGGCGTTCTTGGGGCTATTGAACTTTTACGCATCCTTTTTACCCCATAAAGCATCAGTAGCTGAACCCCTACACAGATTACTGGATAAAAAGTCACCATGGCACTGGGGGCACAAGGAAGACCATGCCTTTAATGCCGTCAAATCGCTACTCACGTCAGAGGCCGTACTTATTCAATTCGACCCTAACCTCCCTTTAGTACTGGCAGCTGACGCCTCCCCTTTTGGAATCGGGGCGGTACTAAGTCACAGGCTTCCCAATGGCGCCGAAGCTCCCATCGCCTTTTTCTCAAGGACGCTCTCTGCCACGGAGCGCAATTATAGTCAGATCGATAAGGAAGCCCTAGCAGCTGTTGCAGCCGTGAAAAAATTTCACGAATTCCTTTTCGGCCATTCTTTCGAGCTGGTCACTGACCACAAACCCCTCCTGGGCCTCCTAGCCGGGGACAAGCAGACCCCTCAAGTCCTCTCCCCTAGGATGACAAGGTGGACTCTTTTCCTAGCAGCCTACTCCTACAGACTGGTACACCGCCCGGGCAAAACACTGTCCCACGCTGACGCCCTCAGTCGCTGCCCCTTACCGGCCCCGGTTGAAGACCCTGCTCCTGTCCACGCCATTTTCGAAATCACCCAGTTGGACCTACCTATCACGGCCATGGACATTGCTGCCAAAACCAAGACAGACCGAACACTCGCCCAGGTGCTCGACTGGGTGAGGAGAGGGTGGCCGGGCGGCAATGTTGATAACAAATTCACACCTTTTAAGACTCGCATGCAGGAACTGTCAAGTCTGCAGGGCTGTCTACTATGGGGCACTCGAGTGGTCATCCCGGCCTCACTACGTACCTCTCATTGCTCAAACTTAACACTACTCCTTGTCTCATATTGACAGAACAATAACTAAATGAACTACAAAACTTGCTTTTCTATGTTGCTTGACATGAAAATCACAAACTCTAGCTCAGTGGTGGCTAAACTTTTTGGGCTCCTGTGCCAAAAATTGTGCATGTGCTTGCATGCTCATGTGCCAACACCCAGAAGGCAATGCGCACGCCCCATGCCCCCTATGCATGCCTGTGCAATTCCCGCCCAATACTCCGTTGCCCTCTTACCTGCACTGCACCTCACAGTTGATTTTTGGCAGGTTTGAGGCCTTTTTTGGCCTCCCAAAGGCTTGAGGGAGGCTTCTGGAGGCTTTGCAGGCTGAAAACTAGCCCTATTTCATCACTTCCGGTATTTTCAGAAAAACAGGAAATGATGAAAAGGGGTTAGTTTTCAGCCTGCAAAGCTTCCAGAAGCCTGCAAAAGCCTTCCTCAAGCCTTTGGGAGGCCGATAAAGGCCTCAAACCTGCCAAAAATCAGCTGTGAGGTGCACACATGTGCAGTGAGGTATGTTTGCCTGCAGCTTGTGCCACAGGTGGATCTGCATGCCACCTGTGGCATGAGTGCCATAGGTTCACCATCACGGCTGTAGCTTATGTCGGGCTTAATAATCTTTTGTTGGCCACAGAGAACAAATCTTGACTTCTAACTTGGACTCGTCAAGATACAAAGCTCTAAAATATTCCCTCACCCATATGGGTTATAGAATCCATTTTATTGCAAACGACAGTGATCTTAGAGCAACATTCGTGTGTCAGAAAATGAATGCTTTTAAAAACTGTAAACAGGGTGTATATCTTTAAACTGAAACAAAATACATCTATGTCATCAGGTTTCAGATAACTATTCAGAGTTATAGAAAAACCAACATGTTTGAGTAGTCTAAAATATCTAAAGCAAACAATAGTCAACGTTCAATTAAAAACTGAAATGAAAAGCAACAATATAGAAAAGCTGTTTTTGCAAGATGATTTTTTTCTCAGTCCAGCTGGTTTTTTCACCATTGAATTCTTACTACAGTATATCCTTTCCTACAATATCTTAATACTCATTATTAGAATGCATTTCATATATCATATGCAACTGGCTTCCCAGTGATTATATACTTTATAGGAAAACAATTCAGAATTCACCCTTAAAGACTTAAAGGGATGAATCTAGTAGAAGAGGGGAGAATAGGAATAATTTGTCTCCCTGAGGTGTTTTGTCTCTATACTGCTAATTAATGCATTGTTGATTAAGGCCAAATGTTGGAGACAGCTATATTTCAGGGTGTGACAGCTTTTCCATTATAAATTCCTATTTATAAACCAAAGAATATAGTAGCATTATTTCATAAACTGTTCATTACATTTATCAAAAGGGAAAGACCAATTATTAACATATGATCAGATGGATGTCACTATTCAGTAATGGACATACCATCTCCTTTCCAGTGAATTTTTTAAAGTTAATCTGCTTTCTAAATTACATCCGTCATTATCTGTTATGTTAAATCATGTTCACTTTCATTCTATTAAAGCTGGGACATTGATTAAAATCCTTAAGGTGGATGATGGAAGCATTCCTGCATTACCAGGGCTTAATATTTGGCTATTTAAAGTGAACTTTAAAAAAAAAAGTCTCCATCCAACAGATAGGAGAATGTCTATTATGAATTATGGATATGGTGGAAGCTTTAGTCCGAGACTTGTTGTGAGAGACTGTAGGGAGCCTGGAAAACTAATGGAAAAGGAGTAGGTGTAAACTGTCAAGAGATGGAAGGCAGACCAACTGGCAGCTTATTGCAAATGACAACTTAGCCCAGGTAGCAAGAAACCAGGAAAAAGGCACTTCAAATTATTCAGAGAAACTCCACTTTAATTAACTCACAATAAATGAGACTGGAGATTCCACTTATAGTTCCCAAAATTGAGGTCAAGCTCCTGCGGCACTGCAAGGTGAAGAAAGCAAGAACCACACAAATTTCAGAAAGGTTTCTTTAATGCTTTCTTGGAAACTATATGAGGAATCTCCTTCTTCTCCTTCTATTCTTTTCCTCCATCTTTTAAAAGGGACTAATGAATGGCAAGAAAGATATGGGATTGGTATGTAAATGAAGAATGTGGTCTTTGGGGCAGAACATTTAATACATTTTTTAATTTATCAACAATACTCTGTCTGTATTTGTGTCAGAAGCACCTACAAAGCTAACCACAGGGTTGAAAGGATTTAAAGGTGACAACACCATTGCCCAGGAGATGCCTCAATAATGCAATCTTCAAGGAGGCTCCTTTCATGACCCCCATCAACATTTTAACAATACTGATTTAAAAAGTGTTCTTCAATGTTGCACAACCTATGAAGTATCTTTTTTCAAATACTTAAAGCAACCTCATCTTTTCTAGAAACAATATCTAGCTGATTCCATATTTGTTTTCATATATAGACATATCATGTCTTCCTTTGTACCCAGTGAAATGAAATGGTGAAAAGGTAAACAGAAGCAGCTTCCATAGCAGTTACTCAAGGCTGAAAAAGTATGTACATTTTCTACAGAAGAATATGAAGCAGTAGCCCCAAATCTATACATCTTAGTGGATATGGCATCAACACAGATGGTTGTATGCAGACCCACCCATCCCTATGAAAGCAACGTTTTAGGATATTAATCTGCTAAATTATAGAGAAGATCCTTCATTTTGGAAATGCAAAAACATTTTCAGAGCATAGTCAACAAAGTCAAAGGTTATTGTTTACACAATGACTTGAAAAGGGTGGCACTCATATACTTCTGTTTCATGCTTAATAGAAAAAATAATTACTCTCTTAGAAATCCTTTTAATCCATCAAATACTGACAGACTAGAAATTATTTTCAGAGATGTAGGCGTAACAATGCCTCAATCTTTCTAACATGCTTTATCTCAGATGAATATACATACTTATTAACTATGTGTCCTTAGGCACTTCAACACTATGGAGGTAAAGATTTTTTGTAAAACTCTCATTTTCCATAATTAAGAATGATCTATCATATTTTCAGATTCGCTCTAAAATAGCAATTATTAATAGAACAGCTATTAACAAATCAACAATAGTTTGAATTCACTAACAATACAAATCTATTTTAAAAAGCTAGAGACTAATTTTTTAAAAACAGGAAAACAATGCACAATGAAGTTAAAATGTTGATATGAATTTAACTAAAGCCATAGTATTGGAAATATGTATCTAAAAGTACACATGCGACTTAAACAATTTGTAAAAATAAGACAAAATGTGTAACTATTTTGAAAAAAAGTGAACATATTTCTTGGGTTGGTAATTATTTTTGGAATTTTGAGAATATATGCTGGAAATTTTCACATAAAAAGCTGTCCTGAGGCTTGCTTATTTATAAAATGATTATCATGATGGACAAGAATAGCTACAAAACTCTGTTAAACAGAACATGGCTCTGGTGACCAAAACTTATATCTTCAGGATGTGCTCTACCATCTTAGTCTTTGCTAGATAATCAGACAAAGTTCCACATAAATACATTATTTGCTAAGAATGGCTATAGGTACAGAGGCACACTTGTCACTCTTGTCTTGTAAGGAAAACACTAGTGGCCAACTCTTTATAGTTTGTTAACTTCGCTGTCTTTTAAAATAAAATACTTAAAACCATAATGCCAATGAATGCAGTCTCAAGCAGGATACTGGGATCCACAAGAATAATACTGCCTATTCCTGAAACAATATACAAAATTAGCAGTGTTGATAAAAATGGTCTAGGTTACCCACCTACAAGTTCTTTTCCTCTTCTGAATTATTTCCTTGTTTATAGAGCCCTTTCTTATGTTTTCCAATGCCACATTTCTTGTTCTTTCCATAATTGTGCATGATTATCCATTTTTAATACCCCGTATTGAATCAGTTTTCTCATTGGTCTTTCTCCTTAATTATACAAGTGAATTCCTTCTAATTTCGCCCATGAAAATGTTACACCAACTCACTGATATGTTCTCTGTAAACCACCTAGTGATTGAGCTGGCTTAAAAGAAGATATAAATGCAGACAGGCAAACTTAATACAAAGAGATAGATTGTACTTCATGATGTTATCTGTATGAAAACTGAGCAGATCTTTACAAGTAAACTTTATTTCAGTGAACAAATGTATGAAGTACCCATTCAAAGCATTTGAAGCTCCACAGTGCTGTATTATCAAAAAATATGTCCAAAAGTAGCTTTGGCATATATATACTGTATATACTAAAGATGATACAGGGGAGCAAGGCAGATCTCCCTTTGGTAAAATACTTTGGTTTCTTTGGGTAGAATAGCAAGGCGAAATATTTCATCCTGGCTAATAATTTGCCAACATCATGCTTCTTATACAAAGTGAGTGGTGTGGTGGTCTAGAGGTGGAGCTCTCACCTCACAATCAGGAGGCTGTGTGTTCAATCCTATTTTTCTCTGGGCATAATGAGAATTTATCTGCTGAATAAAACTCTGCATTGGCGACAGGAAGGGCATCTGGCTAGTAAACACATTGCTCCTTTCAGTTGCCCAGACTCTGCTCCACTAGGGACTACTGGGTTATTAAAAGGAGATGTTGATGATGCCTGTTATACAAAGCATAAATGAGTAAAATGTTTAGCCCCCAGTTATTTATAATGCTTGGTATAAAATATATTTTAAAACATAATAAGATGTCTATACAAGTTGTTTGTTTATTGCTCAGATTGCTAACATCTGGGATAGGATTACAAATCTGGGGTTAGGATTACAATTCTCACCAACCACTGGGCATGCTAGCTGCTGGAATGGAAGTCAGAAGTATCAAGTTCCCCACCTCTGCTCACTTCTATATAGAACAAAATCCAGAACAGGTAATAGCTCACCAAGGCATCAGGAATGGGAGCAGCAAGCCAATTTCTAATGACCCACCATTTCAATTGGAAAAGTGATGCATAGCTTAGTAGCAGGACAGTGATCTCCCTTTCATGAACTTTATGTGTTTTAAACAAAGCTTAATAACTATCATATTGGTATCTTCCTAATAATATTTCCAAAGAAAATGCATTTGAAGTTAATACCTGAACCACACTGCAATATTCTACATATGCTCAGTCTCTTAATCAAAGCAACTTGACATTTCATTTTTGTGAAAAAAAGGGATGAACACCATATTGGCAGTGAAAAAATGGTTGTGTGTCACATTAACCATACAATCTAATACTTTTTAGGATTATTACCTAGGTGTCTAAATTAATGAAAAATGCATTGAAATGCAGTTGCTGAAGAACCACTGATAATGCAGCCATCAAAGGACCTATGTAAATTTAGCAGGAGTTCATTATATTCCAAGGGAAAGGGGGAAATGAACCAGAGAATCAATACAATTACAATAAGAAAATATGTCACAGAGTTTAAGGATGCAGCTGAGAGCTTAGAAAGAAAAGTGCAGATGATAAAAATAGTAAAAATGTTTGCGTCGCTGAAAGCAAAAGCAAGCATAATGGCATAAATGCACATGGATTACTGTCCTTTTCTCCATGTGGATCCAATAGACTACAGCTCATAAACATTTCTGCAGTCATAACATTTATTTAACATATGTGTTTGTCACTGCAAAGTCTATTGTAGTCATTCCTAGTGAAAATATGATAGGGATTTTTGAGAACTGGGTAGTGAGATCCTCTATTCATGTCTGACTAGCTACTTTACAGCTCTGACATATCAGCTAAAATAATACTCTAATGCTCCTTAGCTATTGTAATTTTGCATCCTTATGGAAATAGACAATCCTATATATAATGCAATTAAGTTTTTCTTTTTCAATTTAAATGATTCTTTGGGGGGTCTTTTGGGGTGCAGTTTCTACTAATATGGACTTCTAAGAAATTTAATTCTTTTACCTACCCTGAACACATGCTAATTCCATACTTACTTAACCATTACATATCAGGAGGACAACACATGCACAGAAAGACAAAATAATTATTTATTTCATCTCTAACTTGCCCAAGCAAAGGTACTAGGAAGATCACATTGGTGAGCATTTATGAATCCAATAAAACAACATATAATAATATTGTATCAAAGAAAAAAAAAGTAGCAATATCATTACTTAAAAACATTTAAAAATAGAAAATGCTACAATATGCCCAAGGATTGCTTGAAACCAAAGAGGGAAGGAGGAAGACAAATTTTCAGGGATGCTGTTTCATAAAACTAGGACAGCCAAAGCAAAAATAACCTTGCTTCTCTCTTTTACAATATATTTTTATTGATTAACAAGATAAAAACAATACAACTTTATTAAAGAAACAAAAAATAATAATTAATAGTAACTAAGTAAGAAAGATCATAGAAATAATAGAAACATTATACATGCATTTATAACCTCCATATAAAAGATTAGAAGCTACTTCTTTAATAGTATTTTCTTCTTTCCTTTTTTTATTTTTATTTTCCTTTTCTAAAGGGAAAGAAGAAAAGATTATAAAGAAGTAGCTTCCAATATTTTTATAGCAGTTATAAATGCATTTCTATTCTGTAAGATTATATCATGTTTTCCTTCTTCCATAAGCTACTCTTTCTAATTGTGAAACTCATAAATCACAAAATATTTTTTTTTCAGCAAAACTCTGTAAGGAGCTTCAAGTCACTAATAAATACAATAGTTGATCTTTCTCTAAGCAAATATATTTTGCCACTCTGCTAGTTCCATTATCTTTACCAATCCTTTATCTATGCGAAAAAGCACTCATGCATCATCACAAAATCTCCAGAACCGTAAAGCCTACAAACTTGAAATTTGGCACGTATGTTCCTCTTGACTTCTAGGTGCTCACTAAAAAAAGGATTTTTTGAAATGACCATCAGAGCATTAGCATTTCCTATATTATTATTAACACACTCTGATGCTAAGGAGTTCTACTCCCCCTCCTGACCTGAAAAGAAATATCTTCCAACTGCAGTTCAGCTAAGCCACATCCAGGCTCCTTCTTGCTCACACAGCAAATACTGTTTCAGTTTCCAAATAGCCCTGAACTCTCTCACACACTGACAGGACGCTAGCCAGATGAATACCAATGGATGCTAGTAGGCAGAGGCACAATTCCTCCCCTCTTATTTTCCTCCCCAAAAACTTGCCCGATCACATAGTTTCGTAGTGAAGCACTGGTACCTTGCTAATCATACATTAAAATTGTCTCTCCTCCCCATGTCTCTTTTCTAATATATTCATTAACCCCAAACAATCTTTGTCCTTAAAATTCTTTGTATCAGATATATATTTGAACATGGCTGCCTTTTCTACACTGTATTTAGGCATGATAAAATCCTTTATACTGCCCACATTTCAAACATAAATTTGAAGTACTTTTATACATTGTGACAAATTTTTCTACAATCACATAACAATGATACATCATTTTAAAAAATATTTCTTCTAAGTTATAACATGCAAACACTACTTGACCTATGACCATTCAGTCGGGAAGCATATGACCTACAGTCATGTGATTGCAATTTGGGTGTCTGGCATATTTGGTTCAGGGTTGAACTGTGGAATCCTAGGTGTTCTCTAAGACTGGTTGTTTGCTTGCAGATGTTTCCTCACCCAAGTAGGTAGTATCACCATTGCTAATGAATGTGTGGTTTGCTCATTTGCTCCCTATTTATACACAGTAGCTTGCTCTGCTAGTGTTAATGGTGGCATCATTGTCAGATGTGAAAAACCAGATCCACACTAAAGGTTCAATTAAGCTGATTTTTTACTAAAATCCTACTAAAATTCTCAACTAATAGTTCATGCCTATTTGGAGTTAGATACGAGTTAGTGACACTGAAGAGGGGTTGAAGTTGTGGCTGCATAGGCATTCTAGGCTGATTCCCCCTTTTCACTCTTCCCCCAGGTTCTTCCATTCCCTTTTCCAAAGTTCCTTGATTAAAATATACCTCCTTTATATGGATTAGGGCATGTTTGGTAACTTTCCAGTCTGTAAAATAGAATTCATTTTCTTAATTGGTGTAATAACACATCTTCAAAATATTTATAACAAGAGATAGATACGCCATCTTGTTCATGCGCGTTCCTTATTTTTTTGCATTTTTATGACTTTCCTTTCTTTCTTGTTATAGGTCCATTCACTAATTGTTCCTAGTATTCTGTAATCTTCGGTAAATTTTGTTCTTTACATTAGGCAGTTTTCTTGTTTATATAATTTAGAATAATACTGATGAAATTGTTTTGCATCTTTTAATTGTTTATTTTTTCTCTCTTTTTCTTTGCTCAGTTTATATGCCAGCCATTTCCCTGCCTGGTTTATTTATAAATTCATATTAAATAACAGATTTTACAGATAATGCATTGACCTGGAGATTTCAATACTCAAAAATCCACTTAAAAGTTATAATATACCTTAAAATTCTGGGGTTTTTCCCTTATAGGATACCTGCTAGCATAATCAGTATTTATCACATCTTCAATTAACAATGAACCAATGTTTTCCTTTCAAAATGAAAGAAATTGTTATGATGTCTATCTATAATAAAGCCAAGAAACTAAAGATGAGAAAGCTTACTTTTCCTGTTTAAAGACTTCTCTTAAAATCACAATAAGCTTTGAAGCCTAATACTTGGAATTGAGGAAAGGTCAAATGAGAACTATTCATTCTGCTTCAATCACTTTATCTTATTTAAAGAGCTGTTACAGAAAGAATTAACTTGGGGACTTTTTAAATTATTTAGCTAATGTGTCTTGGCTTTTAAGAAACTGTATTGCTCATTGAGAAATCATGTGATAGAACATCTAATGTCTATGGAGATTCTCAGTCATCCACATCATGGTTGTCCCAAAGTGCTTTTTCAAGAGGCAACTGGACTTTCTGGTTTTACTTTGAAGATGTTTTGCTTCTCATCCAAGAAGCTTCTTCAGCTCTGACCGGATAGAGGAGAATGAAAGGATTTATACTCCTTGCAGACAGCTGGTCATTTGCATTCTTTTAGAGAGTCATTGAGGCCACCTGGAGGTTTAGCTATGTCTTCAGGGTCACTTGTGTGGTGCAAATGGGTGTGGGGCCTTCCTGGAACTGCTGAAAAGACTGTGTTGTAGACTGGAGATAGATGATGTTATATCCCTCCCATCTATTGAATGAGGGCTCAACAGCTCAGGAGGATCTACAGCCAACATACAACATACACGCATACTTTAAACCCAAGAATATACTAAGGCAGAAGCTTGTCCACCCCAGGAATGAAACACCCAGATAACAAACTGAGCAGTGTGGCATATGCAATACAGTGCAGTGAAACATGTACAGATCTGTACATTGGTAAAACAAAACAACTACTTCATAAATGCAAACCACAACATAGGAGTGCAGACTCATCAGGACAAGATTCAGCAGCCCATCTGCATTTAAAAGACAAGGCCACTCTTTTGAAGACAGCAAAGCCCACATTTTGGACAGAGAGGACCACTAGTTCAAAAGAGAGGTCTAAGGGGCCATCTACTTATGTCAAAATTGAAAAGCCCTCCCTCAACAGAGGGGAAGCGATATGATATCATCTATCTCCAATCTACAACACAATACTTTCAATACAATACTTTCACAATACTGGGAGTAGTTGACATCCATTGGAACTACTCAAATGACCCCGAGGACACAGATGAACTTTCAAGTGGCCTCAATGACTCTCTAAAAAATGTGAATGGCCATCTGACTGCAAGGAATATAAATCCTTCCATTCCCCACCATCCAAGCAGAGATGAAGAAGCTTCTTGGATAAGATGTGAAATACCTTCAAAGAAAACCAAGTTCACTTGCCTCTTGAAAAAGCACCTCTGGGAGAGAACACCTAATGTACAATCTAGGCAGCATGTCTTACTTCAGAAGAGTATTAATCTAGAAATAAAATCAATTTCTTTTAAAACAAACAACGAAACTTATTTTTACTTAGGTTCACTAATATAATTCAGGCTGTAAGTTACAGTTTAATTCAGCTGATAATACATTTTAGCAGGGACACAGCATGTATTATGCAGGAAGGAAATTAGCATGTCACTTATTATACAAGATACCCACTGGATGTGCTGGCATCTTCTGCATTCTTCCCATAGTCTTTCTTCACATCCATTCACAGCCCTCAAGCAACAGAGAGAGAACTGTGAATAGTTATCCATAAAGCACACCTTTCCATTCTCACTTAGCAAGTGAACCAACAGCTGCTAACAGGTGACACAGTCAGCAATTTATTATTACTATTCTTTAATAATAAAAGTGCCCCCAATTAACATCTTCCTCGCAATATCTTTACTGTAAAAGAGATTCTTTTGTACCTCGAGTAGTCATAATGCAAGAATAAAGCCGAGTGGTGTCAATTTCAGTCACCCTTTTTGACTAATTTCATTTCACTTTTCAGTTGCATCATCTGAAATTATCATCATCTAGGTAATTTATCATCCAAGGTAATGGACAAACAATATAAAAAAAATGCTCTTCCAATAATATAAAGAGAAAAATATTCTTAATTTTTTACATTTCTGTCAGGCATCAGTTTGGCCATTATAATTTCAAGTGTCACATAATGATTAATGACAAGTTCTTAGTTCTCTCTCTTCAGTTTGTCCATCATGTTGATCATTAGGTGGTCGGCAAAATTTTCACATATTGTTACAAAGTCAAAGGGTCAAAGAAAAGAGGTGTTATACGGGACCTCAGGTAGTCTGAAAGATTTCCCCAGCGCTCTGTTCTGGATCTCATTTCTAAGATTCTGTCAAAGAGAATCAAGACAGAGCTTTTATTAAACTGCCTTTGACACATCCTTTGCTGTTTTTTGTTGATAGTTAACAATAATAAGTGACTCAGAGAGGTAAGGACTGGAGCCTATAAACCAGGAATGAAATCCATATCCGATGAGGTTGTTATCAGGTAAGAACATTTAAGTTATTTTTCCCTATTTCCTGTATCCACAGAAAGTATATCTGCAAATATTTAAATCCATTTTTAGGTGAGTATATAATATATTATACTACAGAAATATAATAAGTATATAAGAAATATAGTATACTTTTTATATACTATACAGTATATATAAGCAATAGATTTTCTATATGCTTGTAACCAGATATGTCTAGCTATGTCTAGCTAGCCTATTTCTGACACAGAATGATGTGGTCTGAGAAAATAAGGCATTGTTTATGTTCTTTTAATTTTTAATTCAAAGTAAATGTTAACAAAATAGCTTGTTACATATTAGAGTCAACACAGTTAAACATGAGTATATGTGGAGGAACCAGTACCACATGTACCCACAGGAATTATACCAGCCCACAGGTTGGCCTGAAAAAAATATTTTACCTTGTGTCAATCATTTGGTGTTCCTCCATAATCCCAGCTAATCAGAAAGAAAGTCATTTTGGCAGAACACATTCCCAAGCAACCATCCTCTGCTAAAGTGCTAAGGATATTTTGAATTCCATAGAATATCTCTGCCTAATTTGTCCAGTCATGTTAGAGTAGGTAGCAGTCAAACCTAACTACATCCAGTCCAATACGCATAGAACAGTATTTAATATGATGGTCTCTATTCTCTATATAATCAACATCTATGCAGAACTTCTACTATGCAGTAAAAAGAAGCAAAGAAATGAGGAAGAGGATTCTCGACGTAGAGGATTCTCTATTAATCAATATCTATGCAGGACTCCTTTATACAATAAAAGAAGTACATGTTCCATAACAAAAAGATTATCATGACTTGGATCGTGGAATAATAAAAACAAAGAATTGGAAGAGGAATTGATGACATTAAGTCAAACCCCCTGTTCAATGCAGGATATAATGTATAAAGCCAGAAGTGTAACCCATAATTTATCTGGGTAATTATCTTCCACTTTTGAACTGTATATATTATGCTTTGCCAAACCAAAATGTAGGCCAGAGGTCCATGGATTCCAAAATAATAAGCACACAAATGAGATAAAAACCAAAAAGTTTTTATTTAACCAAAGCATAGCAAAAGAAAAGCATAGATTTAGCTGCAAAGCATAATATAGATAAGAAATATCTAAACAAAGCAATAAAACAAGACATAGCACATTAAGGTAAAGAGTGTAAAAATGCAGCATCTTACATCCATTCAGTAGGCAGAAGCCCCACTGAAGGCAGCTATGGATTTTCCCTAATTTATTCAGGCTAGTGGATAACACCTTTCCTGAGTAGATCTATACTAAGGCAGTCTTCTAGGGAGTGATTTAGAGAATGCAAACCTTTAACCACATTCCTTATTTTGAGAATATATCTTCCCAGATGCTGGTAAATGTGTCAAAGACATGGATTCTGAAAGGGGAGGAAATTCTTGGGGAGAATTTCCTCCCCTTTCAAAGACAATGTGTCATCATACATGGATGACAGGGGTGGGATACGACAGAGTTAACTACTGGTTCGAGATTTACGAGCTTCCCTGCACGCTGTGAGCCGCATGCCTGTAAATCATCATCAGCATACAGTGTGCAGAGACGCAGCCTTTGAAACAGCCCTCTTTTCCTGCTTTTTTAACTGCAGTTGTACCTCGTTCGGCTGCTAAAGTTGAAAAATCAGGAAATAAAGATCAGGTAAGAGCCTGGATGGGCGCGTGGGCAAAAACATCAGCAGACATAGAACTGGTTCTATGTCTGCTGCTCTTCAGAGCTACCGGTTCTACAGAGGTGGACAGAACCGGTAGAAACCCACCCCTGATGGATGAAGAACACATGCTTGAGGATGCTAGTACAATTCAATAAGCCGGCCTTTAAGTCTTTAAGATCATGCTTTATTGATACCATTTGTTGATTACAGCTTTGAGATTAATATTTACATTGTGTTTGATGTAGGTAAATATATGCCTGTATGATCTTTTCTTAGAGGATATATATTTTTAATGAACTTTACAAATGGATGTCATCAAGTTGGTTGTTCATTGCTTTGAAGAATTCGGTTTCCATGTGCTATAGTGTAAGTGAATCTACATATATTCACATACTTGACACAGATGAATATGTTTGCAAGTGTTAAAATAAGAAGTGTACCCTCAAAGATAAGCTGTTGCACATCATACTATCAGTGAAGCTGAAACTAAAAGGAAATGGAGATACCTGTTGTGAAGAAGTAGATATGTCTTACTAGAATTTAAAAAAATGCAGGAAGAGTTGTAAATTGGGGTAAGAAGTTCAGATTTTCCACTACTTTGATTGATTATAATAATACTGTTGGATTTTCTCTGCTTCTAGACACAATCAATCAATCATACATATTTGTATTCAGAATTCTACTGTGTTCAAGATCCTTGCTCCAAGGTAAGTTCAGTGTCTGACTGAAGTTTTAAGAACTTATGAAAAACAGTAAATGATAAAGGTCAGGAGACAAACAAGTTTGAGAATATTGACTTTAAAGGCTTTTCCAAGTGAAATGACTTAATAGAGGTTTTGTAACTAAATTATTCCACATGAAAAAATACACATAGAGCAAAAAGCAGGGCAAAAAATTCACAAAAGACCCAAGAGATATTTGGAAAATTTCTTTAGAAAGAAAATTAATTAAATCTGTAGTTTATTTTTTCTTTACATATATTAGTGTATGAAAGTATTCCTATGTGTTTATTTTTTCTATATGTAGTTAGAATTAAATATAATTTAAATGTTTGGATTTTGGTTTTGTTTATTTTTAATTTAGGCTTTCATTCTAGGAAAGGTGGAATAAAAGAGAAGACGACAATTATCCTCTTTCTGTACGTTTACAAATCCTATTCAATTTCAGCTAGTAAGCATTCTCTAGGAAGAACTAACTTCCTAGTGACATTTTTAGTAGTAGTGAGTTAAATCAAACATTGTTGATTATGCTTCTGCAAATTTCCCTACATATTTTTAAAATCTTGTAGATTATTTAACTTAGTTAAATTATTAAGCAATCTAGAATTAAGAAATTTCTTAACAGTGAGAACAATTAAATAGTGGAATGGTTGCCTTCAAACGTTGTGGGGCTCCCTCACTGGAAGCTTTTAAGGAGAGACCAGATAGCCACTTATCTGGAATGAGGTAGGCAGAGCTGTCAAACTCTCGACCCACTACTGGGCCATGGCCTGTTCGAAACTGAGCTGCAGGAGTGATGAGCTGCATGATATACATGCATGAAACTCCACTTGTGTGAGCATAGAGCAACACACAGGGGTGAAACTCCACTTACGCGAGTGAAAGGTGCTTGCAAGCAAAATTCCACTTGTGTGAGTGGAGGCATTTGCATTTGTACACAAAACTCCATTCATGCAAATGGAGCTTCACACCTGAGCACAAATGCCTTCTGCTCATACACCTTCACTCATACAAGTGGAGCTTCATGCTCAAGGGCAAGTGTCTACCACCCACACATATAGATCTTTTTACATGAGTGCAAGCACATGCATGAATCTTTGAAAAATCTTTCAGGACCAGCTCCTTACCTAACCTATGGTCACAAGCCACGGTCATCCCCATCTTCAAAATGGGAGACCCCAGCCTAGTTGAAAATTACAGACCAATCTCCTTATGCTGCGTCACCTGTAAAGTCATGGAATCGATTATTAACCAATCCATCATCCTCCACTTAGAGACAAACAACCTACTCTCCAATAAACAATTTGGTTTCAGGAAAAAACTATCCTGTAATCTGCAACTCTTACACTGCAAAAACATATGGATGAGACAACTCGATCAGGGCAAAGCTACAGACGCAATCTACATAGACTTCTGTAAAGCCTTTGATTCAGTGGTACATGACAAACTACTCCTAAAACTAAAATCTTATGGTATCTCTGGACACCTGCATAACTGGATAGAAGCATTCCTGTCAAACAGACAACAAATGGTCAAAATTGGGAGTGTCCTATCAAATTCTGTACCTGTCAATAATGGTGTCCCCCAAGGCAGTGTTCTAGGACCAACTCTTCATACTCTACATAAATGACCTCTGGGATCATATTAAGAGAAACTGTGTTCTTTTCACTGATGATGTAAAGCTGTTCAATACCACAGACAATACTGCTACCCTTCAAAAAGATCTTGACTATGTATCAGAATGGTCAAACAAATGGCAACTTCAAATCTCAACAAATAAATGCTCTGTCTTACATATTGGCAAAACAAATCAGAAAATAAAATACAAGCTGAATAGTCAAGATCTTGTTGATGATCCAAGCTCTGTAAAGGACCTTGGAATACTCATCTCTAATGATCTAAGTGCTAGAGCCCACTGTAACTACATAGCCAAAAAGGCAATAAGAGTTGTTAACCTAATCCTACGTAGCTTTTTCTCTGGTAATATCACACTACTAACTAGAGCATACAAAACATTTGCTAGACCAATACTTGAATACAGCTCATCAGTCTGGAACCCACGTTATGTATCTGATATTAGCACAATTGAGAAAGTCCAGAAATATTTCACAAGAAGAGTTCTCCACTCCTCTACTCATTGTAGAATACCTTAGGCCACCAGACTTGAAATTCTAGACCTAGAAAACCTTGAATTAGGCCATCTTCGGTCTGATCTAAGTATGGTATATAAAATCATACATTGCAATGTCCTACCTGTCAATGAATACTTCAGCTTCAACCATAACAACACAAGAGCACACAATAGATACAAACTCAAGGTTAACCGCATCAAACTTGATTGCAGGAAATAGGACTTCAGCAACAGAGTGGTCAATGTCTGGAATACTCTACCTGACTTTGTAGTTTCTTCCCCAAACCCCCAAAACTTTAACCTTAGACTGTCTACTATTGACCTCACCCCTTTCCTAAGAGGTCTGTAGGGGGCGTGCATAAGCACACCAATGTGCCTACCGTCCCTGTCCTATTGTTTCTTTTATTTTTCTTATATGTACCCATTTTATGTATTCATAACTATGTATATACTTATACTTATTATCCTGTAAACAATTGACAAATCAAATCAAATCAATTCAATCAATCAATCAATCAATAAAGCTCCATTTCAGCCAGAGAAGGATGCACCCACTACTCACACAAGCGGAGCTGTGTGCAGCTCCTTTTGCTCTTATTTTCATCCTTGGTGTTTGGCTTTTTGGTATTAGATGAGCTCGTAAAAATTGAGTTGATATCAAGTAAGAAATTGTTTATCAAGTAATAGTATTCCACATTTTCATTTCAGCCAGGTTTATTTTTTATGGTAATAGTTGAAGGTGGTCTACTTCTTATATGAATTCTGAGATAGCAATAGCTGTATGTTACTTGGAATCAAATATACATAATTCATAAATTCTCCTTGGAGTCAAAATGGCAATACCAGGAATTGTATAATTCCAACATGCTATTAAGTTAAACATTATGTTTTCCAAAAGCAAGGTAAGTATACGTCACTAATATGCAGATTCATAATAATTTGACATCTATAACATAATATTAAATATAGTACATATATTTTACTTATCAAGTTCTATAAACAATAACTATACATAGCTTTCTGAAAATGAATCTGTGAAGCAGCTATATTTTAACAAGGTCTGCCAGGATATTTAAAGGAAATGGGTCTTTTAGAAAAGGAATGAGTCATGTATTACACATTATATTTTGTAAAACTGTTCTTTGTCAGGTGCACATATTTAATTTGTTGAAAGGGTTTTAATTTTGTCAGATGGAGAGAGTGATGATGGTGCGATGCTTTAATAATATTTTTTAAATGTTTCTCTCAAAAACTGAAAGTTTGATGAATAAAGATGCAATCTAATAAGCAGTCTTTGGAACTAAAAACCCTTCCTTGGAACACAGTCTTGTTATTCTATAGCAGGGGTCGTCAACCTTTTGGACCTCAGGGACCACCAAACTCATAATTTTAAATCCCAGGGACCACTAAGATGAATTTTGACTGACAGTGGCTTGCTGACATTGGTGGGAGAGAAAGAGATCTGATCTAACCCCGCCCTCTCTCTCTCTCTCTCTCTCTCTCTCTCTCTCACACACACACACACACACACACACACACAGAGAGGCAGGGGTGGGATTCACATTTCTTAACAAATGGTTCTGTGGGCATGGCCTAATATGTGGGTGTGGCTTGGTGGTCATGTGACTGGCTGGGCATGACTTGTATGTAAATATTGTAAATATTTATATAAATATTGATATTTTTATAAAAAAAGAGAAACTTTTATACAAAATCAAGCAAAGCAGTCAGTCAGATTGATTTGCTCACAGAATCACAGATTCATTCAGAGATCTGTGAGATCGGCTACCTGAGACTGTCACATAAAATTTGCTTGCAAGCAAACCCATAAAATTTGCTAGCAAGAAAACTCACAAAATTAACTCACAACACACCATATATGTAAATATTGAATTTTTTATTAAAAAAGAGCAACTTTTACCCAAAATCAGGCAGAACAGGCAGGCAGATTGTGTTGCTCACAAAATTACAGATTCATTCAGAGATTTATCTTTCTGCCATCGGCTAGCTGAGTCTGTCACATAAAATTTGTTTGCAGGCAAACTCACAATATTAATCCACAACACACTATGTATGTAAATATTGATTTTTTTTATAAAAAAGAGCAACTTTTACCCAAAATCAGGGAAAGCAAGCAGGCAGATTGAGTTGCTCACAGAACCACAGATTCACTTAGAGATCTGTGTTTCTGCCATCGGCTAGCTGAGTCTGCACTACTTAAAAGCAGAGCCGATGATATAAAGATTAGCTAGAAAGCAAGAAATCCAATGATTTCCTACTTTCTAGCTAATCTAAATCTCCTGGCACAGCAGAACAGCTGATGGTCAAAAAAAGGAAAAATAGCAATTTAACAGGCAAGTTTGCCAGGTAAGGAGTGAGTAGGCAGGGAGGGAGAAGCATGTGGGCTGCACAGCCTGCATTAATTGTTTTGGGGGGGTGCTCTGGGGGTGACATTTCTCTGCGGACCACCAACATTTTCTTGTGGACCACCAGTTGCCGACCGCTGTTCTATAGTATTATGATAATTTATTATTTTGAAGATGGAAAGTGGGAAAGATGAATAGTTCCATTCATACAAATAGATACAATATCTATAATATCCTTCGTAAATATAGGCAGCACCAGAATGTCACTGTTTTTTCTTGGGACAAAAATGTAATGTTCTGGATGCCTGGATAAACCACTTTCAGACCTTACATTGTACTACAATGGTTAACTGTAACTAAGGCGATTAAACTACAAAGAGAGAGATTTTGGTGTAAAATAGCAGTTATGAATTTTTAATCCTTGATGCAACAATATCCCACCCTTTTGTATTTTTCCTATTCACCTTTGGGACTGCTACTAGCAGGAAAAAATGTCCTTTTTTTCCTCTGTACTAACACCAGTGTCAGATGATGTATTGGTTGTAGAGGTAGAGAAATAAGATATAGAGAATAAAGAATTCATTAAGTGAAGGTCCTATTTTAACATAGATTTTGCAAATTCTGAAAACTGGACACAAAGATCTGAAGAAACTGAGACAACAATGGTAAAGGAAAATAAGTAACAGAAATAGATGTGCGTGATGTGTGTGTGTGTGTGTGTGTATGTGTGTGATGTGTGTGTGTGTGTGTGTGTGTGTGTGTGTGTAGGTCTAGGTGTGTTCGGATCTTTTCCCTGCTTGCACTGGCACAAAGCCGAAAGCACCAGCCTGAGGATGGTGAGTGGCACCTCGCCAAAACGTCACCAAGATACTCTTAATCTTACATGGGAAAAGACCCAAACACACCTAGACCTACATACCTGTACCCATGAAAATCTACATGCATATATATATGCATGACACCTATTCTGATGAAAGAAATAGAAGAATATGGAAAGGTGGCAGGGGTAAAAATTAATAAAGAAAAAACAAAAATGATAACAAAAAACTGTACAAATGAACAAAAGAAAAAACTAATTAAAAAAATAGGGATACAGGTGGTAAATAAAGTAAAATATTTGGGGATATGGCTGACAGCTAGGTGCTCACCAATCAAAAAAGATAATTATGATAAATTAACAATCCAAATATTTAAAGATTTAGATAATTGGGCTAAACTAAAATATCTCTATTAGGCTGTATTGCAATAGTAAAAATGAACATTCTGCCAAAATTGTTGTTCCTATTTCAGATGGTCCAATCAAGTTGGAAAAAAGCTTTTTTGAAGAATTAAATAAACATATATCCAAATTTATATGGCAAGGGAAAAAACCCAGAATAATATATAAACTATTACAAGACGATAGAAAGAAAGGTCTTCCAGACTTCGAAATATAGTACCAGGCTGCGATAGCAACTTGGCTTAAAGACTGGGTCAATCTGAAAAACAAAAGGATTTTAACACTAGAAGGCTTTAATCTCCAACTCGGATGGCACACATTTATGGAAAGAGTAAACACCATTTTCAAAGGCATTATACAAGGAATGTGCTACTAAATATTTGGGAAAAGATTAAAAAAAGTACATTACTGCAAGGTTATCTATAATGAAGGCAGTTACACATCCAAATCTTTTAGATTTTGATAATATTGTAAGATATAAAGATTTATTACATCAAAATAAAGAGCTAAAGGCTAGGAATCAAATACAAATTTTAGGAAAAGAGATATATGGTGGCCCTATGCACAGATACAGTCGCATTACAAAAAAGATAAAGAACAATTTGGTTTTAACATGACCTATCAAGAATTAGATAAAATTTGGCAAGGAGAAGAAAGGAAGATGATTAGTAAAATATATAAATATCTATTGGATTATAAACTAAAAGAAGAAACAGTCAAGGAGTGTATGATAATTTGGGCAAAAAATGTAGGCCACATTACTGAATTAGACAAGTGGGAACATATTTAGAAAACAAACTACAAATTAACTATGTCAGCCTCATATAAAGAGAACCTCTATAAAATGATGTATCATTGGTACCTGCCACCTGTGAGACTGGCTAAGATGTTCCCAAACCTCCCCACAAACTGCTTGTAACTGAGTCTAGGGAACATATGTCCATATGTGGTGGGCCTGTCCATTTGCGCAAAAGTTCTGGAAAAATATCAAAAATTGGATTTTAAATATAACTAAGCAAGAAGTAAAACTTGAACCCAAAACTTTCTTGCTGGGTATGATAGATTCAAAAATGGAAAAAAAATACCAATATTTAATTTTACACATTATAATGGCAGCTAGAATAAGCTATTCACAAAATTGGAAATTGTCTACCATCCCTTCAGAGGAGATGGTCATCAAAAAAATCCACAAGTATGCAGAGATGGATAGCCTAACTAAACTACTAAAAAATAACCAAGATAGTGATTACTATAAAACATGTGTCAGTCTGTGCTCCTTTCAAAATCCAAGAAAGAAATACCCAGACTCCATGGATCAGAGCAAAGTTATTCTTTTACTGGAGAATGAAAAGGAAGCTACAAATGGAATTCCGAAACTGAGAATTTGGCGCGTAGATCACACATACAAAGAAATTGAATTGTTCCCACCCCCCGAAATCCAGAAGTCTCTTCCAATTAAAAGTTCTGAATATGATCATGTGGGCATCTTCAGGTGGTGATGAGGCCTCTGTCCATTGACCTTGACATATTTTGATAAGACTTCGCAGCTGCGCACAAAGGGATAGAAGCTAGCAAGGAAATGGAAAGTTGAAAAGAAGAAATCATACACCCCCTCCTTTTTCTGCCCACAGTAAAGGAATGCAAAACACCTCCAGCTCTCTTCCCCCCCACAATTACCCCTCCCCCCATTGCTAATGACAGCCGAAAGAAGTAAGCCTAGCAGTAGAGGAGATCTGGGGGAAATAAATAAGATAGATAGCAGTTAGGGTACCCGAAGAGATCTTGAGGCTGACAACATGGAATTCCTGGTATGAATGGTTAAAGAAAAGGCATTATTTGACAACTGGATAAGTTATAAAGTTATTGAAGACATGCATTTAATCATAAAATATTTTGTGAAACATTGAAAGAATGAAGAAGGTATTGTAACAAGGCAGATCACATCATTGGTAAAAAATGTTAAAAAATGTGTAACTATATCTCAACTTTCGCTGCAAAATGTATATATGTATATATATCTGTTTATATGCTTGTTTTTTAATGTTCTAAATGTATGATTCTTAAATAAACTTTCTTTTAAAAATTAAAAAAATAAAAGTAATATATATATAATATATATATATGTGTGTATGGCATTCAGCTTTGTTCGGGTATTTTCCCACGTCATTGTAGTTGTGCTTTTAAAGTTGTAGCGATGTTTCATCAGAATCTCATCTGCCATCATCAGGCTTCTGGGATATATCACACACACACAGATGCACACTAATATTGCAATAAAATACAACCCCTCAGGAATCCCTCAGCATTAACTGAAGAAACAGCATATGGAAGTTGTATTCTTTCCCTCTTTTTTTGTTTTACCACATATTACACCCTTCATCATAGCATCATCTTAGATATTGGAGGTGCTTCTCTATGTCAGTGCAAATTCTTACTAAAAGCCCGAAGTTATAACATAGTAGAGAATATTATTGTGCAAGTTAGTGAAGACAGTCAGGAAAAATAAGATATTGGGTACTAGAATGTTATAGACCTTAACTGAAACAAGGGGCACAATGGCCCAGTAACTAAAGACACTGAACTTGTCAGCTGCAAGAATCAAGTCTTTGGATTGCATGATGGGGTTTGCTCCTTTGACTTGCTCCAGCTCCTGCCCACCCAGCAATTTGAAAGCATGCAAAAGCAAGTAGATAAATGGGTACCACTTTGATGGGAAAGTAACAGTGTTCCATGCACCTTAGCATATAGTCATCCTGGCTACATGACTGCAGAAAATTTGGATAACACTGGCTCCCTCAACTAAAAATCAGAAGATGAACACCATCCCCTAGAGTTGGACATGACTGGACAGGGAAACCTTTCCCTTTAACTGGAAGAAGTCAGATCATCAGAGGTGCTAAAGTAACAAAAAGTAAAGATTAAGGAAAGGAATAAAGTGACTGTACATAGACAGCTAGGAAATAAGGAGTTCTAACTTTGGGAAATTCTGGCAAGAGAGTGGGTAGGGAAGCTGAAATGGAACCAAACCGTGGATATGTAAAAATATGTGATTCAACAGACACATGCACAAAGGAGGAGAAAAGAGAGTCTACAGGAAATTTAGCCTATGGTTTGGAGAAGGAAAAGGGAAACAAACTGAGGACTCAAATGAAACAAGAGCCAAAACATTCAATTCAAGGGAGAGGGCAAACCTACTTATGAGTAAACAAAAAGTAAACATGAGGATTTTCTGACTGCAGCCCTTTGTCCAACTGGGACGCCCCTTTCTGCAGCCAGCAAGGAGAAGGGCAGCTTGAGGGACACATTGGAGTCAGAAACATTGATGGGCAACTCAGCCATTGGGGAGAGAGGCTAGCAGTCTCACTGAGGCAACTGAAAGGGGAAAATTGAGACCTGAAACAGTGAAACATAATAGGACTCAGATAACATAAACCCAATCCAGGAGGAGAGATCAAGCAGCAAGAAGAGAATGAGAAAAACTGCTAAATGACATTTTGAGAGGTACTTCTGTGGGCATTGTACAAGGAAGCACAAAAGGTTGGTATAAATATTGACTGTATTTCAAAATGTACTGCATCTGTTGAGTACAAACTGATAGCTCTGAAGAAGCCTCTCTGCTAGACACAAAGAGATTAATCCCACTGAATTCAATAGCTAATTGTTGTTAAAGATTATTCTTATCCCTGTGTGACACTGTCTTTCTGATTGTTGCTCTTCTAATGAAAATAGTAAAGTTGTTCTCAGCTGTCTAAGAGGGGTGTTTTTAATTGGATGTTCTAGTAGTCAGGTGGGTGTCTGATTCTTAGACTCTGGAAGTAGAATTCTTTAAAGCAGATTGTATAAAATCTCGAAAGCTTCTACTTGGTAGGTTCTGAAAAAGTCAGTTCTATGATCTAAGAAGAGTTTCTAGTTAAAACAGGAGCTTTATGGTTTATCAATAAATTTCACATTACCAATCCTCATCTAGAATATTGCAAGTGGCAGGCAAAGCAACCAAGACCAGCATTGTTTATGAATGACAGTGAAATCAGAAAGAAGAGCAGGTAAGCATCAGCAAGAAAATCCCCCTGCCTATACTAAACAGGACCACTTTATAATGAAAAAGAAGACCCCTCTCCCCCAAAAAGGAAAGGAAAAGAAAGAAGTGGCATAATGGGAAAAATAAAATAAATATGCAAAAGTATTCTAAATACTAACACAGATAGCAATGTTCTTCCTTTATTACTTCCAATGTTTCTTAAGGTTGCTAAACTGCAATTCCAGTATCCCTCACAATTGATATTGCTGGCTGGAAATTATAGTTTAGTTATACCTGGAGAGTGTATAGATTCTCTACTTCTGCATGAGGATCTGGGAAACATCCATAAATAGAGCTTCTTGTCCAGAACTTTCTAAAATCTAGATACTTCTTAATAGGCAGGCACACTGCTAAAATAGCTAGTTACTTTTAATGGTTGGTATCTGACAAGAATAAGGCTCAGGTCTAATAAATACATTGCAAAGAGTATTTCTAAAATACTGATTGTTCTCCAAGAATAAAGCAAATCTTAGTAATGTTCTGTGCTAAAGACATATGCTTAAAATATGTTCCATTGCTTCATTTTAGTTTTAAAATTATTTCTAGGAATCATAGCTGAACTGGGAAATCATAAATACTGTTTTGAAATAAATTTTAGCATAGAATATCTGGTAATCAAGAAACACATATTAATCTTGCTGGTTAAGGTATTTGATATTTTCTTCGTGATGCTTTGAAAATCTAGCCGGCATTAGCCCAAGGCATTGGAAGGGCTCATGTGTCAGATTATAAGAATGGTTTGCTCAGTCATGGTGAATAAGTCACATTTGGCTGAACCAATGTATACCTACATCAAACTATAAGGTGGCTTAATGTGACATATCAATTCATCTTTGTGTTAGAATTGAATAGATAGATTGAATTCTTTATTGGCCAAGTGTGATTCGACACACAAGGAATTTGTCCTGGTGCATATGCTTTCAATTTACATAAAAGAAAAAATACATTCATCAAGAGTCAAGAATCATAATAATCATAATAGTCATAGGGTACAACAAGCAATCAAATCATACAAGGAAACAGTCAATATAAATTGTAAGGATACAAGCGACAAGTTGCAGTTATACAGTCATAAGTGGGAGAGGAGGGGTGATAAGGAGTGATGAGAAGATTAATAGTAATAGTAATACAGACTTTGTAAATAGTTGGACTGTGTTGAGGGAATTATTTGTTTAGCAGAATGATGGCATTCGGGAAAAAACTGTCCTTGTGTCTATTGTTCTGGTGTGCAGTGCTCTATAGAATCATTTTGAGGGTAGGAGTTGAAGCAGTTTATGTCCAGGATGTGAGGGGTCTGTAAATATTTTCACAGCCCTCTTTTTGACTCATGCAGTATACAGGTCCTGGATTGAAGGCAGGTTGGTAATAATTAGGGTTTTTTTGAAGTCGTAATTACTCTCTGAGGTCTGTGTCTGTACTGTTGGGTTGCAGAACCATACCAGACAGTTACAGAGGTGCAGATGACAGACTCAATAATTCCTCTGTAGTACTGTATCAGCAGCTCCTTGGGCAGTTTGAGCTGTCTGAGTTGGTGCAGAAAGAACATTCTTTGTTGTGCTTTTTTGATAATGTTTTTGATGTTAGATATCCATTTTAGGTCTTGAGATATGATAGAACCCAGAAATTTGAGGGTTTCTACTGTTGATACTGTGTTGTCTAATATTGTAAGAGGTGGTAGTATAGGAGGGGTTCTCCTAAAGTCTACCACCATTTCTATGGTTTTGAGTGTATTCAGTTCCAGATTGTTCCAGTCGCATCACGAGGCAAGTTGTACAATCTCCCGTCTGTATGCAGATGATTTTGGTTTACAGTTCCTGTTAGCAATACATGGTAAACATAAGGATGGGATAAATTATGTAAGCCACTTGCACAACAACAAAAAATGTGACACAAACCATTATTTATTTGTAATATCACACTCTTATATGTAACTTTTTCGAAAGTATGTCCTGCATTAAAAAGCATCAATAGGTTTGTTTGTGTTTTTCTCAGAGGGTTTCAGAGAACAAAACTATAGCCCTATTCATACTGTCAGTAAAACATATATATAGTGAATTAAAAAAATAATGAAATCTATTTGTCAGATGAAACAAACTGTCTTATAATATGTTAGAAGATTGAGAGTATAATGTCTTTTAAGCCTGTATATTTTTCCATTTCATTGGCATGTCCTTTTTATGTAATATAAGCTTAACAATAACAACTATTAATGATGGGATAACAATTGTGCAGATATGTTTACGAAGGTGTACCAAAGAGACAAAATACAAAAAAATATTTATTTCAGTTCATGTGTAAAAGATATTTATAATGTTGGAGTCCCTTGGATCCTATGGGAGGGTATAGAGGCTAATTGATGAAACATATTGTGAAAGAAATTTTGTCCTTTTTCTGCACATACAAGGTGGTGGTTATATTATAATCTCACAAGGCATGTTTCATTATTTTTATAGCATAGATCCATCAATATAGTTTATCAAGCTTTCTCATATCTGTTTTTCCAGTTACATCCAATATTATCATTTGCAACAGCATTTTTTTTCTTTGCTGCAACCGTTTAAATGGTTCCTCTCATTTAGGAAGAAGTTGAAAATATATCTCATATCCAGCATAGCTTTAGAATGCTGTGTAACTATTTTTAAAGAAAAGAATTGCATTCAGATAGCCAAATTATAAAGATATCCAGAATAATGCCTATTCTGGAAAAATTGATACATTTTATTCAATTTCAATTTTGGATTGGAGTAGCTATAAAAGGAACTGACTGTATTGAAAAATTCTGAGAATGTCCAGCAGGACAGAAACATGATCCACAGACATGACTAATAATTAAGAGAAATGTTTCATTCTGCCAGTTAGAGACAAATCATGGCCACAACACCATGTAACCTATTTGGAGTCATCTACTTTGCATTACAGTCTCAGACACCTATCTAGTGTCTTGATGATTCGGAGCATGGGATTTGGTTGCTTTTCATTCTAGCCTGCTATTTTCAATTACCTCAAAGAAACCCCTCAGTCAGTAGGAATAGCAAAACTGCTTTAAAATATAGTAGCATGATAGATCTCAGATGAGTGTGAAGATGTTGCTGAAATTCTGGATAAAATAGAATTGATTATCTTTTAGACTATAGAGAGCCAGTTTGGTGTAGTAGCCAAGGCTATTTGACAAGAATAGAAACTGGGAGACTGGGAGTTCTAGTCCTGCCTTGGTCCAGACACTCTGGGAAGGAGTTAAATGCAATCCACTTCTGAAATTGTGTGAAGAAAACTGCAGGAACTTGTCCATTGACTTAAAGGCACACACACACACACACACACACACACACACACACACACACATTTCAGTCTGCCTTAGCAACTCTCAGAAACACTGTAATCATAGGAACTATTGTTCAACAATATATTATATCTGACAACCCTTCATCATTTGTATTTTTTCTTCTCACATATGCAGAGCCTGACACAGATCTCAGTGATCTCCAATCAAGCCTGAGCACAAAGCTTCAAAACTATCATAGGTAACATACAGGCAGAAATTAATGTGGTACTCAGTTTATCAGGCAGCTTCTAGCATCCATGCAAGTGCAATAATCTGAGACTACTCTAATGCCATGTCTAATATCTAGACTTTTTTGTCTTTCTTATCAACAATTGTTAAATCAGCAGTATTATGTGGCAAGTGCTTGTCTGTTTGAGTTCTAAAATCCCAGAGTACTTTAGCTTCTTAATTTTCTATTACTTTGTCTGTGTCTGTGATCCCACCATGCCAACAATGGTATTTCTTGCAGATATTCCAATGTATCATTGTTGCCATTTGTAATGCCATTGTTTATAGTCAGTTTGTGAGATCTTGCAGTAATATGTAGTGGCACACTGTTTCTTCAGCTTCTTTTTGAATTACTATTTTTATTGATGTATTAATCTAGCATCATCAAAAATTGGATGGATTGTTAAATGATAAACTCCTTTCGCCTTTCCTACATAGTGTACCAAAAGTCAAGCCTCAAATGCGAATCACAATATATTTTATTAATTAATATTTTTCAGATATATTGTTACCTACATAAAGATTTTAAAATGCTATGGGGTCAAATAAAGAAGTTTTTAGAAGAAAATCTATTTGAATTGCTTATGGGGCCTGATTTTGTCTACAGGCCTGAATTTTGATATACCCTGTATATAAACATAGAGGAAATAAAAGGAGGTCCAACTAACAACAACAAAAGAGTTACAGGGAGAAAGTCCAGAATTATAGAGGTGTGGTCAGGAAAGGAAAAGCTCAGAATAGAGAAGAACAATAAAAATATTTTTTAAAATACGTTCAAAATAAAATCCACACAAAAGAATTCTGTTAATGAAAAAAGCTAAATTCTAAAAGTTAACAAAGAAAGGAGAGTGCCACACTCAACCCTTATGTTGATTCATTCTTCTCAACAAAACCCAAATTTTCCACTATCAAATTATAAAGAACAGGGTTAAGGGATAAGATCAAAACTTGATAGCAACATGAGCAGGGAATTGTTCTTTATTTGAATGAGTTGAAATCTATAGTGTGAAATGAATTGCATTCTTGAATACTGAAAGAAATAACTGATCGATTGGCTAAACTGTTTCATATTGTCTTTAAGAAATACAGGAAAGCTGGTGAAATGCCAGATGATGAAGAGGAACAAATGTTGCCCATACCTTAAATAAGGAGGAAAACGAACTGTTAATTGCTAAACATTTCTGTGCATCATTAAAAATTGGTTCAAAAGTAGAAAGCAAGAAAATTCTAATCAATACACACCATAAATTTAAAGTGGCAATCCATCATAAAATGTTTTTTTCTATGCCTCATGTTCAATAAATACTTAGTTTTTCTTCACATTGTTATCTTTAATTACCCTTCCCAAAGAGCAATTCCCTAAATCATATTAACAGACTTAAAGATATTAAATCAAAATGATGTGTAACTACTATATCTCATGAATAAGTGTCCATATTTTGCACTTCCATAACAGTAAGACTGACAGACAACCCTTTGTAAATGAAAAACTGATTATTATTTTTCTACAACAGTAGAAAGAAAGCAAACAGTTTATGCAATCTGAAGATAAAACACTACAAAGGGGCCAAGCAAGAACGTATGCTTGTTCAATTTAATCCTTTTTATTAATTATGTTGTTGACACTTTTGCCATTTCAGATTTCCATCCACCACCTCTTGTTCATTGTTCCATATCTATTCTTTTAGGTGAATATTTTTTCTACATCTAAAATTGGGCTAAAAATTGGGATATTTTTGATCTATTAGAATAGAAAAGGCCTTGAAATTACTTAATTATCCAGAAAGGTGGTGGCTTGAACAATATGCATGTAGGGAGCTATCCATTTGGAATTTAATTTGTATTCATGTTCTGAGTGGGCCGTTGGACTTGATGACCTAAATGGCTCCTTCTAATTATATGATTCTGAGATTTTATGATTCTATGATTCTGCTTTTCTCCTGGTGCAAAATTTGCACTGTTTCACAGCATGCCTAATTGCTTTTTATAATTACAAAGAGATGTCTGGGCTTGGATGGATTAGCCTCCATGCAAAGAAAATTATTCTTTCTATCTGGGAATAGCTATAAGCAGCCAATGAGCATTATTGACCAACTTGTCAATATTTTATAATAGGAATATTCTGTACTGCATTATTATTGATTCAGAATGATAAACTTTAGTACCATTTAATGCCTCTGGTTTGTGAAAGTAAAAGTCTCTTGGATAATTAATTAATGAGACTAGTTAGTGTTCGAGAAAATGCATATATTTTCATGTCACGCTTTTTCAGCACTTCTTTAAATCACATTCTATTTTCTTGAGATTTTGTGGTAGGTAATGAAAATCCCTTTCCCCCCACAACCCCAAGGTGAGATGGACATCCATGCATATTCTGAATCCTTTTTTGCTTTTCAACCATGATCACTACATAATATAACTAGATATGTATGTACAATTTTTGATAGATATTAAATATATCTCTACATATATAACACTAATTTGAACACAAAATGTCTTTTTATTCAATTAAAGGAATAATAATAGTATCCTGGATGGTGAAAAGATGCTTATTAATTTTTATTTGATAGATGTCCACATTAATTAGGGGAGGCTGAATGAATTTTGTAGGCCTTTTATCAAGAAGCTGCTACATTATTAGTGGGGGATATTAAAAGCATTGCAAATAGGATATGCCTTGTACATATGAAACATTGATAATAAAAGGCTTCTAAAAATTTGTTCAGAACATTAATCAATTACTTGATTAAAAGAAACAATGCTACAGCTTATCAGAATTCTGATAATTTCCCCCAAAGCAGATGACATTGTTAAAATGTTGAAAAATGGTGGAATTCTTATCATTCTAATGCAAAAATCTAACATCTTTGTGATTGTTCCATTTTGGCAGAGTTATTGCATAGCGAGTTGTGAAGTTTTTCATGAATAGATTAGTACAATAAAATGCAAAGCGGTAAGAGGGAGATAATTTTCACCTTTTTTCAAGTGAAAACTGTTGATCTTTCTAAGTTTTCCTTTGCTGTATGAGAGACAGCTATAAACATTATAAGCCACCTTGAATATTTATATATTCAGAAAGGTAATCATTCACTTAGCTATACGTGAAATAAATACATTCTGAGGACTAAAAGCAGTGAAGATAATTGAATAGCCTTCTGTGAATTTGTGATAGAGTTAAATTAAATGTATAGAAAATATTGTGCAGTGAAAAGATTTCTTGGACTGGGAAAAGAAAGGAAATTCTCTTTCTCACTGTCAATGTACCTAAAATATTAACAACAACAATAACTACAGCCACAGCAACAGCAACAATATAAAAATCAAGGAGTGAAGAAAAATATAAAGCATAAACATGTATGAGCATATTCCTGCAAGAAAAAATTTCATCCCATTGATTAGGCTTAGGGAAAAGTACATGTAATTTTTGAAAGTACAAGAAGTTATGGCTATAGAATTAAAGGACAAAATAGGCATTCCTAGAGTATTAATGAATGGAATGAATAATTTGCTTTAAGCTTCTCTATAAAATTTTACATTATTTGTGAGTTAAAGTCCACTTTACGTTCAGCTGCCTACTTACAGTATATTTATACATGATGCCTATAAAACAAACAAGTATTTATTTTAGTTTTACCTACTTATTTTTCACTGTAAAATGAATAGTGCAATGATTCAGTTGGGTTATGTACCTGATAATTCATCACTTCTAGATCAGGAGTCCCCAACCTTTTGGACCACTAAATTCATAATTTTAAATCCTGTGGACCACTAATATGAATCCAGCACGCTGCTTGCTGAAGCACCTGGACTCCCAGTGATGGTATGGGGTTCTTCAGGCACTTAGCTTGGCTTCCTATTTCTGAAACCTTAAACACTCAAAGAGCCATTTGGACCCGTTTTCCACAGAAAACAAAACATTGGGATCTCTCATCTCTCTCTTTCTCTCAGTATCTCTTTCTCATCTCTCCCTATCTCATCTCTCTCTCTCATCTCTTTCCCTCTCTCTCTCTCATCTCTTCCCCCCCCTCTCTTTCTCTCCCTCCCCCCCCTCTCTCTCCCCCTTTCTCTCATCTCTCTCAGCCGGGCCAGCAGATGTTTTGGGGCAGAGAGGAAGTTGCATGTCTCCAGTCATGCAGCACCAACAAGGGCCAGAAGAAACACCCATGAGATCCAGCAAGAGATGAAGCTTCGCTCCCACTTTGAAATATGGAGCGAATCTCTATCCCCCATCCTTCCCTTTTCAGGCCAGGTGAGGAGTGAGTGGGAGGGCAGGGTAAGGGGTGGGGCCAGCCAGTGGTGGATTCAGCAGACAGGAAGCCATAGTAGGGGGAAGAACCATGATAAAAGCAATTAGGAGTGGCTCAGTAGACACATGTAACACCTCTGCTGTACATTAATAATAAGTGCAGTTCAAATGCAGTTCAAGATGCAGATTGTTGCCACAAATCCAAGGAACTATCCCTTAGATCAAAGTGGGAACTCAATGTATACTTTTTAAAGTAGTACTGTATATGGGACTAGGAAATGTTCTTTCTCTTCCACAGACCTAGGTTAGGGAATGTATTGTATCGCCTGAGTGTAATTGTGCCATTTATTAAGATATAGCTGTTTCCTATCTATTGACTTCTTTTATCTGTTTTATAGCGATAGCACATGTTTAGCTTGTAAGCTTCATTAGAAATTGGGTGGCTTTCTAAAATTAACCTAAATAAATAGAAGTTTTAGAGGCAGGTTAGGAATTTTTAATATATATATATATAAAGGATGTGCATGTTGTTTGTGGGCTTCCAATAGGTAGCTGGATTATCACTCTATGAGCAGATATGTGGAATATATAGGCCACTGGTTTTCTCAAACCAGTCTTCTTTTCTATCTTGATCAGTTCACCTGCCCTGTGGTCTTCTGTATCTGTCTAAAAGATAGTCTCATCTTAGAATAATATTGGTCTACTCTTCACTGGGGGGGAGGGGGGGTTCAAACAAGGGCTGTTGGCCATTTGTCTGAAATGATTTTGTGGATTCATGTGTTGAACTGAGGGTTCAGTTGGATGACCAATAAGAGTTTTCCAACTCATACATTTTATAAATCTAAGATATCATAACATTCAGTGGCCAAACAAAACAGAATTGAAATTAATCAATAGACCCCTATATGGGATGAAAATCCTTCAACACACAAATAACAGAACTGTGTTTTAATTAAATTCTACCAATGATCCTTTTTAAAATGGATTCTTCAAGAGTATTTTCTAGGAACCATATCTTCTGAGTATCTTAACAGTAGAAGACTGTTATGATACTCATAAGTTCTAATTTTCAGTCTGTAGTAAACAGTTATTCAAAATATGCAAAAGAAAGAATAAGCACAATATATACAATTCAAGTTGAACATAGCCATGTGTGAGATAATGGGTTTGCTGGCTAAGAGGGACCATATGCAGATTGAAATATATAGTTATTAGGCTATTCTCAACTCAATGGGATACAGGCATGATTTCTAAAGGAAAAATATATATTTTATTTTGGTACTATTTTAGATAATATTTAACTCATTTTACAGTTTGCAACAATTTGCTACAGAAACATCAAAGAACCCATGAAAATAATATTACTTTGTCCTTTTTTATTTGCTATGGAATTGAATGGGTAGCATTAAATACTAATGGTGGTTTCTTTTTCTTCCTGCTGTATTCTGTAAGCAAAGAAGATTAGATATCTATGTTGCTATAATTGCCAGAAATAGGAAGCTGGAGTTGATAAGCTTGGCTTCCTATATAATCATTTCAGGTAAGCTGCTGACAGCTGGAATCAGATACCAGGAGGGACCAGCTGTGTCTTGTAGATGACCGAGTTCTTCCTCCTTTTTCCTCTTCTACCTCCTCCTCCTCCAGGTGAGATTTGTAAAAGAAGAAGGCAATTCAACCATTCAGATTTAAATACTTCTTTTGTATGTTATTTACACCCAAGATTTCCTTTGTCTTTATTAATATGCCTAGAGGGATGATAACAAATTTGGTTAAGAAGACAATTAATTATATCCAGATAGCAGTCTCTCTTCATTCCCTGTCCATACTGTGAAATTCAATTCCTCTTTTGCTTTTTTAAATTAAATTAGGGGTGTTTCTTGCTAATACTGTAAAAGTGATTTGCTGATTTGCCATTATTTATTTTAAGATTTCTTTTTAAATTTCCCAATGAGAATCTCCCATTCAAGCACTAACTAGCTTCTTGAAAAGCAGCCCAAGTCTGCTCGATGCTTTTCTATCCTGGGAAAGTAGAGAAACAAAAATGAATTTCCATATCTTCTGTAATCTTAAAAGGAGAGATGTAAGCAAAGTTAGATTGTTTGTTTTAGCAGTTGATCCATAGGCTTTTTTTCATTGCTGCTAGTTTCAATTGGTAATTTTCACCAAATGCAAGTAACTGATTTTCATTAATTGAGCAAATGATGTAGAAGACAATGAACAGTATACATAGAATACAGATTCTAAGGATACACAGAACTTCGATTCTAAGGGCTTGTACAAACAAAAATGGAAACAAGTCCAACGGTTTTCCAACACCTTCTGGAAGCAATGGAAGCAAGAATACCTATCTACCCTACAAGACTGCTATAAATGAAAAACCAAAGAACTGAACCTCGAAGAAGGGGACCTTGTCTTGTTGAAGGACAAGGATGTGCATCTGAACTCATGGCCCATGGGACTTGTGCACCAAGTCCTACCCAGCTTTAATGGACTAGTCTGCCAAGTCGAGGTCCAGATCATGAAGCAACAAGTGTCTTGCCATGACCCACAGACTTTTGCTAAGAAGTGCTATGAGGCTGGACACCGACCTAATGTTGTTGCTGAGAAAGACTGAACTCAAAAGTTGAACTTCAAGCTTTGCATGCTACATATCTACTTCATTGTTGCATTGTTTGATGCTGTGTAACTATTTATTAGTTTATTTTAATTAATAGTTAGCCGGTAGTGGAATTATAATTCCAGGCAGAGTATGCTGGCTGGAGTGGATATTTAGTTTAGGAAGGAGAGCTGCCCCCTTAAGGGAATGCTTTTCATACATTTCATGGGAAATGTAGTTAATGCTTCATGGGAAATGTAGTTCATGTCATGTGGTCACTTCTGTAATCCTGATTGGCCACTAGTTTAATCTCTGGTTGGGCTGGGGGAGCGTTTTTAGCATTCTTGTATGGATCCCATCATTGGGCGGGAAATTTCTTTTTGTTCTTACATCATGGGATAGAGATCACCTTCTTTTCACACTATTGAGGCAAATATTGGACATTGGATGAATCTCTACATAAAAAAACAAACAAACAAATAAATAAATAAAATAAGACTCAAGAACCATCCCACACTAACCCCTAAAAGGACCAAATGGGAAAGATTGCAGCAATGAAGCCATTAAGGCCAACCTCTTTAACACATTCTTCAGTTAGTCTTTGTAAACAGCAATGGCTCATGCCCCACATTTCCTAGTTGTACCACAATTAACTGTAATGATCTATTACATATTGACGTTATAGAAGATAATGTAGAAAAGATACTATGTAACCTAAAACCATCCCTATCTATTGTTCCTGATGGATTATATGCATACTTCTTTAAAAAGCTCTCCTCTGCCATAGCAGAACCCCTAAGCATTATATATGAGATATCATTCAGAACTCTTATGGCATTTCCAGATCCCCTCATAAGTAGATTACTGCATTCCTGTCAAACAGGCAACAAATAGTAAAAATAGGGAGTGCTATATCAAACCCTGCTCCAGTAAACAGCAATGTCCCCAAGGCAGCGTTCTAGGACCCACACTCTTAATACTCTATATAAATGACCCTTGTGATCACCTTATAAGCAACTGCATCCTCTTCACAGATGATGTAAAACTATTCAACACCATCGACAACACTACTGTCCTTCAAAGTGACCTTGATTATGTATCTGAATGGTCAAACAATTGGCAACTTCAAATCTCGACCAACAAATGCTCTGTCCTACACATTGGTAAAAAAAATCAGTACACCAAATACAGGATAGGCAAATATGACCTCATTGATGACCCTCACTCTGTCAAGGACCTTGGAGTACTCATATCAAATGACCTAAGCACCAGAGCTCACTATAACAGTATTGCCAAAAAGTCATTAAGAGTTGTAAATCTAATCTTACGGAGCTTCTCCTCCCAAAATATTGAATTGCTAATTAGGGCATACAAAACCTTTGCTAGACTAATACCTGAATACAGGTCATCTGTCTGCAATCCACACTGTATATCGGACATTAATACAATTGAGCAAGTCCAGAAGTATTTCACGAGAAGAGTACTATACACTTCTGCTCGCAACAGAATACCCTATATCACCACTCCTGAATAGAGTAGTGGAGTAGGATAAATTGGGTTTTACAAACAGGAAATTTGAGTACTCTGAGCAAAATAAAACTTCACACTAAAAAGAAAGCATGTCTATTATTAATGTGATCGGGTACATACTCACAAATGGAGGTAAGTGCCATGCTACCTTAGTATAAGCTCTTACTTCTGATTACACAAGACTTGTAACATGAGAATTGTTCCATATTTTCTCTGAAATGAAAAAAAACACAGCATATATGCTTGCCAGAAGCTATCAGGCGTTCATTTTGAGACCTGCAGAGAAGGATGATCTTGGAATGCAGCACTGCCATCTGGGGGACGAATTAGAAAGCCAGCAGCTAAACTCCTGGCTAACAAGCAAACATTCTTGCTCATGCGGACACATGCACACAGACTGATGATGTGCTCATCCTAAACTGTGCACGAAACAACACTTTCCCCTTGGGTTAGTACTTCTTTGGAAAGGCAATATTACATTCCACTTTGATACAGAATTCCTCCAGAGCTGTGCTTCTAAAGGCATAAAGCAGCATTACCTTTTTCATGTTTCTGACATCTCTCTTTCTCTCCCCTCCACTCCCTTTTTAACTTCCTTGCTTGAAATACTCTATTATGCCTCCTTGCACAATTACAGTAAACAAGGGCAAAGGTGATTTGCTGATTCTAGTTAAAAATAGCCATGGCTCCGGTCTTTTGAAACTCATACCAAATAATAATACAGAAATTATCATAACCTTCTCTCTTGACACTCTACTGTACACAGGCACTCAGTTTTTTACATATAGCATTTCCTTCACAGCCTTGGCTTTGTAAATAATAGCTTTCTTCCTTGACTACCTCAGGGGATGGATGGCAAGAAATGGCCTATGCTCCTCCCCCATAAAGAATAATAATAAGGGCACCAGGTTCACCCGCCCTTGCTAGAAGTAAGGTATTTGAAAAATGGGATTTAGTGTGTAAGCGGCATTTATGTTTAAAATAAATTGCTTCCATTCTTTGCTCTGGTGGTCCAAAGAGTATTCCTGTATTTCTTTTCATAAAAGCAACATTTTGTTGCCTAAGTCAATTGCCTGAATAAAAGGAAAGCTACAATTTTGCTGTTTATATTTTACCATTTATAAATGATTCCAATCTTATTGTGGCATAAAAGATTATGATAATATGGAGTCATGCAATAATCTGTTAACTTTGCATTACATCTTTTGTATCATCAGTTCATAGTGGCTTCTAAAATGATATAAAAAGGACTTACTGTGAATTAAATCATAGAGTTGGAATGGATATAAATTTGCTTAGTAATGAATAAATGGCTGCTGAAGTTCCTGTTACAACATTGATGTAACATATGCATTGCATTCTTCATCTTGACTACTGTGTTCTGTATTATTCTCATGTACATATTGCTAGCAAGGCTCTGACCATAACTCAGAATCTGGTAATGCCCAGTTTATAACAATTGCTGCCATTCTATGCTGTCCAGGCAGAAAGCGTGAGGATGAATCTTCCTCATGATCTCTTCCATAGGTTCATTTAATTTCCCAGCCGCTCAGGATTTAAGCTTTGGAAAGGTTCAGATTTGCATTTAGATTCAGCAACACTGAGCAATGGTGGCACAGTGGTTAGAGTGCAGTACTGTAGGCTACTTCTGCTGACTGACTGCAATTCCATTGCAGAGATTTGGCAGTTCAAATCTCACCAGGCTCAAGTTTGGCTCAGCCTTCCATCCTTCTGAGGTGGGTAAAATAAGGACTTAAAATTGTTGGGGGCAATATGCTGACTCTGTAAACAGCTTAGAGAGGACAGTATATCACTCTATATAAGTGCTATTGCTATTCAAAGGAAGAACTGAAAAACCCTTGTCATAGCTGCTGTTGAGCAGAAAAAGTTTGGGATATTGTGCTTTTCGGAAAAGTTGCAGCAAACTAAGCTTCTTGCCCTTACATAGCTGCTAGTTATTCTTTAGGTGGGAGTAAAAGGAATACTTTTTAATGGGTTTATGGATAATAATCTGGAATTAGAGGGAGGTAATATTGCTGTATTATTTTTCTTTCCAAGATTGAGACACTGATGTAGATTGTGATGATGTAATTGCTTTAGCTTTCTAAGCCATATAAAGACCCATTTATGAATGGGTCATCACAGAAAGTGTTTAAAAATAGATATGAATATCTTGGTAGTATTAAATCAAGAAGTAAAGCATTTCATCATGGCATGTGAAGCTGAACAGTCCAATGAAAGACTGCTTCCAATAAGAGGGAACCAGGAAAAGGAGAAGCAAATTCACAACCCTTCAAGAGGACCTACCAGTTGAAATAATAATACCTTTGAAGAGCAAGAGGAAATGAGACAGAGAGTTTTGTTGTGCTGAGTCAGGCATTCTTCATTTTCTCCATTCAAAATGACTCATAATTAACTTAGAAATATGTGGGGGGAACTACTGAATCTGGCTTAGTGAGACTTTAAAAAGCCTCATAAGAAAATATAGATATCATTTTAGAGAGTAAGAGAGGTACTAATAATTGGTTAGAAATCAGATGCAGAGAATAAGAACAAATGCATCTCAAAATGGAGGGATGTAAATAGCAAGAGTCTCTTACATATCTTTTAAAATTATTCATTTTTTTGTCAGAGTAAGCAATGCAGTAGCCAAAAATTCATCCATCCAAATGATCATAGCAATCAACTTTATGAAAAAAGAAATTCCATACTCTGGATCATTATAGGGAAAATTGTACGTAAGATTTCCATTGCTAAAATTCATACAAACCCATAATAGAATCCAACCTTTAGTGCTATGTATACTATTTGCCACTCAATTTCCAAAAATGACAAGAACTGCAAATGGTGCATAAAATGGCATTCAAGATGCTTTTCTGATAAAAGGTTATAATGTTTTATTTAACCTGGAGAAAAACGAAAGTATATTCAATGATTTTATAATCATAAAATATAGATAGGACGTTGCTTTTCTTTCATAAAATTTCAGATTATCTAATAAAACCGATTGGCAGAAAATAACATTCAGAAGTACTTTGTCTCTTAGAGATCAGGATTAATTTGTTCTTCTTTTCTGTAAAAGTTCGAATGGAAAAGGTAATAATAGAATTAAGTAAAAATTGGATAAGATCGGAAGTTGAATGTAAAAAATGAATATATAACTATTGTCATATTTGCATGTAAAAGTGATGACCTGGAAATATGTTGTCCACTGAAAAGAGCCTTTTAGTATCTGCAATGTGAAAAATTGAATAAAACTTGTTTAAAAAAAAGAAGAAGTGCTTTGTCTCACAGGACAGTGTTAAACCATGGAATGCCTAGCTTCCAAGATGATGAACTTGGAAAATCTTAAAAGGCAGGTGAATAAGTGATCTATAGTTTTTGAACATGATAATTATATGTTGTTTTAGGGTCAGAACACAATACTTTTCAATGCAAATGGCTATGTTGCATAAATAGAGCTTTCTATTGTGCAGTTCTGTTGGAGGTTTTCCATTGGCTGGGAAATAGTAGGAGTTGAAGTCTACACATCTTAACTGGCCAAGATTAAGAAAACCTGGGCTAGGCATTTGTTTGGCCACTGTATGGGCTAATAGATAGAAAGGCTGCTTTATCCTTTTGTAAAATGGTCTTTTCTGAGCAACAGCCCATTGGGAAGCAAAGTTATTGGATTGGGAGAAGAACTTTGCTGCAGCATCTCTTTGAAATAGGCTTAGTCAATCTCAGATTTCTCAAAGGCCAGTTCTAAAAGTCTTGCTAAGTGACTGCAAAGAAGAATTTCTAAAAGGTGATCACACATCAGACAGTTCTCCCATGAGCTGTTCAGAGCATCCAGTAGTGGGAGGTGCTTCAGTCTCTGCATGTCTAGGCTGGGCTTAATTTGTGGAATGGTCTTCCTCCTCCACGGGACTCCTCCCCAGTGTTCCCCAGTTTTGGCTCAGCCTTGTTGAGGATAGGCAGTGCTTTTTGTTCATCCTTGGCCAAAACAGAAGAATTATTCAGCAGGTTTGGAAATAGTCCAGTTTTTTTTTTCTTTTCAGGCTTTTAGCCTCCAAATCACATTATGATCTCTCAATGTTAGCTCTCCATCTGGCTGTCAGAGATCATTTGCATTTTTGGGCAGCGCCATTTTTTGCCCCGAAGTGGCGGGCAGCTTCGGCATTGCTCCAAGCCCCCCTTCAACTGCTTGTTCTATCCCCTGCCATTGTGATTCCACATTGCCTTTTTCTACATTGGCAATAGCGGCGTGGGCATTTTCGCCCTCATCCGAGTCGTATCGTTTGATTTTTTTTTTCCCCTCAGAACGCCGTCTTGGTATGGAAAGCATAAAAGCTTAATTCTTTCCACCCCTTTCCTGGCTGTTTTTTAGTCACAAGAGAAACCATCAGAGGCATTTTCTCCAGGCGGTGGGAGTTTGTTGCTGGGAAGCGCGCACGCACCAAAAGTAACAGCCATTGTTTTGCCTTTGTTTTAAAGACCGCATGGCCACACTATTTGTAACTTGAGCTGTGTGAGGTAGTTTTCCTTCCCAATCAGAGGTTTCTCTTCAGATAACCTCCTTAGGTTGAATTATTACACCTCGTTTTCTTATTAGATTTGAGGCCATCCATGCATTATTGTTGGCTTAACCCTCACAGCCTTACCCACCCAGCGGCACAACAGCAAACACCCAGGCCCGTGTCTGCCTGTGCAGGGAAGCTGTTGAAGGCCTCTCTTTATTATCTTGACCTTTCAGGCATTCTTAATTTGGCTGTTTGGATATTCACTATATCAAGCTGTTTTTCTATTAATTTAGATATATATTTATATCTATATATATTGGTGATTATCATTCAATCCGATGATGATGATGATGATGATGATGATGATGATGATAATAATAATAATAACAATAATATATTCAGTATTAATATCTTAGTAACAAAAGATATTATTACTGTGATACGACTCATATTATATATACATATGTCTTTAAAAAAAAGAAGGGGATAAGATATTATCAGGGCAGGCTCCTGGGCGTGCCAACTGCCTCCACAGTATCACTTTGGATAACGAGCATACTGCATTTCTTTCAATCAAAATGGCAGGTGGTAGTTGTTCTCAGACCTCAACATCAAGGGTCAAAGCTAAATCTCAGCACAAATCTAAGCAGACAAAAGGTCATTCTAAAGCTTCAGAAAAGGATACCATAAAGCATTAGAAAAGCAAATAGATAAGTGTGCAAGGGAGGCACACAGAGCCTCACAGGACTTTCTGCCCTCCAGTCCAGGACCGTCTACCTCTTTCCACCCACCCCCTTACCTAGATCTCTCCCTCTCATCCAGATGCAGCTTGGTTCCCCAGAGTCAACAGGCCTAGTTACCTGGAACACGGACCGTGCAAAGGGCTCCCGAAGCTACATTCACTCCAACAGCTGCCGGTTTTCGACAGGACGACATTCTTCCAGAGGGAGTTCCAAAGAGGATGAAGGCATGGATGGAGCTGTCAATCCACCAGGGAATTGCAGCAGGTCTTCAACACGTAGTTCTGACCAGGGAACACCCTGTAATCACTGATCATGATTTTCAATTGCTAAGGTCATTGACCAGATCGGAGCAACACTATACCCAGGTACAGTTACAGGGGGAAGCACCCCCTCCGAGGGCCAATGGAGGAGGAGGAGGAGGAGGAGGAGGAGGAGGAGGAGGAGGAGGAGGAGGAGGCAGAAGAAGTGGATCAAATTGATCAAATGGAATGGATTGAATCAGTATCAATACATGACAGTGACCTAGCCCTGTCAGAAGCAGACCCTTTAGAAAAGGGGATGTCTGAGGATTAGGGTCTTGTTCCCAATCAACCTGTATTTACAGGCTTGTTCCACCACAACTATTCAGATCACTCTTGTTTGAGGCAAAAAACATTGAACAAGTTGGCGCCTTCTACCACTCCAACTCCTTCAGAAAGGGGACCAGAAGATCTAATTTTCAACCAACTGGTAGTCAAGGCAGATGTGATTCTGGTTCCTCACATGTTTTGGGACCTGGTACAGAAACAGTGGGTGTCTGTAGCGGTGTATCCTGCCCCCGTGGTATATGACAGGAAATATTTTAATTTGGCCCCTGATTTCTCAAAATTGTTGAATACTCCTGAGGTAGACAAACCTATAGTGGGCTTAGCGTCCTCGTCCTCCATTCGCAGTGAAGCGCTGGAGGCATTAAAGCTGGAGGAAAAATGGGCCAAGCTGGCCCTCCGTAGGGCCCATCAGTCTGATGCGTGGGCCATTAGAGCGGCCACGGCCACTTTACCCGTTCTTCTTTCAGGTGGCTCCATCTCTTACAGGAGCATGTCCCCAATTCCAACATTAGAGCACACCAAGATATTACAAAACTTATAGCAGCCACTGAATTCTCAGCTGATGCAACTTATCATGCAGTCAAGTTTTCAGCCAGAGCCATTACTTCACATGTAATAGCGTGATGCTTATTATGGTTAAAACATTGGCAAGTCGACATTAAGCACAAATGTAAGCTGGCTTCATCTCCTATTGTAGGAGACAGAATGTTTGGCCCTGCCCTCGACCCGCTGCTAATCGAAACCCAAAACAAAAAGAACATTCTACCTTCCCTTTTATGGAAATCAGATTCTCGAAACCCTCAGTCCTTTTGGAGGGGATCCTTTTGGCCCTTTTATTAGGGACCCTTCTCACCCAGATACCAGAGACCCCCATCATTCAGACCAGGGCAGCAGCCCGAGAGGTCTGACTTCAGGGATAGGAACAGAAGGGGTGGCCAATCCAAGAGATCCTTTCGAGGAGCAGGAAATACATCTTTCCGGCGTCCAAGATAACTCCCTGGACCTGACTCCCATTGGTGGACACCTTAAATTATTCTTGGACTAATGGGACTTCTCAATGTCTGATTCCTGGGTCAGAGACATGATCAGATTTGGCCTTGCACTGGAGTTTCAATCCACTCCCCCAGACTTCTTTATGTCCTGCCCTCTTTCCAGAGATCCAGTTAAACGTAATCTTATGGAAACAGCTATCCAACATCTGCTGGACTATGACCCATCCAACCAGTAGCTCCCAGCCAACGAGGGCGAGGTTTCTATTCACATATTTTTGTTGTTCCCAAAAGTTCTTGGGGGTGGAGAGCAATATTAGATCTGAAGCGTCTTAACTGTTTCTTAGTATATTGCAAGTTTAAAATGCACACCCTGCAATCTATCTTACTCGGCATCAGAAAAGGTGATGTCCTTATGCTGGAGGTATACCTACATATTTCTATTCAGGCTTCCCACTATAAATTTTTGAGATTCTGTTATAATAACCACCATTTTGAATATGTGGCTCTTCCTTTCAGACTAGCTTCTTCCCCCAGGACTTTCACAAAGGTTCGTGCAGCCCTTACTGCTCATCTCCAAGGTGTACCTGTACGACTCCAGTGTTACCTCGATGACATATTAATTTTGTCATCTTCCCATCATCAAGCAGTCAGAGATACTCAGACCACATTACAATCCCTACAACAACACAAGTTCTCAATCAATTGGAAAAAAGAGTCATTTAACACCTTTGACTTGATTAATCCATCTGGGGGCAGTCATAGATACAGTGGAAGGCAAAGTTTTCCTGTCACCAGATAGACAAAACAGCATTCATCAATTAGTTAAGGAAATCAGGGCTCATAAGAGCGTGTCACTAGCTGAACTATCAAAATTGTTAGGCAAGATGATCTCATATGTATCTATTATTCCTTGGGCCTGGCTCCACACTAGATGCCTCCAGTGGTTCCTGCTCCCGTACCAGCACTCCGGCCAAAGCAACTCCAAATACAAGGTCAAGGTACCATCAAAGGTCCTCATATCTCTCCACTGGTGGACCAGACCAGTCATCAACAGAGGTTGTGTCTTCAAAGAGTCCCACAGACTTACCATCACCACCAATGCCAGCCTGTTTGGATGGGAAGCTCACTTTCAATCGCTCACAGCCCAAGGCTGCTGGTCCTCCATAGAACAGTCATGCAGCATAAACTGGCTGGACCTTCGAGCAGCACACCTGACTCTCCGCAGCTTCCTTCCACAGATACGCAATCAACACATACTAATATTGATTGACAATGTAACAGCAAAAGCTCACATAAACAAACAGAGGGGCACACAGTCGAAACACCTTATGCGGGAAGTTTAGCGCTTGTGTCGTTGGGCGGAGAACAACCTGCTTTCCATCAGAGCAGAGCACATTTCAGGCCTGTCGAATACACAGGCAGACTGGCTAAGCAGGGCCACAGTCGATCAATCAGAGTGGCGCCTCCATCCGACCCTGTTTCAAGAGGTGGTCAGGAGATTTGGGCAGCCGGTAGTAGACTTGTTCACTTCCCCCTCAACTCTCAGCTCCCCAGATTCATTTCCAGGTACCCCTTGCAAGGAGCAGAGAACTTCAATGTGCTCCACTGCCATTGGCCCCAGGGTCTTCTGTACACATTCCCACCACTTCCACTGATCCCCAAGGTCATCCAGAAGCTGCTAGATGAGAGGGTGGAGCTGCTGCTATTAGCTCCTTACTGGCCCAGATGGCCATAGTTTGCAGACCTCCGCAGTCTATCCTTATCAACACCATGGAGAATTCCGCTGGACAGTGTTTTGCTAACCCTGGGACCCCTTCAACATCCGGACCCTCAATGGTTGCACCTGACCATCTGGAGGTTGAGCAGAGATATCTGAAGAGTGAAAAGTTTTCCAACAGGGTTATTGCCACCATCCAAGCTGCCAGATGCCCCTCAACAACCCGCATTTACAATGCCATGTGGTCCAGTTTCTGCAAATGGTATACTAAGTCTCACATTGGTCCCATCTCTCCATCAGTGGCTCAAATCCTAGAGGTTCTACAAGAGGGGTTTGACAAGGGATTATAACCTAATACATTGCTGAGGCCTCCTTTGGCAGAAGAGTGGTGGCTTTGGCATCAGTTGTCACTTATGAGGGTCTACTGTCTCTTTCTCATCACCCACACATACGGAGTTTCCTTCAAGGAGCCACAAATTTACACCCGCCAGCGGTTCACCATTTTCCCACTTGGGACCTTAACAAGGTCCCCGTTGCACTCACTAAGTACCCTTTTGAACCCTTGAAATCATCAAGTCTCCAATTTCTGATGTATAAAGTAGGTTTCCTTGTAGTGATCACTTCCACTCATCATATTTTGGAACTGGCAGCTTTGTCAATCAGACAAGACCTTTGCATCTTCCATTCTGACTGGGTGGTCCTTCGTCCTGATCCTACGTTTATACCCAAAATTAATTCGGCTTTTCACAGGGCACAAGAGCTGGTACTTCCTAATTTCTGTCCCTGGCCACCCCAAGGGTTGGAACTGCAATGGCATCGGCTTGACGTGAGGCAAGCATTGCGCATATATATTCACTGCACAGTGACTTTCAGAAAAAGGGAAGCTTTATTTGTGTCATTTCAGCCCAACACTCAGGGATGCAAGGGCTCATCTTCCGCAATAGGCTGTTGGCTATGGGCCGTGATAGCAAAAACGTATCAGACTGAATCACTACAGGTGTCCAGGGGCATAACAGCTCATTCAACAAAAAGTGCCACAATATCAGCAGCGTGGGCCACGAAGGTGCCAATAACTGAAATTTTTTGAGCTGCAACCTGGGCCTCTCCATCGCCCTTCATTAGGCATTATAAAATAGATGTGTTTGCATCTGCTGAGGCCTCCTTTGGCAGAAGAGTTCTGCAACGAGTCCACAGGGACCAGGAGGGGAGTCCAAGCCAGACAGAGTCCCTCCCGTAGGACAGACCAAGCTTTGGTATGTCCCACTACTGGATGCTCTGAACAGCTCATGGGAGAAAGGGCGTTGGTACTTACCTGACATGCCCGTTCTCTCAAGCTGTGAAGGGCATCCAGCCCCATCCTTTTTCCATCTGGTGGGGTCCCATTTCAGCCAATGAATTTTTAGGGCATTGAGGGCGAGGGTGTTTGTTTCTCTCGTCTTTGCCAAAACTGGGGAATGCTGGAGAGGAGTCCCGTGGAGGAAGAGGAGCGTTCTACAAATTAAGCCCAGCCTAGACAAACAGAGGCTTAAGCACCTCCCACTACTGTATGCTCTTCACAGCTCAAAGAGAACGGGCGTGTCCGGTAAGTACCGCTCTTTCTAAACGCCCTCTTTCTAAAACAAGTTATCTTTCTTATTGCAGTCATTGTAAAATGAACAGCTTTAATTGAGAAAAATGTATCAGAGAGGAAAAAAATCATCCAAGTATCATGAACTTGGCTGCCTCCAGTGCCCACAAGTAAGAATCAATTTAGTTTTTAAAGATGGCTTTTACTGTGAAGAATTTTCTGTGGATTCTTTGGTTATAGTGCTCTTTCTCACCACTGCTATTTTTTTTCTCTTTTAATGATCACATTCAAATATAATCCTGATCTTTAGAAATAAATCTAAAATGCTGGGAGCTTTTCTTATTCCTTTCTTTAAAGGTTAGGAAAGCTGGAAGGCAGAACCTTTGCTCAGAACAGAAGAACATATTTCAACAAGTTCACAGTTGGGTCAATTTTGAACAGAAGAGAGGCTAAGCTTCACTTAACAGCATATAAAGCCATCTGGCTTATGTTGCCTGAGATAAATGTTAAAATATCATAGCTTTTCCCCCCCAGAATATGTATTATAAAGAAATGTAAATCATATGTATGTATGTATGTATGTATGTATGTATGTATGTATGTATATATCTTTTGATGTATAAAGAAATAGAAATTTATATTTCTTATATAAGAAGTACAAAATATTTTATAGATCATATATAAAACACAGATCAGATTCATACTCTGTGAAGTTTCTAAAGTTTCCTTTGTGTGAATTGACATTACAAAATGAACAATTAAAATACAAATGTGTGAATTCTGCTGGATTTTTATGCAATTCTAATGCTAATTATTGTTAGTCATCCTGCATTCCACAGGATCCATTTGTCACCTTTGTCGCCCTTTGTTTCTATGAGTCCCAGAGTTCACTATTCAAAATTCATATTTTCGCTTGAAAATCAATGGCATAGCTTCCTGATATATTTAGATGAAAAAGTGGCTGTGTACCCAGGCTTGGAGCTTCAAATGTATTTAGGGCCCTGTTCCTTGGTTTTACAATAAGTTGATTAATTATCAGAGCTCATTTTTGTACTTATTTATTTTGCAGCTGTTTTTATAGTTTAATGTTATTTAAATGTTTTATAATTTTATAATAGTAAGCCACCAGAGTCATTTGGTTGAGTTGGGGGGGGGATATAGAAATTGAAAATAATAATAAAATAAATAAAAATCCTATTGCATGATATGAAGCTTAGACAGGATTGCAATACTCAAAACACATTCAGGAGCAAAACCATCCATTGATGCATCCATTTAGCATTAACTGTCAGTGTAGGACATAAGCCTTCATGTGAAATATTGCAATCATAATTCTACTTTTCCTCTTATGAGTACACTTCTTACATGTAATCAAAGAGATATATCAATTACTGTCTCAAGAGGACATTTTCTTTTCACAGCCATCCTATAACCTTTCTCTCTCTTTCTTCCAAATAGTTATTTTGAGGGGGATGGATATAAAAATTGTTTTTCCTTTAAGAACTCCAATAGTAGTTGTAGAAGTAGTAGTAATAGTAATTCTATCTAGGACTCTCCTCCCCCTTAAAGTAGTAATAGGATTAGTGACACATCATTGCTTCCATCCACTACAATCAGCTGAAAACTTGAAGGAAATATATAAAAGTCCAGCAATGCCAGTTGTGTGAGGTAAATTGATTCTTTTACCCTGAACCTCTGACCAGTGGTGGAAGCTGAACAGATTTCTGCTAGTTCCCTTGGAGTTCTGTAACTTGTTGTTCATTGTTCCATTACACTGCTCCTGTCAGCTCACACTGACAAGAGGCAACCTCACTTTTTTCCACTCCATCAGAAAATCCACAGTGAATACCGTGGTGGCAAGTCAATAATTCCTATTAAAAGTCAGTAGAAGAGGAAGGAAAGTAAATAATTTTCCTCAGAACACATTGTCCTTCTTGTGCAGAAAAAAAAATATCTTTGCTGTTCTGTTCATGCAGGTTGTTCACAACTTATGACTATAATTGAACCTGCAGTTACAGTTGTAAGTTGTGCCAGTCATTAAACAGGTCATTGCAGACTTGATCTTTTGTCATTTTTTTTGGTGTCTGTTAGGTGAATTTGTGGTTGTTAAGCAAATGTTGAGACTGATTGTAATGTGAATGGACCTAGGATTGGTTTCCCATGAATGGAAGAATTCCTTCTGTTCCTGGAAGACAGAAAAAAAGCAAGTGATCTCAATCATCTAGGGACCAACCTTTCAGAATGGTGGGGTCGGGGGGAGGAATACTGGGATAGCAGAGAGTGGAGAATATATTTTCTTACTCCTCAATTGGAGCCTTCTGTGGAATTTCATCCAGAAACTGGCATCAGCTAAATTATAGACAAATAAATTGCATGGGTGTTTTATTGACGTTTTTTAGCAGAAGAAATTTTCCCACAATCTCCTGGAGACAGGAGGGCACTTAATGTTCTAAATGTTCTAAATCATAGCATGTTTGTATATGTGATGCTATGATTTTCTAACTTTACAACAGGATGGTCACAGTCCTTTTGTATGCCCTATAGGTGGATATGACATTCAAATGCTGCCATGATATGGGAAGAAGCAATCAAAACACATATATCTGGTCAACGAACATCTTCATTATGAACTCCAAGAGGCCAATTAGGCAAATTGCAAATGCCTATATAGATCATTTATTGTTTATGGCTTGACAAGCATATAAAAGGAAACTTAGTTAATATCACTGGAATGTGAGATATGTGCATAATATTCAGAATGGCTCTTCTGTTTCCTTAAACTTGTACATAGCTAAAGCCAAAAGTCCTATATTATCCCTGAAAAACCTCAAATAAGGTTGAATGTAAACATTAGATGTGAAACCCAACAATAAAAAATATTTCAAATTATTTAAACAATAAATGGAAAAGAATCTTTAAATTTTTGTTTTAATAACAAGAAAAGTGGTTTGATGGGTAGCCTTTACAGAGCAAAACTTGGTCAAACAGATTGTTATTTAAACTAATAAATTAATAAAATGAAATTGAAATGTGGCTTTCTAGTTCTTTCTACAAAATTGCTGTAAATGGAATAATGTATTCATTTATAGAGATGCTTTGTCCAATCCTCAAGGAAGTTTTAATCTTTGTATTTATTTTTTATATTGCAACAATTGCCTGTCTTATCAGACAATTCAAGTGTATTATGGACTTAAAAACAATTAAACACAGATACTACATGATTTTTGGAGTTAAAAATCCAATAAACCAAGGAATAAACATTTGTAGTGTTTGATAATTATGAAAATTATTCACCAAAACATATCCTGTCTATTTATTTTACTATGGGTTTGAATTGTTTTAAATGTTTTGTAAAACATATCCCAAGGAAAAATCCCAAGAATTTACAACTATATTGTAAATATTTTAAATGTTTGTTTCAGATTAATATTGATATATATTAATGGTTAAAAAAAGACTGCATGAGTGTATAGGAAAATATAAAAAACATAAGAATGAATATTATTGTGATATTGATATATGTTGATGTAGATGAATTCCTATGTTAATAGTTTTACAGTATTTTAAGCAAATTAATAATTTATTAAGAAAAAAATCTATAAGAATAAATTTATCTAAATTATGGATATAATATAAGGATGGCAGTTTTAACTTTTCTAATTTTTAGCTTCATCATTAGACATCTATTTTAATTTAAATTCTCAATGGCTTTCAGATGTTCAGTGTTGTAGGAACAATTAGAATGTTTTTATTTAGCCACACAAGCAACATTTTAGGAACTCTGCTCCTCTTTTAAATTCTATAGTTTCTCTCATAAAATAAAATCTTACAAAATAAATACTATCCTTTATTGCAGAAATAATTATTACATGTTATCTTTGAGAAATGATGAAGCATATACATAATGTAGACTGTTAATCACATCCTAAATTTATAATTTGGACTAATCCTATTTTGAACCTCACAGGAATTTTCTTTCCCTTTTCATGGGCAAATCAGTTAATTAGCAATAATTTTTTAAACCACTTGAGTTACCACCAGGGGAATTTGAATTATTTTAAAACACAGATGATAGTGTAGTTACTGCTTTTAATTTCACAATTTGGTTCAGATGCCTTAACTAACATCCATTATTTTATTGTTGTAGCTATTTTTTTATAATTCATAAAACTTTCAGAGTTGTTGGGAGCTGAATATTCTTTACACCTATATAGATAGAGTAACATTAGAAACACCACATTTTTTATTGATATAATACACAAGAAAAACAACAAGGAGATACCATTGCAACATACCGTGCATACACATTTAGAACATCTGATTTATTAATGCTAAAATTAGTTTTGAATTATGCTAGCCTACAAATTGTTTATAGGCAATTTAAAAAAAACTATATTTATTTGCAGGATCTTTGGAATAAAGAATTGAAAAATCCCAACCAGCAAACTAATACCTAAAGGACTTAGAAGATGATATTATACATATTCTTTATGATCTTGCGATTGAGTCAGTATTTTTTCAATATATGTTTGACACCCAAGAAAAATAATTAAAAGAGTTAGCTCCAGGGGTGGGATTCTACCAGTTCGCACCTATTCGCTAGAACCGGTTGTTAACATTTTAAGCAGTTCGCAGAACTGGTTGTTAGAAGAAATTACTGGCCTAATCCTGTAAGGAAGGCAGGAAGGAAACATTCTGGTGTTGCTTACAGAAACTGCCTCTCCGTTAACCCTTATTACATTCTTGGCAGGACTAGACTTCCTGTCTCTGGAACTTCTCTGGAGTGTTTTTCCCCTCCTTTGCTGGTACTTTGCTTGTGTGGAGTGACCATTCAAAGTTACAATGTCACTGAAAAAAGTGACTTATAACCATTTTTCACACTTACGACTGTTGCAGCATCCCCACAGTCATGAGAGGCCAGGCGAGGAGATGGTGCCTCGATGTGAGTGATATTGAGTTGGCCACACCCAGCCAATAACATGACCACCAAGCCACGCCTACCACCTAAGCCATTCCCACAGAACCGGTTGTTAAAAAAAATGAATCCCACCCCTGGTTAGCTCTCAATGGAACTTTAAAATGTTGGAGAGGACTCTTGCACATCTGATATGGACTTGCTCTACTAGGTCGCTGTGTTTTGATATTTGCATATTTGCTAATATAGTTTGTGGAAAAAAGAGGAAGATTCTACCAGAATTTAGAAATTACACAGGAGCCTGCATTCATCGACTTACTCTGTTTTAGATTGTTAAAATGACTGAAGTGAGTCTAGGAAACAATTGGCCAGCCAGGCTGTTATTTTCATAAAGGTGTTATATATTTCATTAATTACTGATGTATACTCAAGCATCTGGATCCTGGTCACTAAAAACTTTTAGGCACTTTCTCAATGCACAACAGCATGGGGCTTAGAAATGCTATAAAATAAGTAAACTAAAAAACAAACAAACTTGGACAAAGAAAACTTCTTCAAATCAGAGTTTTTCTAGAAAGGTTTTGGCAGTTGTTTTAAATGGTAAGGACTTGAATAAACTGCTAATGGAAAATTAAGGACCAATGTGTTTAATTTCATTTCCAAACTATCGAAAAATAAGTACTGGTTGCATTTAAAATATAACATTGCATTCAGAAGTTACTACTAGACTGACAACATTTCTATCTTGTCTGAATTCAGTTGAGCTTTTCACCCCAATTATCAGATTCAAACCATGTTCAAGAGCAAGTGATAAAGAACATTAAAGCTGGTTGTAATCAGCATATGGGAAGCAGCTCATTCCAGAGCTCTAAATCACCCATAACATTGCTTTATGTAAATTTATGAGCTGTATGTTTATGTAAATCTTTAAGTAGATGTATGTTATTTAATAAGATGAAATTCCATAGGCCAAAATCCTTGATTTTGTTTTTTTAAGCAAACTTTATTGAATATACAATTAAAATAAACGAACAAACACATACACAACATAGAAAAACAAAGAAAACAAAAAAATGAATCAAGGGCAATTCCATTATTAACAGCTTGTGGTTCCTTATTTGTTATCATTATTGATGTCATATTTACAATTAAATCTTAATGAGAGTATTTAGTTACTACTGATGTAGCTTAATCTCCTTTACAGTTTAATAATGTTTACTATTATATTATCTATCTTTGTTCTATCCAATCGTACCAACCTTCCCAACTCTTGTAATATTCTGATGATTCTTTATCCTTAAGTGCAAGGGTCAATTTATCCATTTCTGCACAGTTTACTATTTTCTGAATAGTCATTTCCTCTGTTGGAATATTGTTTCCAACATTGTGCAAAAGCTAATCTAGGTGTAATAAGTATGTGTAATATTATATATTTAGCTTTTTTTGGAAGTTGTCTATTGAATATCCCTAATAGGAAGAATTCTGGTTTTAATTCAGTCTGCTCAGCCGTAATTTCCTCCAAATATTTTTTGATTCTCCGCCAGTATCTTTGGGCTTCTGTACAGGACCACCACATATGATAGAATGTTCCATGTTTCTTTTTACATTTCCAGCAATTTGGATTCATGTTAGGAGACATCTTTGCTAATCTCAAAGGAGAGAGTTGCCATCTGTAAAATATTTTATAGGCATTTTCTTTATATGTTGCCAATTTTGTGATTTTATTATTCCTGGTCCAGACCTTTTCCCATTCTATTAAAGTGATGCTACATCCTATATTTCTACTCCAAGTTATCATATTGCCTTTGACTACTTCCTCCTCTTATTCTATCTCTAATAGGTAGTTGTAAAATTTGGTTATATTTTTTGTCTGAACCTAGTAAGATTTAATCTAATTGTTGTGGCTTACTGTAGATTCCAAAAACTTTCTTATCCTATCTATATCTATTTTGTATTTGGAGGTAAGCCCACTGGTCAATTCGTAACCCTTGTTTTTGGAGATCTTGCCATGATTTTAAAGTTCCTTGTGTATCCAGTTGGTCTTTATATTTTATCATCTTATTAATATCCAGATTGTTTGGATGTATCTTTGCCTCCATCGTTGAGATCCAAATTGGAATCTTTAGATAGTGTTTTTTCTTTATTTTATTCCAATTAGCCAATAAAGAATCTCTAATTACATGTCTGTGGAAGTAATTCTGTTTGGTTTTCCCCATGTCCCATAAGATCGCATGCCACCCCCTCTGTAAATCACGGCCTTCTAGAAATAATATTCTTTTATTCAATAAATTTACCCATTCTTTCAGCCATAGTAAGGAAGCTGCGCTGTGATATAGTTCCCAGTTTGGGAGTGCCATACCCACCCCCACTCTTCATATCTTGCATTGCTTTTAAATTTATTCTCGTTTTTTTCCCTTGCCAAATAAATTTTGCTATTATCCCATTGAGTTCCACAAAGTATTTTTTATGTATTTTTATTGGTATTGTCTGGAACAAATAAATAAATTTAGAAAGAATAGTCATTTTAATAGTGGCAATCCTCCCTAATAGGGAGAGTTGCAATTTAACCCATAGCTCTAGGTCTTTTTTTATCTGTGGCAGTAGTTTGTTATAATTATTTTCCATTAGTGTCTTACAATGAGCCATCAACCATATTCCTAAGTATTTAATTTTCTTTACCACCTGTAAAGCCTTTTCCAATTCTGAATTCTGTTTTTCTGTTAAGCTTTTGGTTATTAATTTCGTGTTTTTCCTGTTAATTTTGAGTCCTGTGACTTTCCCAAATTGATCTAACTCTTTCAACAGTTTCTGACCTAATTCAATTGGATCTTCTATGAAAAAGACCACATCATCCGCAAATGACTACAATTTATATTCTTCTTTTTTAATCTTTAACCCCTTTATTCCTTGGTTCTGCCTATTTCGCGTAAGTAATGTAAGATAGTATGAAGAGCAGGGGAGATAGTGGACATCCCTGCCTAATTCCTTTCTCTATTTTTATTGAGTGTGTATATTCTCCATTAATTAACATATTCGCCTTTTGTGAGGCGTAAATTGTGGTTACGATGTTTTCAAATTTAGTGCCTAAGTTCATATTGCAAATTTGTTGAATTAAAAATTGCCAATTTAAATTGTTGAATGCCTTCTGCGTATCCAAGAATACAAGGGCTATTTGTTTTTCCATGTGGGCTTCGTAGTATTCCAAAACATTTAACACTATTCTTAAATTGTTCCTAATTTGTCTGTTGGGGAGAAATCCATTTGGGTCTTTATGTATATATTCATTCAAGATTCTTTTTAGTCTATTTGCTATAATAGTAGCAAATATTTTATAATAGGTATTTAACAAAGAAATTGGTCTATAGTTTGTATGAGTCGGGGATCTGAATCTTCCTTTGGAATCAGCGAAATCCTTGATTTTGAATGAAGTTCTTCAGTTCTCTATTATGTGCTTCATCTGACAGAAAGAACTATAGTTTACTAAGGCTAAAAAACTGTAACACTCAATAATTTTGACAATACAGTTCATGATCTAAGGCAACCCAAACCTATCTTGAAAGAAATCCCCATTTAAAAGTTCAATAGATTCCAACTGTTCTTCAGCTTTACTGTAGGCATATCACAGCCAGGCACCACACTTCTAGTATTTGAAGAATACATTGTCCAAAGTTTGCATTAGAAAAACTAGAATCATCAATGTCAAAAGATGCCAGTATCCAAAATTTGTTCAGTGGAAGAATTAGTCACATATACAACGTTAATATTTCCTATTTTGCTTCTTTGTTTTAAACAGTCCATGAAGACAGGGGTCCTGTCATCTGCCAATTTGAGCTGAATGCCTATCTGCAGTAATATAATCAAGTTTTATGATGTCCTCATTTAATGTATTTCTTTCTTTGAGGGTATTTTGCCATTATATCCTGCAATTATTCAAACAAAATTGTGAAGTGCAATGAGCCCACCCACCTAGCTAAGCTGCAGACAGGCACACCAGCTTCTCCAAGGTTGCCTAATATTCGCATTGGCCCTGAGACAATCTGTGTAGGCTACAGTCCCAAAGGAAAGAACATTGCTTCAACATCCTTCATTCAAATATGATATGCATTGCTTCCCCAGCCAAACACCCAAGCCATTTGGAATAAGATAAATGCTATTTATGTCATAATTCTGTTGAAGCTGGAAAATACACTGTCTCAACAGGATGACCCTGTTTCCAAAACCTATTTAACTCAACCTCTATCCAAATAAAACCATCTTACCAATATTCCTGGCAACACACCACTATAACTGGGCCATTGTGAGGAATATGTGCAGCTTGGTTGTGGCAATCACAATCCAGAAATGATTTTTGTGCTGCTACAACTATGCTTGTTTTTTCAGATGTCTTTTTTTTCTGGCAACATTTTTTGGAGGATTAGATAAGCAAAACCAATTAACTGATTGATCAATTGCCATGATACAACCATTTGAGTCTAGTTATTTTAAGTTTGTATTTAATTGTATGTCTATTTTGAATTAATTGTAACTCTTTGAGGGGTAACTGGCTGTATTATATTTATTTATTACATTTATACATTGCTCATCTTTCTGATAGGTAACTCTATTTGCAGAACAAACCAACCCCATGATTGATCAATTAATGCGTTGTAGGAAGAAGGCCAAATTTATATATATAATTTGCAGACTTGGGATGGTTTTTTTTCTCTTCAATTTTATTCTAATGAAAATGGAACATTTACAAATCAAATGGTAGTTGCATTGATTTTAAATGATATAATTAATATGCTTGTAATTTCCTCGGAAAAAGATTTTCTCCATTGGGTAAATAATATCATTTAGTAACCCATGAATATTAATTGCATTGATAATCTTAAAATCATCATCATCATCATCATGTTTATAATTCAGATAAACCCAATGTATTTGTAAATAAATGACATCAGAACTGTAATTCGATAAGTCTTCAGCATTTTATTTTACCATTCCAATTGCAATGAAATATGTATTTATAATATAGTTTTGTGATTAAGTCTCTATTAAAATATTTTAATTTAAAATATAAACTAAAAAACCTTTAGTTTAGGTGTTCCTTAATCTTAACCTACCACTGCACTATTAGCTGCAAGGAAAGTGTTCTGCATTGCTTACCCTGGAAAGAATCCAAGATAGAGATAATACTAGTTTTAACTCTGCCTTTGTAATGCACACTTTTTTTAAATTTTCCCAGTATTTTTTCCATTACTTCAAGTATGATGCATTTTACCAATGATTAAGGCAGAAAGTAAATCTTGCTTTCACTGTGAGTCACCTTGCTGGCTGAGTTATATTAATTACATAATTTGCATGGACAACTCAGTATTAGAGATCATAAACATTTAATTGAAAACATATTGCAGTTACCAAAAGGTTTGCCTGAAATTATGATTTTGCAACCTACTAATATTTGATTTCCAAGCACCTTAGTAATCAGTGACTGCAAGAATATAGCTGACAGTCACTAGTTAAAGTAGGCATTAAAAACTCTTTGCTGCGTGGCACAGTGGTTAGAATGTAGTACGGCAGACTACTTCTGCTTGTCATCGGCTGCCAGCAAGGTTGACTCAGCCTTCTGTCCTTCCAAGATGGGTAAAATGAGGACCCACATGGTTGGGGGCAATATGCTGACTCTGTAAACCACTTAGAGAGTCCTGTAAAGCACTGTGAAGTGATATATAAGTTTAAGTACTATTGCTGGTGCTATTGTAGGAATATGATGATCCATCTTGACTTTGCCTTGAGATTCAGACCCTGGCAGTATTAAAGAAATGCCTTTGAAGTCCAAATGAAAATTGTTCTGGTACATCCATGACATTGTCCAATGAGTGAAATTGCACAATGGCAGCTGAAACCTGAAAAATAACTATGGTGCTTTGTTTTAATTTCTTTATAATGTCAGGCATAGTTTAAACTGATATAAGATAAATGTTTTGGGCTAGGAATCCACTTGTTAAAGTTAATGTAGCTTTTCAGGTACTTTTCTCTTTAATTACAAATAGGGATGACAAAGAACAAGATAACCAATATATTTTTTGGAGAGACAATATTCATGTAAGCCACCTTTTTTCCAGCTATGCCTTATTTCAGACTCTTTTTTCTTTTGCCATTGCCGTCAATGATTTAATAAACGAGAATGTCTTCAGGAAACCCCAAAATATTGAAACAGCTCTTGGGATGAGTTAAACTAAATACTTGATTAAACTATCTTGAATTAAAAGTATCAATCACTTCTGTCATTACGCATGCCTTTCTCTGGTATAAGGGAACTAAAATACAGGGGTATTTTAGAAGACATTATATTTGTGAGGCATTGTTTTTGAGCTGGGAGAAGATTAAAAGACAATATTACTTAAAAATTCCAACATGGATATCAACTATTGAAGCTTTTTTTTATCCAATAATATATAAAAAGGAACAAACAGTTAGATATGGGGAGATATTGAATGAAAAGGGTGAACTTAAATCTATGCAAACGTTGCAAGAACAAGGTCTAAAAATGAAATGGTTTTCTTATTTGCAAATACAATCTAGGTTTGATAAAGACTCCAAGGCAGGAGGTATTTATGATAAGTTGACTGACTTAGATAAAATTTTGATGGGTACTGATGAAAAGGTAATTAAAAAACTTTATGGATATCTATTAGAATTTAAATTGGAGGAGGAGCAAGTTAATGCTTGGGGGAAAAAAATTTGGATATGGGATTGATTTGGAAAAATGGCAAAAATTGTGGCCTCAAAATTATAAAATGACAATGTCAACTGCATATAAAGAAAATTTGTATATGATGTTTTACAGGTGGCATCTACCCCTGATGAGAATGTTTAGGAATAAATCAGATAAATGCTGAAAATGTCATTAGATACCTGGTTCATATTACTATATGTGGTGGACATGTTCAGATGCAAAGAAATATTGGACTAAAATCTACACATGGTTGGAAAAAATGATAAAACAGCATATAGACTTTAAACCAGAGATCTTTTTACTGGGAGTCATACCAGACATATACAGTAAAGAACTGAAATATTTGATTGTAAATGTCTTAACAGCAGCTAGAATTGTATTTGTGAAGAACTGGAAAAATGACAAAATACCTATGCAGGAGGAAGTTATCAAAAAAATTATGGACTATGCTAAAATGAGTAAATTCACATTTGCAATTAGAGAACAAGAAGATAAGCAATTTTATATGATATGGGATTTGTTTTATCAATGGTTGGATAAAAAGGTATGGTAATATAATAAACTAGATAATTTTGTGATAGAAATCTATCTTGATATAAAGCATGATACAGATATATATAACCACTGGTTGAAAGCATAACAGATTTTAAGATAAAATGTGGAACATCTCGTATAAAATGATGGAATAAATAGTTTAGTCATGGATGATTAATAACTGATAAATATATAAACATATGTTAGTTTGACAATGTGAAGATTGATATAAATTGTGAGTAAATGACTACAAAAGTATAGCACAAAAGAGACATAACCAACTGACACACTGTATGTCTATAAAATGGAAGAGGATTTTATGTTTTTTTTTCTTTGTGAAAACTCAAATAAAATTTTCAAAATAATAATAATATGGGCTACACATTCTTTTCTTCTTGTATGTGTATTTTTGTATGTGTATGTTTGTGTTTTAAAATAAAAAACTTTATCTACAAAATAACTTCTGTCATTACCGTTACCTCATTTCATAATAAATGCTTTGGATTAGATTTGGATTAAGTACTTTAAACCTTAAATTATAGCTCACTACTCATTCTTTATGGCTTATCAACTACTTAATTGCAAAAAGGAAAGCAAGAAGAAAAGAATGTGTAGCCCATATTATTATTATTATTTTGTAAATTTTATTTGAGTTTTCACAAAGAAAAAAAAATACAAATAAAACATCTTTTTTGAAAGTAGCGTAATCCCAGGTTACATTTCTTCGTACAGACACAAATTCAGGTTCATGCTCATTTTTATATTCTATTCCATATCTTATTACTATTTTACATTTTCTGCATAGCTTTTCCCCTCTTTTAATTTTCTCAATTTTATCTTAATTATCTCATCTCAATTCAAATCATTGTATTTACATTTTTTGTTTGTCCTGTTTCAATTATCTATTATCTTTTCTCATTAAACAAAATTTCTCCTGTAGTTACTGATTGGAGTATGACACCTTTATATCTTTTAAGTTTATCCATTTAACTCTTATTTAGGCTTCAATATATACCCTAAAGTTATAACATTAAATATAATACATAACTTCCATTCGGATTCTGCTTGGTATATTCTTAAAATACACACTATATTCTTAAAAAAAGAAAAAATCATAAATGTATGTAATTAAACAACACATTCCATTCCAATTCAATTCTATTATTAATATTAATATTCATTAAAGTCTTAACTTCCTTAACATTACTTTTCAATTAAATATCATACTTCTATGGGAACAATTATAAGCTTTCCATAATTAATTCCCCCCCTTCACTTATATTTTATAAAACATTAACTAATTAAAATGTTCCCATTCCTTCCTAATTCAATTTTCTCATTTATTTTATTTCACTTATTTTATTAACAAACATTTCACTAAATTACACTAACTATTTTATCCCTCATTTTAATCATACATTGTTTTCAATTTTCTAAAGTTATTTCTATTACTAATATAACAATACAATCTTATGTACCTTTACAGAATCCCTTTTTCAGTTAGATTTTCACCCAGTATCTCTAAATAGGTCCTGTTTCTCTATATCTTGCTCTGGTCCTTTGTAACTTCTTTTCCTTTCCTTCTTCCCCCTCTTCTTCTCTCTCCCCCTTTTACCCCCTTGTCTCTCTACCTCTATTTCTCTCTTCTATATTCCCCTTTTCTGTTGCTTTCCAGTATTATACTTATTTTTTGAATTATTTTTCGTTTCTTTGGTTGTTTTTTTAAATCTTAAATTCTCCATTCTCTCCCCCCCATTTCCTTTTTCTTCCCCACATAAAATTACTTGTTCATTAAAGATGGCTTCTTCTTTGTCCCAGTCTTCTTGTTTCTTGTTGTTTCTCATAGTTCCAAATCTCCATTTCTAAGAATTGAAAAACAAAGCCAAAAGAACCGTTCCCTTCTTGTGCATCTTCTTTGTACTTTTTAAGTTCTATTTTCAATTCATCCAGAACTGGTGCCATTGTATAAATTTTTAAACAACCACCAGATTAATTTTAGTCATTCAAATGTAATAACCAAGAATCCAAAGATCACCAAATAATCCAAATACATGCAAGCTGTTTCTTTTTGCTCTTTTTTTTCACTTTCTCTTCCTGGGGTTACTGTTTAGTTACAAAGTTTCAGTTAAAATGTGTCTTTTAGAAGTCTTGTTGAAGTTTTGCTGTAGATTCTTTTTAATTCCAGGCAGTCCCCTTCCTCTTCCAGATCCTGCCCTTATTCTTTTTCTCTCCCTTCCTGCTTATGAAAAAAAAATAGTGTCCAGAAATCTTTATTATCCCTTTGACATTTTGTTTTATTTTCAGCTTAATTGCCTATTGATATCAAAGCAGATTTTTCCAATTTCTTATTTAAGTCTCTTAGTTATCAGTATAGGGAAGGAGAGAGAAGAAAAAAAAACACCAAACCTTTCCCTTTTCACTTTCCTTCGCTGCTTCCGCCTCTTCTTTGGGAGCGATGTTATTTTTTTGTAAGTTTAAATTCCAGGGTACCATAGTTGTTGCTTTTACAATTTAACCCGGTCAGCCAAAACTTTCACTTCTTATCTTCCTCCTGCACATTCTTTTCTGGTCAAGTTCTTCTTTATGGTGGCCATTTCTGACCACTGCTGCAACCGCCTTCAGGAAAGGGAGTAATGGCCAGCTGAGGAGGAGAGATTCAGCTCTCCTCAACTCTGCTGGCAGTCTCCCCCCTCTTCACCACCTAACTATGGGGTGGTTTAGCCCCGCAACCAGCCAGCTCAGGGCGCTCCAGCGGCGAGCCCAGACCGAAAACACGCACGATCGCGCATTTCTGTCTGTCGCTGAAGAAACTTCAAACTGCGTGTAGCCCATATTATAATACATATACATAGGAAAGTTTGAGATGGGAGTGGGTAAGAATATGGTACCTGAGAATAATCTTTTGTTTTGGAAGAAAATGATAAATGAAGAGAAAGATAATTTTTTTAAAAGATCACCATCAGTTGGCATGGTGTCAGCTTAACTGTAGAACTATCTTCACCTCATTAGTTTTATCTGTACCACCAGATTAGTCCAGGAGGAGAAGGGTATGTTACAGACCATGTCAATTAAAGAATTTCAACTGGTGGGGTCCAAGAACAGAGCTTTCTGCCCTTTGGAACATTCTGTTCCCAGAGGTAAGGCAAGCTATCATTCTTCTGGCTTTTTGGAAATCTCTGAAGATATTTGGAAATTTCTGAAGACCTGGCTCTGCTGATTTGCTTGGTATTCAAAGAGGAGCATACAACCATAGTTAAGTGAAAGTTAAGTTGAAGGCCCCACCCCCTGCCTTTTTAACATTATTAATTTTTATCCTTGTTTTAACTTCCTCCTTGTTGGAGAGAGACTGCTGACCCAAGATGAGGAATCAAGTAAGAATTAGTCTGAAATCATTATGTGGGCACAAGACTATCTAGTTTGGCCCAGATGCAGACTGCTAGCCACAGATTTCTGTAAAATAGATAGGAGCAACAAAATAATCGAACTCTTCACATGTAGATCTGGTTGTTTATGCCTAACACTCCTACTTGAATACAATATAAATTTTATGTTTTAATTCTACACTCCCCAGAGTTGCTCTGTGAGTGAGACGGGCTTTCTCCAAATCTGATATACAAATAAATATATAAAATCAGTTACATTTTGCCTACTTCTAATCTGTTGCTGTAATATCATTTTAATTTTTCCCCCAAACCAATTGATGAAACATGGAAAATTTTCAGGTTGATAAGCTGTTTAAAAGTGGTTCTAGGCAATTGCTCTTCTAAGATTGAATGTTGCAAATAAGACTACTAGGAAAATCTTAGCAGGGCTAAAAATTCCTAGAAAGCTGCATTTGTCAGGATGGCATCTTAAAAAGACAAATTGCCCAATGTTTTCTTTTAATATTGATCAGTTAACCTGTGAAAATATCTTATTCATGTCAAAATAGAATTGAACAAGTTCATATTAAAAGTACTGAGAGAAAACTACCAAGAAAACAAGAATTATATCACGCTGTCTCCAAACATTTACAAAACCCGAACAGGAAAAAAACAGCATCTATATTTCATATCTTGAGAAATATATTACCATATTGGCAAAAAATAAAAGGATATGGAAAACTTGTAGGTAATAGCTAAATGTTAAAGTATATAACTGAATTGAAATATATTAGATCTTTTTAAGTATTTTTAAGTATTTATAAAATTAAAAGCCTTACAATAGAAGCCAAATTTATTTAAACAAGCTCATTTTTGTTCTGTCAAACAGATTAGCGTATGTGGAATTTCTAGGAAATAAAGCAAGAAAAGAATTTTAAGACTGTTTTAGTCTTGACTAATGTCCATGAACAGGTTCTGAGACTTTTGGACTGGGATGGTTATAATAACTCTAATCAAATCAAATGTAGCCCATTTCTATTTTTTGCCTCTGCACAGAGTTCTTGAATATTTTAACAATCAGTGTAATTGTTAAAAATGAAATTAACCTCTAAAAAATATGTTGACAACCTTCTTAAAGGTCTAATTTTTTTTCACTTCACCTCTTCTACAGACATCTACAGATATTGCTGAATCACTGCTACCTCCAAAGACAGTCAATCAATGACATTAGTTTAGTTGAATCCTCCATGTTGTAAGGGATGTTTTCCTTCTAGCTATCGTATTGGAAGAATAAGGTGTTAATCTGTACAAGCTGCAGAAAAATGCTTCTGTAATAAAAACATGGACATTTGGTATTCTTCTGTTTCTTCTCAACTCTTCCAGTTGATTAAAGAGAAGTACATTTGACAGGGCAACACTTTACTATTCTAGCTGCCAGAGATATTTCACTAATGGAAAAGCAGCTATCATGACTGAGTTGCATTTCTCCTGCTGTTTACAAGGGAATTTTTTGCTAAAGAGAGAGCTGATGAAGCACTCAGAGGAAATTGATCTTCTATACATTTGATTACTTTAAACACAGCTCATTTCATCCATTTTCACATGCCTGCGGCAACAAGATGGATCCCTGAGCCATAAAGCAAACATTCAGATGGGATAGGTGAGTACTACAATGTGAAGGCTTTGTATTGCAACAATGTGGCAGTATGTCAATGCCACTGACTTGGCAACAACCTCAGTTGTCAGGTATAATGTATGAGAATGTTAGAATTTGCTTTTCCACAAAAGGAAAGAATGGTGATAAAGCAGAATGGGGGAACAGTTGAGATAGAGATAGAGTTCAATCCATGCTATTTTAAATACTTAACTTTGACGTAGGAAACAAAAAAGAAACCATTTAAACATGCAGCTGGAACAAAGACTGGATTTAAGTTGTGTGTGTGTGTGAGTGCCTGCTGTTTGGGCATAAAAGCTGGGATCTGTACTGGATTCAGGGGATATATAGACAGTGGGGCTCTATCAGACTTAAGCACATGGCAGGGATTTCCTTTGTTGGATGTGCAATGACACAATCATGCTATAATCACATATTTGCACCAAGTATCATTATGCAAATATATAATTGTATAATTGTAGCATATGCATGACATGATGCATGTGCTACATTTGGTCTATGATCATATATTAATAAAGTAATCGTGCATGTGATATTCTTCAGGGTATTGGAAAGTCCATTCTTACAAGGAACTCCTTACTTGTCAGTACTCTTTTATTACCAAACAATGCTGGTTTTGCCACTTGAAAAGACATGCCTTTGCTTGACAAAAAAAATTCACACCAACCAAATCTTATGTTTTTTAGCATATTAAAACATCTTCCATTTCAGAATGAATGGAAAGAGAATGAGACTTCTGCATTCTGAGGAGATACGTCCATGATTTTAGCCCACAATGGAGGAGTTAATTATTTTCCAAACCAGAAAAATACATAGATATAATGTAGGAAAACTCAAGCTAGAGAAATAGCTGCCATCTTCATTATGATGCATCAGAATTCTTGAATCTATACAATTTATCATTCAATTAGAAGATAATTTTGCTAGAAACTGCTTTCAAATAGGTCTATTCAAGTCACTTCATGAAAAGTCAAAAGCTATTGACTTTTCAAAAAGTCAATGTACAATGCGTCTCTTTTACATCATATTTATTCAAGAGTTAAGCTACCAAATTAGACAGGGAACATAGTCTAGTATCTTCAAATAACTTTATGGCATGAATTCCCTTAGGTTCTTGTTTGTTTTTCTGAGGAAAAAAAGAAAAGAAAAGCCAAAACAAACCTAAAGGAGTTTCTTGTTTTTAAATATTGTGCAGGAATATTTATCAATAAGGTATATCTGTCTTATTTAATTGTGTTAAATACCTGTATTAAGATTGGCCAGGCAAGAATCCAGTACTATGGCATTAATATCCATGAGGCCCTTGGAGAAATATAGGGTTTATTGGGAATTGTAATTTAATATCTGAATTACAGTACAGGGGCAAAAAAAGTGAAGCAACCATTTGAGCATAAGAGGTAGGCTTACTGGCAGAAAGTGACAGCTTAAGAGGAATTCAGAATAATATGCAAACAAGAACAGATGCTAAATTTTTCATGACATGAACTAGAATCTGGTTCCAAAGAGAGGAAATACCTGTCAATGTAATATTAAGTTAAACCAGCAAGTGTATTTTCCCAGACTCGATCATAGGCTTTAAAATCTTGTTACGTTTATCACTGTATTCATTTATAGAATACAGTTTTGATACCTTCCACAAGAATAAATTTGTTGCTCATTTATATGGAAGAGAGAGGGACAGTAATAATCTAGCTGTATGACAGACAACAAAATTGAAAACCCTTCACAATTTTCAATAAAATCCAAATGAGTACTTACTTTTTATATGCTAGCAATTCATGTTTTAAGAGACAAATTGAATATTCATCCTGGACAGTTATACACAAATAATTAACTTTATATGCAACATTGTTCATTAGAATGCTTAAGAATATTACAACTGATTATAGATGGAGTTTGTAAACCAATGGAATTTATTCCAGACTAAGAGCCCTTGGATCCAGCATGTGATATGTTATTCTACTTTAATTATATAGTTTTTGTGAGGACTACATCAGCAGCTAAGATGACTAATAAAGGTTAGTAAACAGAAGACCTTATTTGATTTACATTATGACATCACTTTTTATAGTAATTTTAGTAAATTTTAGTAAAGATTTCTAATTACAACAGTAAAAACTAGTACAAACTGAAAAATAGAAGAATAAAAGAGAGTAGAAGTGAAGAAAATAAAAAAGGGAAAAGAGAAAGAAAGAGAAAATAAAAAATAAGAATATAGTAAAAGAAAAGTAATATTTAAAGAAGTGACTTCCTATCTTCATTACAAGTATATACAATTATAGTATTTTATTATCTTATTTTAAATAAACAATGATCTCTTCTTTCAATATCTCATCTCTTATGTATAAATAAATTGATAAAGCATTGTCATTTTAGTCCATTAAAGGTTACTAGAGGTACCATACTATTTTTAACCATGGTCAAATAAGCCAGCTTTGCATTTCTTCATTTTACTTCATAAAAATGTTTATGATCTCTGATACTGAGTTGTTTGTGCAACTTTTACACTTTTAATCTTTAGGCTGTTCAAATAATGTTGTAAAACTTCATTTCTTTTTTTTTTCTTTGTTCCTTCTATGAAATTCTTCAAAGCTTTAAAGCCTCTTTTGTAAATCCAATATAGGAAAATTATGAATGTGACTCTTGTTTTGTTCTTTCTGTATCTTTTTCTAATTATTAAGACATCAGCCAATTTCTTTTGTATGACCAGTGAAACATATTTTTCCATGTCATTCTTGTAGCCTGGCATTTTTAAATCACTTGCAATTCAATCTCAATCTTGATAGGTAGAATTTGTTATCTTTTATGATGTCTTTTAGCTGCAATTGTGTCTATTGGTGTAGACACTTGTAAAATTAATTTCTGAATCCATTATTTAAAAATACCCTTCATCATGTCCAATGTTAAAATATTTTGTTTCATTCTGTAATTTTATTTATATTTATTTATTAAATTTCTATGCCATCATTTTAAGTGGCTAATTTTAAATTGAATTTTAGTATTCTTCTCTTTTAATTGTATTTGTAAATGCCCTCTAATTTCCTCTAGTGTCTTACTTTAAATTGTATCTTATTATGCTTTTTAAAAAAATCAAAACAAAACATTTTCTTACTGGAAAGATTTTTAATAAATAATTCTAAAATCTTATTTCAAGTTTATTTGGACCATTAGTCTGTTTCTAAAATCAAAGTTTAATAATCTTTTGCTGTTTATTAAAAAAATTAAAGCTTTTAAAGTTGCTAAGGATTGAAGGGAGCTCATCCACTATCAATAAAAAACTGTTGATCTAAATGTTCCTAATAGCTGAGAATCACTTAACAAGCAATTTCTGAAGATAATTACAAATGAAATATACAAACATAGTATCCTTTCAAAGGCGCTGGTTATACTTTAGGCAACATGGCTACCCCTTTATCCCCAAGAGCTTTAAATCTGCCTAAAATTTTTATCATAATCTCTCAAGAGCAGGGAAGGCAGCACAGTGGCTCAGTGGTTAAGATACTGGATTGTTGCCTGGGAAAGCTAGAAGCCCAGGTTTGAGACCCGAGCACCACACAACAGGTTGAGCTCCCATAACTTGTCCCAGTTCCTGCCCTAGCAGTTCAAAAGCATGCAAATTTGAGTAGATAAATAGATACCACTCTGGTGGGAAGGTAGCACTGCTCCCTGACATCATGCTGTGCCACATCACCATGAAAATGTCTTCAGACAGTGCTGGCTCAATGGCCTTGAAATGGAGATGAACACTGTCCCTATAGTAAGTAACAGCCACATAAAATACACAGGGGCTCCTTTTACCTCATGAGGAATAGCTTTTCTGGAATATAGAGCAAACAGTAAAGAACTATGAAACGGTATATACATCTAAGTGCTACTGCTATTCATTTGATATATCTTTCCAGCATATAATAAAATAAGATATTCTATATATAAAGTGATTAAAATATGTTTTATTTTTTAAACACATACATATTTTTTGTTGGAAATAAGACCTACATTAAGTGCTAACACGGGACACAAGTTAGAAACAAAATTAGAAAGTTTGAGCATTGCTAGGACTATGAAATCAGTATCACATAAAAACAATAGTGTCCTACCTCAAATTCCAGACCAATAACACACTAAAATTAAATCTACATACAATACAAGCACAAGTTTCAGAAGACAAAAGGACCACATTTTACAAGATTAGGAACACACCATTTAAAAATCAGATTCCCTCTTTTGACTGGCTTGTTATGGTAAAACAGACACAATCATATGACATGGCATGAGTAGTTAACAATCTTTATCACATGCTACTCTGACACCACTTAAAACAATTCATTGCCCTTTATCAATATGACAAGGGCATGGAAAACCATCTTATTACTCTTCAGTACAGTTTAAATACAAATATATTTTCTCTTGCCTTTCTTGAGGTTTAATCTTGCTTTTCAGTTCTCATATTTGGTGTGATTTAAACATGCAAATTTAGTAAATTTACAAATTTACTAAGCCCTATTGCCCTGGAAGCACTAGCTTCCAACATAACTCTCACAGTTCCAGTCTGCAACTGATCACATATTCCTTTTATTTGCATTTCTTTCTCTTAAAGTGTTAATTTTGGTAACATGTATTCTGTTAATACATGGCTGGTTGATATGCTCTGCTTCATCAAATTCCCTTCAGCCAATCATTGTAGAATGCAACCTTGCTGTGAGCATATTTTCTTAAAAAAAATCTTTTCTGAATTCCAGTGGATTTATATCCAGTGGACTGTCAATAATATTAATTTTGTCTCTCAAAGTAGGTGGATCTGGAGTCATGGATCAAAACTAAATGTAATTTAATTTAAACTGATGCCACTTAATATGTATTTAACAGCAATATTAGTAGGACTCAGGGAAGTACATTCAAACCTCCATGGAATCAGATACAAATTCAAACCACTCGGTCCTGACTTAGATCAGAAAAGATTGTTATCACATCATAATGTCATAAAAATTGGAAAGTTTACTGTTTATATACTCAGAGTATTCACATGAGTATTAATTCATCTGAACAAGATAATTTACCTTGTATTTGATTTTTTTTCCCACCACATTAAAAATTATAATTATAATACTTTGAATGGTCTTTGGAGTTGCACCCAATGTTTTCAAAAGATGCCTAGCTACAGTAATGTCTGCATATCATACATATACAAATATCTATTTGTGTCACAGTGCCTGATGAAACTATATATGTCACTTTGTATCCTTGTCTTTATTTTCCCCCTAATCTTCCCTATGAATGTTTATGACTACATTTGTCCACTATAAAAAACATGAAATCCCATCTGGAACAAGTTTTGGATTGATAAGTGAAACACTCAGTCTCTTTTCCAGAAGCTTTTCCAGAAGAGGCATTTTAATATATTTGTTGCTAAGTGTACTATATATCTATTTATTTTGAGAAGTATGTTTTCCAAATGTCAGCCTTCAATAATTATCTAAACTTTGCTTTTGGCTGACCATAAATACATTGTGAACCCTATTTTGTGCTAGTAAAAGAATTCAGACTTGGATCCTTGTGACATCTATTTTAGTATACTTTCTGCATTGTTATTCCAACTTATTCTGTACAAAAAGAAATGCCAGCAGGGATTATCTGATTGACAAGCAGTCACTTAGTCACTGTACTAGCTATTATATACTCCACGACAATTTTCACTGCAAGAAGGAAAAATAATAACAGCCATAAGCTTGTGCTATTTTAAATGAGTGTACTAATTCTGGAAAAATAAAGCCAAGGCTGATGAAAACCATAGTGTACACATACACACATATCAAGGCCACCATTTTTAATGCAATCCTTCATTTAGGAAAAAAGAAAAATTAAAAATTGTTCTTTTGAATCTGAGTAATAGCATTGCTGCTAGTTCTGAGCTTTGAGAAATAGGTCAGCTAAATCTGTGCTGCCTGGAGTCTTTGCTATTTCTGACCTGTAATGTAATAGAAGCTATCTTCAAAGGAAAATTTAGCAAAATCTGTAGAAATGGATTTTCTTCAAGAGACAGCTAAACTGATGGCCTGAAAAAAAAAATCAGAAACAAATTATCTTTTCTTAAGTAGGCAATGTGATTTGTTGTTTTCCCAAGAATGCCATCTTAAACACAGGCAGAAAAATAAGACAAACATCCATACTAAAAAGTCACTTTCTCCATATACTTACATGCATTCTAAATGTAGCCTGTATTTAAACCAATTCCAAGTCTCAAAATGTGAAAGTGCACATGGGTACAGTGTTGAAAGCACAACTAGCTGAGCCAATGAGTCTAGAACAAAGATTCCTATTGCAATATGTTTTTCCCCCCAAAAGAGATTCAGAGGGTTGAAGGGAATAGGCAAGAATAAAAAAAAGAGTAATTGCTCTGTCATTAACAAAATTTAAAATTAATTATGAAAATAATAAAAGTGGGGGAGATAAAAGTTAAAGGCCTGGAAAATTATCTTATAAATAGAACAACAAAAATTATTATCCGCATTCTTCACAATTCTGTTGAACATTAACATTTCTTTTACCAGGTGATTTAGAATTGGTTTTTTCTTCAATACTTTAAGTCCAATACTTGAGTGATAATCTACCTACCTGATACTGCATATAATTTCCTTTTTATTAAATATGCGATCTCAGAAGACAGATAAAGATGAATTTTCTTTTTTAAAAAAGACTTGGTCATTACATACCAATGCAAATCATGTGTAGTTTTCATTAAAAACATTATCTTTTATTTATAAGCTGAAAGAACTATTTCTGATGTAAAAGCTAACTCAGATTTAAATGACTGTTTTAACCAGAGTCGTTGTCTTATGTATTCTCAGTGAGAAGTATTTTACTTGAAACATCTACAGAATTCACTGGATGACTTTTGGCCACACAGTCCACTCCCTCTTTTGGGGAGGTTAAGAGGGGAGGTTAAGGGCAGGATAAGGGAAAGGAACACTACATATATACTACTTTAATTATTTTATTTTGTTGTATGAGGTGCAATGACAATAAAGTAAACTAACTAACTTTGAGTCCTCAATTGAACAATGGGAGATAAATCTTTTTAAAAATCCATTAATTTGGCCTACATTTTCTGAGTGATTATATGCCATTGAGTTAGTGTTGACTTTTACCAACCAAAAGAACTGTGTCCTCCATGATAATATACCATAATGTATATCCTCAGATCTTCATGTATTCTGAGTAATGAGCACATAATAAGACTATGATGTGATATGAAATCCATGTAGAGCTTATTATACATTTTTCTTATTTCTTTAAGCTAATGTTTATGATTGTAAAAGGAAGTCTATTACTAAGGTTAGGAGATCTGGGCTCAAATAAATAACGATGATATGTATTTCTGTAATAAGTTCCACTGGCCCACATTTTGCAATAATAGTTGTTCTACTTAAGTTAACATTTTATTTATCCAATACAATTTCCCTTTTTAAATTAAACTTACCATGTAATGGAAGCACCAGAAAAAGATATTGACTATCATGGGATTATCTTTTCAGACATTATTGAAACTGGATACTGAATTAGATTGATACAGATTGGAACAGAATTGGATGTGATTTTTATTATTTGTCTTATATAAAAGCCATAAGCTGTAACAATTTTGACCACTGCATTTTTTTTCATGTTTCTTCTTTTTCCCCAAAGGAAACTGGAACATTTTATCAACATCAACAATATATATTGTTTTTCTTTTTGCAGTCTTTTTATGGAAAGATTTCTAAGAAGGTATAAACAAAGAAAAATATTTTTAAAAGTTTCCCATATTTGTAGACTAGCTTTCTTCAACCTAGTGTCCACAGGATGTATTGGGACTAAAGATTCTAACATTCCCAGCCAGCCAACTGGAAAGCCAGTTTAGAGTATAGCTCCTCTGTTTCCAACATCATTTTATGGTTTCTTATTTTATCAATTCCTTAATGGAATAAAAGGCATACATGCAACATTTGGCTAACAAAAACTACTTTCTCTACTGCAGCAACGTATTTCACTTTGGCTGCTCTTATATATGGATTTCATTGTCACATTTCTTTCCTCAGCGACAATCAGTGAGTGAGCAAATGATAGCTGGAAGAATACAGCAAAGAAAAAGATACTGAAAAGATTTAAGAAAATTATACCAGCTGCTATGGCAAAAACAAATTAAAGCAAAATATACCTCCAAGAGGAAAGATCCTAATGTTAAGATATTAGCTTCAACTAAAAAGATATGATGGTAGAAATTTGAAGACGAACATTCACAGAGCCAATACCTTTAACAGGGTATCAGTAGTTCTTTTTAATAGTTACAAGTTTCTGAAGATACAGTATATCTTTCCATCCAGTGAGGTCGTTTTTCAAAAATTGGAAAAATGAGATTATGATTAGCCAAAACTGTTGGTTGATGTTATATTTCATTGAAATACTGGTTGCCTCTGCAAAAGAAGCCTGGGAACCAGATTGGTGTTGTGGTTAAAGTATCCACCTAGAAACAAAGGTTCTTGTCCCACTTAAAGCCGTCTGGTGACCTTAGGCCAGTCACTGTCTCTCAGCCCTAGAAAGGAGACAATGGGAAACAATTTCTGAAAAACCTTCCAAGAAAATTGCAGGGCCATGTCCAAGCAATCTCTGAAAATCAGGCATAAGTGAATGAAAAGGGGGAAAGCCTACATAAATTAGGTACTATATTAAAGCAAAGAGATATTAAATCATAGTAAAGATCTGCTGGGAAATTGCTGGGGGAAAACATATATTATTTAATACAATAAGGCTCAAATTACAGTAGCAAAAATCCACTCGCTTCCATCCTATATGAGATAAGATCATGTACTTATAGGAAATGAAACAAAAAAAAAACTAGGCAGTCTCTATATTTACAAAGGTGGAGATAATGGTCACTGCTGCCAGAATCATCTGAATAACACCCATAATTTTGCAATATAGATACTATTGAGGCAGACATTTAATATGTAAGAATCTAAAGCAAGGTATAGAAAGACCAGATTGTTTGACGAAATATAAAACAGATATACATCTTTAATAAAGTAGAAATAAGTATCAGTTGAGACATTACACAATCTGTAAACAAATAAGCCAGTGGTTGTAGGGCAGTGAGTAAAAGGCAGAAAAAATAATGATTTCATGGCTAGTTACTAAAAACTGAAGAATGTAGAAAACAGAATTCTTGAAGATAGCAGGTAAATGAGGTAGAGATTGTGGGAGGAGATGGAAGATCTCTTAATACCAAGGTTATAGTTTAACCAGCTCTTTTATTTAAAAGTCAGGTGATGGAAGGAGCACAGATTGAGGGGAGAAAATATAGTTTTAAGAAAGAAGTTAGCTGAGAAACATATTTGGAGCAGTACAAGGATGGACAACAGTGGCACAACATTCTGACTCAGGAATTCTGGGAGTTGAAGTCCACAGGTCATAAAGTTGTCATAGTTGCCCACCCTTGGTTTAGTATGTGTAGTACTTTAGAAATGAATTGCACCTTTATGGAGTCTGTGCGATATTGTATGAGAGGCCAATTACTAACTGTGAACGCACATCCCTATAGGGCACAAAAGCATCATTTCTGCTGAATTCAATAGTTTAGTGTTTTTAGTTCATTTAGTTCACAGCTATGTTTTACTGTTCTGGTATGCTGTTCCTGAATGATATATGTAATGCTATAAAAAGTTCAAAACTAATGGTGGGATCCTTTTTTTCTTATTGGACCACACAAAAATGGACAAGCAAATGCCCCCTTATATTTCTGAGATACAGCAGAGGCCACAAACAGAAAGAATTATGTGGGTCTTGGTTTTTACTGTTGCTTTTTAACATTGGCTATGATTCAAGGTAACAATTCAATCATTATACCACAAATTTAAAATGCCCTAACATTTTTCCTGTATATTTTTTATAATTTATTAAAAGAATTGTAAAGGTGTAAAGAAAAAAATGCTTACCCACTATATAAATTATTTTTTGCATTCTCTAACCTTTAAACAATATTAGACAGTGAACAAATCTAGCATACATTTTGCAAAGAAAGCCTATCAACCTAGGTTATACAATATAGCAGGCTTTTAACAGAATGCAATAGCAATTCATACCTTTAAATCTGGCTAGTATTGTAGTTCATTTTATGTCAGATCTAATATTGTAAATAAGTAGCTGACTTAATACATTTTACCTTGTTTTAGAACCTTAAAAGAAAAAGCTCTATTCCTGAGTGACTTCCGGATTGAGCTTCTTCGGCGACAGACTGAAACCGCGACTCTGCGCGGTTTTGATCCTTGCTCACTGCTGGAGAGCCCCGAGATGGCTGTTTTCAGGACTAAGCCACCCCGTAGAGGTGGTGAAGAGGGGGGAGACTGCCTGCAGGGTTGAGGAGAGCTGCATCTTTCCTCCTTAGCTGGCCATTACTCTCTTTCCTGAAGGCGGTTGCAGCGGAGGTCAGAAATGGCCACCCCGAAGAAGAACTCGACCGGAAAAGAATGTGCAGGAGGAAGATAAGAAGAGAAAGTTTGGTTGACTGGGTCAAACAGTAAAAGCAACAAATAAGGTACCCTGGAATTTAAACTATAAAAAAAAATAACACTGTTCCCAAAGAAGACTTTTAAGCAGCGAAGGAGAGAGAAAAGGGAAAGGATTTGGTTTTTTTCTCTCCTCTTCCTTTTCCTATACTGACAGCTAAGAGACTTAAGCAAGAAATTGAAAAAAAAATCCACTTTGACATCAATAAGCATTTAAGCTGAAAATAAAATGTCAAAGGGATAATAAAGATTTCTGGATACTTAAAAGCTTTTGAAAGCAGGAAAGGAGAGAAAAAGAATAAAAGGGCAGGATCTGGAAGGGAGGAGACTGCCTGGAATTAAAAAGAACTTACAGTAAAATCTCAACAAGACTTCTAAAAGATACATTTTAACTGAAACATGGCAACAAAATAGTAAAAACCCAGGAAGAGAAAGTGAAAAAAGAAGTAAGAAGAAAACAGCTCGAGAGTATTTGGATTACTTGGTGACTTCTGGATTTTTGGTTACTGTATTTGAATGACTAAAATCAATCGGGTGGTGGTTTAAAAGTGTTTAAAATGGCACCGCTTTTAGAAGAACTGAAAACGGAACTTAAAAAGTACAAAGAAGATGCACAAGAAGGGAGAAGTTCTTTTGGCTTCGTATTTCAATTCTTAGAAATGGAGATTTGGAACTATGAGAAACAACAAGAAACGCCTGCAGAACAACAAGATTGGGACAAAGAAGAAGCCATCTTTAATGAACAAGTAATTTTATGTGGGGGAAAAAAAGGAAAGGGGGGAAAGAGAATGAAAAGTTTAAGATTTGGAAAAACAACCCCAAAAAAGAATAGTTTGAAAAATAAGTATAAAATTAGAAACAACAGAAGAGGGAAATGCAGAAGAGAGAATTAGAAGTAGAGAGACAAGGGGGTAAAAAGGGGAGGGAGAAGAAGAGAGGGAAGAAAGAAAGGAAAAGAAGTTATAAAGGACAGAAACAAGATATAGAGAAACAAGGCCTATTTAGAGACAATGGGTGAAAATCTAATTGAAAAAAGGATTCTGAAAAGGTACATAAGATAGTATTGTTATATTAAAAATAGAAATAATTTCAGAAAATATGAAACAATGTGTTGTGGCTCCGGGCTTGGATTCAGCTCCTGTGACTGATATGAGTTCAAGTGAGGAGGACATGGGAGAAAAATATGAGCCGGCATGGCTCAGTGATTGGACTAGTAACCAGGATGAGGAGATGGACATGACAAAGGAAGACAGACCTGATGTATTAGAATTGTCAGGACCTTCAACCTCCTCTGGTTCCTTATCTGATCAACAGCCAGGAATGGCTGACAGGGAAGTTTTGAGAGAGTCTTCTAGTGGAGATGAGAACTTGGAAAATTTGTGGTTAAATGTAAGGAACAGAAGACGGTTGAGAAGGCAAACTCAGCTGGAACGAAGTAGGAGGGCGAGGCAATAAATTAGCACGTTGCTCAATGAGTATAAAAGGACACAGCTGGGCTGGTAAAATTTGCCAGGAACAAAGTGACTTATTGAGTGAGGATGTTACAGCAAGAAGCTCTGAGACTTGAGATTTATTGCCAGGACTGGTTTGCCAGACAGAGTGAAGATTTATGCTGTGGATTGAGATTTCTGCCAGCCGTTATCTTGAAAGACTTCTTTCTGTTTGATTTAATTTTGAAACGGCTGCTTTCTGTTTTGTTCGTTTGAATTTTGAAGGGGAGTCATAACACAATGTATGATCAAAATGATGGATAAAATAGTTATTGTAGTTTAGTGGAATATTTGTTAATAAATAAACATAATAAAATGAATATTTAATGATTTATATTTAATGAAGAGAAATAGGGAAAAAATGAATTATGGAAAGATTATATGTGTTCCCAAGGAAGCATGTTATTTAATTGAAAAGAAATGTTAAAGATGTTAAGATTTTAATGAATATTAATGATAGAACTGAATTGGAATGGAATGAGGGTTTTAATTACATATTTTTATAATCCTTTTTAAAAAAGAATATAATATGTATATTAAGAATGTACCAAGCAAAATTCGATTCGAAGTTATGTATTATGTATTATATTGAATGTTATAACCTTAAGGTATACATTGAAGTTTAAATAAGAGTTGAATGGATAAAATTAAAAGATTAAATTAAAAGATTAAAAGATACTCCAATTAGTAACGACAGGAGAAAATTTGTTTAATGAGAAAAGATAATATGAAATTGAAACAGGACAGACAAAAGTGTAAACATAATGACTTGAATTGAGATGAGAAAATCAAAATAAAGTTGAGAAAATTAAAAGAGGGGAAAAACTATATAGAAAATGCAAAATAGTAATAAGATATGGAATAGAACACAAAAATGAGCATGAAATTGAGTTTGTGTCTGTATAAAGAAGTGTAACCTGGGACCATGCTATTTTCAAAAAACATGTTTTACTTGTATTTTGTATGTGTGAAAACCCAAATAAAACTTTTTTTTAACAAAATTCTCTATTCCTTAAAATATATCAGGGTTTTCCTTAAAATATTTATATTTAGTCTTTATATGAACTATAGGAGAAAATAAAAAAACAGCCCTCTAAAATATAGTTTTATTTTAATTTAATACTTATACTCTTGATTTTTAAGTTTTCAAAACAACGAAATTTCAAGTTTTTTGGCATCATTTGTTTCAGCAAAATTATTTAATGCTTCGAAAAATCTGTATTTTATGCTTTTTATTATGTTTTGGAAGCAGACTCTGGCAATCTGTAAATTTGATTGCCATGATTTGCACTACTGGCAATCAACCTTCACTTTTGGCTCTGATTTTTCAGAGAGATTCCTAGGAAAGGGGAAATTATATCTCTCATTTCTGTCACAGTTAGCAGAGCAGTGTTTCCTATTGATTTGGAGAAACAAATCAAAACAGCTCACTATGTCTAGACATGACATTTAGTACAGTATTATCTGCTTGGAAACTATAATGATCTAAGACCAGTAGAAACCAAATTCTAGTATTGACCAACAACTCTGCTTCATTAAAAGTATCGTTGTGGAATCAGGAGAGTCTGTTGAGATCAAAGGGAAGAGATTGTACAAACCAGCTGTCCAGTCTTTCTCACAGACAATCCAGAATAGCCATAGAGGACAGGGGTGCACCCATGACAGGGTTTGGTATGAATAGCAGCTGGGTGATTGCTCTTCTTGGCCTCATCAATTCATAAAATGAATTAATTCATAAAATGAATTTACAGATTGCCAGAGTTTGCTTCCAAAACACATAATAAAAAGCATAAAATACACATTTTTCGAAGCATTAAGTAATTTTGCTGAAACAATAGCCCACAGTAAAAGCTCATCTCATGGTTTCTACTACTTTTCTACTATTTATAAGAACTAGGCAATGATATCCATTTTCATCCTTGGTTTTTATTATCTGCATGGCTTGTTCCATTAGACAACAGTACATAGCTCAGTTGAACACAAATTTCAAATGTCTTTTTTTTGCTTCATTTCTGAAGTCCATACTACTATCACAGTGTTGACGATTTTACTAAAATAGCAGGATATTCTGTTAACTGATTCAAATTGGAACTGATGCCTATAGGTGAAAATTTGGTTACCCATCCATTTAAGGAATATCTATTACATATTTCTACTGAATCCATTAACTATATACTGTATGAATCAATGGATCACTCAATGGATTGATGATCTGATTACATTTGCCACTAATGAAGGTTTGCTATAGATTTTGTGTACAAATATAATGAAATATGGATTTCATTTATGGAAAATGAAACAAGTTAAAATAATAATTGTAGTTTTTTTCTTTTTGTTCTTTTGGAATTTCTTTTGGGTTCTGTATTTAACTTTGTTTTGAATAAAATAAAAACATAAAAAGATATATAAATACATTATATATGTGTACTTTAATCATTGTTTTAAATAACTACAAATAGAATTGTAATTTACAACTGAAGTGATATGCTTTTTTTCCTTTTCTCTTCTTGTATTTTTCATTTTAAAAAAAAACACTTTCTATGTCTTTTCATTTTCTTTAACAATGTTTTTTTTCTTTTTTTTCTTTTCTTTTTTGTCAATATTTTAAAAAAGGTATTTTTTAGAAAAGGTTAACAATTCAGTTTTACGGAGAACTAAAGGAGTATCAGTAATTTAAAAGAAATTTGGAATAGAGAACTGACTTTTCTTTTTAGAAACACCAATGATCTCGTGTTTTAAAAAATGCTTAAATATTTCATAGGTGATTAATTTATCAAAAAGTTCTGTTTTACACCTATTAGCTCCTTCAACAGGTGTTAAAACAAGTTTGGTTGTATATCTTCTTCTCATGGACATTTAACGAATTGTAATACATATAAAACTAAGCATGGGGCTGTGACCTCATAATCACACTCATCATCATGTGTTTTTGTCATATGCTCCAAATGTCACTTTCTTACTTCCTTAATATATATTATTTAAAAAGAAAATGCTTTCATGTTTCTCAGTTATGAATTTTTTTACAGCAATCAGTATTTTAATTTATTTTATGTTTCATGAATTATAATTATCCATGTATGAAGCTGAATAGTGGATTTCAAAAGACATGAAAAGTAGGGAATAATGACTCTAAATTATATTGAAAAAAATTCAATAAATTACAATGTACAAATTAGAGTGGGCAAAATGGTGGTTACTATAGAAGAAAATTCTAATTCAAACAGAATTTAGCTTCAGCAGCTGCTAACAACAAAATATCTTACAGACTATTGAAGGATTTTAGGAAGCCTTTTTGACTAATTATTAACTGCATCACCTATTCACCATTGCCTTTTTTCTTTACTCAAAGAAATATTTGCTATACTTTTATCCCCTTTTTCCTCTGAGTGAAGTATGGACAATCTATGGTCTTCCAGACACATTTCTCATCACTGATAGTAGTGAATATATCAGTATGAGTATTGTATTGTATGAATATATTAGATTTGCTGAAAGTAGAAGCTGAAGTTCTAGAATATCTGGGAGATCAAGCCTTGTTCACCCATGATTTAGGAGCTTAAGGCAGAATATCCTTCCTAATGTTATCATGTCAACAACTCTACCAGTGCAACAACTGAGTAGAATTTGAATACAAGTCTTCCCATTTCAGTCCAAACTGTTTATTATTACACCACCCATTCATTTAAATGCCATTTTCATTTAAAAACAAAGTTAAAGGGGTTGGGATAAGTGTCATATAAAAAAAGTTTGATTCAGTATAGGAAGTTTGTGACAGTATGAAACAAATTATTATGTTTCTCTTACAGACATAATAAAAATATCCCTGGAAATTATTTATTGACAATCTAATTTTTCTTAACAGTAGGAATAGAATGTTAGCTGCTTTCTGAAATGTTTTATTCCATTATTTGAAATTGCATGGCAACCACTTGACTAAGATATTGACCTTTTTGTGGATTTTTTGAAAAGTACAGATCAATTAAAAAGCAAAGATGATCTCAGATTTGTTAACGTAGTTTGAGCAGATGGTCTGGCAGACGGTGCTACAGAATCATTTAGCAAAGGAGACCAAAAGAAGCAACTTGTTTGAATGCATCACTGCTTGTAGGCAAGGGAAAGGGGTGGGTGGGTTAAATATGGGTTTTAAAGTGATATGGGTCTAGACAGGAACTCTGAACACTAAGTTTCTGTTAGTGAATTCAGTTGTGGTTCACCAGACTTTGGAAGTAACAGAAACAATTCCAAACAAAGGACTCACGTAGTCTTAATAGATTGGACTATTGGTCCTTTAGGTATATGAATCTCTAAAATATATCATGCTTAAATTTTAAAAAAAAGATACATCAGAAATCGGACTGCCTGCACAGAGCACCATCTCATCTCCTCACCAAAGTGCTATATATCTATCTACTTTCATAGAACGTGTTTTCAAACTCTTAGGTTGACAGAAGCTGAGGCAAGTGGCAGGAGCTCACCTTGCCACGCAGAACTAGGGCTCAAACCACCAGAGCAGAGACCATCTCCAACACTAGCCACCATGCTACTTCATGGCAATTAATAAAAATAAATAAAACTTGGAAAAACTGTATTGTACTGCTAAAGAAAAAAAGTGCTCTGAGAATTTTGTAAGAAAGAAGCGAATGGCCAAGCAAACTCTGAAACTGGGCCAAGGGAACTTGGTTTCCAGATTTTGCTTTTAGAACTGTCTGTACTTTTAAGAGTTGCAAAAGTATGAAATTCCAGGTATAATTGCATAATTCATTACCCTGGCTACATTTTTTTTTTTTTTTGCATGATCTCTTTCCTTCCATCATGGGTGAGAACATACATCAGTTTCACAAGTCCATTATCTACAACAACACCAAACAAAACTTCAGAGTTTTTAAGCAAAAGGTGAGTCATCCAGCTAAGGATTTACCTTTGGAAGCAGCTCACTATAAACTCAAGGAAATAAATATGAGGGGAATCTGTCTTCTCTATTTTAATGCGGGTAAGGTTTGAATAACACATTCTTTTTACAAAAAAGATAGTTTTGATTGAACATTAGGGAGAATATGTATGAATTGCTTGATAGAGAAGTTGATTGACTTGGAACCTTATCATTTAAAAATTGTAAAGTTGTGTGGTCAATTTTCAAGAATATCATGATAGCATTTTAGTTCCAAGAGCAAAGGTGGGACTTAATATTCCTTTTAAGAATAAAAATCTGTAATACTCTTTCCTTTAATCTAAGTTTTTTTTAATGGATGCAAGTCTATACATTTATGCTCAGATTGAACAGCCAGACTGATTTCAGTAGCATTTTTCCTGATAACTCTGCTCAATGTTGAACATGAATTGCTCAGGAAATTAAAGAGTCCACTTGGGCTCCTGGCTTTTATGGTCAGATAGATTTTTTTAATCATAGTCAAATATAAGTTGCTAGAATAATGCTATTTTAATGAAACCAGTAGCATTGCAAAGTTAAAGATTCCACTTTTAGATGTTAAAAATAAATTACCTAAATTTATTATGTCTAAGTCACATAGCTAAATGATAGACAAAGTTTCTTTAAGTATAACATTTACATCTAGGAAAATGAAAGGAAGAAAAGAGCATCAGAAATTTTATCATTGCATTTGACGTCTATTGGCAAACTTTCAGTTTTTCTGATAATGTATTTGAATATTTCATCCTAAAATCTGCTCTCTTTTGTGGCAAATTGTGTATTTGAAATATTTTATGCCCCACTGAGACATCCTTTTATTCTTTCTCTCTCTATATATATTTATTTATTGTCATCTTCCTGGTAACTGAATATAATTAAAAAGGCATGCTTAGTGATCCTATATGAATAAATTGATTATCCCACTCCAGATGTTTGATAACCTTTTCTAGCAGACACTAATTACTACCATAAGAAATCATGAACACTGAGCAATTTTTCCACATGAACAGACCTCATTCAAGAAGCAGCATCCAAAAATTTAGTGGGAGCATATCCTGAAAATAACCCACTGCATTAACACTTTCTCTCTTTCTGTAGCATAGCTTTTAATATCACAGAAGGAAAATGGATATTAAAGAAGAAAACTGTTATTTAAAAAAACCCTGAACCTGCTTAGTGTCAGAATAATCAACAATAGTACAGGAATCATCTAAAGTGAGACCAAGTCAGTTTTTAAGAGTGATATTGTCACAAAAATAATAATTTCCAGATATTTGTTTCTTCCTCAGCAGCTGTTTCAGCTAAGCAGAGTACAGTAGGAAGACAATCACTACTATGTCTATTCAGCAAATGCAAATAAACATTTGATCAAATATGGTCATTGTAACCTAAAATACATTGTAACCTAAAATGTTATGTCAAAAATATGCAAATACAATTATTTCATGGTTTCCATCATGATATCAGATAAGCACAAGAAGTCATAGTTTTCACTACTGAACTTTTAAGCAACAAGGCTCTCCCTAACTTTCTTGAATGTACTTTTACATTTTCCAAGAACTTATTTAATATTCTTCTATATTTAGTTTCCTTAAATGATGTCCTATTTAAATTCTCTAATGTTATTTAGGTTAGCCCAGAGATAGGCGATTTATATGTTCATATTATTTTTTCCTTTAAACATGTAATAAAACAGAACAAATAGTACATCATGTAAGCTCGTGCAAAAAGATTACACAAACTGATTATAACTATATACAATTGCCAAAATGATTCACTGGAATATCAGCAAAAATTATAATGCTCAGATGATGAAAAATTGCTGGGAACCTAAAGTTGAAAAAATAATTTAAAATGACTAGATTAAAATATTTCTGAATGCAAATTGATCAAAGTCTTAGCTCAAAGCATAACAGATTTAACTATGATTGGAATGAGAAATGTGTGGACAATTAATATTGCAATACCAAGGGAAAGTAGAGTAGAAGACAAAGAATTGACAGTTCTTGATCCAAAATATTAAGATCTGAAAATTGAAAAATTATGCATAAACCAGCAGTAATAGTTCCAGTGGTTATCAGTATGAAAAAAATTTTTTGATGTCACTTGGAAAATTTTCACATTGCCAACATTTTCATCTGTGAATTACAAAAGACCACTCAGCTTGGACCCACACATAGTATGCACACCAATGCATGACATACTAACTCCCTGGGAAAAACTCAATGCATATGAAAACTGACATTGACAAATAAAAAAAAAATGAAGGAGTTAAAGTATTGTGGAACTTTAGAGTTCAGACACACAAGCACTTGCCACATAAAAACCTAGACTTAACAATTCTGGATAAGAAAGACAAAAAAGTCTGGATAGTGGATATGGCAGTACATGAAGACAGCACAATAGAAAAGAAATAATTGTCAAACCAATTTTTATTTGCAAATAAACAAAAGATTTAAAAAAATATCTGCAAATGAAATAGAATGATTGTGGGGAAGCAAAGGGAGTACCAATAATAATAGGTACTTTGGGTACAATTCCAAAACAGCTTGAGAGCCATTTGAACACTACCGGCATTGAAAAAATCACCATCAGTCAATTGCAAAAGGCAGCTTTGTTCGGAACAGATTACATCCTGCAACAATACCTTTAAGACCATCAAATATCTGCATCTTCCTATCGCAAATTAGTGGAACGACTTAATAGATGGATTAAAAATGCCACATCCAGTCTGAACATCTGGCTGACTTTGTGATAAACCATTGTAACAATAATAAAAGGCCTGTTGGATGTAATCTCAAAACATCTGAAGCGCCACTTGAACACAATCAGCACTGACAAAATAACCACCAGTCAATTGCAAAAGGCTTGGGACACCTTAAATCCTGCAGTGATATCTTTAACATCATCAGGCAACAAATCTGCCTGTCCTAGCTCCTGGGAAATACTTGATAGATATCCAGTCTAAACATCTGGCTGGCTGTATGAGCAACCATAAAATCACTCAGAAAAAATCTCAAGTTTATTTCCTTAATCAGAATAGTGCTATGGTTTATAAAAATGCACATGTATTGTCTGTTTTAAAACTAAGGGTTTGCAATTATTTTTCCCCTAATACAAAATTATGAAGTCTGAAATTACAAAATAAGAAATAACTTTGAAGTCTAAAATTGCAGTAGGGGAAAAAGTAGAACTTTAAAATTATGTGCTTTACAAATGAAATAATATATGTGGCCTCTGTAATCTGCTTTCTCAATCCTTGAAAGGGGATTTAAACCTAAAATTATTTAAAAATACCAGTATCAGAGGTGGTATTCAGCAGGTTCTGACCAGTTCTGGAAAACCGGTAGCAGAAATTTTGAGTAGTTCAGAGAACCAGCAAATACTATCTCTGACTGGAGATTTTACAGTATCCTTCCCCTGCCATGCCCACCAAGCCACACCCACAGAACTGGTAATAAAAAAAATTGAAACCCACCACCGACCAGCATTAATAGACATTCTATTTTAATCCATTTAGTCAGGGTAGGATTTCATGTTTGTGGGTATAATCAAAACTTTTCCTAAAATAACCATGTTTGTAAACAAATTTTCTAATATAGAATTTTGTTCTGGGTAACAAGCTCAACTACCAAAGCTTTTTTTAAAAAAAATTCTTTATTTCAAATATAATATATGTTATATTTTGGTTTGAATATGTAAGAATAGATGCCATTATAGGATGTTAATTATATGCTTGTTCTTGCTTCACCAATATAAACCATTTATAAGCAGACTTGAATTAGCGTGTAATTAATTTTGTTAAAATTGTGCATGGAAACAATAAGTATACAGGTTTGTCACATGATTTACATTAGGTTTCTTAATAACTGGTTCATATATATGACAGCTGCACTGTTCTAGGGTCTAGGATGAACATCTTTTGCGACTTTCTGACAAGCAAAGTCAATGGGGAAGACAGATTCACTTAACAACCTTGTTACTAATTTAACAACTGCAGTGATTCACTTAACAAATGTGGCAAGGAAAGTTACAAAATGGGACAAAACTATAGGTGGTATTCAGCAGGTTCTGACCAGTTCTGGAGAACTGTTAGCGGAAATTTTGAGTAGTTCAAAGAACTGACTAATCCCACCTCTGACTGGAGATTTTACAGTATCTTTCCCCTGCCACGCCCACCAAGCCATGCCCAGAGAACCAGTAGTAAAAAAATTTGAAACCCACCACTGGACAAAACTAATTTAACAGATTTCTCACTTAGCAGCATAAATTTTGGGCTCAGTTGTGGTTGTAAGTCGAGGGCTACCTATACACAATTGATGTTTTTAAATATTTTCTGAATGTGATATTAGTATGGCATTTGAATAGTTTCTAGAGGTGCATAGATTTTGTGAATCCCCAAATTTAACTAAAAACTTCAAAAAAAAAATCACATACATAATTAAGAAGGAAAACGATCAGATTTTCTATTATATTGAAAGAACAAAATCACATAATTCCAAGTTATGCAATGAGAGTTCAGAGAAGACATCAGAAGCAGCTCTTCTAGAGAAAATACTGTGCCAAAGATGGTTTTAACATCTAATCTCATAGCAATTGCTTAGAACAATTAATACTGGAGGACTTTTGACTGCCTCCACTTTACACAGGGACTTTTGCTTAATTTTGGAAACAGGAGGAGATAATCCTATAGCATTACATTTAATGTATTCAAGCATTATGAAATGAAGAAAACTGTATTCCTAATGAGAAAATTTATTGATTTAACCATCCTTGCTATAGTGCAATTTTAACTATATTCACTCAGAAGGAAATTCCACTGTGTTCAGCTGGCACTTCAAAGTACAGTCTTGTACATATTTACTAAATGTTTTGTCCAGTTTGCCTGACTGCAGGGATGCTTTTGACAGCAAGCATTATGTAGATTTGGGTTGTTTTTTTTACTCCTTAACAATTTTTCTTCTTTCTGGAAAAAAAAAGAAATGACACAAGTGCTGAGATGAATCACAAGAAAGGCAAATATTGATTTGCATTTGCTCATGTTTGTAACAATATGCATGTGCCTAAATAATAGCTGAAAACTCAGCATAATCTCTGTCTATATAGTTTTCTTCCTGCCTCCTGGAAGAAAGCTGTTTTGTTCCAGAGAATTGCTGTAGCCCACTGAATTAATAGGCAGCTTGCTGTTTTTGCAGTTGTCTTCTTTTTGTTACCTAAAATAGACTGGGGATGCCCTCCCTGGAAACATTTGCTCCCATCTCTTTTCACAGTAGCATATATGCATGACTGATCTTCCATAGCCCCTCACGGCAAGGAGAATATGTCATGTCTGCTTATTTCAAGGCAGTTTGCCTCCAAAGCAAACTACATTTTGCAAACAGAAAGGCACATACCTTGGCTCATCTATCCTGTTAGTTATATTTCTCCAGCAGGAAAAGGAGAGAAAAACACAATTATTCATTGTGTGGAATTACAGCTAAATGATTGAGGTTTTATCTTTGTCTAAACAGTTTGCCATAACAACAAAATATGGATACATTATCTTATGTATCAAGATTTTGATTTTTTTTTAATGTCTGAATGAAATCAGGATTCATTTCTCTCTTTCTTTGATCTTGTTGTGTCCCAGTTCTATGGAATGCAAGGAGAAGAAATTGAAAAATGCATTTATCAGAATACCAGAATAACAGAGTTGGAAGGGACCTTGGAGGTCTTCTAGTCCAAACCCCTCCCCCCACTCAGGAAGGAAACCCTATACCATTTCAGATAAATGGTTGTCCAATCTTTTCTTAAGAGATCCCAATGTTAAAACACTCAGAATTTCTGAAAGCAAGTCATTCCCCTTATCAATTGCTCTGTCAGAAAAGTTCTAACTTCTCTGCTTGATTAGCTTCCATCTATTGCTTTTTGTTCTGCCTTTGGAGAAGAGGTTGATCCCTCTTCTTTGTGGCAGTCTCTTAGATATTGGAATACTACTATCATGTAATGCGAGTCCTTTTGTTACTGAACTAGTCATACCCAATTCCTGAAAACATATGTTTGAACTTCCAGTCTCCTAATCATGTTTGTTGCTCTTCTCTGGACTCTTTCTAGACTCTAGAGTCTCAACAACTTTTTTACATTATGACAAACCAAAATTGAATGCAATATTCCAAGTGCAGTCTTACGAAGGTATTATAAAGTGGTATTAACACTTCAACATGATCTTGATTCTATCCTAGACTGTACTGTATTAGTACAGTCTAGGACTGCGTTGGCTTTTTTGGCAGCTTCAGCACACTGCTGGCTCATATTTAAGTAATTGTCCACAGAACTCCAAGATCCCTCTCATAGTTACTACTATCAAGCCAGGTACTACCTATTCTATAGTTGTGCATTGGTTTTTCTTGCCTAAATATAGAACTTCACTTTTTTCACCATTACATTTCATTTTTTTAGATAAGGCCCAGTGTTCTAGTCTGTCAAGATTCTTCTATATATTAAGCCTATCTTCTGAAGTGTTGGCTATTTCTGCCAGCTTGGTATCACCTGTAAATTTGATGAGTTCTCCTTTTATTATCTAAATCATTGATGAAAATATTGAAGAGTATTGGGTTAAGGTAGAGCCATTGTATACTTCACTCCATATAGATGCAGTTCTATTAGGAACTACACATTGAATGAGGTTGATCATCCAGTTACAAATCCATCTATTGGTGATGCTGTCCTACGAACATTTTTCTATCATATGAAGTCGTAGGTTGTGGTCTACTTTATCAAGTGTCTTACTGAAATCCAGGTAAATTATATCCATAGTATTTCACTGGTCCACCAATTTTCCCACTTTGTTAAAGAACATAATAAAATTTGCCTGCCATGAGCTGTTTTTGACAAGCCCATGTTGACTTCTGGTTATGACTTTGTTTGCCTTTAGGTGTTTGCAGATTCATTTCTTGAGAAGATAATCTGGAAAAGATAATCAAGCAATGGAAGAGTATTGATGTTCAGGGATTGATGTCAGGCTGATATGTCTATAGTTTCCTGGATTCATTTCCTCCCCCTTTGTAAAGAAAAAAGTAAAAAGTATCAATTTTGTTTCAGCGGTACAAAAGACTTCATGCATAAAGTTACACCTGTTTCCAATTAGGCATTTTATTGGGAGACCCAGACTTAAGTCTTTTCTTAGCCTTATAAGCTTTCTGCATCATCTGAGCTAGCAGCTATCAATCTTACCCATGCAACACATTGTTGTGAATATGAAATGGGATGAGGGAATGTTCTGTATCCTGCCTTGACTGCCTAGAGAAAAAAAGAGACAGAATGTTTAATAAATCATATTCCACTTTTCTGTTCTGGCAAGCATTTCCATAACAAATAAATCACTGCTACAACTGGTTCCAATTTTAAATAATAAAACATGAAATCATAGAGTAGAAAGGGTCATTTAGATAATTGTTTTCAATCACTGTTCACTGAATAAATTAAAAATTAAAACACTTCAGATAGATGGCTGTCCAGCCTTCATTTGAACAATCTTATGAAATTGTGTTTATGGGTCTCTTTAATTTCTTGTATCTGTTTACCATCTACCTATGAAAGTAAGGTGCACTCTCTAGATATAACGAACCATGCATTTTATCTTAACTTTGGAGGCATCTTTGGATTAAGTTTATGATCAAGAAATAATTCATGGGATCATTTCTTACATTTCTTAAATCTAAATTGATTGGGTGAATTTAGATTTATTGAAATGACACAGTAGAGTGCGTTGGATCTTTGGTGATGAGTTTATATATTTTATAGATATGTATAGATAAAATTCATTTTTCAGAGATGAGATTTTGAACCTTAAAAAAAGAATAGTGTATATATAATAATCCAAATGCTTATACTAAATAGCAATAAAAAATATCTTATCACCAGGCAAATACAGTTGTTTTTTGTCAAGTCTGTTTCAGGTGAGAGCCATTGTTACCAAGTTCTTAGTAGGGAAACAATTTTAAAATAGATTTTAAAATTTCCATTTCTAATCATACTTGAGAAAGACAGCCATACAGTGTCTATGGGAATACCATTCTATTCCAAAGCTTTCTGTCTCCTATTCTCCATCATGCATTCCTGAGATTTTATTTTGTTTCTTGAAGAAACAAGGTATTATAAGATACCTCTTCCCAAGTAAATCTAAAGTATTGTGCTGTTTTAGTTACTATAGTTTGAATTGAGACCATTCAGAATTATTTGGGTATTTTCTGACTTGACAGAAGCCACTCAGGTTAATGTGTCCATTTATTTTCTGTTCTTTTATTCATTCATTCATGTGTGTGTGTGTGTGTGTGTACACACACACACACACACACACACACACACACACCATTTCAATATATACAGTATATTGCATGCATACCTATACATACGTACATAGACAAGTACATGTTTACTTTTCTTCTGTCATGTTCTCATCATATGCTAAATAATAATAATACACACACATAAATATACAATTATTCTATTGACATGCTAAGCTGTGTTGCTTGTGAAAGTACCGTTAATTCTACTGTATTAAGAAACATTTGTTTTGTTCTTCTCAATTCATTAATTCTATATTTTTACATTTGTTTTACATTAATCATTATTCACTCTATTTATAATATAAAATGATCTCACTACTGACACTCACTGTACTTTTTACTATTCTTATCATTTTTATCATATCTGGCAACAAATGCTTTTATAATACAATGTATAATTAAAGCCTTTTTATCATACACTTTATGTGGATCAATGAACAAATAATAAATATTTTTATCACATTCATACAGATAGGTGATCCAGAAAAGTGTGATCTGTACATTCTCTAACTGGCATAAAGACACACTTCCCAAATTTTGTTCATTTTATATCTTATACTGATTTGATAAGAATGGTGGATATTTTCCTAAGCATATGAGAATGACCCTGTTGGAGAACATCTCCATGGATGGATGGATGAGGAGGAGTGTAGCATTTCATAGCAGACTTGTTCCTGGAGATTCAACATTGTTTAAGCTAGTCACTCAACTCTAACAGCAAGTTCCCAGAACCACACATGATGGATATTCTGAGATGTAGTCCATTGGTCCTAAGCAAAGGCACATAGTGAAGATAAACTAGCAGAACTTCATAAATCTGAGAGAATAACTAGAAAGATTAGGAATGCTAACAAGAGAATAGATTGTACAACTCCCATGTAGTGTTTTCATATGGCATTGAGTGGAAATTCAGTGTCACCCATTTATTTCACTCTCTTCTTGGAAAAAGCAATGAAAATAACTATTCAAAACTCAGTTCTAACCTGCATGAATGTTGCTTTGCCATGTCTTGGACATAGTTATGTTACGTCTTGCTTCTCTTATGGGCTTGTTTTTTGATTATTTTGTGGTCTTGCTTGATGCTTGACCTGTTTGATCTCGAGTGACATCCAGTGCCAAGATATTTCTTTTTCAAAGCTGCTTATTCTGTGAAATTGTCTGAGCCTACTTATCTCTGGTTGTGGCATATTGATCATTTAATTTACATTCTGGCAAACAGCTAAGCCTGCACAGAAAACTGAATATGACCTAGTAATGGAGCCTCTTAATTTGAGATGAAATCTTTTCCTTCCTTCCTTCCTTCCTTCCTTCCTTCCTTCCTTCCTTCCTTCCTTCCTTCCTTCCTTCCTTCCTTCCTTCCTTCCTTCCTTCCTTTCATAATAAAGAACAATTTGTTCTTTATTATTGTGATTCCATCAATACTCCAATCATGTATTCCTAGATGAGATTAATTTTATTCCAGTGGTGGAATTCAAATTATTTTTCTACAGGTTCTGTGGGTGTGGCTTGGTGGGCATGGCAGGGGAAGGATACTGTAAAATCTCCAGTCAGAGGTGGTATTTGCTGGTTCTCCAAACTACTCAAAATTTCTACTACCAGTTCCGGAACTGGTCAGAACCTGCTGAATACCACCTCTGTTTTATTCCCATATTCCCATGTTCTAGATGACCAGTCAGCAGATGTGTTAGGAATAACATAGGTTACCTAACGTAGTTTGGGTAAAATAATATATATAAACTATGATTGTAAGTTTAAGTGTGTGTCACTTTAAAACTGCAAAGCATGTAATTTTAGGTGTGGTGTGAAACCACCATAAGAGGGAGCAAGAGAACCTGACGATTCCTGACAATTACTGGATTGCATGGATTGATGGTTTGTTAACTGTGTGTTTCCCCTACTGCTGAGTTGCTGAAGGAAGAGAGGAGTTTTTTTGACTTCTTCATATCTCTACTGCAAGGAGATATATTACTGGACTGATATTTGTAAGTTTACTGACCTCTCTTTTTCAACACTGGAATTTGCAACTGAATAATCCTTGGACGGACTGAATTAGTGAATGATATATGGACTGTTTGACTATGCTATAACTCTTACTGGAATAAACTATTTAATTAGCACTGTGTATCTGTTTTACTGAGGGCAAGCTACAAAAACGTTTATCTCACATATTTTGCCTGCCTGCCTGACTGCTGTGCAGATTCTGCTAGGGTGTATCCCTAACACTGGTTATGGGCCCAGCTGTACAGTCAGACTAACCAGGATATAACAGGCTTATATAAAGTAAGAGTTAGTGTAGTTACACAGTACTGTAAACAGACAGCTGTGTTTTATTAATTATAGTTTAATATCCAGAGAAAGATGGCACAAGTCAATTTACCAAGTTTGTCTCTAATATCCAAACTGGATGGAACAAACTATGTTTCATGGTCTATGAAATGCAGCCTACTTCTATACAGAGAAGGTTTGTGGAGTATAATTCAAAACCCACCAGAGGTAGATGCTTGGGATCCAGAGGATGAAGATGATGCCCAGAAAATACAAGAATATAAACTGAAGAATGAGCAAGCTCTCTGTGTAATAGGACTGACACTCTGTGACCAGCAACTTGTCCATATTCGTGGAGAAGAAACAGCTGCTAAGTGCTGGGAGAATTTAAAGAAGATTTATGTTCGAGACAGTGTAGGAGCACATATAAATCTTACACGGAAGCTGTTCAGAACACATCTTCAAAAGAATGGAGACATGTTGATTCATATAAACACTATGAAGAGAATTTTTCAGGAGCTGCATGAAAAAGAGCTTATCTTCACTGAACTGCATCAGGTTTATATAATTTTGTCTTCATTAGATGAGAGCTATGACGACTATGTAACTTCGCTGGAAGTTCTGCCAAAAGATAACCTCACATTAACTGACATTACTGGCAGATTAATTGAAGAAGCCAGGAGAAGGCTTGAAAGGGATCAACTCAGAAGGGAACAACCACAAGAAGATAAATTATCTTCGTCAGCCTACACAATTAGAAAATGTTTTAATTGTGGAAGAAAGGGACATTTGGCTAGATTCTGCAAGAAAGAAAAATGCCACAATGCCAGCCAGAATGCTAAAAGGCATCAAAAGGATAAAAAATGCTTAGAGTTAGCCATGTATAGCAACGAAACTGTGAACAATAATAATTTTTGGGTTGTAGATAGTGGAGCATCGCACTGCATAACAAAAGATAAGAAAAGATTTATTAAGATGTCCACGAGTTCACAGCAGATATCGTTAGCTAATGGCTGGAAACTCAAAGGAAGAGGTCAAGGTACTGCATATTGTTCTTGCATAAAAGAAAAGGTAAAAATGTTATATGTACCACAACTTAAGTATTTGCTTTCGGTTAGAGTTTTGATTAAACTAGGTTATGTAGTTACCTTTAGGGGAGAAAACTGCATAATAGAAAAGGAAGGTTAAAAAGTGACTGCAACTTTAAAAGGTGAATTGTATGTGTTAAATGATAATCAATTAGAGGTGGCTAACACAGTGTATAATAACGTTAAACCTCATGATGAATGCATACATTTGTTCCACAGACATTTAGGGCATATAAATTTTAAAATGCTCAAGCAAACGGTTGAACTGTCTAAGGGTATAAAACTGAAGCCTTACAGTAAGTATTTGCACTGCAATGCTTGCAGTCAACAAAAAAGCAAGGTAATACCAGCAAATAGAATTAATGGATTTAAAACTAAAGAGCCTCTAGAGGTCGTATTTGCTGATATTATAGGTCCTAAAAAACCAAGTGTGGGAGGTGCTCGTTATATATTAAGTATAATGGATCATTATTCTAGATATGGTTTCTGTTAGTTAATGAAGAGTAAAACGGAAACATATCAGAATTTCTTTAATTGGTTGAAGTTTGCAGAAAGAAAAACTAAAAGGAAACTAGTAACTCTTGTAACTAATAATGGTACAGAATTTATAAATAATAAATTCCAAAATAGACTCAAGATGGCAGGTGTAGAACATAAAAGGTCTGCACCATATAGGCCACAACATAATTCCTTTATAGAAAGACGAGGCCAAACACTACAGGCAATGGCTCGTACCATGTTGTCGGATTCAGGATTACCTGAAAATTTGTGGGGAGAAGCAATAATGTGTGGTAATCATATATTGAATAATGTTGTTAACTCAACAACAGGTGAATTACCATTCACACGGTGGCATGGTAGAAAACCTGACCTAAGCTACATGCACACATTTGGAGCACCAGCATGGGTGCATATTCCTACACAACTGAGACATAAGGGACAGCATAGGGCTAAAAGATTATTTTTTGTAGGTTACGAATCTAACCATAAATCTTACAGGTTCTGGGAAGAGGGTACAACTAGAATTTACTGTAGTGCTAGTGCACAATTCCTGGAACATGTAGGATGGGAAAAACTGGAGCAAGATTCGAATAAAGATGTAATTATAGAAACCTACAAAAGACCAAACCACCATATCAGTAATAAGAAAAGTACAATTAAAGAGGAAGTAAAGGAAGAGCAAATAGGACCAAAACAGGAAGAAATAAGTGAACAAGAAGAAATAGATAACCAGGAACAGGTGATAGATAAAAGTCCACCTGTAAGCCCTGTAATACCTAGACGGTCAACACGTGAAAGCAGACCACCTGATAGGTACCAAGCAAGTGTAGTTTGCCAAGTTAGTAAAATTCCAACTATTGTGGAAGAACTAAAAATGTATCCTGCAAAGGATCAAGAGAATTGGCATACAGCAATGCAAAAGGAACTGAATTCATTAAAACAGATGGGAGTCTATGAGAATGCTAAATTACCTCCAGGTGAAAAGTCCATTGGATGCAAATGGATATTTAAATTAAAAACAGGTAAAAATGGGACTGTTACCCATAAGGCTAGGTTGGTAGCTCAAGGATTTAATCAAACTGCATGTGATTATGATGAAGTGTTTGCACCAAGTCTAAAAGCAACAACCTTGAGAGCAGCTTTAATGTGGGCAGCTAAGAAAAACTATATCATAAATCATTTAGATGTAGAAACTGCTTATCTGCATGCACCACTGCAGCACACTATATACCTAAAGAAACCTGTAGGGATTAAGGATGATAAAACTAATAATGACTGTTGGAAACTTAAAAAGAGTCTCTATGGATTAAAACAATCTGGTTACGAATGGAACCAATATATTGTTAAGGAGTTAAACAATATAGGGTTTAAAGCAGGTTTAGCTGATCCATGTTTATTTTAAAAAGAGACAAATGGAATAGTGTCATTATTATTGTTGTTTACAGATGATATTGCTTTAATTACAAAAACTAATAATGAAGCTACTGAAATAATATCATTATTAGGTAAGAGGATAAAATTAAAGCAATTAGGAGAGATAAAATAGTATCTCGGATTGACAATAAATAAAACTAATGGTGGCTATAAGATATCTCGAGAGGATAAGATTTATCAATTACTAAAAACATATAAGATGGAACTTTGTAAACCAGCAAAAACTCCAATGAGTCAGGAATTTTGCCGCACTGATGCTCAGAGTTCAAAATTCGATAAGACTATCTATCAGTCGCTAATTGGTAGTCTATCGTACATTAGTAATTGGTCAAGGCCAGATATTGCCTATAGCGTTAATCAATCGGCTCGATTCAACGCTGAACCCGCTGAACAACACTGGCAAGCGGCAAAACGTATCTTAAGATATCTTAAAAGGACAATGCACTATGCATTGTATTTGGAGCCAAAAGATGATTTGATTTTAAGTGCATATGCTGATGCAAGTTTTGCAACAGATATAAACACTAGGAAATCAACTTCAGGAATGGCTATACTATTAGGAAAAGCATTGATTGGTTGGAGGTCAATTAGACAGCAACACATAAGTATGTCCACAATGGAAGCAGAATTTTCATGTCTATCCTTATTATGTACTGATTTAATTCTGTATAAACAGTTGTTGTTGGATATGGGACTAACTGTTAATGATTCCATTGTTGTGTATGAGAACAATCAAGCAGCCATACCGATGACTACAAATATTGCTGTAAAAACGAGATCTAAGCATACAGATCTTAGATATCTGAATGTAAGGCAATCTGTAAAGGAAGGTTTAATAAGATTGGAATATTGTATGACTGAGCAAAATATTGCTGATCAGTTCACAAAAGCCCAAGGTGCAGTCAAACACAAAGAGAGTTGTGATGACTATGGGTTAAGGTTGTAAATAGATATATATATATATATATATATATATATATATATATATATATATATATATATATATATATATATATATATTATTATATTACCCAAAAGGGGAGAATGTTAGGAATAACATAGGTTACCTAACGTAGTTTGGGTAAAATAATATATATAAACTATGATTGTAAGTTTAAGTGTGTGTCACTTTAAAACTGCAAAGCATGTAATTTTAGGTGTGGTGTGAAACCACCATAAGAGGGAGCAAGAGAACCTGACGATTCCTGACAATTACTGGATTGCATGGATTGATGGTTTGTTAACTGTGTGTTTCCCCTACTGCTGAGTTGCTGAAGGAAGAGAGGAGTTTTTTTGACTTCTTCATATCTCTACTGCAAGGAGATATATTACTGGACTGATATTTGTAAGTTTACTGACCTCTCTTTTTCAACACTGGAATTTGCAACTGAATAATCCTTGGACGGACTGAATTAGTGAATGATATATGGACTGTTTGACTATGCTATAACTCTTACTGGAATAAACTATTTAATTAGCACTGTGTATCTGTTTTACTGAGGGTAAGCTACAAAAACGTTTATCTCACATATTTTGCCTGCCTGCCTGACTGCCATGCAGATTCTGCTAGGGTGTATCCCTAACAAGATGTCTATCCTTGTACAAGTTTTTTCTCCTGTCCACTATCAAAACCACAGATCTGAACAATATTTATTCCCAGAAACTGTCTAGCAATATTGACACATCTAGCTTCTTGAATATATTATTTTGAAGATGAACTTTCAGAATTTCCAATGGACCTTCTCTTAAACCAGCATCAGCCACAGAAGTGATACCATAGCTCCATATCCAGAACTTCCAAAATAAAAGATCAATAGAAGCTTCTAAAAACTATTCCTCAACCATGAACCTAAACAATGAAACATAATTATGACTAATTTGCATTATCCCATAAACAGATTCAAAAAATTCTGATCTAGTTTTAATAAAATTATAATTCTAATATTTCAACTATCAGCTTCTTATTTTAACATTATAACGTGGTTTCAAAAATATGATTTGGAAGTATTATGAAGCTCCTAGTTAAAGTTTGTTGATTAGGTATTGGTTTTAATGTTTTAACTGCTTTACTTACAAGTTGAAAATAAAAAACAAAAAAACTTGTACTATACCTTAATAAAGTTTTACTTGGGTTTTCACACATACAAAATATAAGTAAAACATCTTTTTTGAAAATAGCATGGTCCCGGATTGAACTTCTTTATATAGACACAAAACTCAATTTCATGCTCCTTTTTGTATTCTATTCCATATCTTATACTATTTTACATTTTCTATATAGTTTTTCCCCTCTTTTGATTTTCTTGAGATTAATTTGATTATCTCATCTCAATTCAAACCATTATATTTATACTTTTGTCTGTTCTGTTTCAATTTCATATTATCTTTTCTCATTAAATAAGTTTTCTCCTGTAGTTACTAATTGGAGTATGACACCTTTATATCTTTTAATTACAACCATTCAACTCTCATTTAAACTTCAATATATACTTTAAGGTTATGACCTTCAATATAATACATAATACATAACTTCCAATCAAATTCTGCTTGGTACATTCTTATAATACACACTATATTCTTTTTTAAAAAAGATTGTAAATGTAATTATAAACCCCCATTCCATTCCAGTTCAGTTCTATCATTAATAATCATTAAAATCTTAACATCTTCAATACTTCTTTTCAATTAAATATCATACTTCCTTAAAAACACATATAATCTCCATAATTAATTTTCCCCTCATTTGTCTTCATGTTTTGCAAATCATTAAATATTCATTTTGTTACATTTATTTATTGACAAGCATTTCACTGAATTATGATAGCTATTTTATCAGACATTTTAATCATGCATTGTTTCATATTTTCTAAAATTATTTCTGTTTCTAATATAACCATACTATCTTATGCATCTTTGCAGAATCCCCTTTTCCATTAAATTTTCACCCATTATCTCTAAATAGGCCCTGTTTCTCTTTATTTTGTTTCTGTCCTTTATGACTTCTTTTCCTTTCTTTCTTCCCTCTCATCTTCTCCTTCCCCTTTTTACCCCCTTGTCTCTCTAGTTCTAATTCTCTCTTCTTCATTTCCCTCTTCTGTTGCTTTCTGATTTTATACTTGTTTTTCACTACTTTTATTTTAGTTGTTTTTCCCAATCTTAAACTTTCCACTCTCTTTCCCCTCTTTCCTCCCCCAACCCATCTAAGATTACTTGTTCATTAAAGATGGCTTCTTCTTTGTCCCAATCTTCTTGTTGTGCAGGCATTTCTTGTTGTTTCTCATAATTCCAAGTCTCCATTTCTAAAAACTGAAATACGAAGCCAAAAGAACCTCTCCCTTCTTGTGCATCTTCTTTGTACTTTTTAAGTTCCATTTTCAGTTCTTCTAAAAGTGGAGCCATTTAAAAAAGTTTTAAACAACCACCCGACTGATTTTAGTCATTCAAAACAATAACCAAGAATCCAGAAATCATCAAGTAATCCAGATAGTCCCGAGTTATATCTTCTTATTTCTTTTTCGACTTTCTCTTCCTGGGGTTTTTGTTATGATATTTCAGTTAGAATGTATCTTTTGGAAGTCTTTTTGAGATTTTGCTATAAGTTCTTTTTTTAATTCCAGGCAGTCTCCTCCCTTCCAGATCCTGCCCTTTTAATCTTCCTCTCTCCTTTCCTGTTTTCAAAAGCTTTTAATTATCCAGAAATCTTTATTATCCCTTTGACTTTTTATTTTCAGCATTAAATGACTATTGATGTCAAAGTGGATGTTTTTCCAATTTCTTACTTAAGTCTCTTAGCTGTCTGTATAGGAAAAGGAGAAAAAAAACCAAATCTTTTTCCTTTTCTCTCTCCTTTGCAGCTTAAAAATCTTCTTAGGGAACAATGTTATTGTTTTTAACAGTTTCAATTCCAGGGTACCTTATTTGTTGCTTTTGCTGTTTGACCTGGTCAACCAAAACTTTCTCCTCTTATCTTCCTCCTGCACATTCTTTTGCAGTTGAGTTCTTCTTTGTGGTGGCCATTTCTGACCACCGCTGCAACCGCCTTCGGGAAAGGGAGTAATGGCCAGCTGGGAAGGAGAGATGTGGCTCTCCTCAACCTTGCAGTCAGTCTCCCCCCTCTTCACCACCTCTACGGGTTGGCTTAGCCCTGAAGCCAGCCGGCTCAGGGCACTCCAGCGGTGATCACGGATCAAAGACTCGCAGAGACGAGGTTTCAGTCTGTCGCTGAAGAAGCTCAAACCGGAAGCCAAAAAAAGCTTGTACTATACCTTGAGATACCTGCCCATTAAATGTCCAGACAGTTAAACAAATATTTCCAATGTTTCATTGAACCTTGTAGGTGGAGAGGATCACTTAGGTCTCTGGATCTCTTTCTCTCTGTGATATTTTTCCATCACTGCTATTACCAGTGGTGCATTAAGCAGGCTAAGCATATGCTTAGGACACCAGGCCCAAAGGGGGCACCATAAAATTGAGCATAAGGCTTTGTTTGTACAGTATGTACAAAGGAGAGGGGCACCAAGATTTGTCAGTGCTTAGGGCACCAATGAGCCTTAATCTGCAACTGGCTATTACAATATAAAAAGCTTGCCTTAAAAGATTCCCACAGCAGCTTCTTCAGCCTTTAAAGAGACTAACATAAGTCAAATGTTAGTCAAAGGCCAAGCCTCCTACAACTGGCCCCAGTCCATTGGGTTCACAACCTCTGGTGATCACAGAAAAAGAAGCCAGGAAAAGCACCAGGGCCAGACAAGATAACTCCTTCTTACTAAAAAGTCTGTGCTGTCTAATTGGCCCCCATCTTCACCCGAATCTTCAAAAGATCACTAGAGATGTGCTATGTTCCTTCCTACTTCAAGCGTTCTACCATCATTCCAGTAACATCTGTAGTTATGAAAATCTTTGAAAGGCTTGTGCTGTCCCACCTGAAAACTATCACGGATCTGCTGTTAGATCCCATGCAATTTGCATACCGAGCAAATAGATCGACAGGTGATGCTGTTAACATGGCTCTGCATGACATCCTACAACACCTTGAATCTCCAAATACCTATGCAAGAGTCCTCTTTGTAGACTTCAGTTCAACATTCAATAGCATCATTCCAGACACTCTTCTAAGTAAATTAAACCAACTAGCGGTACCTGAACACACTTGTAAGTGGATCATAAGCTTCCTAACAGACAGGAAGCAGCAGGTGAAGCTAGGCAGAATCACATCCTATACCTGTACAATCAGCACAGCCCCCCCCCCCCGCCCCAAGGCTGTGTGCTTTCCCCTCTTCTTCCTATATACCAATGACTGCATCTCAAACGATCCATCTGTTAAAATACTGAAGTTTGCTGATGACACAACAGTGATTGGTCTCATTCAAGACAACAATGAGTCCGCATACAGACAGGAGGTTATACTTCATGGCACAGGTAGTTAGTTACTGTACAGTAACTAACTGTAGAGTAACTGTTACAGTTACTGTTACAGTAACAGTAACTGTTACAGTAAGTTACTGTTTCTCCTTGAAACAGACCCTTCTAGACCCAATGTTAGTAATTTGCTCTTATATTGTCTAGGGGATGGCTCCTCATACATCACTTCTCAGGTTTCCAAAAAAAATTTAAGAGCTGTAACCATCAGAGGAGAACGCTGTAATTCCCCTTAGTCAAGTTTTTGGTGACCAATTGTTCATGACTAATTTTCCCATGTTCCTCTTTTGTTGTACTTGTGTTTTAGTCTGTGACTGGAAATAAAGTATTATTATTATAACTTGCCTCATGGTGTAACTGGAACAATCTGGAACTGAACACACTCAAAACTGTAGAAATGGTGATAGACTTTAGAAGAAACCCTCCCATACTACCACCTCTTACAATACTAGACAACACTGTATCAACAGTGGCCAAGTGTGATTAGACACACCAGAAATTTGTCTTTGGTATAGAAGCATTCAGTGTACATGCAAAGCAACGGAATCATCATCATATCAATAAATGGGTGGACTAAATAAAGTAATAAGGAGGATAAATAATAATGTTACAGCCACATTACATGGATACATAGACCTTAAACAGTACTATGGGAATTAAGTGTTCAGCAGAGTGAGGGCACAAGGGAAAAAACTGGCCCTGTGTCTAGTTAGAAGTAGTCCTCGATTTACAACCACAATTGAGCCCAAACTTTCTGTTGCTAAGTGAAACATTTGTTAAGTGAGTTTGCCCCTTTTTTACAATCTTTCTTGCCACAGTTGTTAAGGGAATTACTGTAGTTGTTAAATTAGTCAACCTATTGTTAAGTGAATCTGGCTTCCCCATTGAATTTGCTCATCAGGAGGTCACAAAAAGGTGATCGCATGACCCTGAGACAATGTAACAGTCATAAATATGAGTCAATTGCCAAGCATAGGAATTTGGTTCACATGACCCTGGGGACGCTGCAATGGTCATAAATATGAAAAAAAATTCATTGCCATTGTAACTTTGAACACTCACTAAAAGAAATTCTTCTAAAAGAATTGTTGTAAAACAAGGACTACCTGTATTTTGGCATGCACTGCCCTATAGTCTTGAGGAGAGGAGTTGTCCAGGATATGAAGAATCTAGAGGTATCTTCTCAGCCGTCCTTCTGATCCATGTAATATACGGACCTTCTATGGAAGGCAAGCTGGTTCCAATTCTTCCCCTCTCTTCAAATATTATAACAAGTGAGGTACCTTCTGTTTTGTACTTGCATGTTTGATTTAGTTTCTTAAGTCGAAAACTGAACAACTGCCTTTATTGCACTTCATTTCTTTACTTTCACTGTTTTTATAACCTTTTATCTCCTCTTGTTTCTTTGCCATTTAACTAAGGAAACCCAAAATATTAAGCTAATGTTTCAAATTTTAGTATTAGTACCTTGTATATCTTGCAAGCTGATAATATAGAAAAATAAGAGTAAGAATTAAAATATGGATTAATTCAGTTGTGGGCCTCAGTTCATCAAGAAAAGTAATTCAAATGAGCACTTGGAAGGTCAATTTTAACATTACAAAACACAACCTGTATGGAACTATCACGAAGGTGGTTTGTATAAATGAAATTGATCACTTAGTATTTACGCTGGGAAATAATCATAGTAGTTTGGATTGAAGACATTTGTCCAGCATGACTAAACTTGAATTATCATTTTAATAGGTAATTTCTTCCATCAGGCTGATTTTTTAAGGAAAAAAAAACTGCTAATACTTACTTTTCCAATATGTGTTAGAGATTCTGAACCTAGAGGTTCAAGTACAGCATCATATTTCTATTATTTTCGGCCAAGGTCTTATAGCTATATAATCAAACAATTTTGCCCTTTCCATATAAAATTTATCACAAAAGGAACCTTTGCCATGTTTCCAGATATTTGGCTGGATATTTGCATGGATTGCAGAAGTATGTTGCAAATATAAACGTATCTATTTGCAATTGTCCCCATATATAAAAAGCTATATTTATTTATATAAAATTATTTGGTTCCTCTTACATACCGGTATGTGTTCATGTCACACATGCACACACACGCATGCACACACACAAACAAACCATATTTATATCACCTAAGGGAGAGAAAAAAAACCTGAAGATTAAACATAAAGTGGCATAAATAATCCAAATTCTGAAAAGTCTTCCAGTCAAGACTTTCAACTAGAAAGTCATCAAGACTTTTTTATTCAAATAATAAAACACACTAATTACTTTGGGTTATTTTATAGGTGATGGCAAATAGATTTCACTTAGTTTGCAATTAAAACATATAACACCAACCTTTTTTTGTTCTTGAGTATCTTTGTATTGTAAACAAATACAACCTAATTTTTAGTCAAAAGGGAATGTGTATGTATGTATGTATAATGTATGTATGCATGCATGTATGTATGGAAGGAAGGAAAGGAGGAAGGGAGGGAGGGAGGGAGGAAGGATGGATTTCTGATGCTTCCTGTCAGATTTCATGGGGAAATCTAATAGGAAGTTGGAAGTCCTTCCTGCTTCTATCATTTCTCCACCCACCCATGGTTACTTGTTTCTTTATTTAGCTAAGAAAATATCCCTGAAATAATAAAACAGTAGGCTACAGGTGGTCTACTTGCTTATAAAAGAGAATTAGAGATAAGTCTCACCTATCACACCATCAAAATTAATGTGACACTGCAATTTTTGGTCGATGACAAGAAAAGTCTTTGTGTGTGTGTGTGTGTGTGGTTTGAATAACTGAAAGAGTGAATGTAAGAATGCAAAATGCTTGTATTGCTGAAACAGAGGCATTGATACTTTCCTGATATTGTTAGGTAGTCTTCAATGATTTTGCTCTGGCATTGTGAAGTCTATAGTAGAAGACCAACAACTTGTAATGTTCTCAAATAATTTCTCAATCTCCTTTTCAAATCCCACATCAACAATCGCTCTGCACCACCTCTTATCAAATAAATGTGAATTGTTTAAAATGTTTTTGTTTTAACGTTTTAATGTCCCAAGAGCTTATTAACAACATTGTCATATCTTGCCCACATTTTAACCAAAGCCTCTCAATCATGAAAGTGTCATATTTCCTGCTTCTCTTTAAAAAGTCAGGGTTCAAAGCGGCTCCAGTGTAGATGCTGGGAAGAAAAAGAAGAACAGTTTTCAATGCTCTTTTGAAGACACAGAATGAGGGAACATATAAGATTCCTTATAGTTGCTTTGGCAATGGCTCTCCTTTTAAGGCTATTATTGATAAGCATTCATGATAGACTTCAGAACTGGGCCTTTCATAGCAATGTCTCTAGATCAATCTGCTAATGAAAAAGCACACAAACTCAATTTCAGACCAACCCATGCATTTTGTAAGGAAGAGGTGGATTCATCCAGAATACCAAGTATAGTATAAAGAAAAGCATAACTAATAATGTAGAATTTTCTCATTGGTCTCATTTGAACATAGAAATATATCCAACTTTCTGTCCAATATGCTTGAAAATATTTAAGCATTTTCAACCTAAATGCTCCTATGTATGGAACAGAAAGAATGGTGTAAAGGTAATTAGATAAAGCAAAATCTCTGCTACTCTGCTGTGCTCATCACCCTCTGTAATGCCTTTCTGTCCACAGCTGTCAAGCCAGCATACCATACCATAATACAATACGTAAGGATGCTTTCTATCATAGACTGGTAAAAGGAAGTCATTAGTCGTTGTTCCATTTGATATTTCCACAAGACCCTAAGGAAATGGAGTCTCTGTTGAGCCTTCCTGACCACCTGGATTGTGTTATTTTTCCAGGTGAGATCTTGGCTAAGGTGGACTCCCAGAAATTTGAAAGAGAAAACCCTCTCCACACAGACCCCTTGATGTAGAGTGGGGCAGGTTCAGGGGTGGGATACCAGTTCTACGGAGCCCGGCAGAACCAGTAGCTCTGAAGAGCAGCAGACATAGAACCGGTTTTATGTCTGCTGCTGTTTTGGTCCAACTGCCCGCCCGGGCTCTTACCTGACCTTTATTTCCTGCTTTTTCAACCTCAGCTGCTTTGTGCGGCACAGCTGCAGTTGAAAAAGCAGGAAAAAAGTACTTTTTCAACTGCTGTGCACCTGCGTGCAGCGCTGCTCAGATGTTCAAGCAGCAAGCTGATAATGATTCACATGTGCGTGCAGCGTGTGAATTGTAAAATCACCAGACTGAGTAGTTATACTGGTCAGATCCCACCCCTGGGCAGGTTCCTCTCTCTGTTTCTGGAAGTCTAACACCACTTTGTCTTGCGGGTGTTTAGATGCATGTTGTTTTCTGAGCACCATGTGGATAATTTCTGGACTTCTTCCCTGTATAAAAGAGATCGTACTAAGAGTCTGCTGTGAGATCAGTTTGAGGTTATATTTTTTTCCTAGGAGGAAGCATATTTGTAAGAAAGAATTGACAGAAACAAAAGCCCACTCCAGAAATGTAGCTTTAGATCCTATTTCAAGTGACAAATTTACATGCAGACCTCCACAGTAATAGTAGTCCCATCTCAACCAAAAGAAGTGCATTCCATAGTTGATGGAAACAAAATTTATACATTTTGATAGCTACAAATTTGTTGTCTAAGATCAGAGAGTGGAACTTTGATTTAGAAGATACCTATACTATATTGAGTTTGGAATCAATATAAAGATGATTGAGGGCTACAATATTTATATGCCAAGTAATGTAGGATACTGATTGATCAAAATTTGAGCAGCTAGGTTTGATCTGTAGACCAGAAAATTGCCAACATTGAGCTCTTTTTTGTCTTTTATATCTTTATGTCTCTTTCACTGAATTATTCTAGTAATTTTGATAAATTAGAACTAATTAGCCAAATTTTAACACTGAAAATGCTAGAGCCTTGGTGGTGCAGTGGTTAGAGTGCAGTACTGCAAACTACTTCTGCTGAAAGCCAGCTGCCTGCAATTTGGCAGATTGAAATTCACCAAGCTCAAGGTTGACTCAGCCTTCCATCTTTCTGAGGTGAGTAAAATGAGGACCCAGATTGTTGGGGGCAAATGCTGATTCTGTAAACTGCTTAGAGAGGGCTGTAAAGCTCTATAAAGTAGTATATAAATCTAAGTGCTATTGCTATATCTGACTGCTATATTGTTTGAACAATCAGAGACCTGGAAGAAGGATGTTCTTGTTTAGGACAACCATTATCTAGTCTGCAGTTATATATATATAGATGATTAATAAATGGCAGAAAAAGCTAGTTCTCTTAATATTTTTGCTACCATCTAATAGGTTTTTTTTCCAGTCCAGATATGGTATTAGAAACATATGCTTTAGAAACAGTTATCATTGTTCATTTTAAAATACAATTAAATGAGGAATATATAAAAAGCAATTCAAAGTAATAAACAGTTTGTGTGGTCTACTCCTCACTTACTTTATTTTCTGTGATAAATTCCATTTTCTGATGCCTTTTCTTTGCAAAAATACATTTACATGAGCAGAATATATTAATTAGCTATAGTATGCTCAAACAATATTTAACACTGAAAACATTCACCTATTAGGAAGACTCTCCCATCATCTAAGGAACTATGTTTAATTCTGGCAGAATATGCAAATCTGAGAAAAAAGCCGACATATTTATTTTGTAGAAAAATACTTTTATTTGTGCAATATATGTGCAATTAGACAAATACACAGAGACAGGAAAATAAGTAACAAGGTAGATATGCAGTTATACAATGCAATTGGGCAATTGGTCATTGTCTGTAATATTTTAGAGAAGCTGTAAAGAGTCATTAGCAACATGTACTTTTCTTTAGTTATTTATATTACATTTTTTAAAACTTACCAATAAAAATATCAACAGTGAAAAATATCTATTTGTAGATATTGTACAGTGAAATATATATGTATATATATAGGGTGTGTGTCTGTGTATGTATGTATGTATGCTTATATGTGTGTTCATGTGTGTTAAAGAAAATTAATAGAAAAAATGATCCAAATCATTTATATAAATAACAATATAAATACAAATAATGAAAAGTCTATTCAATCTTTAAATCTTTTAAAGTGTATCATTAGCAACATATTGCATTATTTTTTTGTTTTTAGGACACACAAACTTTTCAAAAATAAATAACAGATTCACATCCTGGAGCCATTCCTCAAAATCAAGAAGGTAACTTTGTTCCTAATTATATAGAATTAGCCTTTTTCCTTTGCCATAGGCTTACAAATCTCTTTATGAGGTGACAGTTTTCAACTTTTGGAAACATTTCAACATCACATTAAAATCCTTAATTGTAATATTTCTTTCCCAACTTGTACCAAAATTGTAGTATAATGAGCTTATCAACATCATAACATATAGATTAAAAGAATCACATTTTTATAACACCAGCATAAAAAATACATAATGTCAACATCTAGTTCAAGGGTTTCCCCCAGTTTCATAGATTGCAGTTGCTCTTTAATTTCTTGTAATTGTCAGTCAATTTATGTTTTTTTCCCCCTTTCTTTTTTGATAAATCTCTTTATTTTGCTATTTCCCAGAAAAGCGATCATTTGCTGTTCAGTTATAGGAGCACCTCCTTAACTTTTCTGAGAATAGCAATTATAAAACTATGAGCTGTCTTGTTAAGCAACTATTTTTCATTGGCCTGAATTCCAGATATAAAAATTTCCATCTTTCTCTCCTGATTTGTGATTAATGCATTTCATAGCCTTTCCAATGGTTTGCGCATAGAAGTCAGAGTTTCACTGTTGCTAATATTAATGTTAATAAGATTTGTGTGGGGGTTTCTAGCAAATAACAAAATTTCACCTCTCCTAAATTGGTTGGCATATTTGGCAGTTGAAGTCTAAAATAACTGAGGGCATTTTGCTATAATTTTTCCATTACTATTTAATTTGAAAAGTAACATAAATTGCTTGTGATCTGCTTTCAGGTATGAAGTGTTGAAATCAAAAGACTATGAATGTGTTCAGATAGTTTGTAAGTATCTTTCACTAGACATAGTGAAAGAGCTGCAATATGATTTGGTACTAAATATTATTTTAATTTGTTAAGGTTTATATACTTAATATGTTAAGGTTTACATGGCAGGAAAAAGAATGACTTATTACCACTTACAAGACCCCTCTGAAGCCAAGAGGTAAACCATTGCTTTTGTATTTTCTTGTGTTCTATATACTTGCATCTCAACTAGTAACTCTTGCATCTCAGCTTTTCTTGACACCTATCAGATATATGTCCACTTTAGACAACAATACAGTTCTTGTTGATTTTGAAGAGTACAACCTTTGCAGACGCCAAAATTGAATTTCTGAAGAATGGAATTGCATGATTTAGAGCAGAAATATGAGCTCAAAACAAAATAAAATTAGGGCAGAATAAAATACAACAGAACTGAAACAATGTATCCTAAAACTAATACAAAACTTGAGTATAGAAGACAAAACAAATTTTAAAAATTGTATATATAATTTGCAGAAATGGCAAACAAACTAGTCTGGTCATATGGAAAAAGCAACATTTTGCTGAAAGAAGAACAAATGAGATGAAGATTTACAGGTTTGAAGGTTAATAAAGATGTAGATTAAATGAAGGGCAGAAGGAATTTAGATAATATCTGACAGGGAGGAAGGAATACTCAATTATAATTATCTGTTGAAAATAAGGTAGCAAATCAGAACATTTCTTCTATTAAATGTTTTTTCCTTCTGTTTTTGTTTCTTGTACGTCTTTCCTTCTATCATTTTTAAAATTTTGATTTGATCTTTATTTTTTGAAAAACTTCTAATAAAAGTAAATAAAAATGTGGATATGCATTTGAAATTTGAAATATTTTTAATAATTGGTACTGCTATTGGTAATAGTTTAATTTTTGAAAGAAAAGACAAGATACAGAAAATGGCTGATTCCAATTTGAATGGGATGGGGACTCTAAATTGATTAACTCCCTATTCCTTATTGTACAATTATTGCAATAATATGAAAAAGACAGGAAAAAGCAATGTCAGGAAAAGGGCAGAGATAATGTCTGCCTCTTTTGTCTTGGCAGTGATGATGTCAGGAAAAAGACAGAGATAAGAATGTCTCTTTTGTCTTGATAGTGATGAGACAGTTGCCTAAAACCAGCTTTTTAAAAAGTGCTATTAAAGTGACAGATTATATGTTATTTGTAGCAATTTCTTATCCAATTCAGCCACAGAAAGAATAGTCCATATTATATTTGTGTGTGTGTGCTTGCTACGTATAAATCTCTTCCCAGACTTTTGTGGAATTTAAATTTAAGGACATAGTTTGGAAATGTAATGGTCTGCTGTTGAGTCTAAGACCTGCAAAAGAATATCTTCTTAAACTGAGGATACCAAAGGTAGAACCTTGAGCATTGGAACAACATTATGTCTTTGATAGTATTCCATTCCAAGTCATTGGGAAATTCTTTATTCAAGGATTTAATTTAATTCCTCTAGATAGAATTAGATAGATAGACAATATGAGGTAACATATTTATCATTTATTTGCCAGTAGCAAAATTTAACAAAATAATTATCTGGAACCTGACAGTTCTTTAAAAACAATTGTATCATAAACTGTGCTCTAATAGAGATTGACAGATTTGAGTTTTAGATGTGTGGCAAGAGAGCCCCATGGAACACTTGGAATTTCTCTTGACATATTCTGGACAATTTCCAGTTGCACAAATACATTCTAATTCCATTCCAAAAACTCCTTCCAAAACAGAAGCTGTGGAATTTTATTTCCCTGGAATATTTTGGTTGCAGGAGCAATTTAACTCCTGATCTCCACTAAAATAGAAAAAACTTTAGAATATACCCAATGACTTAAAACTGGATTCAAGTTTACCTTCCAAATTAATGACTTCTAGAAAGGGACACACAAATACTGTATTTAAGGAACAGGCAATGCTGGATATTAATTAACTGACAATGTATGTTTGGTTCTGCTGTGATTAAAAACCATAACTGTGGCTTGCTTGTAGTTAATCCTCAGCTTTTTCCTCTCATAATAATCAGCCAGTCTAGCCCACAATTTTCTAAGTCTAATCTCAACATATATCATGATATAAACACATATATTATCAACCTATATTAAACTGAGTGCTCTGTACCTATTAAGCAAGGAGACAAAGTGATTTTCATTCCATGGCTGAAACATTATAACTGATATGCAAATTAAATGTGATGGGAGCAAATATATAGACCCGTTTGACTGATCCATTTATTAAAATAGGGTTAGATAAGGATCCCCAGTTGGCTAACTCATATCCTCGTAGTATGGTAAGAAAGCAATTCAATCAATACCCTGATGTGTCTAATATTTGTACTGTTTGTTTTCTCAAGCTATTCCCATAGTTTACACCTAAGTCTGATTTCCTCTGGAGTTTAAAAACAGCAGACTCAGTTGTCAATAAATAATTCCACTTTAATGGCAAAGTAATAATTTAGACAGATACAGTGTGCACACCTGCAAAAAATATATGCAAGCTGGTTTACAAGCTAGAAGAACAATAAATCAATATAAAATACATCATCCAGTTAAGTCTGATGACACCAAATACTTATTATTAGGGCTTTACAAAGACTACAAAACTTTTCAGATGATTTATCTCACTGTTTCTGTCTATTTACACAATATGTTACATTAAAAATGTACAAAATATAAAATGTATACAGACAAATGCTTCACAAACAAATTTGTTAAAGTTGTAAACTAGGTGGATTCACTGAAATGTATTGCAGGGAAAATTGTATTATGTAGTATATACATACAGGATGTGTGTATGTGTATTGAAAATGGCAGGAGTTCCTGGGCTTAGATGTTGTCTAAGACTACATCAATCTTAAGGAGCAGCTTTTGTTTTAGTCATTTTCCAGAGTGGCATGCTGCTTAACAGTATGAGACAGTCAGCTAATATTTGCTTCTGGAAATCAATCTGAGTATATTTTTTGTGCATAAAAGCAGACTTTCTTATTAGGACAATAGCACCATGCAGGAAACCTGCAGCTGATGCAATAAGGAAAATTGCATTGATTTTTTTGATATTTGTTCTGCAAAATATATTGTTGCAGGAATTAGTAGCACCACTTACGTGTCCTGAAGTTATCCCTTAGCTATGTGTATCCTGAAAGTATTTCATTGGTCATGTCCTATGCTTATGAGTAGACGTGCTCCACATGAGCCCCTTCAAGATAAGGGTTGAAGTATGTGCCTATAGAAATGCTATAGCCCTTAGATATTTTATGTTAATTTTAACCAATATCTCCAATTACTCTGATTGGGTTTTCAGTATATTCCGTTCATTGTAGCAAGGATAGCTCAGGACTTGTGATGGCAGTTCTAAATACAAGACAAACATATCTGGTTTTATCTGTCTTTTTAAAAAACAGATAGTACTAATTGCCCTCTTGCTTTGTTTACAACATATGGGTATTCTCTGTAAATGAAATATTTCTTCACATTAATAGAATAAAGTATAATTTTGTATTTTTGCTGCTGTTACTGTTTTGTTTGCTTTCATTTGTGCAACTCTTTTTTATTTTCAGTATTTACAATACCCTCCCAATAAACTGTGCAAAATCACTCCCCACTTTTCCCTCTTACAGTAAAAACATTTTGTCTTGCACAGTGAATAGCACTGTGTCAGTGTTTTTTTAATGCTGACTTTCTTCATTTACAACAATTGCAATTAAAATAGCATGCTCCAAATGGGGGAAGGAAGAGAAGGGACAAAAACCAAGAACGATTTGTGCTCATGCTAACTCAGGTGCACACCCAGCTCTGCTGGATAAACTGTCACACATCCCTGTTTCTGTCATAATTAAGTTTTTTTCCCAATGGGATAGAAATAACTATGTTGGACTTTTTTGTTTTGTTTTCATTCATAGTTAACTAGGAGTAGTTTCTGGGTCATCTGAATGGTTTAGGATGGTAGGTCATTGATTCACGGAAGATTAAAAATAATATATCTATATCTATATTAATAATTCATCCTTCTAGCCACCTAATTAAAAAAAATCTTGATATATAAACACAAGGCTACTGTGTTCACTGATGCTCTCTCATTAGTAAAATGAAGAAAGGAAACAGTATAAATAACCAATGGTTTAAACAAATTAAACCAAGTGTAACATTGTCTAGAAATTGGTTTTAAGGCAGTGAGACAGCACCATAGGAAATGATCTCTTTTTTCCCCACCCAAAAGACTCAAAACAAAGTCCTAACCAAAACCTTTAGTCAGCATCAGAATTGCCTAACAACAACAGCAACAACCTTAAGAGGTGGGCAGGTGTTTAAAAAATACCACTGTGGTTAAAAACAATTTGGATATCAAAACGGGTGACTTTTTTTCAATACACACACACACACACACACACACACATGCACAAACAGAAAACTTAGTGAACCACATCACTGCAAATATGGCAGTTTAGTATCAAATTGGCACTTATCCAGCATATCACAGTATTGTTTGTATAAGATAATTGCACAATACTGTTTTGTGCTTATTGAGTCTATACGCCCTCTCATTCTTTTTATTTTATTTTGTGTCCATCTCATTTTGGAAAGGACAGCAGAATATAATCTGGAATATGTGCTGTGAGGCACCACAGAGGTTAGAGGAGGAGGAGGAGGAGGAGGAGCAAGAGAACTATGAATGCAGCACCTCCAAGTATATTGAAGTATCACATAAAATGCTTCCACTGTAAACTTTCAAGACAGGGATAGAAAATAAAAGACTCTAAGTGGATTCCAGTTTGACTACTATGTGTGCAATCTGCTTCATAGCATCCCTGTTAAAGGCTCTTTCCACTTGAAACTGAACAAATCCAACTTTCATTTCTGATTTGCTTTAGTGCTTAAATCAGGTGCCTCTATATATGACACAGCACACACATGCTATTTCAGCCCAAATACACACCACCTCAGTAGCCCTTAACATGGGTATAGGTTTATCAGCATCTTCTAACCAAAGTCATGCCCCCTTTAGAGCGTTGATTCAAGTGAAGGATCCAGCATATCATCATGGTGGCTGGCAGTATCACTGTCACAGCTCTGGGCACTTGAGTAAGTGGCAGCTTCTTTGAGCCTCAATAGCATGTTCATCTGAGAAAGAAATATAGTACAACTGAGTTATTGGTACAAGAGTTAAGATGATTTAGAATAATAACAATCCAGTCCATTTTACTGTTCTTAGTTAGTCCTTAGTTAGAGCCAGTTTTAGAAAACATTTGTGGAAAATGTTACATAGCTTTATATATGAGCTTTCTCAACCCTTTGAATACTTGGTTCTGATTATCCACTGTTATGAAAAATTCCTGCCTTAAACTCTTTTAAAGCTCATCGTGCACATTCTTGAATACATGTTTCACAAATCTTTTGGTGCTATTTTGCATGGAGGCAAAGAGATGCTACCAGGTTCCACCCAGTATTGGCCTTCATGCTATGTTAGCCTTTGTGGGTGTTTTAAGAAACATATTACTTCCACATCATAAGGATGAGGAGACATAATACCAAAGTACCTGTTGAATTATGTTTAAGTCTTAAAAAGCACAGAAGCAATTAAATGGAGGGGAGAAACAAAAGGTAAGACCTTCAACGTATAAAGGAGAATGGATTATTTAAACCAGGATTCATTTTTCTAGTCAAGGTTAAGAAAACAAACAGGCTTTTTTTTTTTTTTTGCATAATAGGAGGAGGAAAAAGAAGCCTGATGTGTTTTGCATGCATATTGAATGGAATGGGTGAAAGTCAATGGCTGAATGCAATAGCACCATCTGCTGTCCAGAAGCTGACCTTCACAAAACAATACCATATTATTGTATTACTGCTGTGAGGCTGGATTCCAGAATAACCTTAAGCTCCTCTTATTTAACTTCAAGAGCCCTGGAAATCTCTAAGATGTTTAGATACTGAAATTATCATAATTAAATGTGGTATTTATAAAGCTTTTCTCTTACTGGTGTTCAGGAAATGGGTTTTGTTGGTGGCATTTTAAAATAACCAAATTTTACAATGGAAGTCTAGTTTCTCTGATCCAAAATATGTAAAATAAAAAAGGAAAATCAGAATAAATCGTGTTATTACACTTTTTTCATATTTAACTAACCCTTTAAAAATAAAGGTAGTTTTATTAGTGTCATATAGGCATTTAGCCTCATTTCATTAGGTTGAAAATAGTTGCTTGAAGCAGCTTTGCTTATGATAGCAGCAAAAATGTATGGAGAAGCTTGTAAACAGATTTGCTCAATGCATCTTAGTAGGGATAGAGAGAAAAAAAATTCAATCAAAATTAAGCAATTTCCTATGGGGAAAGACTATAGCAATTGGAGCTTAGACTGAAAGGAAGGAGGTATGGACAGACATGATGGAGGGATATTAGATCATGAATGGCATAGACAACATAGTAAAATATTTTCTATGTCTTCTTGACAGTATTAGAAGTTTAGTTTACCAACTGAAAGTAAATGCAGGAAGATTCAGATTTTTTATAGAACATAGTTAAAGTTGGTGACATTAGCAATAACATCACAACAGCTTTTAAAAGCTACTGTTGAGATTTATGAAAGGTCAGACTAGTAGCTGCTAGTCATGCTAGGTAGCTGTCTACAAGATGCTGAACCACAGATAGATTTAGATATTCGTCTTGGTCATAGAAAGCAGCTCATCCTCCAATCGAGACTTCTGGGCACCCCATATATATCCTGTTGGCCACAAAATTGTTTTATGGCTTGATGCAGCATGGACCTTTTTAGTATCTGTTGGAGGAAGGGCTTCAACCTGAAAACCTATCTCTTTACTCTGTAGGTTTGCTGTTTTCTGAATATTTTCCTAGATAAATCTTCTTTATATCTGTCATTCAATGCACAGATCTCTAATATTCTTCTGTTTTTTGCTTGTGTCTCCTAACACTCCTAATATGTGAGCCCTCTCTCTCTCATTCATAGCTATCCACCTTTGTCAGTGAAAGTAATGAGTTATCAGGGATAACATTAAGCTAAATGAATGCTGAGACATTTACGATCCCAACGAAGTATTATCTTTCTTGCTCAGTATGAAGTGTGATTGAAAGTTAAGAGTGGGTCAGAATTTAGGACTGGCATATAAATACTCAAATATTCTGAGATGATAAATTCTTAATCTAATTCATACATTGATTTATTGTATATATTAAGTGAAGTAATGCAAAGCTAAGGAGGGTCTTAAATTTAATACTATGGGGATTATATGTTAAATATTTTCTTCACAGTAGTATAAGGATACATACAAACTAGTACCAATTTATCTGGGCAGCCAAAGCAGCAAGTAAAATAAATGTAACCAACCAGATATTCAGCTGTTGCATTAGAATTAAAAAGTATCATTGGATAAAGCATATTAAAAAAAACAAAAAGCATTATTTTATTTTACCAACGGATCTCCTTCTGATTCCATCTGTGGAATGTGCTTTGAAGTGGTTCCTTCTTTGGCAGATGCATAACCTTCATAACCAACATCTTCAGGTCTTAACTGAAGTAATGATGACCAATCATGTTGCAATGAACTCCATGGACAAGTCTCTACTATCCACTTTGAGGGGTCTTCCCAAGGTGCACGTTTACCATACATCTAAATATATATCCCAAAAGAAAAGTAAAAATGTCTACACTTATTTTATTAAAAGACATTTTAGAATGGCCATGATGACCAAATTATTAGAAAGTATTCACCCTGAATGCCCCACCATGCTACAAAATAAGTTATGATTAACAAATAATCTGTTCAGTTTATAAGAACATCTGGTCAAAAAATTGGATTTATATAACTTATAGTGATACCAAGAAATAATTATGACACATATGTTTTGGGTCTCTGCTTCATAGATATGTTTTTGGTGTCTGTTTCATAGATTCTTAGCCATTATAACATGTTTACCCCCCCCCCTCCAGTTTATATATTCCATTTGACAATATATAACAAGGTTATACTAAAATTGGTTTGCTGCCTCAATGATTAGCAACATTCAAGTGAGGTATTTCTATTAATGAATTGCAAAATTCTACAAATGAGAATTTTAAATATATCATCAGAATATGTTTGCATTCCTTTGGAGATTTTTTTTTTGATCCAAGGAAATTATTTATAGGCACAGTGATGTCGATGGTTGAAATGATTAGGGCACAGATTGTAGGAAGATTTAAAAATTAGATTAAACTTCCCATTCATGGCAAATGATTGTTTCTGTAAATCAACTCCTAGAAACAATAATGAAATTCACTGCCCCAAGGACTCAGATTGCTGGTTGGTTAGGAGTCCTACCTGAAGTCCTTCTCTCACCGCTTCCATTACATATGGCACCAAAGAATAATTCCAGAGATCAGTAAACCACACTCTAGAACCATCAATATCAATAGGACAAGGTAGAAAGAGGCGAGGACCTAAAATAAAAAAAAAATTTAAAAAATGAGATTACATTTAGTGATGTAAGTAGTTTTTTGCTCCCTTTATATGAGGAGACATAAATGTAGAGAGACATAATGTTATCTCTGTACATTATGTCTCCTTCGTATGAAAAAATTGGGTGACATAAAAGAGAAGGGCACATCTAATTCAAGTTGTTTTATTGTCAGATAGATACAACAGATATACTGTTTGTATCAGTGGTGGGATACATATTTTTACTACTGGTTCTGTGGGCGTGGCTTGGTGGGCGTGGCAGGGGAAGGATACTGTAAAATCTCCAGTCAGAGGTGGTATTTGCTGTTTCTCCAAACTACGCAAAATTTCCGCTACCGGTTCTCCAGAACTGGTCAGAACCTGCTGAATACCACCTCTGGTTTGTATGCTATTCACTGCATATTAGTGATGGCAGCCATTTTTTTCACAAAGCACAATGACATTTTTTTGCATTAGCCTTTTCAGCCACATGATTAAAAAAATACATTTATAACTTCTGGCATTTTATGAATGCTGAGACACAGAAATATTGGTAATGTATTTCTAAAGACCAATTATTTCATTGGTTCCAGATGCCCTTTGTTTAAATGGCAGAAATAATTCTGAAGACATTTCATCTGTAAACAAGGTGACTGTTTCTTAGATACACTAAACCGCAGCTCTCTGCCTTACTTGTCAACGTTATAGCAACTGCCAGCTGTTACATGGCAACTGCCAAAACAGGTTGTGCCACTTAAGGAAATTTATAGAAAGAAATCAATTAAAAGAAATACTTTTGAAACATAAAATTATCTGAAAGATTCTTTAATCTGTACTTCAGGGAGGTTTTTTTTTTCTTGTGTGTGTGTGTGTGTGTGTGTGTGTGTGTGTGTTTGTGTGTGTAAACATGCAAATGGAGTTTCCACTGCACTTAGGGCACTATTTATCACATCATTACTTAACAGATTTGTCATGACAGAAGAGGGCTTTTGAGTAATACCTGATCTTGGATTTCTTGAGAGATTTGAAAGCATTTTAGACCTTTCTGCCTTCTCTGCTTCTTATTACTCTTATTACTTAGACCTTTCTGCCTTCTCTGCTTCTTATTACTGCTGCTTGCTGATCTAATCCGATGCCACATTAAAATGTACATTATTAATGGCATCAAGAAATATGAAAATCCAGAATTAAAATAAAAACTGTGATGGAATATGTTCTTCAAGAACATGCATTTTATTTTATTTTTTAAATTTTTAAATATTCTTGTTTTGTTCTGAATTTTCTCTTCACATTAGTTAGAACTAAGTCTTTTGACAGTGGAATGGGATAAGAAAGTGTAAGTTCAAGGCTAAGGTAGACTAAGATTAATAACAATAAACGGCTTTGGGTTCTTCATTAAGTACAAATTTCATTCCAGAAATCCAATTCATATCCAATAATACCATGTTTGCAAGCACAACTCTATTTTTTTTACTTTGGGCATAAAAGATAACCTATTGGTTATTTTGCTGAACACACTCATAGTATAGTTACACAGTATGATACAGTGGTGTAATTCAATTATTTTTACTACCGGTCCTGTGGTTGTAGCTTGGTGGGCGTGGCAGGGGAAGGATACTGCAAAATCTCCAGTCAGAGTAGTATTTGGCAGTTCTCTGAACTACTCAAAATTTCCTCTACCAGTTCTCCAGAACTGATCAGAACCTGCTGAATACCACCTCTGGTATGATAGTTTCAAAGGTTAGTTTTAACTCTTAATTTTCATTCTTAACTGTAAAAGATCTTACCAATCGTTATATCAGAAGAACTGTGTGTTTCTAAGAAGCTGTTGAGATGATGCCATATCTTGGGAATCCAGTCAATAATTTTGATGAGATCATTATTACGGATATTCTTCTCCAGCTCTGTTTCAATCAGTTTCCTTCTCAAATATCTGGATAACAGCCCTTTAACAGGCTCTGTGTGATTAGCACACAGCACCCATCTATACACAAAAAAATAAAATAATGGAATCTAAATGTAAAGATTGAGGTCATCCAATGAAATCTTATAGGTGACCCAAACCGAAAAGTGCTTTTAAAAACCTATTGTTAACCTACAGTAACTGTTTCCATGAGTTGATGTGATAGCCACCAATCATAAATTCCTAAAAATGAAAGATTTGATCACTGTATTTAAGATATAGCTTTTAATCTTTTTTAAGGCCAAAGAGAATCTTCTTTGTTCACAGACCATCTCTCTCAGTGCCTGAAGTTAGCAATTAAACACTGAAGATGGATAATGACTGTATGTCCTGTTTGTGAACTTGCCTTTGGCATTTAGCTAGCTGTTATCAGTAAATAGATTTTGAGCTAGATTATTGTTCTGTCACAGGATTACATTTATATCTCTAGCTAATAATATATTGTTTCTTTTCAACTATGTCTTGAGGTCAATGATGAAGAAAATTGCTATTAGAACTTAATATATTTAGTCTTTTCTGCTATTTTGTGATAAAAGCAAAATGGCACATTCAATTTGTAATGGTGACAGAAACAATCCTAAAAACAGCGATGTTATATTTTCATTCCATTTGACTCATTAAAAAAAATTGAAAGACTTTTATATGCTTTCTGATTTTATATAACCAAATGTGCAACAATTATGAATTTACTAAAACTTAGCCTAAAAGTTCTGAATTTGAGTCATATATAAATTTTAAACAGAAATAATTTTTACCTGAAATTTTGATGCAGTTCTAGATTAGGTGATGATGAAACTCCCTGGTTCATTGTTCCAATAATATAGGGACTTAAAACAAACAAATATGGATTTAAAAAACTATCTAGGAAAATTGAATAAGAACAAAATATTAACAAAAAAAAACATAAAATCAGCATTAAAATCAGCAAGGATGATCACAAAAAAAAGAAAAAAAAGAGAAAAAATTACTCTTTTAATCTCTGAATATATCAAAGGGAGAGCTTATGAAGTAATCAGAATGCCAAAGTAAACTGGGATTTAAGAAAACTCATTTTAACATTGTTTTAATATAAAATAATGTATATTTATATTTCAGAAAAGCCCTTTTGAGAGCACTTATGCTAGGTCTCAAATGTTTGCTTAAATGTATTCTTGAACTATGCTACCGACACCATTAGAGGAAGTGTCTGATATTAAACTGAAGCTACATTTGTTTGTTTTGTGTGTGTGTGTGTTGGTGCGCATGCCTGCCTGCCTGCCTGCCTGCCCCTTCAGGTCAGATTTGGAGTCCTGGCAATTGCCTGGCATAGTCCCTTTTTTGGAAAAGTTTTTTTAAAAGCTCTTGGGGCTGAGAGAGACTGACTGGCCCAGTGTCACCCAGTTAGCTTTCTGGCTAGGGTGGACTAGAATTCCATGTTAGTTTAGACTAATTTCTAACTGAGTGCCTTAACTACTAGACCAAACTGGCTCTCAGTTCAAGTTTGACACTTATTAATTTTTATCTCTTTCAAGTTTAAAATAACTTTCTATAAATTCTTCATCTGGCTGGTTTTTTTAAGTTTATTTCAAAAATTCTGTAGGTATGATATGAAGTAATTACTTTATCAAATGTTTACTAAAAGCAATTTAGCTATTTCTGTAATAAAATATTCTTACTTAACCATGAGGCTATATGGTAAAATGTATAAATACATAGTCTGCTTATTAATACACTTTCCACTTTCCATACATAATACAATACATTATTTATTTATGAGTGCAATTCTTGGCTAAAATTATATAATAGCACACAATTAACAGAATAACAAAAAATTACCTACTTTGTATCTGATCATAGGAACCTATTTATGAAAACTCAATGCACAGATTCATGCAGTTTCCTTTTTTCTTAAAATCACAGAGATATGTGCATTATAAAGACTAGACTTATTACTAAAACATGCAAGACTGATCTAGAGCAACTGCAGACTATTGTGTATAACTCAGTTTGAAACTGATATGATAAAATGTTTATTTCTGCTTTATGTTTTGGATTTAAGTTGGTTTTGTAACATTACCAGTTTTGAGGAGTGGAAGGATGTATAATAACAGACTATTCACCTGCATGAAAATATGAAATCAAAACATTTCTCAAACTTCACTGGGTCTATTCATAAACTCATCTCATATTCTGCCATTCATTGTACTAGCCTTCTTCAACACAGCACCCTACATATAAATTACAACTTCCTGCATTTATAAATGGAACATAAAATCCTGGAATTCTGAGACCTTCAATTCAATGTCTTTGAAAATTGCCAGAATTGGAAAGGTTGCATAGTATCAAAGAATCAACCTACCATTTGTTATATTTACAGTTAAGAAAACCATTGAAGATATCACTCAAAGAACCAACATGGTGCAGGTTGTCAAGAATTATTACCACAGGAAGATCAGAACTACTATTATCAGCATTGCACTGTTCAGCCAAATTAACAAGATATTGTTGAACATCCTTCAAAAAAAGAGAGAAGAATATAATAAGACAGGTGTATTTTCTATTGCCAACTTCACATTTATGTATCATTGTTAAAACTATGTGTCATGAAATTATTTTGGCAGTCTCAAGCAAAACAGTTTTGCCTAAGCATTTTCTTTATCCAAAACTTATATTTACAATACATTGTTAAATACATACAATACAAATCTAGTAAAATATTTAGGACTTTTTATTTGATTTTATTCAAATGCAGGAAGGCTATTTCATATAATCAGCAAATCCTGATCATGAAGTTTTCTTAATGGATAGAAGAACCTATGTACCTAAGCTGCATATTTATACCATTCTTTTAGGAATTCTAATAGCTAATAGACCTTATCTATCTATATCTATCTATCTATCTATCTATCTATCTATCTATCTATCTATCTATCTTTCTTTCTTTCTTTCTTTCTTTCTTTCTTTCTTTCCTTTTTTTTCTCTCTCTCTCTCTCTTTCTCTTTCTTTCTGTCTTCCTTCCTTCCTTCTCTCTCTGTTTCTCTTTCTGTCTTCCTTCCTTCCTCTTTCTTTCTTTCCACACGTTTTTGTTTATACACATCACAGTATTTAAATATACAAAACAGAAAATCAGTATTACTTAAAGTAAAAATTAAAGTCAGAATCATTAAAATAAAAAAATGACTAAAACTGAGAGTTTGACACAAGATTGTTGTCATTTTCCTAAATACCTAAAACCCAGAGAGTCAGTCTGTTGGAAAGAACATTCTCTAGCTTTGGGCATACTAGGTAGGTGAGTTTATGGAACAAGCTTTTTCTTCTAATTTCAATAATCAGGCAAGCTGCTATGAGGGAGAACGGAACTTTCAAATAATACTCTCAAATACTGCACAGTACTTGCAATAATTAGCAACCTAGTTGCTAAATTTTTCAACAACTGCAATTTCTTGATACTTTTCAAGGACCACACATACAAATGAATATAACTTGCTAAATCTATTTGACAGGTTTCTGAAGAACAATACCATGTTATATAAAGACATTCAACAACATATGGAAGAAGTGTAGCTCTGGTTATTTAAACTTTTTAAACTCCTACAATCTAAATCAAGGCAACTACTATATCTGTACAGTTGGATCCTAAATTACCAAGTGAGGAAAATTAAGTTGTAGGAAAGTGTGACTCTTTTAAAAGCAAATCCTCAACTTCTTGAGTTCTTCATTCCGTCGTCATAAGTAAATCATACAAGTGGATTTTAGTTTATTCACCCTCTTCCATTCCACCACAGCCTCTCAGGGAGATAACTGCTACATCTTAATCCAATATGAAAAAGATATAAAATGGATTCAAATACCTTACTCCAAATCCCTACAAAATTTATCTCAGTCATTTAAAATAATTTTTAGTATGTAAAAGAAAACAGAACCTTGTAAAACTCCATATATAACAGTTAAATAGTTGATTAATAAATTCCAGACCACTAATCTGGCAGTAATAATCAATAATTCAGATTATAGGCTCAGGATCCAAATGGATTTTGATTTTCTTGCTTAAGTGTAAATATGGATATTGAACACATATCCATGTCCAACAAAATGAGATTTAATATAGAGAAAATTAAGGTTTTACACTTAAGCAAGAAAAACAAAATATACAAGTATAGGATAGGTAAAACCTGCCTCAAAAGCAGTAACTGAAAGTGATCTTGGAGTCCTAGAGGGCAGTCACTTAAATATAAGCCAGCAGTGTGCAGCAACAGCTAAAAAAGCTAATGCAATCCTTGGCTGCATAAATAACCACTTCAGATCGTGTGAAATATTAGTATCACTTTATAAAATTTTAGTAAGACCACGTCTAGAATACCACATCTAGTTTTGGTTAAGTCATTTTAAAAACTCTATAAAGCCTTAGTAAGACCACACCTAGAGTGCTGCATCCAGTTTTGGTCACCATATTATAAAAAAAATGTTGAGACTCTAGAAAAAGTACAGAGAAGAGCAACCAGGATGATTAGGGGACTGGAGGCTAAAACATACAATGAATGGTTGCAGGAACTGGATTTGGCTAGTCTAGTAAAGAGAAGGGCCAGGGGAGACATGATAGCGGTCTTCCAATATTTGAGGGGCTGCCACAAAGAGGAAGAGATCAAGCTATTTTCTAAAGCTCCTGTAGGCCAGACAAGGAATAATGGATGGAAACTGAACAAGGAGAGATTTAACCTGGAAATAAGGAGAAACTTTCTGACAGTGAGAACAATCAACCAATGGAACAGTTTGCCCTCGGAAGTTGTGGGAGTGCCACCACTTGAGACCTTGAAGAAGAGATTGGACTGCTATTTGTCAGAAATGGTGTAGGATCTCCTGCTTGGGTGGAGGGTTGGATTAGAGGTCCCTTCCAACTTGGATTATCTGTTACCTGTTAGAAGACATTGAGACTTTGCAGTGCAGAGAAGAGCAACTAAGATGATTAAGGGCCTGGAGACTAAAACATATAAAGGTATGTCTACTCTAGAGAAAAGAAGGTCTAGGGATAACAGGATAGCAGTGTTTCAATATTTAAGGGGCTGCCACAAAGAATTGGGGTGAACTTATTTTCCAAAGCACCAGAAGGCAAGACAAGAAACAATGGAAACGAATCAAGGAGAGAAGCTATCTAGAACTAAGGAGAAACTTTCTAACAGTGAAAACAAACAGTGGAATGGCTTGCCTTCAGAAGTTGTGGGTGTTCTTTAAGCACATATTCTATGTAAAGAACACACAAACACACACACACACACACACACACACATATGTTTTCGTAGATTTTCACAAGTATAGGTAGGCAGGTCTTGGTGTGTTCAGGACTTTTCCTGTGTAAGATTGAGAGTATCTTGGTGACATTTTGATGAGATCCCACTCACCATCTTCAGGCTGGTGCTTTCGACTTCGTACTTGTGCGAGCAAAGCGTGATTGGAGCTGCCATCTCTCTATAAATACTGGTGGGGAGGTTGGCTGTATTGCCATTTCTTGATTGGTTGATGGAGTCGATGTTTGCAGATTGGCTGGCTTTTTCATAAGAACATATGTGGTTGAGGTATTGGCTGTATGTCTATCAGCCTCCTGTGTTGTAACAACCTGGTAATGGGCTATGTGAGTTTTATTGTTTTGACATCCTGGGTCTTGTATTGTAATCTCCTGGGTTGTAATGACCTGGATCACGGGCTGTGTGATAACCTTCTAGTTCTATTGTTGTGACATCCTGGGTCTTCTGCTGTAATCTCCTGGGTTGTTGGCTGTGTAGTAACATCCTGAGGTTTTGTGGTATAACCTCCTGAGTTCCGTGATGTGAGCAGGTGGCTGTGATGTGACGTTCTGGGTTTTGGTTTCGCTCTGAGTTTGAGGCCTGGCTATGTGTTCATGACATGTGTCAGTTTGCTTGGTTTGGGGGTCGGGGTGTGTGGCAGCTAGTGATGCAGCTGTGGCCTGGTTTCTGGGTGGTGGTTGCCTTTCGTCTATGGGCTTGAGTCTGTGAGGGAGATTGGTGGTGGCGTCATGCGTTGTTTTGGGTCTGGTGTTCATTTTCATGGCTGGGACTCATTTGTTGATAAGGGCTAGTTTCCAGATGTCTGGTAGGTGGGACGTCCCGTTTATTCATGTTATGGGGGTGTTTCTCTATTTCTCTATTTCGATGGCTTCCCTGATTATTCTCTTGTTGAAGTGTTCAGTATTGGAGATTGATTTGGTTCCCTCAAAATTAATTTCATGTCCTGTGGCTTTAAGGTGCTGGAAAAGGGAGGAAATATTTTCTTCTTTTCTGACTGCATTCTTGTGTTCTGCGATGTGTGCATTTATTCCCCTGTTGGTTTGTCCAATGTATGTGGCTGGGCAATTGTTGCATGGTATTTCATAAACTCCTTGGTTTTCTAGCTGGATCTTGTCTTTGGGATTTCTTAGGATGTTGGCTATTTTTTGGTCAGTGCCAAAGGCTGGAGAATTATGGAGAATTTTGCTGATTTTATCTGTGGTGCCTTTGATGTAGGGGAGGAGGACAATACCGTTGTCCTGTTCTGTGTCTCGGTTTCTGGGGAGTGTTTCCTTTAGGATTAGGTTGGTAATTGTGTTTCTTTGGAATTTGTTGGAAATTAATACGTTAGTGAGGGTGTGTAATTCTGTTCTCAGGTGGTCTTTGTCAGCTAGGCGTTTGGTTCTGGAGATGAGGGTACTCTGTAGCCAAGACCCTCATATATATATATATATAAAGAGAGAGAGTGAGTGAGTGTTGTGGGTGTTCCGTGTAATTTTTAAGAAGAGACTGGACAGTCATTTGCCTGAAATGGTATAGGGTCTCCTGCTTGAGCAGGGAACTGGGCTAGAAGACCTCCAAGGTCCCTTCCAACTCTATTATTCTGTATTCTGTATTTTCCAAGATTAGTTGGGATGTGATGATTGCAAGGACAATGTATTCCTTATGTGACCCAGATAGTACTGTGTCTAACTATATAAAAAGTCAAATATAAACCAGCTGGATCACATCTTATTGTGAAGCGTAAGTGTGGATACTCAAGAAAGCAGGAGCAGCAAAGATGTATCATTTCCCTATTTTATATTAGGCATATCAGATTAAACAATATGTCAGATAAGAAGGACAAAATTAGCACAAAATGGCAAAATGAATACAAATATGCTGTGGCAAATCATTACAAATATGAATATATGAAAGTAGCAAGTAAAATGTCACTTATTATCCAGTAAAAACATTAAAAATTCAGTTATTACCTAATTCTAATACAAAGAAGGAAATATGCTACTTTTTAATGTGTATAATATTGATAGCTTTTTTCTGAAGTCTTACCTTGCTTGATTTGTGATCAACAGTAAAAGTAATAATGGCATCTTCCATTTTTTTCCGGCCAGATTTTGTTATCAGGTATTCAGCAAGTTTGTTGGCTAAATAGGTCTTTCCAGTGCCACTAGGTCCTGATAGGATAATCCTGTGATGTTCCATCAGTAGATTAAAGTACCGTTGACTAATTGGTTTAGGAATTAATGTATCAAACACAAAGCTATCCAAACTATTTTCTTCTACTCCTGACAACAAAAACAAAACAAAAAACAAGAAGTAAAACAGGGGAAAAACATCCTATTGATTATGTCATTTTGGAGAAAGTATGGAATCATTTAGTGAAATATTTTTTCATATTTTTTTTAAAAAGTAAATTCATTGAATATTAATGTAGCAACATGGTTAGATAAGCACTTGCAATCAAAGCAAATGTGAAGTGAAAACTAGGTGAGGCAGCAAGGCATATCTGAAATGTCTTAGACACTTAGAAAGGTCAAACTGATTACAGCATAAGTTAGCAGATCAGAAATATCTCTGTAAATCACAGACAGTTTGTTTGAAAGGCCCACACACTGTCCACATGGTTGAAATATTTGATTCAGAATCCGAACTCCTCATTCTTCAATATTTATTTATCCTGTTTATAGGTTTGTCTTCATTTAAAATAAATAAAAAATATTACTAAGTATGTATGAGATTCTCACAATGAATTTAACATTAATAAGTAATTTTAGATGGTGTTAAAATAGGAAGCATCAGTGGAGAAGTGGTTGAGGCGATAAGGCCTATGTTTGAAATGTAAAGGATAGATCAGCTCTGTCTCATATTATGTGGCTATGTCCAGTCCATTAACAACAAACATATTTGCCTGTGGTTGTCCCAAATATATGTTTGGACTGGTCAATGTTATTTTTATTTGAATTTCCTGAATCAGTATATAGATTCCGAGATTCTGTTCTTTACAATATGATTCTTAGCTCACAAAAAAGTATTAAAAATGAAATGTCTATTTTCATTTGAATAGCTAAGTAATAATGAATCTTAGACTAAAATTCATTGTGTTTGTGTATGTATGTAGTCACTGATGAAGATATGCATTTATGAACCAACACTGAAATTCACATAAGTAATATTTGTCATATTTACCTCTGGAAAACTAATTTGTGGAAATCTTGTGTAGAAGAAAAATGGCCATTATCAGTTCCAGACTGTTTTAAAAAGCAGCCATCTCAAGTATTGTATACCAGGACAGATTTACCAGGTTGCTTAATATTTTAATTATTCTAACCTGTACCAGGTCAGTTAATACTTATAGTCTGTTGTTCCTGAAATGTTCTCCTTCAAACTGGTATCCAACAATTGTATTACTTTATTTTAAATTATTACTTTTATTTTTACCTGACTTTTTATACTACTTAAAAGTGCAATTGATCGCTTAGTAGTTTTTTTTTCCTACTCTTCTGAACAGTATATTATGAATACAACATTACAGTGTATGCAGAAGAACAAGGGAATAAATTAAAGGTGTGTTTTACCTTTAAGATTCACTGTGATTATGTTATTATCTCCAACCAGATATCCACAAGGTAGCAGTTCAGGCACTTCTTGGTTATGGGCTCTAATTATATCACCTACGCAATAATTAGCTATACAATCTGAGCTCAAACCAAGGCTAGTAGCTGGATCTACTCGGAAAACATATTCCTAAAATAATAATTAAAAACAACAAATGGAAACTTTCATAGTTTGCAGTATTAATGAATGAATTATTAACCTACTGGTTCATATACCATTCTCATTACCACAACTTGTAGATCAAAAATATACATTAAGCTTAAATAGAAATGTCAAAAAAATAATAATTCAAAAATGTCTAATATTTCTTGTTGGATTTTAGAAGACATAATTATAATTGTCTTGATTTCTATCTTTCAAAGTTTGTAATAATAAAACACAAGTATTTAAAAAATATCATCATAAAAACTAAAAACTAGAGAAAACCAGAAACTTCAATCTTCTTAACTTATGAAGAAAATAGTTCTGGCCATTTGGCCAGTTTATCACATGTGCAAATGAAGTTCAATTTACCCTAGCTGCATTTAGGTAGTTCTATGAAAGTAACAAGTTTTAATCTAGAGAAGGGGTGTCAATCTTGCAGAGTCATGTTGTCGTCACGTGACGTATCGTGACTTTTTCCCCCTTCTCTAAAACAGGGATGTGCATAGCCAGCATGTGATGCATCTGGCCTGCGAGTTTGACACCCCTGATCTACAGGCTATCTTACAAGTCAGCCTTCTAAAAGCTTAGAATGTAAGGCCCTTTAAATCTCACGTGGCAGATTTTTCTAAGGAACTGCACAGCAATGGAAAAGATTTGCTTCGTCATTCCTTTCTGTCTAACTTTTGGAAGATGGCAACTACTCCTGATTGGACCATATAAGATAAAAACATTTCATTTAGATCAAAAGTTGACAGATAATCTGTAAACAAGGCATATAGGGTTTTATATGTGATAAGTAACAGCTTGAATGGGAAAAAAGAGGTAGCTAATGCAGCATCAGCAGTATAGTATAATCCTGTTTAAAAGGCTCTTGCCCATCACAGTCATGTGGCTGTATTCTATGGTCACTGAAGTCAAATTTTCAAATCATCTTCAAAGGCAGCCCCACATACAGCATGTTATAGTAATTCAAATGAGATTTTTTTTTGGCATGGCCCCATGCTAATACCCCAATCAAAGAACTACCAACTCAGACAAACAAATTAATAGTAAACAATCAAATCAAGGTATTACCGAGACCACTCCAACACTGGAGGGCAAGGCACTTCCATATAAAATGAGAGCAAAGCCCATTTCCTTCTAGCACTGATGATGTTTCCTAGTTTGATAATTAAATATTTGCAAGAAAACAACCAAGCTCAAAGACACCAAGGATCCCCCAAAAAACTAATGAACCCTAATCTCATGGACCCTAATCAGCTTAAGATGTGAAATCCATTTATTTAACTGATTGTGGGGAATGTCCTGGCTCCTCGTATATGTTTTTCTTTATTTACCTGTTATTTATTTTTTATGCTTAATAGATAATAAGAAACTATCCTATTAACTGGTTGCAAATATAAAACTAACATATTTGGTTTGTAAAAAACCTGGCCCACAAGTAGAGATCTCTGAGTCTCTTGGTTGACATCTAGTAATCATTTGGATTTTTGCAGGTGGGATATGGTAACTTCAAATCTCTCACAAAATCTGCTTAAAGCTCATTGTATTAAACTTGCAAAAACTTACCTTAAAGAGTCGTCTAATTACACCGTCCAATACATCCCATTTTGTTTTACCACTGACCCTGATAGAACCTATCAAATATGCCTGTATTCTTTGGTCCTATAAAGAGAGGAGATAAATGATACATAAAAGAAGTCACTTCAATACTGATACATTTTTTGTCAAGCTTCCCTGAGTGTTTTTCTGCAGAGAAAAATAGCATTTTTATGTTACAGATAGAGACCAAATATGTTGCAGATTTTATATTAAAACATTTCTTGACAGCAATATCTTAGACTTATATACTGTTTTACAGTATATAAGTCACAATGCTTTACAGCTCTCTCTAAACAGTTTACGGAGTCAGCATATTGCCCCCAACAATCTGGGTCTTTATTTTACCAACCTTGGAAGGATGGAAGGCTGAGTCTCACCTTGAGCCTGGTGAGACTTGAACTGCCAAATTGCTGGCAATTGGCAGTCAATAGAATTAGCCTGCAATGCTACATTCTAACCACTGCTCCACTTCTGATACAATTATAAATGTCCACATTTCTGTAAATCACACATAATTATACCAAAATGGCAATAAATGTCGATGATGCCAGTGTAAGTACAGCACAAGAAAAAGGAATTCTTTCAATATTATTTGTTGCAGTCTAATCTGAATAAATCGTTGATTAGAACAGAACACCCTCTATAGCAACAGTAGCATTTACAGAAAGATAATTAGGATAATAAAATGGCAAGAAAAGTTGGAAGCCAGAATACCTTTGATCGACCATAGCCCTTGTTTATTGTGACAATAATCTTAACATTCTGGCCTTCTTTATGGAGAGTTCCATCTGCAACATCTTCCAGTAAAATATCTAAGCAAGCAAACCATAAATAAATGATCTTTAAAAATAAAGTTAATTCCTGTGAATATATTCTGTAAAAGGCTGTGATTATAATGGTCTATGATTATTATTTTTTGCTGACAAAAGCAAAAGAAATATACATATTTGGAATATTTGGAATCTTTGATTTGGAGTCAGATTCCAACTCAGGATGTCGGAATGTAATATGTGTAAAGAAACATTTCCAATTCTATGTGCATACTTATCTACTTAATGAGGATCATAAATGGATTGAAAGCCATTTCCCTGTGTGATTGATTGTTCAAACTGGTTACAGTATTAAGATATTAATCAGCATGTTGCATCCATTTGCAGAGTTCCATTGAGTGCCAAGACAAAAATAATTAACATTTCAATGGTACTCTTATATGGTTGAGAGTAGAAAACAAGAAAAAGAAAAGGAAAAAAATATGTTAAACAGATACTACATCATTGAGGAAAGATGAGAATCATATGCAAGATGAAATCAATAATACAAATAAAATTCATCAATTATCTTCAAGTACTTAACAAGGATGAATAAACTGAAAATACATAGTCATATTCAGAGCTGAAGAAACTTCTTGGATGAGAACTGAAATGTCTTCAAAGAAAAATCAAAAAGTCGAGTTGTCTTTTGAAAAAGTACCTTTAGGACAACCATGATCTGGATGACTGAGAATCTCCATAGAGTTTCAGTTTGGTAAACAGCATAGTAAAGAAAGTTTGTTTTTCAAGTATGACAAAAAGGTTACAATTTTCTTGAAAGAAAATTACTCTGGATCAGAGTTATCCATTTGTTTTAGAGAAAAAAAGTTTTTGGCCTAATTTCCTTATTTTAGTTGCCTTTTTTGCATGATATCAAATATTTAAATCCTTGACATTTGTATTTTTGAAGCATCCATCATTTTAGAAAACTAAAATAAAACAGTAGACCCAAACCTACTTAAAGGGTTGGGGTTAAAGGTATATATATTTGGATTGTTTGGGACTTGAATCCAAATGTACCCTTAGAAAATTCTGAATCCTTAAAGCTCAAGCCCAAGATTTCCCAATATCTGAGAAAGTACTCTCCAAATGTGACCCCACAAAAGAAGAAAATATTCACAAATAAGTTAAAAACTGCTGCTAAGTTCTTATTATTAGTATATGTACAATGAAAAAAGAACATGAATATATTAGATAATTAAAATACATATGGACACACAGATATAACACACATATGTAAGAAAAATATATATATACACATTTAATTATTCAATTTCTATATACAATATTTTGCTGTATATGTATTGCATACACATAGATTGTATACAGAGCTATATTCTGTTGATGGAAGAAGCTTCCCTCATAGAAAGCTATGAGCTCATAGAAGCTACCTCAAGTGAAAGCAGGAAACACTCAGCCAATACTACTGTTGCAATACAATAGAAAGAAACAACAAAAATGTAGGATTTCAATTTTCCTTTATACAACACAGGATTATTTCATTTCATATTAATTTTCAAAGTTGTAAACCTCATTTATATAATGAGCACCTTTCCAAATTTAATTACATTTCCCTGTACTTTGACAATAAAATTATATTTAGGAAGAAGTCTGTAAGTGTGGGGTAATGTGTGAGGAGAGAGAAAGAGAAGTGTTCCTTGATGCAAGAATATTTGTTAAGAGAATAAAGCTTTTACTTACCAGATGTAACTAAATCTGTGATATTTAAGTTATTCAAAGAGAGACCTAGAGATTGTCGTGAAGAGGAAGAAGATGTGCTGCTTGAGGATTCTGAACATGGCCTGATAGGTTTGCTAGTGCTTCCAGTCTCAGCCTTCAAACGATCATTCTCAGCTTTCAAAATCTCAATTTCATTCTAACATTTAAAATACAAGTAAGAAACAATTGAATAATCGAAGCAGAGATTTCTAATCTTTCTGGCATAATATGGATAATGATAATTTAACCATTGAGATCAAACAGTTAACAGAGGTGCAAAAAATATGGAAAGAATTTTCATTGGTATTGCAGCTAGAACTTTGAGGCTATCATATAATTATGGTGATGGAGCAAAATAATATCTATCTAATATCATGACAATTAGTCTCGCATTTAATTAAGATAAATCCAAGTGGTAGTTTTTGTGGGAGATTTTATGTAATTAAAAATAGACTTAAAGAACTAAATCAAATTCAGATTAAAGATCTCTTTCCTTCCATTGAAAACACCAATTGCAGATGAAGGCTGACTCGCTATATCAGGGGTGTCAAACTTGATTTTATTGAGGGCAGCATCAGGGTTGTGTTTGACCTCAGAGGGCTGGTGGGCATGGCCATGTGGGTGTGGGCAGGTGTGGCCATGGTGGGCGTGACACGGGACACCTGGTGGGGCCACCAAGGTGGCCAAGTGCTAAGGCAGGACTTCCCTGAGACCCCCCCCCTCATTCTCATTATAATCTCCTTCCTTCCTTCCTTCCTTCCTTCCTTCCTTCCTTCCTTCCTTCCTTCCTTCCTTCCTTCCTTCCTTCCTTCCTTTTCTTCTTTTCCCTCCCCACTTCATTCTCCTTTCTTCTTCCTTCCCCTCTTTCCTCATTTTTCCTTCCTTGCTCTCTTTCCATCTTTCCTTCTTTTTCTTTGACTTTCTTCTTTCTTCTTTCCTGTCCCTTCTTGCGTGCTAAAATGCAAAATGGGAAACGTTTGTCCATTTGTTTTTAGTTTGTTTTGATAGCCCTTTGCCAGTGAAAATGGATAGCCTCCTGCAGCACTCTGACAGCAAAAACAGAGCTCGGGAGTGGGAGAATTGCACGTCCCCCCATCCCCCATTTTTGGCCTGGATTGCCTCCGGCACCCCTCTGCCAGCAAAAATGGAGCCTGGGGGTTGCATGTGATCCCCCGAGCTCCATTTTCACTAGTAGAGGTACCCTGGACTGGTCCTTTGTTTTTTCCAGGCCGGCCCAATGGGCCAGATCTAAGCACCCTACGGGCCAGATCTGATCTGTGGGCCTTGAGTTTGAGATGGCTGCTCTATATTATGGTAAGGAAAGAAAGGGTTCAGTGCTTTCTTTAAGTCTCCTGCAATGACAAATTAATTAACTCATCAAACTAATCCCAGTGCTTTTTTTAAAAAAAAAACTACTAAGTTAAATACAAAGGTTCTAATTTGGCAATCAGTCATTCAGATATTTTGACAATTACAACTATTACTCAACTAGACAAATGTTATAAGTAAATTATGGAAACAGCATAAGAAAAAATTACCCATTCCCTAAGTAATCACAGAACACAGAAAGCAGAAGATCTGACCGAATACAATGAAATTTGCAAGCTACTCCAGCACAGTGCCCCAAACACCACATCACAATCACACCACAGATTTTTAAAAGTTAAAATAATTATTATAATAATAGTACTAAATCACAAATGCACTGTTTGATTCAAGACAATTACTGCCTTGGAAAAGAAACTGTTTCTCAATCTATTAGTCTTCATTTTAAGGCACCTATAACACCTCCCTGATGGTAACAGATCAAAATATGAATGTCCAGGATGAGAACAGTCTGTGGAGATTTTTAGTGTTCCAGAGAGGAGTCTGGTCTTCGCAATCTCTTCCAAAGAAGAAAGAGAGCAAGCAACCTATGATTTTTTGTGCTGTGTTTATAACTTTCTGGAGCACTGCAGAGAGTTATGTGTTCCTCTTCTTATCCACTGCAGAGCATCCAGCATACCACACCATTACACAGTAAATGCTCTTGATGCTAGACCAGTAGAAAGTAACTGGCAACTTCTCACCCAAACCACTCTTTTTCAGCAACCTTAGAAAGTGCAGACACTGTTGGGCCTTCTTTGCAGTGATCATAGTATGGACCAACCAAGTAAGGTTGTTGGAAATATGAGTTCCTAGAAATTTAAAATTATGAACTCTTTCCACACAGTCTCCATTGATATATAGTGGGAGCGGCTCTGCTTTGCATCTTCTGGAGTCTATAATCAATTCTTTGGTCTTTTTGATGTTCAGGGTGAGGTTATGACTCTTATACCACAAGGCCAATTTGAGAACCTCTGACCTATAGGCCGTCACGTCTCCTCCTGATATGAGTCCCACCAATGTGGTGTCATTCTATTATAGAATTAGTGGGACAAGAGGGAGTGCAGTTGTAGGTGTACAAAAGGTGCATACAAAAATTTTGCTACATTGTATTTCATGTGAGTCTATACATAATAAAATCTTTCTGCATATTTACCTACTTTATGTGCAGTTGTTTACAATTTCAGAATAAGAAACCCATGAACATGGCAAGTGCAGAAATTTAGATAAATTAGTCTTTCGGTATATATTATCTATATTGTTTTAACTTTTACTTCTGAATTTTTATATGTATACTGGTATTTCACAAATTAAGCACTGCATTCTATCTTTTTGACCCACTGAATTATTTTATTTTCTTTGTTTAGAAGACTGAATCACATCAATTCAGCTTTTCAGTACAAAAGGGCTCATATCTCCACAAGTACAAGAACCATTCTATCAGATTCTTGGAATTTGATTTCAGGTTGGTCTGAATTGTACTCTTTCAATTTTGCACTTTGAGCACAGCACTGCAATCATATTAAATGCTTGAAATTAGTAAAGTAAATGTGAAATATGCAGATTTGGCTATGCTTATCTGATGAAAAAGACAATTGTAGAAAAAAAAGATAATATTGATTAGTTTGAATTTGAGCCATTAAAATAAGCAATTGTGAAGATTATCTTTTTTTTAAAATATATAGTTTTGATTGAAGCAACCAGAATATTCTAAATACCCAGAAGTCCTTCTGCTTTTTGAATAAGTTATAACATTTTGCAAAAAAAATTGACAATTATAGAGAATTTTTGCCAATAACTACCACAGGGATGTCATGTAAAATAATGGGTGTTTTTTTTTTATAAAGGAACGGTTCAATCTAATTTGTCTTTCACCTAATTATTTTTCAATCCCAATAGTGACTGCTGGCTTTCATCCCATTTCATGGCTCTGTTAAGTTCAGGGTGATTACAATTGGCCATTATTAAAAATAAATAAATAATCAGTTGTTCCATAGAACAGACCTGCATGCGGTTCATGGCTTCCCGAATTTGGTCAAGGTGATGGGCAGAACTAAGAGCTTCAAGACGAATATCTGTAAGTTTGAGCTCTTTCTCCCTGAGCTCATTTTTTAGCTGCAGAATTATTTCTGCCTCTGCTTCTGTGCATTCACAGATCCTAAAAAAAACAGGAGAAGGTAGGGAGGCAGAAAATTAAAGGAAGGCTCTCTTCTCACGGAGTGTATTATTATAGTATATCCAAGAATCAGAAAAGGTTTCTGCTGCTGATTCCTAGGAGGAGGAGGGAGAATTTCATCAAAGCAATATGAATCAATTTAATTGAAAAAAAGTGAAAGGGGGAAACAGTATCTAGGTAAAGTTGTAATGTTGTTTCTACAACTTTTCTATTTATTTTCTTTTATAAGAACAATGATGTTTTATACTCCAAATTCAATAGGACTGAATTTTACAAATCATTCCTATACTAAATAGTACCTCTGCTTTCATTAAAAGTAAACAATTTTCAAAATAGTACAGTTTAAAAATTCATTGCTACTATTAAACTATTACTTTTCTCTTTTGATTTTTTCAGAAGATTTCTCTTTCAGTCCAACTCATGTATAATGAGATTACATGAATACTTATGTTAAGTATCAGTATATGTGAACTGACTTGATTTCTTTTTTTGTGGTGTTTAAAATGTCTATGCTATGACTGTGGAATTTATTCTGTAACTATTTCAAAAATTCTAAATATTCAAAGTTTTCCATGAGTTGCACCGAGTATATTCTGTTTGGAAAACAAGAAACCTTTGTGCATGGCATAACAGACAGCAGAAAATACATATACATGACAACATGCTTCTGTTTCTGACACCAGGTAAGATGAAATTGAGAACATTTAAACTTTAACAATGAAGTAAAATTGAAAATGCAATTTTTAATTCTTTCCTTTGGAGCATAAAAAAAAAACATGTCCTTTCTTCTCATTACTAAACTGATGTACCATAGTAACCACACCATTGTTCACATAATACTCTTTTAGTTTTAGTTTTTTCTTCAACATATAACCAATATACTGTATTTTCAAAGCATGCCTGCAAAGACATTTAGGGAAAAAATAGATAACCTCCATCTAGTTCTTGGATAAATAACTCCAAGCCCCTTGTACCAATTTACCGGGATCTATGCTTGTAGATCACGGGACCATTTTGCCTTTTCTTTGGAGCCCAGAATAGAGATGACCTGCATATACACGCATTAGACAGACAGATGCAGACAGACAGAAAGTAAAGGAAATGGTTTAGAAGATAAGAAACCAAGAAAGAAACAGAATAAAAATGCAGTAGAATGAAAAAGTAAAAGCTTTAAGAGGGAATGATAACTAATTATGAAGATTATGTCACAATTTAAACAACTCTTGTTTATGCCTTTCATTAATTATCATGTTGAATGTGGGAACAACATAAACCACAATGATCAAAACCAAAACCTACAAGTACAAGACTTAAGGTACAATTTTAAGGTTTTACAGTATTCAGTGTGATTTTTATCAGCATGCTTTGGAGTGCAATCATTACATGCAAGATTGCTATTTTATGCCACACATTTAAGGCAGGTTTAATCTACCATTTTAAGAGAAACTGCTTTCAGCCTATCTTTTCTGGTAGGCTGATTTGCAATGTGCAAAAAGATTATTTCAGCAGGTAAAAATATTCAGATATTTGATATCTGCCTCTGCCCAATTGGTAATTTGAAATGCTGCACCTCAACAAATAGATGTATCATGAGGAATCACAATTGCACTATTATGGTACATAACTGTGAACCAGAAAGAAAGAAAGTCCCTTTTAACGCATCACTGCAGTTTAATATATATGTTGAAATGGGTAGCATTTCTTGATCCGCAACCAGCAGAATATTTTGCAGAGCGGCAAGTGGCATGTTTCATGTCAGCATGATTGTAACTGTAACTCTACAAACTTCCATCTATTTAGGAATTGATCTATTTGGCAGAAGATTCTGCAAAATGATTTAAGAGTGAAGGATATTACAACAGATTTAGCCTACCTTAGTATTCCAGTCAGAGCTATGTAAATGCCAATGCTTCAGGATTTACATTTTAAGCTGTTTTCTCCGATTCGTCTATGTTAATGAATATTTAGCTACTTGCTTCTTGGTTACAGAAGGCAGCTGAGATATGCTGTCATAATGATCCTTATTAGTTTGGGAACAGGTGGCCCATGCTACACCAGTTTCATTATTAGCAGCAATCATCAAAGTTATTGTATTCATGGTCAAAGAGTTTCTGGGATTGAACAAAAGGAGGCATGTGTCTTGTGATTCGAGAAACTGGCAGGATATTATGAGAAATTATTTTTATACAATTCATTTTAATTTGGCAATTCACTATTAAGCAGGAGTGGCTCCTTCTCTCCTACCCTGACTGGATTTCTCTTGCATTCATGTACGTTCATGAGTATGTGTTTTAGCAGACTTACTTTGCTTGGGTTTGAGAAAACCAAGGAGAATTATTGTTTAGAGAAATTTTGCTCATTAATGGAAAATGGTGTCTATAGAAAATGTAGAGGAGTGATCTAATATATACAGATTATTCTTCCTATAGATTTTTAGCTTCACATTTAGCCATGTGAGTAAATCTAGCTGTTAGACATTATTTAAGGCAGAAAAGAAAAAATAACAAACAACAATAGCTGAAAATTTGGATAAGAAAGGAATGGTGTTTTTTTTAAAGAAAGCATAGCAAAGTGGCAGCTAATTTTAAAAAGCAACAATTTAATATGAAATGTAAGAATACCAGAAGGGTTGAAGGATACTTTAACTATTTTAGCATCCTGTGGTCACCTGACTGTGGTCACCTTTTCTTAGCTGGTTTCTCATAAGCAAAGGCAATGCATAAGCCAGCAGTAAAATTTCAAGTCATGTGATGTCTCACTTAAAAATAATGGATAAGTCATCTAACAACTGCATGTACGTCAGGTGCAGTTAAATGATCTTTAGTTACTTAGCAACAGAATTGCTGATTCCAATTATAGTCATTAAGCAAGGACTATTTATAAAGAATTAAAATGGCTTGAATCTTAAAAAGGAGACAATGCTTCTTGGTAACTCATGACCATATTTCAGAAATAATAGTGACATTTTCCAAAACTATCCCATAAAAAAATGACACTTTCACAAATAAACATTTCTCAAAGAATAAACATACAGTGAAGTTGATTGGGATGGCCTGATTGAAGTAGATCCACAGTCACCAGAGCCATGAGGTAATTTGGGTGAGGATGGAACAGATGAATCTGTGACTTCTTCTATGTCAGAATGAGAGGAAGGGGTTTTTGATGACTTCTTCTTCCCAAAAGCTTGTTTGAATGAACTCCTTAGCTAGGAGAAAAGAAAGGAACATCAATATCTTTGACAATTTAGTTCTCATATTTGAGAGAGTTCTTGTATGAGAAGTTAGTTTGCAGAGGCCAATCTAGCTACTACCTGAGGTAAGTGTATAGAGAAAGCAGGACATTAACATGTGCAACACAGTATCTTTAGAAACATGGCAGAGTGCTTTTTAAAATTAATTCAGGACTGTGTTATAGGAAATAAGCACAATTGAACTTTATTGATAAACAGATACTCATTTAAAACCCCACACCTATTGTGAAACACCTTCTCTCTGGCATTCACTTTAAGATGATCAGTCTTAAATAAGTACTTTTTTAAAAAAAAAGTTACTGGCTTATAAATACACTGAATTCCAATCAATATGATATTGTGCATTATTTGAGGGAAGAGACATTTTGTCCCAGAAATATTAGACCTTATAACTTCCACAGTAACACTGATCAGAAATAAACATATTGAAGCTGCAGTATTTGCTTTTCCACTGACAAAGAAGCTGAAAGGGTTGGGAAACAGAAAGCATTTGCTTAAGTTTTTTTAAAGAAGCAAGTTCATGTATGCAAGCATGGCCTTCATTATCTAAAGCACTTATCCATTATTGAAAGGTTCAGAATAGCCAAACAGCCATTTATTTCAATATTTGAGATGGCTAGGTCTCCAATAAGACCTAATAATAGCTAATAGCTAATAAACACTATATATTTTATGTCTGAGCTGTCAAAGACTTCTTATGAGCAAGCAGATTGCTTAAACCAAGGGGAAATATGGTTTCCAAGTAGCTGTTTTATTACCTTCAGCTAAATTTTGGAATATTTTCTTTCATAAGAATCAGTTCAAAAGTAGAACTGAATATACACGTCTGTTTTATTTGCTAGAACTTCAGTTTATTTGAAGAATATATAGATTCCCCTCATCATAATTTTTGGTTTCTGTTGGTAAAAACATCATTTTGTATATGTTTTCTTATATACACCCTGTATATGATTTTCACTATTACCTGCATTTTTTGTAATAATATCTGCTAGTATCCACCTTTTCATATACAATTTTCTCTAATATATGTATTTTGGCAGATATTTTCTTTGAAGAACTGCATTACGCTATTTGGAGACGGGCCAAAATAGAGGGAAAATACTGCATTCCAGTTGGCATGTTATTTTGGAAAGCACAGATTGGTTGGTATGAATTTGAATCAACTTTCTCTTCCATCCCTGTTCAAGAACTGGGAGGCTAAGAGCTGATTAACCATCATCCAGGATTTCTTTGCACCATTTAATGTTTTCTAATGAGAAAGAAATGGATTTTGGCGACACTTCCCCTTTCCAGATTTTAAAGTTGGAGGTAAAATGAAGAGAAACATTAAGGAGACATAAAGGATAATATTTCAGAAGGGTACAAAAGCCTAATGCCAAAATGAATAGCAATCATGCCAAGATAGAATTCTTTGAGATGCATGCCAAATTTTCCAGGATTTTATATTCACCTCACTTCCTCTAGAGTTCACCTTGCAGAAACATGAAAGAGTGTGCAATTACAAATCAAGGGAATGACGTTGGAATCAGTATTTTTAAAATATTACCTGTGTAATAAACATATTTTAACAATAAAAAGTATTTTCCTGCTTTTATGTCAGTAAATTTTGAGTTCTTTATGTATGTGTCTCAATTCAAGACCTTTATCTTTATTTATGTTTTCAAAATATTTACTACATTTCTTTCATGGAACAATAAACTATCAAAGATGTCTACAGAATGTGATTAAAAAAATAGATAGCATTGGCAAAATTGTGATAAAGGTTATGCCTACTTTTAATGTATGACAAACATTAAAAAAAAACAATACAAACTTCAATTGTACTTTTATGGCTGCTATCTTGACTTTTTACCAAATTTCAGGGATCGTCCTATAAATTACTTTGGACAATTAATATGTTGTATATAGTAAACTGAAATTTAGTAACTTGTGAAGTCTGTTATTACATAGGTATATTTATTTACATCAACAATATTATGTGATATTGATACATAAATAATACAGCAAGATGCAAAAAAAATTACACCTATGTAGTATATCAGCATTATATCAGTATCAGTAACTATACTTATGAAGGGTATTAAAACAGTGATTTACATATTTCATTCATTATATTATTTATGAAACAAAGAATTATATAAAAAGACAGTCAGTCAGTTTTATTTAATAGAGTACTTACCCAATTTTTCTTTTTCTTTTTTTTAGAATCAGCATCATTACTGCTACCCATGCTTGAATGGCTTGTACCACTATTGATGCTGGCAACACTTTCAGATGAATGTTGTCGCCTTATTCGCAAATCTATAATATAAAGAGAAAGGAAATAGTGCGGACATATCCTTTTGCCCAACGTAACTCCTTTTTCTAGTGTTTCAATTATTATCTTCAACTCTCCCACATCCTTTATCCAGTCTATAATTGTGACTGTTTAAGGAATGATATAAAGCATTTAATATATCTCTTTATTATTCTTGCTTGTTTTTTTCTAAATCCAGAACAGAGTTTAAATTAATGGAACTATGCTTTCTTTAGTTCTGTTCTCCTTTGAAATGTCATTTTCTTCTTCTGCTCATGTCTATTGACACATCATGTAGAATGACTTACAGATTACAGAAAAAAAAATTAATGAAAATTGTTCTCCTACAGAACAAATAACAATGAAGTTCAAGTCACTGTGCATAATTCAGCCAATGTTTTAAATTGAAGCAGATATATATTTCACATTCTTCCTGAGATAAACGTGGTTTAAAAGGGCTTGAAGATAGGACAAATCCTAAAGGAAGCCAAAAGGTTTATCTAATAACTAAGAAAATCATTCTAAAAACCCTTATATTACCTGCTATAGATGGTTAAAATTTGAGGGACATGGATTTTACAGTAGCCTCATTGGACCTATAGACATCTAGAAATGGAACAAAAGTGAGTAAAGAACTAGAGATCTGATGGTTCTAAAATTATTTGGTTGCCTCTTAAAGGCAGCCTGATCATGTTTATGCAAGTCTGTTGTTGGCATCGTTTACACTATCTTCAATCCTATTTAATATAAGTGGATAGAAAATTGGAAAATTCAGAACTGCCATTCCATTCTACATTGTTGGCTTGAGCTACAAGAGATTCTAGTACGAATGTGCTATTTGTCAACCAGAAGTGCTTAGTGGTTCCTCAGAAGAAGGAAACTCTTTGGAAATCAGTAACTTTTGAAGTTGAACTTTTTAAGATATGGAAACATTGAAAACATACATTTTCATATGGAAGGTTCTACAAATGTGGTACAAAACTCATTCTTTTGAAAAACAGAAAGCCAATAATGGGCTACTATTAGAGCCCTTATAAGTGAGAGCGAATACCATACCTCTCTGAGTGTGGTCAGGGCCATTCAGAGCTCCTTGAATAGCAGCCTGTGCAGCTGAGTTCTGTGCTTTCAGCATTTCAATGGTTTCCCGTAATTCTATGAGTTCTGATTCCTTTGGAAACAGGAGGGAAAGGCTCAAAATGTGTCAGAGTAATTAGGTTTATCCTCTGGGGTAAAAACACACAAAATGGAATGGAAATAAGGTGTAGGTGAAAAATGCAAGTGAAACTAAGGAGAAAATTAGGTTTCATGTATGCTTCTCATCTTAGCTAATCAAATGTAAAGTCCTTATTGAAAGGTATTCATCTCTACAACTGCTGCAAGTAACAAGTTTTAGAGAGGAAATATAAACATTTGTAAAGACATGCACAATATTTCACAATTAATATGGTTAGAAAATGTAGTATGAAATTATTTAGTAAGTGTAATCTATAGTTGAAACTATACCTGCTTCTTCCATTAAAATTTCCAGCTCTCATTTTATATACTGAAACTTAAATCCTTTAAAACATTTATTGCTAGTCAAATCAAGAAAGGGTTTTTTAATGTGCATATTAGGATATTTAGAAAAAGCTTATCAAGGTCAATATCAGTATAGTAAAATCGTCATTCAAACCACCTTTGGGGAGTCTCCTAGTGCCATTCAATTAAATCTAAAATTACATGATTTGTTTACATTATTTGTGCCATTCTATAGTTGAGTCATTTGTCACTGATATCACTATTACTCAGCCCCAGCAATATATATGTAGATGTCAGCTCCCAGAATATCCTCATCCCTCATTTTTCATTCATTTTCATATTTAAGGTTTCAAACATTTTATTTTCCACGTATCCAAAATGCATCCATTCATTTTTTCCAGAATTCTGAATGTAAAATCTATCAAGTAAATTGTGATGAACACAAGAAAAAAATGTTTTTTTCCTGTTGTATATTTTTTTTCTTTTTGGATAAAGCATACATTTTTACAAAGTTGCTATCACTTTAAATGGAAGACTCACCTTTGTTTTGTTTTTTAGTACTGAATAACCTCTCATTTAGGGCAATTTTAAACTACTGACATAAAATATAGCTTATTTTCTTTCCAGTTTCACTGCTCTCTCTTTTTCTCACACTGTAAATCTTTGGAAATTTTATGTAACATTCTAAATTTTACACACACACACACACACACACACACAAATGTAAAGGGAAATGTTTTGATTCACTTAATTTATCATTCATTCTTAAAACAAATTTGTATTCCTATAAATCAGGGGTGTCAAACTGGCAGCCTACATGCACAGGCCATGCCTGCCCTGATCTGCAAATAGGAAAATCATCATAAAATGTCATGTGACGGCAATGTGACACCACGAGTTTGACACCCATGCTATAAATACTTAAAATGGGACTGATATTTCTTTTTTCTTTCTTTTTTTCTTTCTTTTTTCAATGGCAGAGCAGAGGCAAATCTATAAAAATACTATGTGGCTAGAAAAACCTATTGGAAACCAGACAAAATCTTTTATGTGTTCCTTGGAAAATAGTTTAGTTTAGAGTACTGCAATGTCAAGAACTAGCCACCCAATGTGATGCAACACCAAAATTATATCCTAAATTTACATCTCAACTATTATGCTAAACATACTTAACAGGGAAGTCAAGCAAATCTATTTGTCCTATCCCCCTCAAGACAACATTGACTGAAAGGCTAAAAATATGAAACATTGTCAACTAATATTTAGTATTCTGATAATGTTCTCAAGTTACTCCTGTTGCTTTACAACCAGCTTTTGTTGTTAAATTTTTAATACACATTAAATCCAGAGTCACAAATATTTTAATTAAAACCTGAAAATGGAAGTTTTTATGTTCCCACTTCTTTCTGATACAGCTTGCTAACTGTAATTATGAATAGTGTGATTCTTACAGAGTACCTTATTGTAAAGTTTTGATAGCATGGGTCATGAAAGAAAGATGCACCTAGTTGTTTATTCCTGTACTCCACTGTCAATGCAAACTCTAATAAAGTGCCATTGGATTAAGTTAGATTCTCCACATCTGTTGGTTCAAACATACCTTTTGTTCAGCTGTCATTGTTAGGCTTTGTAACCGGCCTGTCATATTTCCCAAACTTTTTTCAAATGCAGCTACAAGATGGGCCTGTGATAAAGGAGGAAACATTCAAATGTGATCAGGATTAAAAAGCATTCAGTAAAGTCCAGAAAAGATGCTTGAATGTATTTTTGCCATCTCATTATTTTCAACAATGCTTCTACTTACAGTAATTTCTTCAATCATACCCTTACCCGCTCAAAACTATATATTTTAAATTTAATGTTACATGTATGTATGTATCAAATGTATGGAAATATTTCCATAGTAGATTACTGTTTTTTGCTTATAACAATACCAAAATTTTTCAATGAAAGGTTTAAAGAAGATCTACAGTAAATGATATGGTTTGCTAAACAAGCTGCATGTATTTCCATGTTGCCTTGAGGCTAAAATAAACATGGTGAAAATACCGATGGAAATCACAGTGAGTGGGGCGAGGTGAAATTTCCCCCATTTGTTTTGGAAAGCATCAAAATAAAAATTTGGGATTTCCTGCATTTATACAGAATACTTTCAGCAAGGTTCAATTCCTTGTTTCTTCAGGTGTCCTAGAGCAGGAGTCTCCAAAGCCCGGGCTGTGGCTATCAGGCCCTGGCCTATTTGGAACAGGGCTGTGTGAGAGGAGGGCAGGCAGGCACACAGTTCGACTCGTGTAAGCAACAGGCTGCCATGCATGTGCATATGCGTGCAGCTCAACTTGCAATCAAGCTGCATGCATATGTGAGCCAGCCTGCCACTCGCATGAGTCAAGTTGCATACATGTACATGCATGCCGGCCCACCACTTGTGAACAAATATTTATTCATAAACTTAAATATTATAAAATATTTTAAATAAAAGCAACCAGTAATCATTCTGCTCCCAGAGATTTTCACTGACCTAAAACTATAAAGTAATTTTTTTTTACATGGTGTTCTGTTCATTACAAAAAAAAATAGAAACATTTTAACTTATTTTTATGCATTCTTGGATGTTAGTGTTTTAATGATGCCACTTTCTTTTTTATTTTGTTTTGTTGATGCTTCTGCTTTTGTGCAGCTGGTACTTAAATACACTTTCATGATTTATAAGCAGAATTTATTAGTGCACTCAAGTTGGAAGAACTCTCTTGACATTTGTTTGTGATGTAACACATAGCTCATTTAAAACTCAGAATATCATCTCTAATACTCCCCCCCTCAAAGTGGCAATTGCAGCAATCTTTCTCACAGATTTACAGTGTATATACATGCAGAATAAAACTATATCAACATTATTATATTTATATTATAAATAACTTACATTTGCTGACAGTTGTGATGTTAGCGTGGCCACTTTTTCCTGAGATGCAACCAGTTCCCGTCGTAATTTATGAATTTGCTAGGTATGAGGAAAAATACAAAGAGTTCTAAAATATGACATTTTATTCACTTGCTTTAACTAAACACCATTTAATAATCTAGAACATAAAATATAACTGTATTTTTTGCTCCCAGTTGTGTGTTTGAATTGTATATAAATATTTCATCAAAGAATACAGAGATTACATTGGATAAAAGACTTCTTTACTCCAGTATCATAGAAAACAAAATATAGACAACTATATTACATAACCAAATGCTTCCTGGAATAGACAGCCATCTTACTTCCACCTTGGAAATAATGTGAGCAGTAATATTTTCCCACTTTTCCCCAATAATTGATATTCATACTTATGCTGGATATTATGGTGGAAGAATACTATCCTGCATTCTACCATGCTATCATGCTTGCATTCTATCCATAGCTATCATGACTAAATTGTACTTTGTGACAGCTTATCAGTCGCAAAATTGTTTAACTTCTTTTAAAGCTATGTAATCTGTTGCCCATTCCACATTTGTGCAAATAAATTCCATTGTTTTGATATTCATAAAATGAACAATATGCATATCATGGTTTAATACACAAATATATAAACATATATTTTAAGAATTAAGAAGTATTTTTTCAGACGTTAGTGAATGCTGAATTATACCCCAAAACAAAATGTTAGTTTTAAACTTGTGAAAAATAGATTTAATGATTTATATACTTGGTGAAATACCCCAAAATAATTCCCTCAAAAATCACAGTTATTCTTCAACAAACGTACAATATTTGATTAAGAAAAATGTACTCTAAAATATACTAAAATATCATTTTAAAATAGATTCAATACAATGGTGATTGGTCTGGGCAGATGACAAGATAATTAAGAAATTGCTGTAATTAATATCCTTATTGATAATCTACATAATGCTGTTGTAATATATTTATTACTGTACATAACCAGTAAATAAACAGATAAATGTACCATCAAAATATAGTACAATGTTGTAAACATTATTTGAACATTATTTAAACATCCAGTATGTATTTGAAACTGATGTGATTAGGCTATGATACCCAAGAAAATATTGTGGTAAATATTGAGATCTTTATGAACATATAATAAGAAAATATCATAGAGAAGACTACTGTACAACCAGAATGCCACTATTAAAATGGACTTGTCTAAAGGCTCAGGTATTCAAATCTTTGAAAAAATGTCTTAGGTAGGAGAACATCTCAAAGCTAGGTTCCTAAGTATAAGATAAAATGCCACACAACCACAACTATTTTAATTTACTGATTATTATATAGTAAGTATATTCATATTTACCTCTGAATGTGCCTTTTCTTCAGCCTAGAGGGGTGATAAAATTTATCAACATTTTAATTTTTTTTTCTAAATTATTTGGGCAAAGATTACATTAGCAAAGCTTTAATACTGTATGGTTCCTTTTTCTGACACATTCTCTTTTACTATTTTCACTCTTCAAGTCACACACATCTGAAATCTATATGATTATCAACAAAGGAAAAAAAATCAAAACAATAGACTTTTTGCTTAGCTAAAAATTAATTCCAGGTATATTGGTAGGTAAGCATTAGAATGAGAACATCAATTGTAAATATTTCTGAGTATTTTAATAACTTGGAATATTATCAAAGTTTTGGATTATTGGCTGCAATTCAATTAATATTCATTTGTAAACAAATCTAAACAAATGTAATATACTTATTCTGAATAAAGGTTTGAAGATATCAGTATAATATGCTTTTAAAGCCTTCCATGCTACCATAAACATAAATGTTTGAATATTATGTTGGATAATAATGTTGGTTTAAAAAACCTGCCAAAATAATGCTTCAGAGAAATAGAAATCTAATCTCCATTACAAACATTACAATATTATTCTTAAAGCTATAGTTATGGCAGTTGAAATTGTGTCCCCCGCTTTAGTGAATCTTTACATAGAATCACAAACAGTAGAGATGTGCAAAATCATTTAACCTCAAAAGCCATTTTGAGTATGATTCAATAAAACAAAACACTTACATTCTGAGAATTTTATATCTAGTAGAAAACAAAACAGAGTGAAGCATGAAACAAAATTGGGCAGATTCAAATGTTTCCGTGTTGGGTATTCCAGCTGTTTTGAATTTTGCAGTTGGACTAATATTTTATGGCTTGTAACTGGGTTGCTTTTTTCCCCAAGTCTTTCCCATCTAAGCCATTCATATCCCTGCTGTTATCAGTTAAGACTGGATCAGTTAATTCTGGAACAAGCAGGAAAGCACTCCTTCTTACATGTTGTTTAAGTTATGATGCTATTGAAAGACTCAAGGATATTTTATGAACTTTAAATTATAATATTTAAAGTAAATGAAGAATAAAGGGGGGAAAAGCTTTTGTCAAAATTTATATTACCCAGAAGACAATGATATATTGAATAAAGGAAGGTGACTGATTATTACCTAATGTACTATTGAAAGATTGAAAGAAAAAAAATCATCCTTTACCTCTTATGATGATAGTCTGTACTATGAAACATATCCTTGGCTATAATAGCATAGAATTAGGGCACTTTAAAAACTTATCTGAAAGGAATAGAAGGCTACCAAATAATATGACTTTGGTTGCCACAATTTTAAAAAGATGTTGAGACTCTAGAAAAGAGTACAGAGAGAACAGCAACAAAAATAGTTAGGGGACTGGAAGTTAAAACATATACAGCATGGTTTCTGGAACTGGATATGTCTAGTTTGATGAAAAGAAGGATTATGGTGACATGATAGCAGTGTTCCAATATCTCAGGGGTTGTCACAAAGAAGAGGAAGTCAACCCATTCTCCAAAGCACCTGAAGGCATGACAAGAAGCAAGACGTAATGGGTGGCAACTAATCAAGAGAAGCAACCTAGAACTAAGAAGAAATTACCTGGAACAATTAATCCATGGAATGACTTGCCTCCAGAAATGGGGATGCTCCAAAACTGGAAATTTTTAAGAAGAGATTGGGCAACCATTTGTCTGAAATGTTATAGGGTTTCTTGCCTGATCAGGTCATTAAACTAGAAGATGCCTAAAGTCCTGTCCAAGTCTGTTATTCTGTATTCTGTGTATCATAGAATATTTTTGTACAATTTAAAATTAAATCTTTTGCATGACATTTCCATTTGATCACTACTTCTTCATTAGGAACTGCTCAATTGAATGAGCTTTATCCAGAGCAGCAGGGGGTATTGCTGATCAATGATTATGTCCTTCAAGAACAAATCCTGCTGAAGATTTTAAAGCCAAGCGAATACCATGCCCTTAACAAAGAGTACTTCAAATTCCATTATCACAGCTAGCTCCTCAAATATGATGAAGAAGTCTTGTCAAGTAGCTGAAAATTGAGAGAGGAGAGAGTCAAGTTATTGAAATATCAGAACAGTTGGTCTTGACTGATTAATCTGATATGATGATATATGTCTATTATTACATTTATTTATTTATTATTTGATTAGACTGCATGGCTATGTTGGCTGAATGCTGATAACTTTCGTAATGGTGTCAATTAATGCTATTATTAATTATATGATGTAAGTATAGATTGTGAGCTTCTAAACTTTTCAATTTATCCAAGTTATTATGAAAGAGCTTTTCATATTGTCCAAAGTAAACAGCCCAATAATATATTGTATACTGCCAAACCAAAGAAGAGATGACAGCTGTATTCTCAACTAAAAGAGATTTCCTTCTAGACCCCCATGTAAAACGGGCAAGAAAAAAGTGCAAAACAAACTATCAAAAACAAACCTTACATATTGATTATTCTGAACAGATCATGTACTTCATTGAATTATTTTGTAATGTTCTTCTTACATTTTCTGCATATTAATTTTAAAAAGTTCTTGAATTCTTGTGAGCTTGCTTCACTAATTTCAACCAGGTCTTCTGAGAAAAAAAAACCTGATAATCATTTCAGTGTATATTAAATTGGGAAATTGTTTTCTCCTTCAAGTTTGTATTTTCTTTTTATTTATTTTTAATATATATAATAGTCCAGGATCTATGATAATTGGTTTAACAATTTCAAAACATAATATTAAGAAATCTATATATAAATCAGGAAGCCATAATATGGAAAGAATATGATGAAATAGACTTTGCCACCTAGGATGGGAAAGGAGTGAGACTAGGCTGTATATTCAATCAATATATTATGAAATATTAAGGGAAGATGGATTGGAAGAAGATGAATTGGGTTTTAAAGCTGCATGAAGAACAATAATCTGTATTATACTGATGATATTATTCTAATAACTGAAAGTGCAGAACTGTAGTAGCACAGTGGTTAAATGCAATATTGTAGATTAATTCTGCCAACTGCCAGCAATTCAATTCCCACCAGCTCAAGGTTGACTCAGACTTCCATCCTTTGAGGTCGGTAAAATGAACATCCAGATTATTGGGGGCAATATGCTGACTCAGTTTACAGAGTCAGAGAGCTGTATGAAGTGGTATATTGTTATTGCTATCTGCAAGTTAACAACAGTCAAGGACACAGTAAAAAAAGACCTAAAATTAAATATAGCTAAGACTAAATTAATAACATTACAATAATCTGCCCAAAATTGATAATTAATGATATATTCATTACTTAATAGATGGTGGTAGACAGTATCTACTTTTTAGGATCAACTATTGATAGTAGAGGAGGAATCAAACAAGAAATATCCTTCTAATTAGCACTTGGAGTATCTATGAAGGCCTTGAAAAGGTATTCAGATGTCTTAATATGTCTATACCTAAAAAATCAGAATAGTGCAAGCCATGGTATTGCTTGAAACATTTTATAGAAGTGAAAGTTGGACTGGAAAAACAGGATAAAAAGTATATTGATGATGTTAAACTTTGTTATTGGAGAAGATTCTTGAGAATACAATGGACAGCTAAAAAACAAATTAACCCAGAGTTTTCACTCTAAATACAAATGACCAGACTCAAATTATCCTACTTCAGACACATTATTTGAAGATCTAGTGCACCAGAGAATGTTGTAATGCAGGAATATAATAAAAGGGTGACCAGCAGAAGGTTGATGGATTTAGTTACAGTAGAAATGAATAAGCCATTGGAAGGTTAGATTATAAAAAAAATTTATCATGAAGACAATCTATAGTTATGGGTGCCAGGAGTTGACATTGGTGCAATAACAATTTTGGAAACTGCCTCTACAGTTTATTGGAATTAGTATTTGATATTAAACCCTATTAATATCTAGATATTTCAAGCATAATATTTTGCATTTAGAACCATCAATTATCAGACATATACTGCTAAATAATGATATTTTCCAACTAAATAATGTTAAAATTCCAGTTTATTACATTTTGAAACATGAGAGCCAGTTTGGTAATTGAGGCAGCAGGATAGAAATTGGAAGAATATACATTCTAGTCCTGCCTTGGACACAAAGCCAACTGGGTGTCCAGTCACTTTCTCTCAGCCTGAGAGAAAGACTTTCCAAAAAACCTTTCCAAAAAAACTGCAGGGATTCTTAGAATAGGACACAACTGAACAAAAGAAAAAAATAAATATTCCAAAATAAGCATAAGGACTTTTTTTAAAACTACAACTAAAATATGTTAACTATTTTGTAAATATTGTGACATTCAACTTTTAGAATGTGATTCCTAAACTACATTAAACATTCTTACCCTGAAAGCCTTATTATAAAATCATTATTACATGAGAAACTCCTAGAAGAATTTGTTTGATGGCCTGAATACATGGGTAAAAGACAATAAAATTATAACTTGCATTTAGAAAAAGTAATTTTATCCATATTATCTCAAAATTCATAGACAAATGGACTTACACTATATATGTTTCTAACAATTTTGTAACCTTATGGAGTCAATAACCATATTTTTCAAAAATTGGGCATCCAAAGCATCACACAAGTAACTTTAATATGCAAGGAAGGCTTGCATGAACAAAAGCATCTTTTCTCCAATGACTGGAACCCAAGTTACATTAAAATGTACATTCACATTGGATTGCAACCAAGCATTTAATTTACAGTAGGTAGTAAACTTTAATCTTGAAATACTCAAATTTTAAAGAATGAAGTTTATAATGAAATTTTAGTGAGCTGTCGTAAGTTTATATTGCTTGATACATATAAACTCAAAACAAACTTCCTCCATAAGAAAAAAATGTATGACTAATAATTAAAAATCCCTACAACCTGACTCACCGTAAATCATTTTATACCAGGTTTGAAAATTGGACTGTCAATGCTGCAATTTCCTGCATTGGGAAAGCTCTTTCAGTACAAGAAAAGCAATCCACTGAATGACCAATTACTGTGCCACTTAATCTTTAAAGTGCACAAAAACAACCCAGAAAGGTACAGCACATCAGATATAAGCAGCAAACCATTTTGAACAATTTGCTATCAAGGTAAGGAAGGAAAACAACAAAAGCCACAAAAGGTTCAAGAAAGCAAGGGCATACTGTTTCTGAAACCACAAAGAAGGTATTACATTCAAACAGCAGTAAGACATTTTTGTTGTTTCTTAACCTATGAGGTGTCAATATGTTTCCCATTACAGATTCTATATAAACGTTTATTATTATTTTTTCTAAAAAAAAGCAATACAATTTTTGGGGGGAAAAGGAAGAAAAGGAAAGTAATAAGTAAAAAGGTGCAAATACGGAAATAGAGAAGAAAATGAAAGGAAAGATAAAAATGGCTTCTGCTCTTAACAGTAGTTACAAGGACATTTGAATTTATCCTCTCTCTCTCTTTGTAAGGCTACAAAATAATCTCATTCTTTCTATAATCTATGCTTTCTAATCATCAACCTCATAAATAAGAAATTGATTCTTTTCTTTTTTCAGAAAAAAAAACCTCATAAATGGTTTCTAGTCACTAATACATTATTTTCTTTCCTCTAATCAAAAAAGTCAAGTTTTCCATCTCTGCTAATTCTGTCATCTTCACCAGCCACTTGTCCTTTTTTTTACTTTTGTGCATATATTAATATCAAAGCAGTTATCAATCTAGATGTTAATGTGTTTTCAAGTGAATTTTAAAAACCATACACAGAACCTACAACATCCAAGATTTTTAATATATGTTAAAGACTTACTGTGGAGTACAGAGAAGAAGTGCTGGAAACTAGTGATAATGAAGATCCATGTACTAAAACAAAAACACCAATGTTGGTATTAGAATGTACATTGATAAAGCAACAGCAGTGATTCCTTGTCAAATTTGATAACAGAACATCTCTTTTTAAATTCAAGCAATTGTCTCCAAGGAGAAAACTATTACAGAGGCTGCCTGTTTAGAAATATATTTTTATTCCACACAATGATTTTTCTATGCTTAAAAAAACACCACTACACAGAGATTTTAGTAATACGTTGCAGTTTTGCCAGTAAGCAACACCATCATTTATTTTGTTCTGATAGGAAAACAGCATCTGAATGTTACCCTTTGGCAAAGCAATTTTTGGTACAGCAAATACAGAAAGTGTCAATTGCCGAATAGACTCTACATTTCATGGAAGATAAAAGTTGTTATTGCCAGGCAGGCAGCTTCCACTGTAAATGAGATGGTTCTGTTTTAAAAGTATTGCTTTGATAACACAGCATATGAAAACAATTTTAACTTGTTTGTGAAGCTTAGAATAAAATGAGACATAGCAACCACACTTAGCAATTTGCATTTTTAAAAAGTAACATCAAAAAGTAAAATCAAAAATTCAGACAAGAACTTTGTTGGATTAAGAATTTGGTCCAGATTGGAATTATTATATTGCAGAACAGGGAGGGCTATAAACCTTCATAATTCACTAGTTTATATTGAATATAAATTCCATATTTATACAATTCCCATGTCTGTTATTTATTTCAGAGAATAAAGAATCCATTGGTGTGAATTTTTTGCAATGCAGGTAGCAAGTGTTAAGGCCCATGATATCTATAATAGGAGCATAGGGTTGCTCCTATTGCAAGGTACCCTGCTTTTTTAACACAAATTGACCCAGAGTATTGCTAATTGTTTGCCTACTATTAGGTCTCTACTAAGCAAAGCCACTTGGGTCATTGAAGTGATGTGATTTTAAATTTTATTATCTCTATGCTATGATAGGCAATTCATTTGCTAAAAACACAGAACAAAATGAGCTTGGATTGCTGCAGGTGCCAGAATCAAGTGCTCATCAAATATGGGCTGCTGCCAAATCTATGCAGAAAAACAGAAGAAATACCTTAATGTAAACAAAAACAATGTTTTTGTATAATCATACAATGTGGGTATAAGGAATCAGCACTCATAATGAAAAAATCAAATGGATGAGTGTCATATGATGATAATAGAGACTGATTTTATTTTATATGATTTTGATTTGATTAAACTTGGTAACAGGTGTGATTATGAATAACTGTCCGAGGAAGCATAGAAAAGGTAATGTATATTTGCTGCAACTTAACAAAGGAAAGTGATGAAATGCTGAAAATATTTACAAAAGATAGAATAAGCCTATTGTTTTTAAGGATGCATTGATTGTAATTATTGATAAACTTGAGTATTGTTATGTTTCCAAAGTTCCATAGTTCTACGGAACTATAAAAATAAGAGAGAATTCCAAGCAAAAAGAAAACAAAAATCAGTTAAAATCTATGATTTACTTCTAATATATCTATAAACTCTAATTATGGCTTGGGTTAAACTCTGAGTAATACAACAATTGTTCATTCTACATTGCTTCACATCCTCTTACCTTCTTCCATACTATCTCTGAATGAACCAGAATGACTAATTGCACGAGGTCTGTCCTCTAAGGATGTAGCACTACCACACAACTGAGAATCATCATAGAGATCGAATGAAGAATCTTGTGCAGGATTGCTGTTTGATCTCATCATACTAGGTCCAGAAAGTTTGAACTGGGATAAATTTGTTGGACTTACTGCAATATCAAACAAAAATTTTAATAAGTTGGAGTAAAATGCTATGTATATTCTAGGGAAAATCTATGGAATGAAGTGATATATTGGCTATGTTTTATAAAAAAATTAAAACCATTTCTAGCATAAATTGAACCTCTTGGTTATTAGAGTATAGATTGTGGCTTTAGGGTCAAATGTGGCTTCACATTTTTAGATGTGCTCCAGAGGTTCTTAACAAAATGTTTTTTTCTCCATAATTGAATGGTAAATTTTTAATGAGGAATTATATTACTTATAAGTAATTAATTACATGTAAAGGAAAAAAAATATTATTTTTCTATGGGCTATTAACAAATAAACCTCTTGGACTAGGCAAAGTTGCATTTCTCTGACCATTTTTTCTTAGTTGTAGCAGTTACTGTTATCTAATACACCAAAATGTATTTATAATCTTAAATAGATGGCATTTGAGAATTCCATGATACAGAGCTGTTTTTAGCCATGATTTGAAATATGTACTTCTTTCTTTTCTTTCCTCCTTCACACACAGGGAATTATCATTTGAAAAATCACTTTCCGAACGTCTTAAGGGGAAGATATTTGATCCTTTTAATGTTTCTTTAGACAAAACAAGATTTATTTTTTTTCACACAGTGTCATATAGTTTTTTAAACCAAGCCACTATCCGCAGCATTTGCTTTGAAATAAATAGCTAAAACATTTCTGAAAGACTCAACTTATGGGGAAATGACACACAGATAGGTGAAAGAGGAAATTTTGCAAAACAAAAAACAAAAACAAAAAAACAGCAGAATCTGTAACTGACATGAGAAAAATTAATCTGGAAAAACATATGAATTGCTTCTGCCAAATTAATGGAGAATATGACTTCACCAAAATAGAATAAAGTAACAATGCAAATTATTCCTTCTTACCTAAATTAGAGAAATATTTGCCAGTTGCAGAGGAAGACATAGCTGTTGGAGAAACCAGGGGAGACTGATGTCCAGTGTCTTGTAGACCTCCAGTAGAATGTGAACGTAGCCACTCTTTCCCTTCCTCTTGACCAGCCTGGCGAGAAGATGGAGTATACCTGAAACAGATGATGGACAGATTAAAGATCACATGCTGTATGCAACTAAAGTGCAACACTTACCCAAAGATTAGAGACTGTTATCAAGCATCACTCTCAGTTCAGATGATTTTAATAGAATGTTTGAGGTAACAGTATGCCCTTTTTCATATCAGCCAAGAAAAAGACAGACAAATCATTAACAGAGAGACAATTGGCATCTAACAGAAAATCATGCAGAGGAAATTGTTCAGAAAAGATTTTAAAATTTTAGAAGACAAAGAAACAGAATCTGAATTCAAGCATAATGACACTTTTAAAAAAATAATTGGTGGTGAAAAGAGAACAGTTTTCAGTTCCTATATAATGATAGCTAGAAGAGAATAAATCAACACTATAAAAAGAAATGATTTGAATTTGTAAGTGACACTTGATGGGACATCTTATGGGGAAAAAAGCATTATTTTGTCCACAGAGTGATCCTGGGATACCACTTTACCACTAAATAGATAGATATAAGAAATGAACAAGAAATACTCTCTTGTGAAGAACTGTGTTTGCTGAAACCAACACTTGGTAAACTTAATTTCCATAGAGTTTGGGGGATTGCTGCCAAGGACAAACATGTATTTCTAACAGTATAACAGCCCACATTTGTGATAAAGGCTTAGAAAGTGTTCTGTAATAAGTACATAAGGTCCTTTTAGATAGTCAGATTGCAATGTAGTGCTTACATTTCATATATAATCAAATGTTTTGCAAAGTTGCAAAATGAAGATTTTTAAAAAACTGGTGCTGTGATTTTCACAAAGCCTGTTTTTAAAACTGACTTTTCATCTGCTGTCTTTTGCCTGCACATAAAACTTGCTCTTGCTGTAATAATCAGACCCATTTCTTCATATATGTGGAAACAGACTGTTGGGCTGCTAGACTTTGATAATACTTGATCCATGGGTGGGGACAAGGTTTGCTAAGGTGGGTATATTTAGACAACCAATAGGAATGATACTGGTTTTCTACTCTGAAATATATTAGAGATTTACTAAACTCAACTGATTATTACTTAATATGCATCTCAAGAAAAAATATTTCATTGCAATCTAATATTTCAGTAACTTGACAGTGCATCACTAATGTTAGTCTTGAGATCAGATTTTAATTGACTGACACCCAAGAACAAGGAACACATCATATGTACAGTATTGGCACTGATAATTTTCACAGGAATTGACTTTTTACTTTTCTTTAACAGAATTGAAGATGATGTCTTCAGATAAAGAGGAAAAAAGATGGTAAAACTCTCTCCCTGGATTCTAGAAGACTTAATATGGTTCTACCAATTGTAGCATAATTATTTTGAATAAGCAAAAGTGTAGGTAAAACTGTAACTTGTTCTTTTTTAGGATTTTTTCCCATCAGTCTCCTTAGAAAACCCACCTCAAATGCAGCTCCAGTTCACTGAAATATACCTTCACTGCAGCAGAAGAATGCTGTATCTTTTCTACTTGAAAATATTATTATTGAAAACTTTTGGAAACTAAGCAGCAGTTCTTGCTCTCTGAAAGTCTGTTTAAAGCCATAAATAAAGTAAGACTGTAGGATTCAATAATAATCAGCATGATTGTGGTGGTAAATGGATATTTTTTTATTTCAATAAGAAATAAATTTGTAAGGAGTCAATCTATAAAGAACAGAAAACTATGAGCAGTGGCAAGTTATATCTTTAAAGTGACATTTGAAGCAAAATCTGGGTTCTTATTTCAGATGAATTTGAGGAATCAGTGAAATTGTTTTGATCAAACAAAATGCATTTTTAGTGTGTTGCATATTAGGAAGATGGACCCTAGATCAAAAATAGGACCTGCCCAGTGAATGTGTAAAGCTGTGGAAAAACACTTGATGGGCTTTTGCAAATGATTGGTGGTCAGAGGACCATACTTTGACAATTACTGACTTAGACTGTCAGAGGATACCACCCAAAGCAAAATTTCAAACTTATCTGGAAGTTCCTGTGAAACCGTTGAGCAACTGGGAGAAAAAAAAACATTTTCAGATATGAAAATATGCTATTACAATTGCTGGATGCAGCCTACCAATTATTCTTATTCTTCTCATTGTCAGAAAAATATTTTAACCTTTTAACAATCTAATTTCTAAACATAAATGGAAGTACTATTAGTTGTTCACTACAGGTTACACAGTAACAAGAATAGAGAGAAGTTACAGAACAACAGAGAAACAGCAGTCATGCTGAATAAAATATTATATACCTTAATCCCTTTTTGGGCAGTGTATTTCTGTCAAGCTGCATGCTGTTAAAACAAAGAAAAACCCTAAAGACATACAATAAACAGAATATTTCAAAATTAAAAGGTCTAAAAAGGTTTGAATTGCAGATATTGTGTTTTATAAAAACTATTTTTAATGGAAAATCTGTAAACGAGATGTGTTCATACTGTTCAAAGATTCTTCTTTTTTCTGTGGCCTTTTCTTACATTTTTACAATGTTGAAATCATATCTAGCTTTAGTTATTATCTAATTCAGAGTCTTATATTCTTTGGGAAGAATGTCTGGATAATACAGATGGCATACTGTTTGATTTCAATTTATTGTGCTAGTGTGATTTCTTTCCATAAGCATAGTTTAATATCTAAGTCAGAATTTTTCAAAAGGCAAGTTCATTTACAATTAATTTATAATTGCCATCTCCAATTCTCATGAAATCTGAACATAGAAAACAGCTGAAAGTTTAGCATACCACCCTACAAATTATATGTTGACAGGAAAGCCTAAACAAATGAACTGGATTCAGATATGATTTTAATGTAAGCTCAGGATGGCTAAGTTGTTCTGAGTCTAGATTTCTTTTCTCTCTAGATCTGCCCAAGACTTTTTTCCTTGACTATTAGTTAAGAAAGGACAATCTGTTTTTAGCACCTGAGATTTGCAATTTTATCTTCTTTCAGGTATTGATGCTCAAACTACAGTCATGTTCTGTATGTCATTATATTTTGTTGGCTACTGATATAATAGTTATGAAGCATATAACACCAATGTAAAACCAAGATAACACTAAGAATTAGGCTGAAGTTTGAAAACTAATCATATGGAAAGGTCTTAATTTTTGTTGTGATGAATTTTGTACCTAATGAACAAATCAACATTTTTTTTGAAAAAAGCTAAACCTCCTATAGAAAGACAAAAAAAAATTATTGAAAACAATATAGATTTTTATTATTTAAAATGCTATAGATTTTTCTTATGTTTTAACATGACATTGTTTCTAACAGCTTACAGCTTTAATTTATAAAAACAATTTAAAAGATAATATATAGTGTAGTGTATTTTTTTCAAAACAAACATAGAAGTTCATTCCTAGTATCTAATGTGGTAGATAAATACGATTTTTAATTTTATATCTGCTTTCTTGGATCTCCTGACATAGCAAATACAAAACCTACCTCTTGTTTTTTTTTACTAAAACAACAACTATCTGTCATCATGTAAACACAAGTAAAGTTTTCATTCTATCTGAACAGCTGAAAATAAATTACAGTCCCCATATCAAAAAACGAATCTGTTGGATTACTGTGGCATCCTTAGTGCCAGACTTGGTTTGACAATGCAAAGACAAATTGACAAAAGAAGTAATAAAATGTGTCCTGAGCTGTGGACCACTTCACAATGTATATGAACAATAACTAAATCAATCATATTTGTGTTTTACTTGAACAGCAAAAAACAAGTGACCACTAAATCTGAATATTTGTCTGTCAACAGACAAACTTCTCATATGGCCTAATGCTACATCTTTTTCTTGATAGCATGAGAGTAAGGGATCAAGGACTGGACTTAACATTTGAAGAGAAACCCCACAAGAAGGGGTAGAGCCAGATAAAAATGTGAGAAGACGTTTGGAAAAAGTAATTGCCTGGATGGATGTAGAAGTCATAATCTGTACATATTTTATTCTATTCTATTCATATACTTGGCTTGTTATTGACCAATATTTGTGCATGAGTGCCAATATCATATTTAAACTTTTCAGTGGAATGGTTGGAAAAAGAGAGGAACTTTGTAAAGATGGAAGATTGTCCCTATGTACTTATTAAGAGAAGATGTAGCATAACCCATATGTCAGATCTTCACACAGAAGAGGATCAGAAGATAGCCAAAACATATTTACTGCAAACCTTGCCCAGAGCCCATCTTGGAAAATAAAAAGCATACCAAGCTAAGGGCTCCAATTACTCAGCAAGGTAGAAGGGCAGGTACCACAGGAAGATATACATGAAATAAGCCATCCAGAATTCCTAAAGCATTAAGATGAAACAAAACCCTGTAGAAAGAGGAAACTTGCAGAGATGCTGGGGCAACTCTCTGCAATAAAACCTAGGAGTTAAATAAAGAACCTATTTAAGATCTTAAAGGAGATGAATCACAACTCTGATCACTAGTCCTGGTTGACTGAAAGAAAATTTTAATTAAATAAATTTGCTACATTGGGAGCATTGTTTACAAAGTCAAAGGGATGGGTACCAAACAGTTAATTGTGTCCATCAAGTTTTGAAGGTGTATCTTATGTTCATGATGCTGAAATAGACATAAAAGGGATACAATTAAAACAAGATCCCTTTTTCATTGATTGCATATAGGAATATCACCAACTATTAAAAAATATTCACTACAACATCCTATTAGTTACTTATTTAACAAAATTATATAGCTGTGCAACTCACAAAACATGGCTTTGGGTTGCAATTTTTTAGTAAAAGGTAAATCAAACAGATTCAGTAAATGATGAATGATTACACCATATTACACCAGATATGTTAGCAATACAAATGAATGTTAAAATATTTACTATAGTATAAATAGTAATAATATATTACACTATGGTAAATATTTTAAATATTCAGTGGTATTCCTGATATGTCTGGTCAGGGAAAAAACTCCTATACAATTAAATAATTGTTTTCTATGAGCATAAGCTATTTAGTTCAATATAATTGTCATCTATTTGCCGTATTCCAGTCTGGAGCAGTAGATAAAATGGTTTTTTGCCTACTATATCTTCAGATATGTCTATGAGAAATATTGCAGCTGTGTTGGTACAGCTTATGTAGCTGTTGCTGTGGATCTGTATTAGTTTATGCTGCTTGCTTCGTTTTCTTTCACATTTGTGAAGACAAATATAGCATACAATCAATAGTCTGGAAAGCAGAGGTATTCCAAGAAGAAACAAAGTATTGGTGTATGCATGTATACATGCACCATAATAATAGTATGCATGTATTCATGCAACATAATACATAGAAATACTGTGAAGTGAAGCACTGAGTACATAATACATAGTTTCATGAGAACTCTCATATTTGAATCTCTTATTTGCCAAAAACACATCAATTTGTTTTGGTCTCACAAAGACTTGACAAAAGTTATTAGCTTCTTAGCACAACCACAAGACATCTAAAAGGTCTCCTTCTGTATTAATTCTTAACTATGTTTATTTTCAAACACCATTTAAATGCTACATTTAGCCTTTCCCCAGCTGGTCTCCTCCAATCAACTAAACACAAAAAGCTAAATCACCCTGCTTGTTAGAACTGACAAGAGGTTTGCAATTCAACATTTCTAAATGTCATGAGTGGGAGAAGGTTGTTGAACTTTATAAAACTGAATTGCTTCTGTATTGATTTTTAAATGTATTATATACTTCTTTTCATAAAAATAAATATTATAATGTTCTACAGTTAAAACTTTCACATACAAGATTAACACTATTCATGGCTACAGTTAAACAATTATGAGCTTTGGGTAGTGTGTAATTATTTTAAAAGGAGACTTTCTACAGAAATCTTCAGAGAGAAGGAAAGAGATTATTTATATAATGCTGCCCCAGACAACAACCATTCTGTAGCTTCTGCCCAAATTCCAAGCACTAATATAAAGTAAGCTATAATTTATGACACACAATTATACTGTTACATATAATATACATTGGCCAGGTTAAACTACTTGAGATTATCCTCTTTTTGCAATTTTGAGAATAATCTAAGCAAATGAAGGAAAGAATCACTATTTTGAAGCCATGGCGACTGTTAATTTTTTTAATAACACCACTATTTTCTAAACGTTTCCCAAGTATCTTAATTTCAAACAGTCATAATTTAATAGATTCTGTAGAAGGAATCTATTGAATGAATTCTTAGGCTTTTTTCAATCCTAGTTTTTCAGAGACCCCACCCCACCCCAACCTCAGTTTGACTCACCTTTCTGAAAGAGTAGATCTGACACTTCCAGTTCTCATGAGCAGGCTCTGAACTTCTTGAGTGCTTGTGGTCAATCCAGAGAGGGAGCCATGATGACTAAGAGGGAGATCAATAGATTCAGAGCTGGTGTGAAGGCTAGTCATTGACTGGTAACTTGGTGTATCTTTACTACCAGCAGAAGAACTACTCAGGTTTGCAGCCCACACAAGACCACCTGATGTAAAAGAATGGGCTGAGGCTGGACTTGAAGCCAAGGAGTGACTTAGGCCTACAACATCTGTATTTAAGTCCGAGGGCTTATTGAAGAGGGGGCTACTGCTTCCACTCTGCCCACCTGCACTGCCCATGCTACCTGTACCTGAAGATGGAGATTCCAGACTGCCTTGCCGAGCTAATGTGGTACTAGGGCTAGGCATGGCAGATGTAGATTTCACGCCTTCTGTATTTGGTGCAGTGGCAGCTTTGCCACTGGCTTTGGCACCAAACAACCTGGAAGCAAACCAACAACCTAAATGTTAGAAACCAAAACTTCACATCATCATATCTGGAATATCAGCACAAGTTACTTTTACATTTCTCACAAGAAAATCCATTTTTATTATGCATTATTAGATGTCATTTAAAAAAATAATAGTTCAAGAGCACTCATTCAAACTGTCTTTTAAGAAATATGGATCGTCTCACAGAGATAATAAAGTCAAGTTTATGTAGATGCCTAAAAAGATTAAATGTTCAGCAAAGCTTAACAAGTATTTCAAAAGCTTAATCAGAAGATATTTTAATAATTAAAGTATTATAACATGATTACAGACAGCTACGAAATCAATATTTTTCTCAAAACTGAAATTAGGTGAAAAATGATAATTTCAGTTTCTTTCCAAATGTATCTATGTATGAAAGTTCAGTTTTATTTATCTCATTAAATTTATTCTCCAAGCCCGCTCCAGCAGTCCCCAGCAGAATAAAATAGATTTCTTCTGTAAACTGCAGAAAATTTCATTACTAAAAGATCTAAAATAGTCTACCCTTCTATAAATTCACCAGGAAGGCTTTTCTAAATTTATAGTTTATTGAATGGCAATGAACACAATATACATAATATTTATTTATACTTTAATAAAAGCCACAATGGTAAACAATTCCTAAGTAAAATGTTGTATTGGTGACTGGCCACAAGAGGGTAGTCCCATCTTTCTTTCAAGATTAATGAGTGTTTTTGATAGAACAATTTGTCCTGATATTTGAGTCAGGCTTTAATATCCAGAGATTGACAATTTGATTTAAAAATTTAATTCTTATTTTTTGGAGAATGTTTGTGATGAAAATAATGCTGTTTCAAAAATGTCCAAATCAAGATAGACTGCATATTTTTGCACAATTTGCACAATTTACAATCATAGAATGATTAAAGATAAGGGACATCATACTTAGATATCTCAGGCATCTGTCTTGGTTTTTACAAAACATTCATCTTCTTAAAAGAAAAGTTAATAGGATGAAAGCAGTATGCTACCCTTCAGTTTCTTTGTGTGCCCCATCTAGATTAATAGGGCTTCTCAGAAAATAAAAATTGTGGTTTAATGCAATTCAGCCTTTTCTTTGGAAGTTGGCATATATGTTGAAAGAAAGGAAGGAAGGAAGGAAGGAAGGAAGGAAGGAAGGAAGGAGAAGAAAAGAAAAGAAAAGTTTGGATGACAGCAAGTATCTTCGACATTGGCAACCAGTAAAACAATACAATAACTGTAATTAGACATAAAGTTTCTTATGAAGCATTTTTGTGATTACATCCATGGCAGATTCTAAAAATGTATAACTTGTCTTTCATTGTGTATCTAATAAGATATTTAGAAGGTAATTTATAATACATACATATAAAGAGATATTTATTTTTTAAATGACATTTCATCCACTAGTTTGCTATTTAGTTACGAAATTGCAACTCTACTATATATGGGATCCTTAATACTATGCTATATTTGCCAGTTATCAGCTATCCAGAGGTAAGTAAAATCAGGGTACTACTTATATTTTCTTGAATAGATAACTATTCTGTAGTAGACCTCACCAAATAAATTATGTTGATACAGATTTTCCCTTGTCCCATTATGGCATTCTGAATGGCAATAGTTGTTTATAATTAGATTTAGACACTCTTAATTTTTTCTGTCCATTGAACATTTGATGCGCATTCATAGCTTCCAAAAAGAGAAATTTGATTGCAACTATTTGTAGATGTCAGACCAACTTTCAACCTAATTGGAAGTTCCAAAATTATTTTGTTAGCTAACATTTTATTTTAAATGTTGCAGAGATATAAATTGGGAGACAGTCATAGTTTCATTCCCTTTGTAAGGAAGATGAGTGGTTTCAAAATTTGATGAATAAGTAAAATAAAACTAATTTGACTAAGTTTTCAACATATTTCACAGCTAAGCATTAGCTGCTAGCAAAATATTTATAGCTATTTTCCAGGAATTTCTCATGAGCCCTGCATAGAGAAACAAAGCAACTTGTAATGTATATATTCTGATAAAATGATTTAATTCAATGTACTATTATTTCCGTTCTTCTTCTTGACCTTTCCTTACATTGCTACATACCTTTTCTTACATTCCATACCTTTCCTACATACACTGTCACTGTCAATTCTGAATTTCAGAATTATTTTGGAAGGAAACAGAGTGAACAGATGTAACTAAAACTCAGCATGAAAATGAATTGAATATGTGAATTTCTTTCTAACTACTTTTTGACAAGCCTTATAAACTTATCAACCAAATTCCTTAGAAATACTATAAGGAGTACTTGAAAAAACATGTAATATGGACTAATAGCTATTGACAATTGTGTCCTCCACTCAGGTTCATAGCCACTGCTATACTCTGGTAGAAATAGCAAAATCTGACTATGTTTGAAGAATTACTTGTATCTGTCCTGCTCCATCCCCAGCTGAGAATCCTAAATTCTAATATTGGGGGTGGAAACTGAGAAAGATTATAAAAATCTCAGTGAAGCTTTTACCATCTCCATATGAATTGGACTACTATACCCATCAACCATGACTAATGGCCATGATGGAAGTCCAAATGTTTCTAAATAGTGGGTTACAGTGTGCAAGACATATTTTTTGATAATGGAAAAAGTTTTATTATCAAACAATTGGAAAAATGCAAAGGCAACTATTAAACAATAGTTTAATAGTAAAATTAGTAAAACTGCTAATTATAGCTTTTGTTAGGACTGTTGTTGGTTAATTGCCCAATGGATTGCTCTCTGTATGGCTCTGAAGTACACACACACACACACACACACACACATATACATACATGTATGCATATATATATGCATGTATGCATATACATATATACCATAGTCAATTTTTACTGGAGATTTTGCTTTTTTGTGGTATGAGTGTTGCATATTAGATGAAATGGCTTGTTGTAATGAAGAAAGAAATGCAAAGAGAAAGAGAGAGATTGTATCAGTTTACACTATGGAAGCCATTTGGAAATCTGCCTTTCTCTGGAAGAGTAATTCTATTTTTCTGTTGAAGCATGAAGTACCATGATCCTCCAAGGATCCCAAAGGAAGCCAACTTCATAATTTCCCTATGGAATATCATCTCTTCTGAGAGGGGCAGAGAGGACAAGAATCACAATTTTCACATAAAACATATTTACCTTCTAAATGTAGGTGAGGCAATATCTGGGTATTTTGAACCAGGTTGTCTGAGACTTGGTGTTCCACAGGCACTAGCTGAAGTTGGACTTGATTTGGGAGAACCAGACAAGGATACACTCTCAGAATCAGATACTGCTACTTTTTCCTTTTCTTTGTCCGTCTGGTTGATTGTTACTGGACTACATCGTCCTGAGCCAATCTTTGTAGGTTCCCTCAGTTTGTTAGTGGCAGCAGCACTGGCAGACTTGCTGCTGACATTAGAGTCGATGCTGCTGGTGCTAGATCTGTGTCCACCTCGGCCAGGAATCCCACTTGTGCTTGATTTTGAAGGACGTGGTAAACTTCGATACTGCAAAGTGGTCTTTGAACTCATATGTAAGACACCATCTTCTTGATTCTGAGAACCATCTAGACTGGTCTTTCTCCCTGCATTTGATTTTCCGCCAATGGCTGCAGATTTAGGCATTTTCCCCAAAGTTGCAGAACCACTTGTTATGGTTGCTCCACTTGCAGTGATTATTGTTGAAGAGCTGACCCCAGTTTTCTTAAAACCAAAGGAACCTGTGGCTGTTGATCTGCCAATTCCAGAAGGAGGTTTTTTCCCTTCATCTCCACTGCTTTTTCCTGCATCTGAAGGGGAACGCTGAATGGAAGCTCCTTTCAGGGGAGTTTTTACTTTTTCAGAAGCTTTGGCATCATCTGTTTTTCCTAAAAAAGAACACAATTGCTGCAGAAATCCATGTCTAGGAGATTTCAGCTTTTCATAATACTGTATATAAAGAGTGGAGCCCCATATGGCCTTTCAAATACTGCAAAACACCTCTTTTGAAGGGTTTGCAAAGCACCTCACCTTTCTCAAGGTGAAGGGTATAACTAGGCAGTAAACAACATATCAGGGGGAAAGTTGAATGCAGAACTAACTTTCTGTCTGGAGATATTTATAGGGAAATAGCCAGACACAGTGGAGTCTTGACTTCTGAATGGAGAGGGAGATCCAATAATTGATGAGGAAGGATGAAATGAGAGTCCACTCTCATGGAAAACCAATTTACCCATCCCACAACTTCAAAGGAAATATGGCAACATTACACTATCATTATTTCCCACCAATACTTCTGAACTATTGCCCAATGATATACTTCAATTATACAAATTATCTGTGTAATAAATCTAATATTACACTATTACTGGTTTTCTATACCCAGATGCTAAACATGGAGTTTTCCCATCTATTGAGGTCAATTAAGGCAACTTAGGTAACTACTAGTCTTACATGAAACACTCTCAATGCCTTTCCTACCAGATGTCTTGATAGTACTTCCTCCAGCTTTGTGCCTAGATGATGTTGCTCCCACTTGTGCAGTCATGCCTCTTCTCCAAGAGCCAGTCTGAGAAATGGGAAGAATAGCTTTTTGTCCTCCTTTCTCAGCCTCCTCAAGCAAACCAGAAGGATGGCTCCTCCACTTGCCACTGTTGTCAAGATTGGCCTCAAGATCTTCCTCTGGCTTCTTCAGTTCTTCACTGCTCCCCCAAGGTTCTCCATCAGTTACTGAACGTTTTTCAGAATCTGTCTTCAGCTACCCAAAATAAATATCATGAAATGAAATTAATTAAGGATTTTTTATTTCAATCAGTGCAGTGTGAGAGTACACATTATTTGCTTAATATCTTACCCTCAAAATGCTGATCACTCTACTTTGACTGCTATTTGTATAACTGGTGCTATTAACTTAGCATTGAGAGCAACTAATAATACATAAGAAAAATTAATGCTGATTCTTGAGATTTTTTTCTTCATTACACCTAAGAATATGAGGATCATATATTTAATTAGCAGGCAAGTTTCAGATTCAAATTGTGAAGAATTTTCAATTTGCCTACAAAACTGTCAATACTGCAATAAGTAGCTTGACAGGAATTTGATTCTTAACTGACAGGCCATGTGACTGGGACTAAATGTGTTTACTCAGAGATTCGTTGTTATTTCACACTCTCTTTATAATCAAGAGTGTGATATGCTAAGAAAGGACTCTGCTATATCTTTAACTCTCAATCTTGCCTCCATATGCAGCACAGAACTTTGCCTTGGGTTGTTGGCAACACCGTGCTGTGATCAATAGAAAATGTAATCATGTCATTAAACTCCAGCAGTGTTTATGATTCTCCACAGGTCCTTGATCAGGAAATAGGTTGTCTGTTTTTTCACATAGAAAGATCATGCACAGAAGGTGGCTCTTTGTGGCTTTGATTCAATTAATTATTTCATCATGGTTTTATGACATGGCTATTCCAGAAGCTCTAATTATAACTATAACATGTCATAAGAGACTTGGGACTACTATAATTCCAACAAAGAAAACACAAAGAAAACAAAAGAAATAAACAAATGCCTCACCACTCCAACCCTCAAACCACTCTAGTAAAGAATGTATGTGTTGAACAAGTATGTTAAGAAAAAGCGACAAAGCATCCAAGTGGCTGTCTGGAATAAATATCTTATCCTAGCCAGAAAATTAAGAAGGTGAGACCTACATGGGTGGGTATATTCTTTCTTGAAGAAGCAGTACTGTTAGAATAAGAACTGACCGATGATGTAGTATTGAGGTCATCTGTGCTGATGTTATCCAAAGTATCACTGAGGCCACTGCTAACAGAACTGCTATCATCCCAACTGTTGAAGATAAAAACAACAGAGAAAAAAAAAGAAATTGATATCTCATCAATTCTCCCTAAGAACTAAAATTTGTTGATGCCATTTGTTTCATGGGTTGTTTACTCATTAAAATATTGCTAAGTATAAATGTTAGCAATCTATGTACTGTTAAAAATGCTTTGATTGTAAATAATTTATTGAAATATGCAGTTTTTATAAGTTACTGAAATATGCAGTTTCTACCTAGTATAAATGTCCACAGTAGGCTGATTCCTAGTTTGTTTGACTCATATTCCATAAGATATTATGAATTTAACATTAAATCAGCTTTGGATTCTGGTTTAAATTTTATTACAGTATTTGTTTAGATTATTTCAGGGTTTTCCCAGAAAATGGTCTGGGTTAAGGTTAGGTTGGTTATTCTTTAAAGAAATAAGCATAAACCAAATAAGACTCAAAGAATATAAAACTGCGCTACTTCAAGTCTTCTCTCTTTTTTCTTTTTTCTTTTTAAATTTTATTTGGGTTTTCACAAAAACAAAATACAAATAAAACATCTTTTTTGAAAATAGCATGGTCCCAGGTTATCACTTCTTCATATAGACACAAAACTCAATTTCATGCTCATTTTTATATTCTATTCCATATCTTATTACCATTTTATATTTTTTACATAGTTTTTCCCCTCTTTTAATTTTCTCAACTTTGTTTTAATCATCTCAGTTCAAATCATTATATTTATACTTTTGTCTGTCCTGTTACAATTTCACATTATCTTTTCCTTGTAGTTACCAATTAGATTATGACACCTTTATATCCTTTAATTTTATCCATTCAAGCTCTTATTTAAGCTTCAATGTATAGCTTTAAGATTATAGCATTCAATATAATACATAAGTTCCAATCGAATTCTGCTTGGTACATTCTTAAAATAGACGCTATATTTTTAAAAAGAAAAAATTATATATATACGTAAATAAAACACATTCCATTCCAATTCAATTCTATCATTAATATGCATTAAAATCTTAACATCTTTAACATTTCTTTCAATTATATATCCTACTTCCTTGGGAACACTTATAAACTTTCCATAGTTAATTCTTTTTTCCCCATATTTCTCACTTATATTTTTATAAATCATTACTAATAATTAAAAATGTTCCCTTTTAATTCTCTTAATCATTTTAATTCATTTATTTATTAACAAACATCCCACTGCATTACAATAAATATTTTATCCATCATCATATTTTTCTAAAGTTATTTCTATTTGTAATATAACAAAGCTATCTTATGTATCTTTGCAGAATCCCTTTTACAATTAAATTTTCACCCATTATCTCTAAACAAACTTATGGTTACAATCCTTATATCTTTTCCCTGTTTCTCCATTTCTTGTTTCTGTCTTTTACAACTTCTTTTCCTTGCCTTCTTCCCCCTCTTCTCCCTCCCCTTTTTACCCCTTCGTCTCTCTACTTCTAACTCTCTCATCTGTAATCCCCTCTTCTGTTGCTTTCTAATATTATACTTATCTTTCAAATTGTTCTTCTTCTTTTTGGTTGTTTTTTTTCTAGTTTTAAACCTTTCACTCTCTTTCCCCCCTTTTCTTTTTTCCCCCCACTTAAAATTATTTGATCATTAAAGATGGCTTCTTCTTTGTCCCAATCTTCTTGTTCTGCAAGCATTTCTTGTTGCTTCTCATAGTTCCAGATCTCCATTTCTAAGAATTGAAACACGAAGCCAAAAGAACTTCTCCCTTCTTGTGCATCTTTTTTCCATTTTTTAAGTTCCGTTTTCAGTTCTTCTAAGAGTGATACCATTTTAAAAACTTTTAAACAACCACCCAGTTAATTTTAGTCATCTAGATGCAAAAACAAAAAATCACCAAGTAATCCAAATAATCCAAGGCTGTTTCTACTTGCTTCTTTTTTCCACTTTCTCTTCCTGGGGTTCTATTATTTTGTTACCAAGTTTCCATTAAAATGTATCTTTGAGGAATCTTGTTAAAATTTCACTGTAAGTTCCTTTTAATTACAGTTCCATTCCTTAATTCCAGGCAGTCTCCTCCATTTTTCCAGATACTGCCCTTCTATTCTTTTTTTTTCTCCTTTCCAGCTTTTAAAAAGTTTTAAATGTCCAGAAATCTTTATTATCCCCTTGACTTTTATTTTCAGCTTAGATGCCTATTAATGTCAAAGTGGATTTTTTTTTCAGTTTCTTGCTTAAGTCTCTTAGCTGTCAGTATAAGGAAGGGAAGAAAAAAAAACCTAATCCTTTCCCTTCTCTCTCTCCTTCACAGCTTCAAAATCTTCTTTGGGAACAATGTTGTTAAGTTTAAATTCCAGGGTACCTTATTTGTTGTTTTTGCTGCTTGACCCGGTCAACCAAAACTTTCTCTTCTTATCTTCCTCCTGCACATTCTTTTCCAGTCTAGCTCTTCTTTGAAGAATGAAAGCTCTCTCTTTCATTCTTTTCCAGACTAGCTTCTTCATTTCTGACCACTTCTACAACCGCCTTTGGGAAAGGGAGTAATGGCCAACTGGGGAGGAGAGATGTGGCTCTCCTCAACCCTGCAGGCAGTCTCCCCCCTCTTCACCACCTCTATGGGGTGGCTTAGCCCCGAAACCAGCCGGCTCGGGGCACTCCAGCGGCGAGCATGGATCAAAGCCTTGGAGAGACGAGGTTTCAGTCTGTCACCAAAGAAGCTCAAACCAGAAGGCCCACTTCGAGTCTTCTCTAAAAGAACAGTGAAAGTGAAAATAATATCAATAGTAAGATATTATTTTCATTCCACCATAGTTCTCCTTTTTGCATTCCAGGCAGTTTTCATGATATAAATTAATATAAATTAACACAGTGCTATTCAGTATCTTGCCATGTGGGTTTCAAGCCCATATTTCATCTTTTTTCTATGGTCTTTTGTTATTTCCCTAAAACTGAAAGGAATAGTTTTCAGTAATCCATAATCAAGATAGACTTTTTCCTAACCAGAATTATTGTTGTTCATTGTCTATGGTGGTTTGTTTTGATGGAAATTATAACCCAGTGCATCTGGAAAACATCAAACAGGAGAAGGCAAATGATCCATTGGAAATGTTTTCTCAAAGATTTAATATAATCTAGAATTTTTCAAGAAAAACTACATGGCCATTGTACTTTTGCCTTTGGAATTCTTAATTGATGCTACAATACACACCTCAAGGAGATATTTTTGAAGGTGAAGGTGAACTGGATCAGAATAAAGAGCAAGAATCTGATAAACATTGATCGAAATATAGAAATAAATCAAAAGCTAATAAATTAAGAAAAGGTGATGAAGTGAATGAAGCACAGTACCTTAATCTCATCCATAAGAAAAGAAATTGTTGGCAGACATCCAAAGGTGTTTTTCCAAAAGGCAACTGGACTTTCTTGAAAAGCACCTTTGGGACCAACCATGACCTGGTTGATTGAGAAACTCCATAGACATGTTGGCAGATATATATTTTCAGATTATCAACCTGTATTGGACATAAGTGAATTCACTTTAAAAATCAGGTTTACTCTTGAATGCCCAGATGTATGAAGCCCAGATGAATGTCAGAAGTACTTTTACACAGTTTAGACATAGGCCTTGGATAAGGTAGTATCCAAGTGAAGAAGTCTTATGTTTGAATTGGACTATTACACTAGATCTATTGATTTGACCAGGCTTCCTATATCACACGAGTGTCACTGTATCAGCTAGATTAGGTGATGCGTAAACCACCAGGAGTTGACTGAAGTTGGCAGTATATGAAAAAATAAATGATATTCTGGTGACAATTAACAACACAAGAAAGAATAAACTTATTTTTTAGCTCTTCACCATCATTTTTTTTAAAAGAGTGATGCATGGAACAGAACCACATCCACCCTGCCCCTGCAGGATAGAAAGGTATCAGAATAATGTTTAACTACACTTTGGAAAATTGTCAGCATGATCTTGAGTGAAAGGGGAGAGGCAATCCTAGCCTAAAAAATTGACAGCCACTGTTAATTGCTCCCAGCATCATTCTCTCCTATCTTTCATGGAGGACCTCTTTGAGGAATCTTACTCAGAGTTAAATGGTCTGCTATGCATGTGATATGCATATGAAAAATACTTCCAGTACTGCTATGGATTTGTAATGGATTTCTATCTACTTTTACTGAACTGTATTAGTTTCCTAACTATTGTTAGCTGTCCTACAAATAAATAGCAACAGTGTTTTGGATATTGACTTTTGGTTGTCCCCTCTCCCTTCATTACAAACCATCTACACTAGGTTCCAGACAATTGATTAGAACAGTTAATTGTCTATTATACAGTTTTGAGAGGAAGTAAAAGTTGAATGCATACAAATCAGGCTTAGTATAGGTTGGGTCCCTTTTTAAAACTATTTTTAATAGTGCACATTAGGCATGCTTGTGGATAGTACCCAGCTGTCATTTGATAAATGGAGTTGAACTGGTGATCTTTTCAGATGATTTGTATAATCACAATTCAACATATCAACAAACACTATACTATGCAAATGTGACTTGTACTTAATTGTACAATATAACTGTTTGCTGTGAACCAATTTTTCTTAACATGGCTAAGTTTGTTTTACTATTTGTAAAAAATGTCACATCAATTGCACCAGTTTTATCATTATTGTCTTTTACTGTGGTTTTTACTTGTCATACATTTTTCTTTTGTTTTTGAGCTGGCATATAACTATAGTAAAGTATTTGTCTGTCCATTTTGATGTATAAGAAAAAACAAACAGCTATTGCTCTTCTACCCAGCTGTTCCATGAAGAGTGAACTCTCCACAGTGTATTAAAAGAAACCGCATGCCACTAAAGAAAGTCATTAGAAATACTCTGACAGAGCAAAACACAATTATGTTAGGAATGTTGAACAGCTGTAGTTTTAAGGAAATCAACTTCATGACTCTTTAAACTTTCATATTTAGAATCTTATTTATTTCTAGTTACTTTGCACCTGATAACCCACTTGTCAAATGACAAGCATTATGAAAATTTCTCTAAAGCTTTGCTATGAAACAGAATAATTGTCTGAAAGAAGGGTGTCATTTCCAAACTTAAAAATCATTCTTCAGCTTTTCCTGAAAATGAAACAATGAGTTTTAGCATTATTTATGGTATGCAAATTGGCATTCATACCCTATCCCCCAAATTCCTGAGCACAGTTAGCAGCATTGCAGTTCCTCTAAAAAAGGGGGCAGTACTTGAGTTATACAGATGGAGCCACCATATTTCCTTCCCATCCAATTTCAAGGCTCCCTAAACTCCTTGATGACTCTGGACAGTTTACAAATAAAACAATCCATAATTAAAAAGAGGTCATGGAAGACCACAGGAACACAACTAAGCATAATGAAATTGAAAGTCTTCTAAAAGATTGTAGTGTGTGTCTGCCTAAACAGGAGCATCCAAGAGAAGCAAAGACAGAGATTGTTGACATTACTTGCTGCTTTTATTTTTTGGGATAGCTAACATTCCTGCAATTGGTTTTCTCTCACCAGAAGGATGCAAGCAACCTTTCTCACTTTCAGGATGAAAGCAGCAACTATGGTGTCCTTATACACTTATGCTTCACATTACCCTAGCCTCTCTTATATAAGATTGACAGAGAAGCATTTACTGCCACCATGAAAATTCCTTAAAGCGGCCCATCACTGAATGGAAGATAATTGCTGATCTTAATGGTTGCATATGCTATTGCTTTTTACAGCTCTTGAGCAGAATAAATAACAGATGGCGGGTTTATTATCAGCAGAAAGTGACTCCCACCACAGACTTGGGAGATGTTTCTAAATTAAAGCCATCTTATAGCAGGCAGTGTTCGTATACCTAATGATGACTGTTTTAAAAATACCAAGTTACACTTGGATGGAAGAATATCAAGAGTTCCCAGAATTATAGACTAAAATATTAACTTGAAATAACATTTTGGAAGAAGATACTGGTAAAGCATGTTTCTTTTTATTTGAAATAAAACACTTGGGATGCATTCATTTTGTGACCTGGACAGGAGACTTTATTTCTATCTTTACCAAGATATGTTTTCAATTTATTTGAAATAAATATATCTTTAGATATAAATAAAGTGTTCTATCATTAAGATTTTTTCTATATTTGAAATTAGGAAATGTTCCTTCTTTCATCATTGTAGAAATAAATAGCAGAATAACTTCATAAGCAAAACTTTTCAAGATAAATCCAAATTGGATCAAACTGAAATACAAACTGCTCTGTATTTTCTAATATAGTACAGATGTTAGTAATCAATATACCTAATTTTACTGCCTATTAACACTAGTGCCGCTTACCTATATTTCATATTTACAGAGTCTTATACATTACTAAATAGTTTTATAAAGATATCATACTAGCTATATAGAGAGAGCTCTATTTATACATTTATTCATGACAGCTTGAACTGTGGGCTAATTCCAAAGATTCCATTTTAAATATTGAACTTTTCAATGGAAGGTACATTTGACATTAATTTTATTCTTTTTCTTTCCATCCTCAGTTAACTTCCATAAATAACGAAGTCACTGAAACATATCCATTTGAAATAGAATATGCTGGAAGTTTTTCCTGTTAATGTGATGTGGTTCACAAGAACATGACAGAGGTGAATGTGCCATTTTATAGTTTATTAGGATTCTTAAACTTTTGGGCAGCTTTCTTCATCAAACATCAAATTAAATGGTGCTTTTTAGGCAAAATGAAACACAAAAAGAGTGTTGAATTTCTTCACAAACTTCCTTTGAATTGGAGTCTTCCAAAAGGGAGATTTTGTCTTTGTTTTAGAAAAATGGCATAGTTGTTTTTTAATGTGCAAAATAACAAACAAATTGACAAAGTCTGCCCAGCTCCCACTGCAATGAATCCATCACTTGTTTTATAACAGACTGTCCTTGACATATCTGCTAATAAATCATAAACAATAGCACTAAGCCTATTTAGCCACATTCAACATACCACAGATAACATAAAAATGAAGCCATGGACAGTGCAAGTCAAACTAGACAATGAATATTCTGAAACTGCCCCAGAACCATTAATTTTCTATATATATTCTGTCTCCACAGGGAAATGCCCACAAGCGCCACTAGACAAATACTTTACTTTCTTTCTACCTCAAGTATAATGCATTACCTGTCATTTTCAAGCATGACAACCACTGTGGTGGAAACTCTGTATTATTTGTGGGTCACAGAACAGATTTAATCAGCATTTTCATGGCAAAAATATTCTCTACTAAGACTATAAACAACATATCAACAAATGGCATTACATAGGGTTTTACATAGCTTTTTCAAAAAGTTTAATAAAAATGGAAATAACTTTTAAGATGTAAATGAAATGAATAAGCCATTTTTTCGTATAGTAGTCAGAGAATATCCTGAACTGAAATATATTTGTTTTTGAAGTCTATTCCTAACTCTCTAGAGATATAAATATAATATTTTCAGACATTTTTAACTTCAAGACACTTGCTTTTTAATTTTTAAAAAAGGAAGGGGTTTTTGGAAAGGCAGCATGACTAAAAATAATTTGCTTGTTATTTTTAAAAAACAATCAGGAAATGATACTGATTTTCTTTTTATGCAAGTGAGTAAGCAGGCTAATAATTAACTGCATTTTAGTTGTAGATCAAGATATATGTTGTACATACATAAAAATAATAATTCCATTAAGAAATCATGCAATAATCACCTAAAGGGCAGCAATTCTGCTAAAATTATTTGTCTAATGCTTTTTGTTAGTTACAAACATGCTGCTTGTATCCAAGAGAATACTTACAAAGTTTACAATGCTTACAATTAACTTGGTTTAAATTTAGGCCAATATGCAAAAACTCTTAACTATCTGATCTAATTTTTCATTCATTAACTTTGTACATTGTGAAAATGCATTTTTGTTTTCAAAATCGAAGTTTTATTATGGGACAAAATTATTTTGAAATCTGTATACAAGTAATTTAAAATAAGCTACATTTTTATCTGTCTGCATCATTTCAGTGCATTCCATAATTTTATTGGGGTAAGTTTTATAGCTCTAAAAATCCAAAACAAAACAAAATATTCTCCAGAAATCTTTTAATCAAATGCTTATAGAATCATCGTATAGAGAGTGATGGTTGGGAAATCCACATTGTTTGTTCTGCCAGCCTGCTGCAGACAGGGTAGCTATTCAGATAATTTAACAGCCCATCACTATATATATTGCAATGTGATTGCATTTTATATATTTGCTGCAGACTGACATAAAACCAAGACTGACCTTGAACACTGCAGGAAATAGGGAAGCACTAGAAATCCCACATATTACCTGAATGGTGTACTGCCAGACATACAGTATAATACCATAGCAATTTTCCTTTTCTACTCTAGAAAGTATTACAGTGATTTTAATACTGTAGCAATTTTTCCTTTCCTGTCCTCAAAAGTACTACAGTGGTTCTCTTTCATCCATGGATCTCTTTCTTCTGAGTTAGAAATGTAGAGGTGTCTAGTATCTCACAAACCATTAGTTGCCCATACCTTTAGACTTCAAAGCTTTCCCAAACCAACCAAGTCTCAACGGCCTGCCTAAATTTTAACAGGCTTTAGAGAAAAAGGACAGTAGTGGACAAATGCACACCTTTGTGGCACCCAAAGATGGCAGTCCTTCAAAACTATCAGATCTTCCTAGATAGGAAGATAATGCTTGAAACAAGAAATTACCAAATACTGAGATCCCAGTATTTACTCTAGGTGCTATTTAGATCACTACTTAGTTTAAAGAAACCTTTTATAGATTACCCTGAATATCATACACATAATGTGGTCAGCTTATTGCTTACTCTTCAGTCAATATTATTTATTAACATGAGAACATAAAACCTAAAAACAGATAAGCAGTACCTCTATTTCTTATTTCACTCCTGGAGGTTGGAGTGGGAGATGCAATACTATATTCCTAGCATGTGTTACCTTGCCAAAATTTTGTTGATGCATTTGTGCTAGCTGAAATTACCAGACCATTTTAAAGCCACATAAAGTGTATTGCAATAATCCAATATATAGCAAGGCATATACCTGCAGTTCAATGGCCCTTGTGCCTCAAGGGCTGCTTTCATCACTGCAGCAGATGTTCCTGAATCTATTTTCCAATATTGCTAAGAAAGAATATTAAATTATGTCAGTGTAAAAGCTCTGTAGTATATACAGAGAGCAAGCTGCTAAATCTACTTTGCTGACTTATTAGAATGTTTGCAAGATAATTGCCAACTTTATCTGGCTCTTAACATCTACAATTTTTTTTTTCAAACTTGGTTGGGAAAATCTGGGCATTGAAATCCACATATCTTAAATTGCCAAATTTGAAAAACACAGATTTGAAGGGACTTCTGGGGCAAACTTAAAACTCTCCAAAAAGCAGAGCCACTGACCGTGGCAGAAAATGAAAAACTGGTGGGATTCCTTAATATTTCCTCTCAGGACAAGGAGATGGCTTGAGATGGCTTACAAATGCTCCAGACAGCTGCTCCTTGTGAGAAGACAAGAAGATAGTGATATCTACTAGGTTTAAAGATGAGGGAAGAGCTACCTTGCTCAAACCATAGTTGGTACCTTTGAAAGGGCACTAGGTTTGCATAATTAATTTTCCAATCACTTTCAGAATTCGCTTATTAAACACTTTTCCTGTGTGTTTGTGTATATGTGGGGAGAGAGAGAGAACAAACATTGATTTATCAATTATGCAATAAATTTAAGAATCAAGTTTACATAAGTGTTTGTGATAGTACAGCGTGAACCTGAACATATGACCCCTTACCTTTAATTTTAGCTTAACTCCTTGACAAAAGAAAGATACTCTCATGTAACATAACATTGTAAAATATCTGCAATTAATTTTCAGGTTATTATTTGGCTTAATATTTCACTAATTTATATCTAAGTATTCTAAACAGAACATATTCCATGGGGCCAGTAAATTCTCCTGGAGCACGCGTGTCAAACTCGCAGCATCATTTCGTGACATTTTCCGCTTTGCAGAGCTGGGGTATTCATGGTCTACACATGACGCATCCAGCCTGTGGGCTGTCAGTTTGACAAAACTGTCCTGGAGAATGTGTGTGTGTGAGCCCACATTTATACTTTTAAGTAAGTCTTGTATAAGGTGATAAAATTTTCTATGTGTCTTCTCCTGTAGAAGGGTGTTTGTCCAAGTTATAGTTATGCTCATTATCCTTTATGCCTGTTACACTTGAAGAGTTGGCTTTGAAGGCTGACTTTTAACCAAATTTGGATACTGAGGCCAACTATGGGCTTTAAAAACATATCAACACCTTTTTTCTAGGGAACAGTTCATGCACAACTCTGTTAAGGTCATCTTCTTACTGATATATCTCCACATGGAGTACCCCTTCCATCACTCACTCAGATCTTAGTATACACCAGATCTGTCTTCTCATATAACATCAAATCATGAATTATTATTGTCATATCTGGCATTTAACAAAATCAATAGCTGCCCAGGGCATTCTGAACCTCTGCTATCTGTGCCTAAGTGCAAATTGTAGAGTGAAAGAAAGGATAACGATATGATTTTATCATTGCTGTCATACCATGTGAGTATGGTAATCCTCTGTCCCTATTTTTCCCTTCCTCTGACTGATATTTTTTCCCAGGGTTTCTCACTGTATTATCTAAGTTTGGAGGCGACATTTAGCTTGTTTACTTAAAGGACTTTGTAAAAGAGTTAAACATCTTCTCACATTCATCAAATTAGTTGCAAACCATAGTTTTTAAAAATACTGTCAAAAGATACTTATTTGCTATAAAATCCAGTAATAGCTGTATCTTGAAATGGCATCTGGCATTCTATTACTGACTCTACAATAGTTTTATCTTTTCATTGCCCATCCACGTTTTTATAATCAGGCAAGGATGCAAGATATGAAATTTATTACTCATTTCACATACTGTAATTAATCATTATTTTGTATAAAAACTAAACTTGGAAAAATAAAGTGCCAGTTTTCTAATGCGTCTTCATGCATGGAAAAAGTGTAGTGGAGTGAACAGATAAGACAATAAAAAGTCATGTAAGCTTTGTCAAATGACTTGAACATCATATTGAGAAATTATTGTTGTACATACAGACAAATGTTATTTGAACAGACAAAAGATAATTTAAAGGACTGAATAACTAACATATGTAATGGAACAATAGGATGGGAAGCATCTTTTGTTAGTTATTATTAAACTTATTAAATAAATATTACATCCAGCATAATACTGGATAATAACATGAGAGTAAGAAAAATCTAAATGGAGCAAAATAATGAAATAATATCTGACTACACCTATGCAATGCTCAATATTGCCTAATTAACTTTATATTAGATAATACAACTATTTTTTAAAAAAATCCTTTTTAAAATTTTTATCTATGCTTGGAATATTATGCAGTTTTTGCTCAAAATTACAAATGTCAGCTTTAAACAAATGTTTTTGCTGTTGTTTTAAAAATGAAGCAATATTCCTACATATGAAAAAGTATTTGCTTGTATAATTAATTTAAGGTAAAATACATTTATCAGCAAGTTATCATGACAATGGTTAGTCTTGTTTCTGTACAGTAGCTGATACATATTGCAAAAGATTTATTTTCTGTATCAAACTTTTATTGTATATTTATATTAATGTGTAAAAATATTAATAGCATTCATTATGCAACAACAAAACTAATACATTCTTTAATTATAATTCACTAGTTAAAATTTAGAAAAAATGTAAATTAAAATGTTTCAAAAGCAAAAAATGTAAAGTAATTACCTATTACAATTATTAGACTTATTTTGAATTAAGTAGTTGGTATTATAAACTCAAAATGATTCATAAGGTATACAGCTAGTCCTTGGCTTACAACCATTGCTTTAGTGACCATTCAAAGTTACAACAGTGCTTGGAAATTGGAAATTGGAAAATAGAAAAAGGGTGATTAAAACATTGGTTTTTGTAAAGTTGTAAACAGATTAATAGACCACACGGATTTGAAACAGAATTTTGAAATTAATTAAAAGATTCCTTCCTGTGGATTATTTAAATTTCTATAAACTATATGTATGTTTTGAAACAAAAAAACATTCCTGTGGGAAAATATTGAATGGGGAGAAAGCATGATAAGAAGGAACTTTGAAAGTTAGACACTACTAAAGGAAACAAAAAAGAATTATAGAACCAGTTATAATTAATTATGAAGGAGAATAGTCCCTCTAATACAGAATGAAGCAAAATATTCTACTTTCAATGTATTTGGGAATGCTGTATTCAGAAGTTACGTTTGAGTCTATTTAATATCACAAAAATGAATTTAAAAAGGGTGATAGAAGAGGACAAGAATGAGATTGTGGTGGGTTTGAATGTGGAATTGACACATTTTAATTGACACATTTTAAGAATGATATGAAAAAGACATAATTGAATTTCTCCTCTTTTGATCTCATAATTGGTACAAACTTAGTTAACGTTGTGCTTCATTTAAAAAGGAAGATAGCATTTGGAATGAGATAGTGGTCGAAGTCTATGTTTGTAGTAAAGAACAAAGTAGTTAATGTAGTCCACAAAAAACCCCACCCTTTAGTATGTTACTTTGAAGTGATAGCTAATCATTCCATAATATGTTTGTTCTAATTTCAGTACATTATGGATATAGGAAAATCTATGAGTTGGGATGTAATTACTGTGAGGAACTTTTCTTTCTTCACAGGAACTTTGAAGTTAGCGTATCATTGTGCATAAAAATTCCCATGGAGACATTTGTTTCATCTTGTTAAGAGTGATGAAAAATTATTTGTGAGCGGTCTTGCTTAGATCTGCATTACAGAACTACAAGTCAATCATTTTGTCTAATTCAAATATTTCTACAGTTCTGCTGATGTTATTTTTTTAATAAAGCATTGCTTTATATCAGAATTTTCTTTCCAAGCAGTGTAGGATCAGGCATGATACGTCTACAGTAAATTTGCATCTTGTCTTTCCCTAGTTGAATGATACTGGCTATATTGAGCATGTTCAAACAATATACAACACATGAATGAACTCTTACCATGTCTGAAGTATTTAACAGCAAAAAAATATGCCAGATAACATGAATTGTTGAGGCCAGCTACACTTTGCCAATTTCCTTCCTTTTGGAAGCAACATTTAATTAATTCACTGAAAAGTTCTTTCAACAGATGTTTTATTTCATTGGAATTCTGATTTAAACAACTCCCTATTCAAATTCAAGCAGCCATGCATTCTCCTCCTTCTTTTCAATATAAGAAGGAAATAGCTGCTTTCACTCATAAGTGAGAGGAAACCACTTAGAATTTATCACCAGTTCAAAGGTTCTCATTCTCTCAGAAGATTTAATTCATGTATATTGCATCTAAAGCCTTTTCTCCCAAGCAATTCAGGAACCAGATCATAAAAAGAACAAAGAATTATTCTCATCCATTAAGAATCTTTAGCTCCCTTTCAGTGCTTTTCTCTACAGTGTGTAGTTTTATTACAAGAACTACTTTTCAAAATTTTGCTGACACCTATCCATTGTGTCAAGACATCATGCTTGATAACAAAATATTGTTTTACTGTGATATATTATAAGATGTATAATATTGCAATACATTTTGGGGAGAAACCCCTGCAGTTGGTGTGGCAAAAGTTAGTACATTCCAACAACTCTATGACTCTCTGCCTAATTTTTTATTTTGACTGATAAAGTTACTTGGATGAGTAACTGTTCTGACCCAAGCCTCGTTCAAAGCAAACAAACACCAAACTGAGATAAAAGCAAAACCTTTTTAATGCTTCTCTGTGAATTCCGTTCATTCACAGTAAAAGACTGTCAAAAACTAATTGCCCCAGATAAGAACAAACCTTGCCAAGGTTGTGCCAGGCTGCCAAGAACACTAGATTAAATTGCAAGGAAATAATCAAAAAGTCTCCAAACACAAATCAGGATAGTCCGAACTTCCAAAAGATTTGAAGTGCAAGAACTTCTTTGCTTCCTGCAAAGAATCCCACCTCTGAGGGCTGGCTTTCATCCCTTAAGGGAGGGGCCATCACCTTGCAGCCTTACTCCCAAGTCGCCCATGCTGCTGCAGCTGCTCTTTCCTTCGAGCAGCCCTGCATGCTCGCACAGTGGGCACAGGCTCTTCGAGGTCCTCTGCATCACTGCTGCCAGCTTCCACAAGCTCCGAAGGCAGAACTCCACTCTCTGATAGTCCTGGCCCCGTTCCTGCATCACACGCAGGCCCCTCATCTGAGTCATCACTCTCTAAGACCTCAGCCGTCCGCACCTGCTGCTGGCGAACCACAACAGTAATGAAACATCTCAGATTAATGAACTTCGATCTATTTGCCATGATTTAACCTTTTTAGATACTTTTGGACTGGAAGATTGAATCTTCATTTACATGTTGCCAAAATTTCATAGTGAACTGAGGGAAAACATGTTGAAATTAAATTCACACAAAGATATTGTGATAAATTAAGAGATAAGGCTCTGGTGTCCAAGATTCAATCTATTTTGAATGGGATTGTACGTTCTATTGAACAGAAATTTCACACACTGGGAGTCTGCCTAGGTCACAGATGTCAAACTCGCCATGTCACGTTGCTATCACATGACATATCACAATGTTTTTTCTTCATGGAGCTGGGGTGGGCATGGCCTGTGTATGACACATCCAGCCCATGGGCTGCCAATTTGACATGCCTGACCAAGATCCTTGGCTGTCACTGGATTTTAAGATAGTATATATGATTAAGGGTGAATTTGCATAATTACTTCTCATGTGACATGAAATGAGTCAGATTTTATATATTTATCTACAACCTTTCTAGATTACCACAACATATTATGCATAGACTATCCTTGAAAACTGTTTAGAAGCTGCAATTGGTACAAGAGCAGTGGTCTGGATGTTAATCAGTGTAAGCTTTCATAGTCATATTGTTCTGAAAAATCTATGTTTGCCACTTGCCTATGAGGCAAAATTTAAAATGTTTGTAATTCCCTTTAAAACCCTGAATTGTTTAAGATTATTAAAAGGATCACATTTCTGCTATTTAACTGAGTGGCTACTGAAATGTCCAGGAAAGGCTCTTTAGAAATTAAATTTCTGTCAAAAAGAGTAGTATCTGGCCTCTAATGTTTAAGTGTTTAGAAAATCTGTAAAGATGCAACTTTTGTCATATTTTAAATTCATAAAGTAATTTAGGCACTATGTTATTGTTCATTTTAAATAGTTTTTTAACTTGTATTATTTTAAAAATATTGTTAGATATGTTTAATACTCCCCAGAATAGCAAACTGAATAAAATAAAAATAATAAAATAAAATAAAAATATATTAAAATATATTACTACTTCTGGGCTAAGCAAAATATCATTTATATTAACAATAAATGACAATATCTTTTTGTGTTGCATAGCACTAGAACTGTTAAAAGCCTGGGAGCTTAGATTAAAATAAACAAAATGAAATGTCTTCACAGATAATAAAACTGCAGAAAATCTTTATATGAATTAAAATGAAAATTAATCTAGCATGTGGTCTAAATTTTCATACAAAATTACAGGTCTAATTAAAAGTAGTCTAAGTATAGATCTGGTTTCTTCCTAGAATTAGTTGCAGTGAAATCAGAGAAAATGCACACTCTGAAGGTATATTTTAAGCACAGTGCCTATTTAGGACAGTCTGCTACATTCCGCATATTGACATTTTCCTTCTGTAATAATGAGATACAAATGACTCTCACTTTTATATTTCCCAGATATAATCAACATAAAAAAAGCTCTAGTTCCCAAACACGTACTTCATCCATTTTCATGGGAATGAAGCAAAAACCAAGAATGTTGGTATCTGCAAAATTAGAAATATAAGAGATCAAGAGAGCACCAGATGTAAAGAGAAAAATATTCTCATTTATTATTCCCCTAATAATTCTTTCTCAGTTAATGCATACACAGAGAGACTTTAATTAGACAAAAGCCTTAACTGCTTGAAGACAGGCAACTATAATATATTCCTGCAGTCTTCTTTTCTTCTGGCTAAACATACCCAATATCACCCACTGTTGCCTGGTATTTCCAACAGTAACTGGAGGTCCTTCCAAGTCCCTTCCTGTCTTAATTGCTCTTCTCTGGACAAGGTTCAATTTTTCAATTGTCTTTTCTAAAATGTGGTGGGCCCAAACTAAATGCAATATTTTAGATTTGAGAAAAGAAAATAATGTTCTTTATAGTAGCTATAAATTAAATACACACACCAGAAAATTCTCAAATTGTTATTCTTTCCAATTGGTACAAGGAGATAAAAATTAGAAATGTGAAGGCTCTTCTTTCTTTCAGTATACTCTTTCTATGAAATGTATACCACAAACGCATGAATAAAACAAGTAAATGGATTTGCTTGTATTCTCCTGTAGCTCTGTGGCTGTTTGCTCAACCCCTGTGCAATCTCTTTGCATTACAAATATATTTAGACAACTGATGGACCGATCCAGAAAGTCAATAGCCTAAGTACAAAGAAGATTTTAGCTATAAAAATATCTTACGATTTTAATGCCACTTTATTTGATTGTTAAAGCACACAATTGTTCTTTTCTTGTCTATGATATACCTGAGTCTTCCTTTTCCAATGTCCAAAAACTATTCCATACTAGGCTCAAGTTCAAATTATAAGTACGGAAGAAGCATATTGTAAAGAAACATCATTACGCAGATATTTGGCTGCAAAAAGAACCTCAAATATAAAATTTTGAACATGACTGGAGTTTTCTACATAAAAAGCAGTTAAGACTATCCTTTACATCAAAGTACAATATTACTGGCAAACCATTCAAATAATTGTTAATAGAAATTTAAACCATCATGTGTTAAGAAACATGTAAGAGCTTAAAATTGATTTAAAAAAAATAAAAAAATTGTATAGGTAGATTGTTTTCATAACAATACCTTTAATTATGTTTTTCTACACTTTTGTGGATTATGATTAAAATGCTGAACTATTTAATTGTTTGTGTATGGTTGAAAAAAAAGTAGATTTAACAACATGATAAATAATTCCAAATTTAAATTACATATACACTGATTCAATTTAGGTAACTGGGTTGTGAAAATTTGTGGGTGAAGCCATTCAAAAAAAGAACAAAAAGTGTGCATGATAAATACAGATCATTTGGCTGGAAGGGATCTTTAGGGCAGTAATCCTCGTATCATCTCAGACAAATGGCTGATCAACCTCTTCTTAAAAATCTCCATGATGGAAAATCCATGGCCCCAGGAGCTAGATGTTCCACTGCTTAATAGCAATTATGTCAGGAAATTCCTCCTTATTTCAGATGGGAGTCACCCTCTGTCAACCTTCTACCTATTCTTGTTCTACCCTAGGTAGCTAAGATAGATCTATTTACTAAAGTAAATGCTGCACTAATAGGGCTTATGGAGTTCAGACATTACTTAACAAGTTACACATGGACTCAGAATCCATTTCATATTTTTGATGATGTTTTTCTTTGATTGTGACTTGGCTGAAAAACTCTTTGGATTAGTCTGAGCTGAAGCTGGCAGCACTGTCAAATTCTCTCTGCTGTAGCAGATGGCACAGAAACTTGGTCAAGAGGTGGGAAACGATTTGAAATGTGAAAGCTACACGGGCTGCACTCCACAAGCACAAGGACATCATAATCTACAGTAGATAGATAGATAAATTTATTGTCATTGTACTCAGAAACCTGAGAACAACGAAATAAGGTGCTCTTCCACAACATACAACTGAACAACACCAAAAGACATATACAAATAACAATGTAAAACAAATTAAAACAAATAACAGTTAAAAACTGTACAACCAGGATATATATATATGTTAAAACCACCAGATTCATAACTCTGCATTTAACCTGATCATAGCACTTGGGTAAAAGCTATGTTTAAATCTACTTCTCCTGGCTTTCAGCACTCTATATCGTCTTCCTGATGGTAGGATCTCAAACAACGAGTGGCCTGGATGCGAAGGGTCTCTCAAGATCTTTTGTATCTTCCTTCTACATCCCATGTTATACAAATCCTCCAATGAGGGAAGAGGACATCCGCTGATCTTTTGTGCCCTTTTTATCACTCTTTGGAGTGCCCTTTTCTCCGCCTCTGTACAACTCCTAAACCACACACAGAGGCGGTCATCATCTTTCAAGAATACACAATTCTCTTCACATAACTGTCCAGCTGCAACTTAGGTTTTGTTGCCATTATTTTTAATGCTCCCCAACCTACAGCCACTGATCCCAATATTTACATATTTGAAAATGAATTGCCATGAATAACTTTCCCAAACTTCTGTAGCAATTTGACATTCTTGACTTTTGTGTAGAAAAAGGAGGCTTTACCTGTCTGCATCCACTGTCACATCATGAATTCCTCTTTGAATGACATCTCGAGAGGCAGCTATGTCAGGAATTCGATTCAAACTTCTTGTGTATAGATTGAGCCCTCCATCAGTCATGTAACTAAAAATAATACATATAAAAATGAATTAGTAGGAAAGGCTACCACTTATAGACATGTTTGTTATGCTATACAGCACAATTATTATTGATATGTATTACAGGTAATATTTTTGTTGCTTGCAGTTTATACTCTAAGGCGGGGTCTCCAAACTTAGCAACTTTAAGACTTGTGGACTTCAACTTCCAGAATTCTCCAGCCAGCTGGCTGGAGAATTCTGGGAGTTGAAGTCCACAAGTCTTAAAGTTGCCAAGTTTGGAGACCTCTGCTCTAAGGATATGTTATCTTGATCAGAGTGAACCTTGTTAAATCAAATGATAAAATAATATCTGTATAATTAATATATCTTATTGATTTAAATATGCTAATCACAGTTACTTTCCCTGTGTCATATCTTAACAGCAATATGCATGTTATTTCAGTTTGTCTGTCTGTCTGTCTGTCTGTCTGTCTGTCTGAATCAGAATAAAGCTGGAAGTGACCTTGGAGATCTTCTAGCCAAACCTCCTGCTCATACAGGAGGCCCTAATACCATTTTAGATAGTTGGTTGTCCAGTCTTTTCTTAAAACCCTCCAGTGATGAAACACCTACAATTTCTGATGGCAAGCTGTTCTACTGGTTAATTGTCCTCACGGTTAGAAAGTTTCTCCTCAATTCCAAGTTGTTTCTCTTCTTGAGTAGTTTCCATTCATTGTTTTTTGTTTTGCCTTCTAGTACTTTGGAAAATCAGTTGACCCACTCTTCCTTGTGGCAGCTTCTCATACTGGAATACTGTTATCATTTCCTCCTAGTCCTTCTTTTCTCTAGACTAGCCATATTCAACTCCTGCAACCATTCTTCATATTTTTTTTTATCTCCAGTACCTTAATCATCTTAGTTGCTCTGCTTGAATTGTGGTGACCAAAATTGGATGCCACATTCCAGGTGTGGTCTTACTAAGGATTTATAAAGCGGTACAAATAATTCACATAATTTTGATTCTATGCCTTTGTTTATACAACCAAGGGGTTTATTAGCTTTTATGGCTGCTGCCACACACTGCTGGGTCGTGTTTAAGGGATCGTCCACTAGGATTTCAGGGTCTCTCTTACAGTCACTGTTTTTGAACCAGGTTTCACCTAATCTATACTTGTACATTTGGATTTTCCTACTTAGGTGTAAAACCTTGCTTTTCTTCACATTAAATTTCATGTTGTGGGATAAGGCCCATTGTTGAAGTCTGTCCAAATCTTTTTGAATCCTAAGCTTGTTTTTTGGGGTGTTGACCATTCCTGCCAGTTTAGTGTCATCTGCAAATTGTATGAGTTCCCCTTCTATTCATTCCCCCCCCATGTGTGCTTGTGTGTGTGTGTGTGTGTGTGTGTGTGTGTGTGTGTGTGTGTGTGTTTGTATGTGTGTTATTTATCATGTGTATGCATGCAGAAATTCCCATGTTTGGCATCTTGGATTGCCAATAGTATCTCTGCCAAATACCTGGGAAAGCTGCCTCTGACAAAGTAAAAAATTACCAGCTAAAAGAATAAATATTTTTTACTATAAGCTACATTGCTTCCCTCTTCTTTATTTTCCAGCTACCCCACAAAAGGAGAAATATTTATGATTTTATACTGCATTGTCTTCCTGAATAAAATGGCCTTATTCACAAAACTGATATGTTTCAGAGGATCCATGGCAGGGGTGGGATTCTACCGGTTCGTACCTATTTGCTAGAACTAGTAGTTAACTTTCTAAGCAGTTCGGACAATTGGTTGTTAGAATAAATTTTCTCTTGTTTTTTCCTACTTTACAGGCCTAACCCTGTAAGGAAAACATTCTTTACATTCTGGTGTTGTTGCTTACAGAAACTGCCTCTCCAATAACCCTTATTACATTCTTGGCAGGACTCCTTTCTCCGGAGCTTCTCTGGAGGTTTTTTTCCCCTCCTTTGTTGGTACTTTGCTTATGTCCAGCCCAAAATTGACATATGTGTAGCCATTTCACTTGGAAACTTGACATCTTGACTTTCTTAAAGGGAAAGGGCTCTTTTAAGCTTTTTACACTGCTGTTGGAAGGAAATACTCTCCTGCTGAAGTTAGCACTTTGAAGAAATAATTGAAAAACAAAGCAGAGCTGCCGGAAAGAAGCTTTTAATAACAAGGAACCAAGATGAGCCAAGGCTTCTTGGCTAGTTAGAAAGACTGACATTCAAACATGAGTTTACATAGCCTTTCTGAGTTTTGGTCTAAAACTGGTTTTTGGTGAAGTTTAATTCCGTGCTTGGTGATGTTTAATCCTGTGTTTATTGATGGGATAATTTTCCCTATTCAGCTTTGTTTGGAAGGAAAGGGGTTAATCTCTGTTCCTGAAAAGAAACTGGCTTGAGAAATCTGGCTAGTTCCTCTTTCTATTTGTTCTGATAATTGATTTAACAAGCAACAGCTACTGTTGTGATTTAATTATTTCTATTGTGTTTGAATTTTTTTCTACCTCATGGCTTCTTTTTCTATCTGGGAGCAGGTCTTCCTTCACTGCTTTAGTGGTATCTGGCACTGTCCTTTTGGGGTGTACTTCCAAGAGGCATGATGCAAGCTTGGCACTGATTTTTTTACTGCCTTTCTGGGGGGCATGTGACCTTTCCTTAAATCTGGGTGATTTCCTTAGGATAGCTTGTGAGGTGAGTGAGACCAGCTGGTAACCTAAGTGGTGTAAATGGATCTAAGGATTGCTTTTCCTGGGTGTGCTCTTTCTGGGGAGCTTAAATGACCTCTCTGCTAAAGGGTTTCTTTAAAGGGCTGCTGATAGTTATCATTGCATTTTAGCTATTTTAATTCCTCAAGGTGCTCTGGCACCCTGCCTGATTTGTAACTCTGGCTTGCAGGTATTTTTAATCTAATGATTGGTATTTACGTCAGCTTTTTGCAAGCAAAGAAGCATTTTGTATTTTTGTACAGGTAATCCTTGACTTACAACAGTTCATTTAGTCACCATTCAAAATTACAATGGCACTGAAAAAAATGACTTATGACTGTTTTCCACACTTATGACTGTTGCAGTATCCCCACGGTCACAAGAGTCCAGATGAGGAGAAGCGCCTCTCGATGTGAGTGATGTTGAGTTGCCCATGCCCAGCCAGTCACATGACCACCAAGCCAAATCTACCCAGTCACATGACTACCAAGCCACGCCCACCAACTAAGTCATGTCTACAGAACTTATTGTTAAAAAACCTGAATCCCACCCTTGATCCATGGACATGTTATCATACATCCTGCAAGGGTAGGAGAGGATAGAATTATGGCTCCAGTATGTATCTCTTTCTACCTACTGTGGTCAGGACATATAATACAGTATATTCCTAGTGAATTCCCCATAGCTTGATATTATCTGTATAGTCACAATGGCACAATGTGTAGGATTAGCTAAGACTCTAATCGGATGCCAATATAACCTTCTTACATTGTAACCACAGAGAAAATAGTCATGGTTTTTTAGCCCATGTCTTATTTACTTTTCAATCTTTTTAGCTTCTGTTTCATCTGTGATCAGTTCAAAATCTAGACATTACTGAAAAGCAAACTGGAAATAAACCAGGACATTAGATATAAACCATGTGTATTTCACGTACCATACATTTGCAATCAGTAAACAAAGAATAAATGGCAGTTTCAAACATTGGTTTACCAGCCTAAGGTAAGCTACTGTTCATTCACTTTGTTACACTAGATCAATAAAAAGCTCAATTTTGCTTAGTGCATTTCTTAGACATTTCAGAGGAACTCTTATGTGCTAGGAACATATTTTGAAGCAACTGTACACCTAATACAAATTCTAGGAAGAATCTGCAGTTTCTGGGATACCAGACTGTTTTGTAAGATGCAATATATTTGGCATTTGGTGAGGTTGGGTAAATCTATTGGAGCTTACATTTTAATAGAATTAAAAATTAGAAAAAGAAGGTGAAAATTATATTTAAGAGTTCAGGGTACTTTAGTCTCAGGTGAGTAAAAATTTTAGTTGAGAGGCTACATATAGGAAACAGAGTACTCTCTCATATTAATTCTTAATTATTCCTGGATGATTGTCCTCAAGGTTTAAAGTAATTAAAGTGGGAATGAAAGAGATAAGGTTTGGCATGCTTGGGTGAAGCATGTATTTTAGTGCTTATTAGCCTTTTTTCTTATTTAATATAAAATGGAAACAGTACTTTAAAAATATTCTAGCTAAGAACACTACCATTTTGATCATTTTCATTCAAGAAAGGCAACCTAATTTATTTTCTCTTTTGATAAACCAGTTAATACTTTTTTACATTTTTAGTCAAGAATTACTAGCAGTAAAATATTCAACAAAAATCAGCAATCAACCTTCTTATTCAAGCTGTCACTTTTTTTTTTAACATTTTCAATATATTTTTGCTTTTAATGCCAAAAAATATACTGACTTCAGGCTAGTGAGATCAGTGATTTTCCTCCCTTTTTAGCCTGAACCTTAGGAATACAGGGATAATACCAGACAGTATCTACTACTCCACTTTGTGATACATGTCCTGATAAATGGTGGAATATAAATCTAAAATTAAATATTTGTCTAGATTTCAACAAACCAATAAACTTAATAAACTCCTTCTTTTCTCAAACTTCTACAGTATTCTTAAAATAAGGTATGGCTTATTTTCAGGCTTACCTTTGAGAACAAGGTTTACTTAAATTAATTACTAGAGGCTGTGATTGTACAAGGGCTGAACATTTTTGGGAACATTACCCTTAGTAGTGCAGTGAAGGCATCCACATACATAAGCCACACTTTGCAAACAGTCAAATTGTTGCATTTTTTACAAATATTTGTGCAATAAAAGTTAACACCCACCAGGAATTCAAAGCACATCTAGATGAAAATTCATACAAAAATTTTCACATCTGAGTACATGTATTTGTATCTCCTCCTGTGTCAACACTCAACATCTTCAGAAGCCAGTGCATGCCCAGTGATGTGGAACTTCCCTGTACTTGCCTCCACTACCTATTTAACCCTTTCATAAATGTTGACCATACTAAATGCCAAAACAGAGCTTGGAATCAATGAACAATTACAAATATAACTCAGTTCTCAGCTGGTCTACTTAGAAATAAAATTTGCATAACTCAGTTGGATCTAAGTAGAGTTTACAATGTTTAGATTTCAGCTTTGAATCAACCCTGACTATATAGGGCATTTTTAATGTGAAATTCTTGGGATTGCTCAAAACCCTTTCTGCTAAATCCTGGAGATTCCTAGACTTGTTCAAAGATTTCTGAAGACTTCAAGCAATTCTCTGGAAGCTGATTGCCCCTATCTGAACTATTACATAGTTTGGGTATGGGGGTACAATTACATAGTTTGGGTATGGGTACAAAAAGTACATGGTACCTGCTTAGAATTCCAAGATAAGGAAGGACATTACAGCAATATGAGATGGCAAAATTATATTCCAAGAAGTTAATAATCTATGAATTTACAGGAATCTCACTATTGAAAGCCTTTAAAAAATCATAAATGTTGATGTTTAGTCCATGACCAATTTAATTAATTTTATTATGGTTATTTAATCTCCTGGTCATGTGCAAATTAAAGGCTCACTGATCTGTTTTGCTATATCCATTTTGCTCTCCCTATCCTGATTTATAGAAATATTTGAGCCTTCGTACATAGTGGTCATGAAAAAAATACTAAACCAGCAACCAGTATTTTTATCCTATTAACATAAATGTTCTCTTTTATTTCTCTTTCAGACTAATGGTCCTCCCTATCCACAATGTGGACAGAATATAGAGAGGACCATTGGTTGAAAGAGCGGTAAAAGAGGCCATTTATGTTAACATTGAGCATTATATAAAGGCTGACTTATATTCTTCTCTGTCAACAGAGAGGAATATAAGACAGCATCTATCTCTTGTCTACAACAAAGTCCTTTCAGCAGTACCAAGAAAATTCTACTGCCATTTGCACTTTGATATAGATGACCCTCAGGGCACAGATAAACACCCATGTGGCATCAAGAGATCTCAGGGAGAATGCTAATGACCAGAGAAATATGATCTTTCAAAATAATCCCCCGCCATTCTATCAGAACCAATCCTTTGATCCCTCCCATCATTCTGCATGAATTGATGATGCTTCTTTATTTTCCTCAAGGAAAATAAAGCAGTCCAGTTGGCTTTTGAAGAACCACTTTTTATTCAACTATGACCTGGATGACATAATCTCCATAGAAACTTACTTTCATGTTTCTCCTATCACACCCGACTCTCACTCTCATATAAAAAATAGGTAGAAGCATGCTCTTATAGTAAGAGCAATATTTATCCCTCTTAATGAAACTTATATTACCAATTTGCTATAGATATTCACACCTCTTAGAATCTTTTTTCCATATTTGGTAAACAGTTTATCAAATATCACAAATTTACCTCCTTGCTCTAATTTTAGCTTCCAGTGAGTCACTCCAATTTCTCAGTCGAAACAACTGTCCTGATTTTGGATATCTTAATTTTTAAAATAATATTCCTCATATATCAAATTAACATTCAGCACAAATCATTTGTGTTTTGCAGGTCTTTATAAAAAAGTACCTGTACATATATTTTACCCAAACAACACATCTCTAACATTATCACATAATATGAATGTAATGCTTAATAATATATTAAGAAAATAAGAAGACATCTCTCTGATGTTGCATATTATGTCCAGTTGAATTAGACAAATCAAAATAGGTTCAGAAAAAGCAATCATAAAAGTATTGGAAATTGGTATCTAAATTATATAAAGATAGATTGAGGGTAGTATACAAGTTTAGCTTTGATAATAACAAGTCATAGGAGGGAATATGACAGAATCTTCAAATCTCTGAAAAACACTGTGGAGAAAGTGAACAAAAACAGACATGGAATCATCGATTTCATAACCAGAAAGGCAGATTATGGATGAATATTAGGAGACATTTTCTAAGAGTAAACAATTTAACAAGGAGGCTCATTTCCTTTCTGTTAGGTGTATTTCATATTCTTTATTAGACAAGTTTCTTGTGTTCTCTTCAGGATATTTATCATTCCAATTTTATGTATAATCTAAGTGATAAGCAATGTTAGAAAATATAAGCTATAAAACTTCAAGCCATTATCATTTAAGATTATAAATTCATTATAATAAAAGTCCTCAAAAAAGGCGTTTCTAAAAACTAACAAAGAGTGAGCCATGCATATTCATCTGCATCAGAAAAATTAAACATGAAAATCATGTTGTATATTTGTCTCCATAAAAGAGTCTAACAAGAAAAAAAGAGACTAGAGATAGCTATAATTTAATTAACTAATTTAATTCAGTTTGGAATTCAAATGAGACTTTAAACAGTAAAATATGTGATTAGTTAATTTATTTTCACTAATAACTTTCATTGTAAATTATTATAGTTCTAATTCAGTCAGGAACAAATCAATATATTTTTCAGATGCTTGCCTTATTCCTTTCTGTTTATGAACAGATTTGTGAATTATTATTTTTTTTAAAATCACAATTCTTTCTAATCTCATTTTTACAAAAAAAAAAGAAAAGAAAAACTTACCCACTGTTGATGTCATCAGCTCGAAGGCTCTTCCCAAGAATGTCCCCATCACTCATGTACCCTCCAACATCAACATCAGAGGAAATGTCCAGGTCACTATTTCCTTTTTCACCCATGTCAATTTGGGGGATGTTGCCAAGACGAGAGATGGCTGCACGACGAAGAGGTGTGGTGTACATGAATCGAGAAGGGTCAGTATGGATGAAGCGACTAGCACCACTGCGAGGGTACCCTCCACCCAGGGAAGGAGCATCACCTGCCTGGAGTCGAGGACTAGCTTGTCCAAGCCTCCAGGTCACTGGAGAAGATCGGCTTGGTAAACCAGGAATGCTTCGTCCATTTACTTCAGTTGTCACAGTACTGTCAAATGTTGTTTCCAGTGTGCTGTCAAGCAAAACAAAAACTGTTGAACCATGGTTTCCATATTTCTTTGCATATAGGATGAAAGGTAGACAAAGGAAAGTTTTACTTTTAAATAAACATGACTTAGGAAAAAATAGCACCTGTTTTTAAAGATGTCACTCTAAGGCTGACATTTTTCTGCAACAAGCCAATTTCCATTCTCAGATTTTCCATATTTTTAGCGATGGTGGGCTTTGAGATAAAACCATGTTAATATATAAGATTTAAATAAAATAAAATGAACCTTGTAATGGAAAAAAAAACCTGTTAAATGTTCACCAAATGACATGCAGTGACACGATGCTGGTAGAAAAGATAAAGTACTGTAAAATAAAATGAAGTTTTTCAAAATCAGGATCTTCTTTATAATATGTAATGAATCACTCATACATAGCTAAAATCAATATGTTATGTTTTCATTTCAATATGACAATGAGATTAAGTTAGAAATGTTTCCCATTCATTTCAGAAAATACATTCTAAATAAAGATAAGCTCAAGATTCTTAAAAGAATTTGGCAACTACAGTGTCACTCAGCTGTATCATTATCATTAAGAAATACTATTCCTTTGACTGACCTGCTTTCTCCATCCTTAAATAGTCTCAAGATTAAATTCAATTAAAACTGTTTACTTTAATCCAAGTGGCAAGATTCAAATTACAAAGTAACACAAAATGTCCTATCATTCAGAATAGCTTCATCCATACAGCACAATTATTATAGATTGGCATTGTTTAAATATGAGCCATACAAGTTTTTATTCAGATTTTAAAGACAATTTATATTTTGTTTTCTGCAATACTGTAGTTTTCACTTTTTGATAGATATTTATTTCTTTAGCCATATGATATATTTTAAATTGCTTAGAGATCAATTTACTTCTTGAGGCTTGGTGTACTACTATCTTCTGTTTTCTGAAAATTTTGTGGCCAGAGCCTCAAAATGAAGAGGACAAAAAGAAGAAACAAAATATTTACCAAAAGGTTAAGAACATTAACTGATCGGACTTAGAAACTTTAAAGATTCTGATTAGACAATACACAATATACTGTTTTTGCTTTATTGTTCCATGTATTCAACTGCACTAGTAAACAGTACCTGTGGCTTATTTGAGTTCCTCTAAGACTGGACATAGTTTCTTCCAAGTTCTGTCTCAGATCAGCTATATTCTTTACAGTTCTCATTCTTCTTGTTTCAGGATCTTCCCCTGCAACCAACCAACCAATCAATGAATATGAAATTACATAAAGCAAACCATACACAGTGTGTGTAAGACAATATGAACTAGAACATTTCAAGGTTACAATCAAAACCATGATGAAAATGAGTAAAAATGAGAGCAATCTTGAGTCTGAATGACCACATAATACAAATTAAAAGCCCATCTATAAACAAATTGTATATAGTGTTGAAACTAATGGCATTTGAGGACAAGGAAGGAATAAAGTAGACTTTCCTTCTTGAGTACTGCTTGTTCCTATTTTTCTCTTGTTTCCTTTCTATTTGAAAATCAGAATAAACTGTTACTGTGTTCTAAGTAGCCAGCAATCTAATCACAGTATAAACAAAGTTATACCTATGCTTTATGGTTTCATTCTGTTTTTGTTTTCATTAACCCTTCCAGAATGATTATGATTTCACAGTGAATGCCTAAATGTATCATCATCAACAGCATAAGTTATTTCTAAATTACAACAACATATTTCTTTATTATATGTTTTATATATCCTGCTCTAATCTACTCATCATTTCAAATAGAAGCAAGTCTTATTTCATGAATCTCTGTTGCTTCCTGAGTAAAAAGTAGAACTTCACTAAAACTCTAAGTTTGCAATATATTGATGAAATAGTGCATACGGTGACCTCAGTGTTTTGTAGGTAGAGCCATAACCTTGAATACACCCTCACTTATTTATTCTGCTTCTCATACTTTTCTGCTTTTTTGCTCTATTGCTGGAGAAATGAAGTATTTCTAAGTACTATTAACCTATTTAAAAGTCAAGCTTTCTGTATGAAAATTATGTTGCATTTTTAAGTAAGTAAATTTAGTTCAATAAAAAAAAGCTGGGGGAAGAAAGTCAGTTGACTTTCAGTATATTGTTTAAGAACATATAGAAATGTAGCAAAGAAAAGTTTATACATTATGAAATGTTATTCCATAACATTTCTCAATATAATGCGATTTGTCCAAAGTGTCCAATTTATTTCTAATTATGTAATAGAGAATCAACTGTAATTTTATAGTAGTGAAATTGGCATAAAATGACTATAAAAATTGAAGATTTTCCTGTAATTAACACATAGATTAATAAAGTAACAGATTGCAATAAATAGGTATACACAACAATAAGAATTGTTTTGGTCTTTAGATCAAAGGAAAAACATTTTACTAGAAATAGTATGAGAATATATGCTATTTGAGAACCAGTTACTTTGAACACTTCCTTTCTTTCAGTCTTAGAAAAAGAAAAGAGAAAATCCCTTCCAAAAATGTTGGCAAAGAATACTGCATGGATGTGTCTATGTGATAAGTCAGGGTCATAGACACTTTATGCATATTGAGATTTGGCATATTTCAGTGTGCTAGATAGGGTCTAGGACAATTTGTCGCAGCTAACGCACTGCGGCCAATTCGCCATGGCCAACTTGCTGCAGCCAGCTCACCACAGTCAACTCACTATGGGACAATTCACGGTGGGACAAGAAGAAATGATGGAATAGAATCATTGAAAGGATGCAAAAGGAGAGACAAAATGAAATGTGAATGACAAAAATTTAAATAAATTTTTAACTATTTCAAATAATTAAATAAAATTGAATTGCTCAGCAGTGAGTTGTCTCATGGCAAGTGGCCATAGCAAGTTAGCCTCTAGCAAATTGGCCATGGCGAGTTCTCCCATTCTGCTCTGGATATATGCAAAAAAAAAAAAGTCCTGAAGCATTTATGTACTATATAAATGAATCCTGTAATAAATAAATACTGTAGGTTAAATAACCTATACATTAGTGCTTTGGGTACAAAACATTTCACTTAATTGCTGTATTTTGGGTGCTGTATCACAACCACACAAAATTCCATAGGAGATAGTTTTACAATCATTTTAACACAGACAAAAGTTATTTGCAAAAGGTAACTGAATCAGAAGTAGTAACAGTAGGTACAGTCATGTCTGGATAATCACATAACCTGAAATTTGAGGCCATGAAATTAGAACTTGAACAGTTCACACAAAGTCTAACTAGGTTGGTTTCTTCTATTTTAGGATCCCAGATCTGAAAAGGAATATTGAGTCTATGCCTCTACATATATGAAAGAATCCAGATTAAAACATCCCACACATGATTGTCTAGCATCCACCCGAATACTTCCAATGAAAAAAAGTGCCACCATCAAACTGCTCTTAATATTAGGAATATTCTCCCCTAATATTTTTATTGGAATCTATCTTTCAGTAATTTAAAATCTATTATTCCATGTCCTTTGCTTTGGGGTGAGAATGAAGCCTTGATAGTTTTCTATGTGACCTTTTTGCAGATATCTGAAGATGGCTATCCTATCCACCTTTAATAGTCTTTGCTCAAGGCTAACCATATCTAGCTGGGTCAATCACCTTTAGGCCATAATTTTTAAAGTCCTAATCATTTCATTGTCCTTTTCCAAATCTTCTTAGATTGTAATATCCAGAATGGACACGATACTCAAGGTAGATGTGGCCAAATCAGAATAAAATTGAGAAAATATTTCTTATATTTGGAAATTCATTCTTTATAATGCTGAATCAGTTTGCAATTAACTGCTATGACAATATCTTCATTGCAAGTACAATTGTCAAGACAGATAACATAAAACTTACAATCCATGCACTTGACTGTATCCCAAGTGAAAATCTTTCATTTGCTTCTATTAAAATTTCATTCTATTACTTTTAATCCATTTCTCCAACTGATCAAGATTGCTTTGAATTTTATTTTTTTATTCCACAGTATGAGCTAACTTTATTCAATTTTGTAACTTTTGAAAACTGAGAAGCATTCTCTCTACTTTTTTATCTGATCATTAATAAAAAATATTGAAATATTGGAAATCTGTCTTGGGAATTGATAATTGTGGACTTGAATAATAATTTGGTCCTTTTCCAGGTTGATGAAATATAATTGATGGGTGCTCTTTGACAATAAATTGTGAGCCAATTATATATTCACATAATTGTTACTATCTTCAGCCCACATTTAACTAACTTGCTTATCAGAATGTCATTGGATGCCTTCAGCTGCTAACACATAAAATACTTTTAACTAATTGAATTGAAACAGTAATGTGGTCTATATTTATTAAAGATAGTTTGTTCAAGTTTTAGTAACATGAAAAATGGTGTTTATTAGTGAGGATTCACCATGTCTTCTAACTAAAAGGATATAAAGCGGAATTCTTGACGTGTAAATGGAGTTTCTGATTTCTACGAATTCTCTCTGTAAGTGATTAAGTAGCTTTTTTAAAAAAAAATTATTGGTTTTTAAAATCAAATATTAACAAACAAAACATAAAAACATCAAGCTATCTTCCATAGGTGTACATACAATGTGCCGGTTGGTTTACAAATTGTTTTGTGCTTCCATTTCATAGTCTTCAATTACAATTACACTGCATATAATCTCATATTTTCAATCAAAAATTAAATACCTTAGTATCATTAATAATCAATCATTTGACTATACTTTTATTCATTCATGTTTTACAAGATAATCATAATTTACTTAGTTTATTTTATAACAGTTCATATTATCACCCCAAATCTATCCTAAAATCATTTTGTAGATATAATAAGAAAGAAATACATCTTTATATATTTATTATTTTCTAACAGTCTACATATTTCATTACTGTATTTTATTGTCTAACCATTGATAGAAAAGATCCCAAATTTTATAAAATTGTTTATCCTCTTGTTCTCTAATTTCAATGTCAATCTACTCATTTCAGCACATTCCAATATTTTCGTAATGCTTTCCTCCTGTGATGGTGTTTTCTCATTTTTCCAGTTTTTAGCAAATACAATCCTAGTCGCTGTTAATACATTTACAATCAGATATTTCAAGTCTTTACTATATATTTCAGGTAAAATTCCCAATAAAAATATCTCTGGTTTCAAGTCTATTTTTTTTTTGTCATTTTTTCCAACCACGTATGGATTTTAGTCCAGTATTTTTTAGCATCTGCACAAGTCCACCACATATGGTAATATAAGCCAGGTGTCTGATGACATTTCCAACATTTTTTGGATTTATTCTTGAACATTCTTGCTATTCTTGTCAGGGGAAAATGCCACCTGTAAAACATCTTATACAAATTTTCTTTATATGCTGTTGACATTGTCATTTTATAGTTTTGAGACCACAATTTTTGCCATTTCTCTAAATCGATTCCATACCCAAAATTCTTCCCCCAAGCAATCATAGTTTCTTTAACTTGTTCTTCTTCTAATTTAATTTCTAATAAATATCCATACAGTTTTTTAATCACCTTTTCATTAGTACCTGTCAAAATCTTATCTAAATCAGTCAATTTATCATAGAAACCTTCCATTTTAGAATCTTTATCATACCTTGAATGTATTTGCGCATATGAAAACCAATTCATCTTTATACCTTATTCCTCTAGTTTTTGTATAGATTTGAGTTCACTCTTTTCATTCAATATTTCACCATATCTAACTGTTTGTTCTTTTTTATATATTATAGGATAAGAAAATGCTTCAATAGTCGATAACCAGACTGGAATTTTCAAATAACATTGTCTTTTAATCTTCTCCCAGTTTAACCACAGAGACTCCCGTATATAATGTCTTCTAAAGTACCCCTGTGTTTTAGTTCCTTTATACCATAAAAAAGCATGCCACTCCAACAACAGGTCATGTCCTTCTAATGACAACAATCTAGTATTTCTTAATGTTATCCATTCCTTAACCCACATCAGATCTGCAGCTTGGTAATACAACTCCCAATTAGGCAAACCAAATCCTCCTCTAATTCTAGCATCTTGTAAAAGTTTTAACTTTATTCTCGCTTTCTTACCTTGCCATATATATTTCAACACAATTTTATTTAAATCTTCAAAGTAATCTTTTCCAAGCCTAATTGGAATTGTTTGAAACAAATATAAAATTCTGGGTAATATATTCATCTTGATTGGTGAAATTCTCCCTATTAGTGACAGTTGGAAATTTTCCCATTTCACCAGATCTAGTGCTATCTGCTGTTTAAGTTTGATATAATTATTCTCTTTTAATGTACTACATCTTGCTGTCAAATATATCCCCAAGTACTTAATCTTATTCGTGACCTGAATTTTCAGTAGGTCTGCCAGTTCTTCCTTTTGTCTTAATACCATATTCTTTGTCAAGATCTTTGTCTTATCTTTATTTATTTTCAAACCAGCCATATTTCCATATGTTTCTATCTTTTCTATCAATTTTGATGCTGTTTCTAAAGGGTCTTCTAAGATGAAAACCAGATCATCCGCGAATGCTTACAGCTTAAATTCTTCTTTTTTGATTTTCATTCCTTTTATATTCTTTTCATTTCTAATATTTCTGTTTAGCACTTCCAAAGTTAACACAAACAACAAAGGTGATAGTGGGCACCCTTGTCTTGTTCCTTTTCTTATATTGATAGAGTCTGTCAGTTCTCCCTCTATCATTACCTTTGCCGTTTGCTTATAGTATATAGCTTCTATTGTTTGAATAAATTTTCTAGCAAAACCCATCTGTTCCAACAGTAATAACATGAATCGTCAATTCACATTATCAAATGCCTTCTGTGCATCTAGAAATATCAGAGCCATTTGTTTTTCAGGATGTGCCTTGTAATATTCCAAAGTATCCAAGATTACTCTCATATTGTCTTTAATTTGTCTCTTTGGCAGAAAGCCATTTTGATCAGGATGGATAAGATTATTTAAATATTTTTAAGTCCTTCTGCCAATATCGAAGCAAAAATTTTATAATCTGCATTTAATAGAGAAATAGGTCTATAGTTCTTAATTTGTAATGGATCGGCCTCCTCTTTTGGAATAAGTGTAATATAGGCTTCTGAACATGATTTAGGTGTCTTCTTCTTTAACATAACTTCATTCATAACTTCTAGCAATGGAAGATTCAACGATTCTTGTAATGTTTTGTAAAATTCTGCCAGAAGTTCATCTGGGCCTGGTGCCTTTCCATTATTTTGTTTCTTGAGTGCTTCAGTTAACTCCATCATTGTTATATTGCTTTCTAACATAGTTTCAATTTCTTTAGGTATCTGAGGTAAATTAGCATTCTGTAAGTGCTGTTTAACTCTTTCCTCACCAATATTCTCTTGCATATATAATTTCCCATAGAAGTCTCGAATGATTTCCTTCTTCTCTTTACTACCATAGCGAACTTGGCCTTGGTCATTTATTAATTGCAATATTTAATAAAATGACACTTTTGTATCATATTAATCTGTGGGTGACCTCATTAAATGACTATGTATGATTACAGAAATATATAGTTTTGTTCAGAATTAATCCATCACATTCAAACTGCTGTTACATAGTAGCCAATACACATTTTCCATCAATTAAAGTAATTCTGACCAAGCTTATATAATATTCAGAAGGATTTATCTAACATTTATTCAGTTGCCTCTTACAGCAAAAACCATGGTCTGCAAATTGCTTACAAGGAACAAAGAGGTCTGTTAGGGCTGTCCCAGTTTGGGCATTTAGGAAAGAAAGACTCTCAGTTCCATTTGTAGTAAAATGTATCCTTTTACTAAAGCCAAATGGTGTAAGCAAAGCCAATCTGAATATTCCTAAGTAAGCCCAGTGCTTTCCCCTTCTTCCAAACCCTCCCCGCTAGTCCTTTTATAAATGTACAATGGTAGTCAAACTAAATGTTTTGATAACAATCCTAAAGTTTGGCGCCTCTTTGTTGGGGGTTTGCATTCCATTCTCACACTTGTGTTTTTGAATTTGCCAGACTCTGTTTTGGTCTGGCACCTCTGGTTCCTATTATCCTGTCGCCCCCCTTCTATATCCCCTTACTCCTCCCTTTCTCTTTTTATGGCATGATGCTATTGAAGTGAAGCAGGGTTGAAGCAATGCAATGGCAGATCTGACAGGATCTCATTGTTTGAAGGTATCAATCAGGTGAAGGATATAAAAATTTCCCCAAAACATTGGATATACTATGGAGCACAGTGAAGGCAGTCATCAACAAGAGGAGAAAATATGGCACAATGACATTACCAAGAAATGAATGTCCCTTAAAAATTGATAAATAAAAACAAGAATCGGAGAGTGTTCCAAGAGACATATAGCAGCATTAAAAGAGCTGCGGGAATTACTGGCAAGTACTGATTGTAACAACAATCTCCCATATTCTTCAGATGTCTGTGAGATAAGGCAGCAAGATGGAAGCCTCTTGTTACAAAGAAACATATCCAAGGCTGGCTACATTATTTTGCAAAAACCTGACAAAAACACATTGGAAAATGTGTTATGGTCTGCTGACACCAAGGGTGAACTTTTGAGCCATAATTCCAAAAAGTTGTTTGGCACAAAAACAATTCTGCACATCACCAAAAGTACATTATACCCACAGCGAAGCATGGCATGGCAGCATTATGTTTTAAAGATGCTATTTTTCAGCTGGAACTGCTATAATCAAGTTTTCAAATGTCAGTAAATTTTGGCACAAAACCTTTAGGCCTTTTGCTAAAATGCTGAAGATGAAGACAAATGTCATCTTTCAACACAATAATGATCCAAAGCATACCTCTAAATCAATGAATGACTGGCTTCAACTAGAAGAAGATCAAAGTTGTAGAATGGCCCAGCCAGAGCCCAGAATCCAATTGACAGTCTAAGGGGGACCTGGAAAGGACTATGCACAGGAAATGCCCTGGCAATCTGATAGCTCTTTTGCAAGAAAGAGCAGGCAAAGATTCTGAAGCAAAATATGCCATACTGAAAGGCTCCTAGTCTAAAAGACTGAATGCTGTGATTAAAAACAAATGCCTCAACAAACCATTAGTTTAATGTCCCTATATTCAGCATCACTTGCATTTACCTAAATATATATATTTGAATTGCAACACCCTTGTTTGTCTGCAAAAATATAACCAAGAGATGCACATATATTGTATGTGTGTACATCCATATCTAGATATATATCCAACTATCTCAGGATTATGGAAGTATGCTGTATAACAAAAGTCAAAGTTAGAAACAAGTTTTTTTTCTCTGATTCATATCTCAGTAACAAAATCAAAAACATAATTACTTCCAGACTTTTAATCTGAACATTATGTAAAACTAGGAAACTTGCAAGAAAAAGCCTTAGCAATGGAATACAGATTTCCAAAAATGTACTTCTATAAAATTCTTGAATCATTTTGAAAAGACATATATCCGAATGATGATCAGAAGTACAACTGCTTGCAAATAAGTGTTTTACCACCCCTATATTTTTGATAAGTCGTAGCAACTGGCTTGCATCAATATGGATCATCTTCAGATACAAAATTCTGCTTTAATGACATTACATAGGGATGATATTTTTGAATTAAATATTTTGAAAGTAGAGTAGAAGGTAAATCATGATATTGCCTAAATTAAAAAAGCCTTAGTAAGTTTGATAATTAAATTTTTATATTAATGAAATGGAAAATTATTAATATAGAATAAAAAATAGTTGTGAATGAATTGGCAGTCATTCTGACAAGATGTAATTCAGATTAATATTTAGAGCAAAAAAACAAAGAGGCAACTTCATACCATCCTTTCCAAATTTAGGTAGACAGGAAAGCAAGCATGACTGTCAAATATTCCCATGTGTCAAGCTCAAACAGAAATCAAATTGCTAAAGTTTTCCTATTTTGCTGTTTTAAGATTAGCTTAATATAGCTATATTTTAAGAAGAAAGTTGTGTGTCATCGTTGGCATGCCTTCAAAATGCCAAAAGGTTTTTAATTAATGAAGTCAGTGAATGTAACAGAAAAAAAGAATGTGATACACCCTGCTTCATAATACTATATAGACACAAATGTACTGTAAGTATATTGTAAAAGAATAGTAAGATTAATATTAACCAAGTCTCTTCCATGCAATACATTATTGCTTAGTAACTATTTTATCATGTCAAACAGAAGTTAACTTACCCAAATAATCATTGTAAAGTGCTTGTTCTAAGTCTCCAAGCATTGTTATTATAACATCTTCATCAAGCTGTGCAGTCCCTTCACGTAAACAACCTTCCTCTTCCACCACCCAGTTTTGGCCAGTAATTTTTGACTTAAAGGGCACATCTTCTTCACCCAACTTGCTTGTCTCCCCTTGAACAGCTTCATCAACCGGGAATCCTCTGATCCTTTTGCATGAGGCTCTGGGTCCAACAGGTGGTAGTTCTTCCATTTCCCATGGTGACTTGTTGCTGGCATGGTAAAGGGAGTGTGCTGATTTTGACAGTGTTTTAGAAAGTAAGCCTCTACTCCCAAGCTCTGACTGATGAAGAACCTGGCTAGACTTGGAGGCACTGCCAAACCAGTTTTCTCTGCATGAAGACCTCTTTTTTTCGCCTTCATTTAGGAGAGTAAGATTAGTCAGAGATTTTTGTTTCTGGAGACAAGCACCTCTGTTTCTTGCATCCTTGCCTCTGAACACTGAAAGTTCAGCAGATCGTTGCATAGTTTTATCCAAAGGCTCAACACAAATTAGATTTCACATTTCTAGCTGCAGAGAAGGCAGGATCTTTCAGCAATAGAACTAACCTTTCAGCAGTACCCAGTTTACATGCCCTTATTCCTCCGGTGTCAAAAAAACACAGCATAAGCATTCCAGAGTGCAGGCTATTAAGACTAGACAGGCACAGTCATTTTGATTCTTTCCATGCTAAGCTAGTCTTTTCCAGTCCTGTTAATCTGCAATGTTATAATAATTTTAGAGGAATTTCTTTCAAGCAGAAGAGAGTTGCTTAAACAATCTACTCCAGCACAGAAATAAACATAAAAGGCGGTGATGTTTCCCTCTTATCATCCAATCATCATTCTCCTTTAGATTGATAGGACTGCATCACTCTCTGTGGCTGCTGTTTTCTGAAATCCAAAAGTAAACTGCAAGTGCCGATGACTGTCTTCTCCCAGGCTCCCTCACCAGATCATGACTGATTCCTGCATGCAGATCTTTACTTTGGATGGCTGATAATTGCAGCTAAGCACGTCAGGGCTCAAATTAACCAAGGAAGCAAAGCTCTGTGAAAGCTTCCCTGCATTTTAGTATTCAACGTGCATTCCCAGATCTATGGCTTTTCTCTGTAACTGCAGTGAATGCTGCTGGCTGCCATGGCAGCAAACAGCCTGGCAAATTAAAACAGAAGGACCCAGCCCTCTGCAATTCTACAAATCCTGAGTGTAAGGATACAGCATAAGCTAAATGGGATGAACACTTAACACCCTGTAATGCTTTCCTTCTTTCCTTCCTTCCTAAAGTTGAAGTGGCTCTGGAATCTTGCAATATACTGAACAAGTCTCTTCCTATAGTGTAATAGAGAATAAAGAAAAAGCAATATACCTTTATTTGGAAATGCTAGAAAGAGAAAACGACTTTGTTCCTTTTATACAGTAGAGCTTTTAATTTCTGATACAGTAGAGCTTTTAATTTCTAATAGTTTATTATGAAATAATTAGAACTGTTAAGAAAAAATAAGTTTTTTAAATCAGAGGGGGGGGATCAATGTTGGGTGAAACTGTCCCAAAGTAGAAATTTTCGGTAGGGGGGCAAAGTATACAGATTTGTGTAAAATACATATGCATAAAGGTACCTTAAGAAGAGACAATATACTTCTCTTTCAGCTAAAAACTGCATAGATATATATGAGATATGAAAGGATGCACATGTGATTTAAGATTACTTTTGATTAATCTTTAGCCCAAATTTAAAAATAAATCTTATCTAACAAGCTGAAATACATTTGTAACAGCCTCACTTATAGATATACAAACCTTCCAGAACAAAAATAATGCTAATAAAAATGTTCCTACAAATAAAAAAGTGATATAATGAATTTTTATTAACTTTTTGAAAAATTGCATAATTTCACCAAAAAAATGTTGGCTTTATCCCAAGGTGCATGTACATACCTAGCCTATAATATGAAGTGTGTACCAATTTCCTACCAAATCTCAGACCAGGTACAATTATAAATCTCTATTCTACTGAACATTCTAACTTGCTAGCTTCAGCCTTAAAATACCATTTAAACTTGCTTAAACCATGCTTTGCATTTTGATTAGTTCTGACTCTAATAATAAATTTCCCAATTTAAAGATATTAGATATAACGTGTGATCTTGGTATTTTCCAAAAAACATGACGGGAGAAGCAACATACCTATATTAATTTGCAATAATACAGAAAATCATGTATATAATTCATGGATAGTTTTTGTATTCATGTTATATAGTTTAGATGAAACAACTAGATTATGAATTAATTGCATTCAATCATAATTCATAAAATGCAATATATCTTCCAAAATGACAGTGGTTTTGGGATTTCTTCTTGCAGAGAATTTTAGAACATTTGAAGCAGCTATTCTGCTTCAAATCTTACTCTATTTAGACTATAACTTTTGTTCTGTTACCCAGATAAGGTCTTAAATAAAATATATGACTCAATGGAGCATGTTGCTTCTGTCAAGATATATGAACTATTGCAAATATTTTTTAAAAAATTAAATTTTATAGATCCTCATCAAGCATTCTATCCATCTGCAGTATAAAGGCACAATTAGGGCTCCATCTGGCAAGTATAAAAGATAGAAATGTGTAATTAACCAAAACTTGTTTTTTGGGGGGTAATTTATAACACAAATTATATATTGTTTTGAAAAATATATATGACTGAGTTGACCACTAAATATCTAAAATTTGCAAATGTATTTCAAGGTACTTATATATTACTGGAATATTGCCTTTAATCAAAAATAGTGCTATACACACACACACACACACACACACACACGTCTGGGTTGAATAAATAATAGCTAAATCCACAACATTGTAGCATATTTTCTCAAATAAGAGAATATAACTGCATAGCATAATATTTCAATAGACACTCATTTATAGTAGATAGAAGTTGAGCACTGGTGCTGGCACAGTAATAAATTAAAGAACTGAAGCAATAATGAATACAAATGCAAAACTTTTTAAAGAAAAAAAGCTCATCTTTCCAAGGTATAGAAGAAATTATTTTTGACGTTGGATTACAACATCATCCACACAAATATACATTTTTACTATCTGTTTGCCTGCCAGCCTTTCTCTCTCTCTTTCTGTCTCTCTGTCTCTCTCTCTCTCTTTCACTCTCTTTCACACACACACACACACAAACACACACACACACACACACACACACACACACACACACATATATATCAGGCTCATGAAAAAAAATCAAGGTCAATTAACCATGGGTGAATTTTGTGCAAAGCAGCAGGCAAAACAGTCAGTACTTTTCTTTATGTTTTAATGGGTTTCAGCTGCGGAATATACAGAGAGAAAAACAATGAAACTGTTCAATATATAAACTAAAAACAAAATGATAGCTTCCGTCCAATATTAATGTCTACTAACAGAGCATGTAAATGTCATAGCACCAGGGGTGGGATTCAACTGGTGGTACTACTGGTTCGATAACTACGTTTTGCGCCGGCGCATTGTGCAACAAGGTCACATAGTGTAATAAGATTGGGACTGGGTTAGGGACTTCTGTCCTCACTGTGAATTGTGTTGGGCGGGGGAGTGCATGAAGGAAGGTTCAGCCAATCTCATTGTACTCATGTTGTACTTTGACAATAAAGGTAGCAATAAGATCCACCAAAATATAATTGTGCTAGACATATTGAATTCCTCTTTTTTTCAAATTTCATTCTTATATATGTCACTGAAAATAACATTGGCTTGAAATCCTAATGTATTAGCATACTAGTATATGCAGACATATTAATAAAACTACCTACTTGAAGACACAAAATATTTTAATGATTTTTTTTAATTAAATCCATATAAAAAGGCCAAGCAGATTTCCATGGAAACTCACAAACACAGTTTGAAGGTAATAGCTCCTCTTGCTAATTTCTGTCTTGAAATCTACTGTTTAGTTTCCTCTAATTCTTGTACAATATAAAAGGAATAACATCCTAGTTTTTCACAGTACAAATTATTAAAATCTATTGTGTTCATGTGTAGTGACTTTTTAAAACAAAGAGTCAAAGGTAATTTAGCCCCTGCTCATATAGCAGTTTCTCATTTTTTGATAATTCTGTATTTTTTTCTGCAGAATTCTTTTTATAATTGTGCAAATAAAAATACAGAGACTCAGTTCTAGAAAGCATATCTGCCTGATTTAGGTGAAAGTCTTCACCTGTGCCACTATGCTACTACTTCTCCAAATTTCAGTTGCAACATATGGAAGTAATATCTCATACTGAGTTCTCAACCTACGGGCCACAGCACACTACTGGTCCATGGCTTATTCACAACCAGGCTGTGTGTGTGGCTGGTTGGTGCAAGTGCATGTGTGTGGGTGTGGGTGCACATAGCCCCACTAGCACCAGCATTGCGGATGCTCCCAGCCCCACTCATGCAAGCAACAGGTGCTCACAAATGCGCCTGCCTCCATCCTCTCTTTTCCTTTCCCCCCTGCTTTGGGTCTCCAACCTAGAAAGGTTGGAGAACTCTGACTTAGCGGATTAAATATTTGCAAGCAAGCCACAAAGCTCAGAGAGCATCAAGAATTCCACAGACCACACGAATGTCCCAGGAAGTAGAGATAATTTATAAGACGCAAAAAAACAATGGTTTGGAAAATGATGAGAATTTTTAATCCTATACATTACTATAAAGTTGGAAAGTAATTATATTAATGTAATTGTTTCAGACATCTATTCTGAAGAATTTTTCTTCAAGAAATAATATCAAAGTGGATTTATATTATTGAAATTAATGATTAGTTGTTGCTTACATTGTCCTTCATTTAATCCTTTGTCCATAAAACTGTGCAACATTTAAGCAGTTAGATGGAAGGAAATAGAATTTTAGTTTTAAATTGGTCTTTGTCCCTGACAATTTTAATTATGATCTGATTAATTGTATGGGAATCAATTTCTTATCTTTTTAAAAGGGTAAAAACAAACAATACAATGAAAAAGTCAAGAGTGTTATGATAATTTTGGATTATTTTTAAGCCATGCAGCTGAAGCCAAAATTATAGAGGAACGGCATTACAGGTAGTTCTCAACTTACAACAGTTTATTTATTGACCAAAGTTACAATGGCATTGAAAAAAGTGATTTATGACTGTCTTTCACATTTATGTCTGTTGCAGCATCCCTATGTTCACATGATCAACACTCGCATGCTTGGCAACCGGTCCATGTTTATGATGGTTGCAATGTCCTGAAATCATGTGATTAACTTTTACAACCTTCTGATAAGCAAAGTCAATGGGAAAATGAGATTCAATTAATAATGAAGTTACTAATTTAATACCTTCAATGATCCACTTAACAATTGTGGCAATAAAGTTCATAAAATGGGGCAAAACTTACTTAACAAATGTCTCATTTAACAACATAAATATTTGGACTCTATTTAAGAATGGCCATAATAATTCAGAAATATATCACTATTAAGCAATGATTATATATTACTCACCAGATATTTCCTCGAGACATTGCTTGGCAGTTTTACTGTATGCCAAATCCAATTTTGTAGGACTGATACAAGAGTCAGAAGATGGGATAGAAGAGCTATCATTTTCCGAATGAGCTCTGGAATTAAAGAGATGGGAGGTAATGTCTATAACTTCATAACAGTGATGACTTATAATTCAGCATATGTGTTCAAAAATAGAAATATCATTAGCACTTCTTTCATATTCATATGGTGGAAATAAAGAAAATATACCACTAAGGTGTATTTGATTAGATTAATTCAGTCAAGGTGTCAAAGACAAAATATTTCTAACATCTTTCATTTCAAGACAGGAAATGAGACAGAGGAAAGATAAGTAAATCAAGCCACTGCTTAACCACAACTAGGCATTTATGTATTCCAAATTATTTATTCTAGGAATTATATTACTAAAAATAATATCAAACAGAAAAACCGCAATATGTTGCTAGTTAAGACTAACAGTGAAATGGGGCATATATTGCAAATAACAACTAAGATATGATGGTTAGTAGACTGTTATCAATGGTAGAAAAAAATAAAGAGTTGCAGTTGATGGGAAGTGTAATTTCATATATCTAAAGAAGTCACTTCTTCTGACAGATGCCTTTGAAGCTTGCAACCACTGAATACATTTTCATTACAACTATTATATAGGATTACACTAACCAGTAGGAGTGCCTTTAGACAGTATTACACAAATGTGTGTTTTAACAAAATGCTATCAAGGTCACAAACATTTTATTAGACAGCTAATTCTAACCATAGTTTTCCTCTGAAAAATTGAAAATATGAATTAAATATCTAAACAATAAATACTGTGATCCCAGATTCACAACTGTGCTAAACTGTATCAACTGACTCATGAAGACAGTACCCAATAACCCGGAATGAGTTAAAATTACAAGAAAGAAAGTACTTTCCTTCAATTCTCCTTGGGCATTACTTATATTAATTCAAAATAATTTGAATTTATCTTTTCACAAAACAGATTTTACCTCTGTTCACATGAGGTCAGTTTATTTCCAAAAAAAAAGAAATTTCATCATTTTAAATTTTTTAAAAATAACATTCAACCAACTAGAGGGCACCTTGGAAAGCTTTGTTAAAAACATGTCTTTTGCAAAATAACAACCTGTCAATTCTGCTATATTTATGACTTCCAGGTTGCTTATCTAATGTTTTTCTTTTTCAAAAACAGTCTGCAAAGGGTGGGAAAGCATAGTTCTGAGCCATATACACGATCCTGCAGTCTCCAAGAAAATATGCAGCAGATATTTTCTCTCATGTTTAGTTTTAGCATCTGCTTGCATTGTATCAGGCAGTATGTGAAGCAAAAATTGTGGTTCAGATGGAACATTAAGGTTGGCATCATGCTCTAAGCATGAGCTTGGCTAACAGACTCAAACGATTCATTTTGCTCTTCCTTTACATATCCTGTCATAAATGAATCAATGTCATTTTCTGATAAGTTTTGAACCAGGAATCCAGTGATTTAAAAAGAAACACACATGTTCATTTGTACTTTATTAAGCAATTGGGATTGTTAGGGATACACCCTAGCAGAATCTGCACGGCAGTCAGGCAGGCAGGCAAAATATGTGAGATAAACGTTTTTGTAGCTTACACTCAGTAAAACAGATACACAGTGCTAATTAAACAGTTTATTCCGGTAAGAGTTATAGCATAGTCAAAACAGTCCATATATCATTCACTAATTCAGTCCGTCCAGGGATTATTCAGTTGCAAATGCCAGTGTCGAAAAAGAGAGGTCAGTAAACTTACAAATATCAGTCCAGTAATATATCTCCTTGCAGTAGAGATATGAAAAACTCCTCTCTTCCTTCAGCAACTCAGCAGTAGGGGAAAACACGCAGTTAACAAACCATCAATCCATGCAATCCAGTAATTGTCAGGGAATCGTCAGCAATTGTCAGGTTCTCTTGCTCCCTCTTATGGTGGTTTCACACCGCACCCAAAATTACATGCTTTGCAGTTTTAAAGTGACACACACTTAAACTTACAATCATAGTTTATATATATTATTTTACCCAAACTACGTTAGGTAACCTATGTTATTCCTAACATTCTCCCCTTTTGGGTAATATAATAATATATATATATCTATTTACAACCTTAACCCAGTCATCACAACTCTCTTTGTGTTTCACTGCACCTTGGGCTTTAGTAAACTGATCAGCAATATTTTGTTCAGTCATACAATATTCCAATCTTATTAAACCATCCTTTACAGATTGTCTTACATTCAGATATCTAAGATCTGTATGCTTAGATCTCATTTTTACAGCAATATTTGTAGCCATCCGTATGGCTGCTTGATTGTCCTCATACACAACAATGGAATCATTAACAGTTAGTCCCATATCCAACAACAACTGTTTATACAGAATTAAATCAGTACATAATAAGGATAAACATGAAAATTCTGCTTCCATTGTGGACATACTTATGTGTTGCTGTCTAATTGACCTCCAACCAATCAATGCTTTTCCTAATAGTATAGCCATTCCTGAAGTTGATTTCCTAGTGTTTATATCTGTTGCAAAACTTGCATCAGCATATGCACTTAAAATCAAATCATCTTTTGGCTCCAAATATAATGCATAGTGCATTGTCCTTTTAAGATATCTTAAGATACGTTTTGCTGCTTGCCAGTGTCGTTCAGCGGGTTCAGCATTGAATCGAGCCAATTGATTAATGCTATAGGCAATATCTGGCCTTGACCAATTACTAATGTACAATAGACTACCAATTAGCGACTGATAGATAGTCTTATCGAATTTTGAACTCTGAGCATCAGTGCGGCAAAATTCCTGACTCATTGGAGTTTTTGCTGGTTTACAAAGTTCCATCTTATATGTTTTTAGTAATTGATAAATCTTATCCTCTTGAGATATCTTATAGCCACCATTGGTTTTATTTATTGTCAATCCTAAAAACTGTTTTATCTCTCCTAGTTGCTTTAATTTTATCCTCTTACCTAATAATAATATTATTTCAGTAGCTTCATTATTAGTTTTTGTAATTAAAGCAATATCATCTGTAAACAACAATAATAATGACACTATTCCATTTGTCTCTCTTTTAAATAAACATGGATCAGCTAAACCTGCTTCAAACCCTATATTGTTTAACTCCTTAACAATATATTGGTTCCATTCGTAACCAGATTGTTTCAATCCATAGAGACTCTTTTTAAGTTTCCAACAGTCATTATTAGTTTTATCATCCTTAATACCTACAGGTTTCTTTAGGTATATAGTGTGCTGCAATGGCGCATGCAGATAGGCAGTTTCTACATCTAAATGATTTATGATATAGTTTTTCTTAGCTGCCCACACTAAAGCTGCTCTCAAGGTTGTTGCTTTTAGACTTGGTGCAAACACTTCATCATAATCACATGCAGTTTGATTAAATCCTTGAGCTACCAACCTAGCCTTGTCCCATATTTACCTGTTTTTAATTTAAATATCCATTTGCATCCAATGGACTTTTCACCTGGAGGTAATTTAGCATTCTCATAGACTCCCATCTGTTTTAATGAATTCAGTTCCTTTTGCATTGCTGTATGCCAGTTCTCTTGATCCTTCGCAGGATACATTTTTAGTTCTTCCACAGTAGTTGGAATTTTACTAACTTGGCAAACTACACTTGCTTGGTACCTATCAGGTGGTCTACTTTCACGTGTTGACCTTCTAGGTAGTACAGGGCTTACAGGTGGACTTTTATCTATCACCTGTTCCTGGTTATCTATTTCTTCTTGTTCACTTATTTCTTCTTGTTTTGGTCCTATTTGCTCTTCCTTTACTTCCTCTTTAATTGGACTTTTCTTATTACTGATATGGTGGTTTGGTCTTTTGTAGGTTTCTATAATTACATCTTTATTCGAATCTTGCTCCAGTTTTTCCCATCCTACATGTTCCAGGAATTGTGCACTAGCACTACAGTAAATTCTAGTTGTACCCTCTTCCCAGAACCTGTAAGATTTATGGTTAGATTCATAACCTACAAAAAATAATCTTTTAGCCCTATGCTGTCCCTTATGTCTCAGTTGTGTAGGAATATGCACCCAGGCTGGTGCTCCAAATGTGTGCATGTAGCTTAGGTCAGGTTTTCTACCATGCCACCGTGTGAATGGTAATTCACCTGTTGTTGAGTTAACAACATTATTCAATATATGATTACCACACATTATTGCTTCTCCCCACAAATTTTCAGGTAATCCTGAATCCGATAACATGGTACGAGCCATTGCCTGTAGTGTTTGGCCTCGTCTTTCTATAAAGGAATTATGTTGTGGCCTATATGGTGCAGACTTTTTATGTTCTACACCTGCCATCTTCAGTCTATTTTGGAATTTATTATTTATAAATTCCGTACCATTATCAGTTACAAGAGTTACTAGTTTCCTTTTAGTTTTTCTTTCTGCAAACTTCAACCAATTAAAGAAATTCTGATATGTTTACGTTTTACTCTTCATTAAATAACAGAAACCATATCTAGAATAATGATCCATTATACTTAATATATAACGAGCACCTCCCACACTTGGTTTTTTAGGACCTATAATATCAGCAAATATGACCTCTAGAGGCTCTTTAGTTTTAAATCCATTAATTCTATTTGCTGGTATTACCTTGCTTTTTTCTTGACTGCAAGCATTGCAGTGCAAATACTTACTGCAAGGCTTCAGTTTTATACCTTTAGACAGTTCAACCGTTTGCTTGAGCATTTTAAAATTTATATGCCCTAAACGTCTGTGTAACAAATGTATGCATTCATCATGAGGTTTAACGTTATTATACACTGTGTTAGCCACCTCTAATTGATTATCATTTAACACATACAATTCACCTTTTAAAGTTGCAGTCACTTTTTTACCTTCCTTTTCTATTATGCAGTTTTCTCCCCTAAAGGTAACTACATAACCTAGTTTAATCAAAACTCTAACCGAAAGCAAATTAAACTTAAGTTGTGGTACATATAACATTTTTACATTTTCTTGTATGCAAGAACAATATGAAGTACCTTCAGCTTTTGCTTTCAGTTTCCAACCATTAGCTAACGATATCTGCTGTGAACTCGTGGACATCTTAATAAATCTTTTCTTATCTTTTGTTATGCAGTGCGATGCTCCACTATCTACAACCCAAAAATTATTATTGTTCACAGTTTTGTTGCTATACATGGCTAGCTCTAAGCATTTTTTATCCTTTTGATGCCTTTTTGCATTCTGGCTGACATTTTGGCGTTTTTCTTTCTTGCAGAATCTAGCCAAATGTCCTTTTCTTCCACAATTAAAACATTTTCTAATTGTGTAGGCTGACGAAGATAATTCCTCTTCTTGTGGTTGTTCCCTTCTGAGTTGATCCCTTTCAAGCCTTCTCCTGGCTTCTTCAATTAATCTGCCAGTAATGTCAGTTAATGTGAGGTTATCTTTTGGCAGAACTTCCAGCAAAGTTACATAGTCGTCATAGCTCTCATCTAATGAAGACAAAATTATATAAACCTGATGTAATTCAGTGAAGATAAGCTCTTTTTCATGCAGCTCCTGAAAAATCCTCTTCATAGTGTTTATATGAGTCAACATGTCTCCATTCTTTTGAAGATATGTTCTGAACAGCTTCCGTGTAAGATTTATATGTGCTCCTACACTGTCTCGAACATAAATCTTCTTTAAATTCTCCCAGCACTTAGCAGCTGTTTCTTCTCCACGAATATGGACAAGCTGCTGGTCACAGAGTGTCAGTCCTATTATACAGAGAGCTTGCTCATTCTTCAGTTTATATTCTTGTATTTTCTGGGCATCATCTTCATCCTCCGGATCCCAAGCATCTACCTCTGGTGGGTTTTGAATTATACTCCACAAACCTTCTCTGCGTAGAAGTAGGCTGCATTTCATAGACCATGAAACATAGTTTGTTCCATCCAGTTTAGATATTAGAGACAAATTTGGTAAATTGACTTGTGCCATCTTCTCTCTGGATATTAAACTATAATTAATAAAACACAGCTGTCTGTTTACAGTATTGTGTAACTACACTAACTCCCACTTTATATAAGCCTGTTATATCCTGGTTAGCCTGACTGTGCAGCTGGGCCCATAACCAGTGTTAGGGATACACCCTAGCAGAATCTGCACGGCAGTCAGGCAGGCAGGCAAAATATGTGAGATAAACGTTTTTGTAGCTTACACTCAGTAAAACAGATACACAGTGCTAATTAAACAGTTTATTCCGGTAAGAGTTATAGCATAGTCAAAACAGTCCATATATCATTCACTAATTCAGTCCGTCCAGGGATTATTCAGTTGCAAATGCCAGTGTCGAAAAAGAGAGGTCAGTAAACTTACAAATATCAGTCCAGTAATATATCTCCTTGCAGTAGAGATATGAAGAACTCAAAAACTCCTCTCTTCCTTCAGCAACTCAGCAGTAGGGGAAAACACGCAGTTAACAAACCATCAATCCATGCAATCCAGTAATTGTCAGGGAATCGTCAGCAATTGTCAGGTTCTCTTGCTCCCTCTTATGGTGGTTTCACACCGCACCCAAAATTACATGCTTTGCAGTTTTAAAGTGACACACACTTAAACTTACAATCATAGTTTATATATATTATTTTACCCAAACTACGTTAGGTAACCTATGTTATTCCTAACAGGGATATGTCACAATTGGGCGAATTTGGGCACAATATATTCAAAGTCCCCCCACCCCCCTTCTGCTTTTTTAATGTGAAGCATGACGAAATATTATTGTGCAAGGATGACTTTATTAGGCAATTGGGATATGTCACAATTGGGCGAATTTGGGCACAATATATTCAAAGTCCCCCCCCCTTCTGCTTTCCTAATGTGAAGCATGACGAAATATTATTGTGCAAGGATGACTTCATTTAACAGATTTGTGGGTTAATGTAAGTTTTAAATGTTATTATTGTCTAGTTCTTTATAATGTTGCATCCCAATTAAGTATTACGAATCTGAACACTCAATAAAACTCAGCTGTATTTCCCAATGAATAACTAACCAGAAACTCTCTTGTGTTGGTAGATAAAAAAATCTATCATGATTTTTTATGAGTGTCTGTTCTATTTTGCTTTTCTTGTTTTTTTTAACTTTGCTCATTTTCTTTTTTAACATTTTCTTTTAACTTCTTTTTTAACCATCAAATCAAAATTCTCATTACTCCTTTTACCTAGTTACTACTTTGACATATTATATTCCTGGGACATATTATGTAGTCTGTCCCCTATTTACTTCCATAAGTTAATGATTATTATTGCTAAATGATGCTCACTGATTGAGCAAGAACCTGGCTTTATATTTCTATTCTGAAAATCCATTATTAAACAATCTTTCTCACAAATATATCTTACCCATTGCTCTCATATTCCAAAAGTCTTGTTGTTAACATGTGTTGCAGCTTTCTGGGATTTCAAAGCTTCAATAAGATTGGATAGGGGTTTTTTTTGTGTTCACAAATGTACATCACTATAAAACATAGTTTATATAATATAACAATAAAGAATATTAGGAAAATTGGAACTGAAATCATTTACTTACAGATGAGTTAAGAAGTTAGGATGGGGAATTCAAAAAGAAAAGCATTCCTTGATTATTTTCTTAGTTTTTTAAAATTTGTGTTTCCATTTACTATATCCTAAATCTGTACATCTTTACAGCATATACAATTTAAGATAAATATTTTAACCAAAAAATATATAGGGAAATAATTTATCCTGTTTTGCTGAGAATCCTAGCTTTGAGGGCAGAGTTTGGCATGTTGCCACTTTAATTTCGCAGCAATGACTACAAGTGACACAAACTGTTAAATTTACTAGCATGCTGATGTCTCTAATTTGCCATTTTAGGGATAGAACAGCTTGCAGTAAGCTCAGAATTACAGAACTTGTGTGTCAACTATATATCAAAAGTCACAGAAGTTATAGTGAGTCTTGAAAGGAGATAAAGTAGATTTATGCAGGAAAAAAAATAGATAATTAAACATCAATCAAAATGGCATAGCTCACTGGTACCTTCCATCTTTTCAGTACTTGCATTGACAATTGAGCAATATGAACCAATTCCTGAGTTCAGTGTGGAACATTTCACTTAAATAGCACACATGTTTTTTTCAGGGTTATTGGCTATGTCAGTTTGAACCATCTGAGCACATAAATATCTATAAAATCAAACTGTGTCCTTTAATGAATAGACATTTCTTTCCATTTCAAATTCAATCTAGAATACAGGAAAAATATCAAAGGAGAAAAATCCAACTTTTTTTCCAATTTACTGGAAAAAGCAGCAAATCAAGATAAAAAAAGCAGCAAATTTATAGAATTGTAGGCCTTCCAGCAGTGGATGAAATGACTTTGTGCCATTTACACAAAGTAGCATAATCAATAATAATTTATATCAAGAATTCTGGTTACTATCAATCTCTCTAATTCTTTAATTGGCATACACAAGCAGCTGTTTTATATACTTTGATAAAGGGTGGCTTCTTAAATGAATTTTCAGATAATTTAGTTTCTGACAGTAAAACTATATCAGCATGGTTGCTTATTTGAAGTACAAAAACATGAATTATCAATGATCACTCATTCTCATAAATTAACAATCTAATTTTCAGCCTTATATGTGACAATAGTGTTAGAGTCTAGAAACACCTTTAAAAAATGTCATGGAGTCTGGAATAGTATTTTCACAGCCCGAACACCTATAATAGCATCATGTTATTTTAGCACAGAATAGAAAAATATAGGACATAAAATTGGTAAAATGTTGAGGTAATTTCAATAGACATATACTGGGAAAAATTCAAAATCCAGCATTAGCAAAAAAAAAAAAAATACTGGAAAGATATAGGGAAATTGTTTTCAAAATTATCTACTTCATGAGTTTCTTCTATTTAAAAAATGAAGCACGTACTGGAGCATTTCCTTGGGGGAAAAAATTCATAGCAATGACAGCAGAATGCAAGTGCTCACATTTTTCATAGCCTAAAAGAAGCCAAGAGTCTTCACTGCTATTTTTTATCTTAATGAAACTATTGCTAATTATGTCAAAATCTGTGACCCAACTTTTATTTGAAAAAAGCCTGTGATTTTAATTCTTGTTGACAAATATGTTATTTATTTAAATTCTGAGAATTATAAAAATCCTGACATAGCGCCTGTTCCTCCATACTTACATGGGATGCATAAATCCAAATGTAAATACAGTTTTAATGATATGTAAATGATGTTGGATCATTTACATATCATTAAAATCTTTCTTAAGATTTGTTTTCTTAAGGCTGACTGTCTACTGGTCATGATAGTTACAGACTAAAACTCATTGTCTTTGACTTATTGAGGAGCACAATTCTGAGGATATAATCCAATGAAACTCCATTGACAGATTTCCTATAGTCATCTAATTGGCCATTCCAAGAACAGAATAGGGATCTAAATAGATTTTAATTATATATAGCTTTTTCCTCTTTTCAGGAAGATGTTAGAATATACTCCATAATAAATAAAGCACTTCAGTCCTTTATGGTTGGTTGATATTTGTGCCAATTTTCAGCATTAACATAACATGCAGATGACATAACTGTTATCATTAGTTCAAATGACATAAATTGCTATAGTGATATTTTCCTGTTTAATGGATATTCTATATCTATATATTAAGGCAAATTGTCAGTTAAAATAGAGTTTTACAATATGCAATTTTAGAAAGCATGGGAAACATAAATACATATTTATTAGATTTTTAAAATTTTAATATGTTGTTTATTCTATGAAATGACCATATTTTTGCTCTGCACGTAGGTTTATTATTACCTTCTATCATGACAGCAAAAACAAATCTTAGGTGGGAAATGTAAATTATTGAATTATTGCTTGCAAAATTGATGAAAGTCCCTAATCAAAATCAGATTAAATCAAGCAAACACTGGCCTTCAATAATACAGAGGGTTCACACTAGAAGATACTTTCTCCAAGTTTATCCAGAAACGGCTATGTCATTTTAAATTCCACTATTGATGCTACAGAAGGAGACTAACTAGTTGCATAGAGTCCACATGTAGGCAAAATGCTAAAATAATTTAGCAATTGTAATATTTTATTACTGTAAGATCATGAGCCTTGGTGGCACAGTGGTTAGAGTGCTGTACTGCAGGCCACTTCTGCAGACTATCGGCTGCCTACAATTTGGCAGTTCAAATCCCACCAGGCTCAAGGTTGACTCAGTCTTCCATCCTTCCGAGGTGGGTAAAATGAAGACCCAGATTGTTGGGCGCAATATGTTGACTCTGTAAAACTGCTTAGAGAGGACTGGAAAGCACTATAAAGCAGTATATAAATCGCAGTGCAATTGTTATAAATAATAATTAAGGTGAAATCAGTACAAGTAATATAGGTAATATTGGAAGTAATACAACATTATAATTGTTAACATTGTTGAGATGGGAAAAGAAAATGTGACAGCCTTTTCATAAACATATTTGATAAATATATCAGCAGAAAAAACAAATCCAGCAACACAAGCTTCAAGTCCATTGTGCTAATTAAATTGCTTAGGAAGATGTCTCCACATGATCCATTTTACATTTTTCCACTATTTCAAGTATTTATGTGTATGTATGTTTGTATGTATGTTTGTATATATATGTGTGTGTGTGTGTGTGGTGTACATATAGAATGTATGTATGTATGTATGTATGTATGTATGTGTGTGTCTATGTATGGTATTTAGGTTTCTTCGGGTATTTTCCCATGTTTTAATATTTGTGCTTTTTAAAAGCACAAATATTAAGACATGGGAAAATACCCGAAAAAACCTAAATACCATTCATATAAATACCCACAAAAACATAAGAAAACACACATATATATACGTGTGTGTGTGTGTGTGTGCAGGTCTTGGCGTGTTCGGGTCTTTTCCCATGTAAGATTGAGAGTAGCTTGGCGACGTTTTGACGAGGTCCCACTCGCCATCTTCAGGCTGGTGCTTTCAGCTTCGTGCTTGTGTGAGCAAAGCGTGATCTGAGCTGCCGTCTCTCTATAAATACTGGTGGGGAAGTTGGCTGTGTTGTCATTTCTTGATTGGTTGATGGAGTTGATGCTTGCAGATTGGCTGGCTTTTTTGTAAGAACAAGTGTGGCTGAGGTATTGTCTGTGTGTCTATCAGCCTCCTGTGTTGTAACGACCTGGGTAATGGGCTGTGTGATGACCTACTGAGTTCTATTGTTTTGACATCCTGGGTCTTATGCTGTAATCTCCTGGGTTGTAATGACCTGGGTCATGGGCTGTGTGATGACCTTCTGAGTTCTATTGTTGTGACATCCTGGGTCTCGTGCTGTAATCTCCTGGGTCATTGGCTGTGTTGTAACATCCTGAGGTTTTGTGGTGTAGCGTCCTGAGTTCCGTGATGTGATATCCTGAGCGGGTGGCTATGATGTGACGTCCCAGGTTTTGGTTTGGTTCTGAGTCTGAGGCCTGGCTGTGTGTTCATGGTGTGTGTCCGTTTGCTTGGTTTGGGAGTCGGGGTGTGTGGCAGCTGGTGATGCAGCTGTGGTCTGGTTTCTGGACGGTGGTTGCCTTTCATCTATGAGGATGTCACAATAGAACTCAGAAGGTCATCACACAGCCCATGACCCAGGTCATTACAACCCAGGAGATTACAGTACAAGATCCAGGATGTCAAAACAATAGAACTCAGAAGGTCATCACACAGCCCATTACCCAGGCTGATAGACACACAGCCAATACCTCAACCACATATGTTCTTAGAAAAAAGCCAGTCAATCTGCAAACATCAACTCCATCAACCAATCAAGAAATGACAACACAGCCAACCTCCCCACCAGTATTTATAGAGAAATGGCAGCTCAGATCACGCTTTGCTTGCACAAGCATGAAGCCAAAAGCACCAGCCTGAAGATGGTGAGCGGGACCTCATCGAAACATCACCAAGTACTCTCAATCTTACACAGGAAAAGACCCAAACACGCCAAGACCTGCATACCTGTACCCATGAAAATCTACGAAAACACACACACACACACACACCTATATTCTACTATCTATCATCTATCTATCTATCATCTATCTATCTATTATCTATCTATCTATCTATCTATCTATCTATCTATCATTAAAGACAAGAATGATAAAGTGTGAGTAAATCCAACTTACCTATAAATAAATGGTGCTACAGTGGCTGTATTGGGATGGCTGTATTGTTGCTGCTGAGGAAGATGGACAATACTACTTCCTGGGACATGCCCACTGGCTGCAGCCATTGAAGGAGAAGAAAATGATGTACTACTAGCCTCTTTTCCTTCAGAAGATGAGAGACTGGAAGGAACATAGATTTTCTCATTCCCTTGGGATTTTGCCATAGTTGAGGAGTGGTTTCCTTTTGCATTCCTCAGTTTTTCTGTCTCTTTACTTCCTGAAGATACTAGTGAACTATTCTGCTTTGATGTAGGTACTTTTGAACCAGGTTTTGGAATACCACTAGATGAAGGAATTAAACTTTCTTTCTTGGCTGAAGTTGCTTTGCTCCCCTTGGGAATCAGGCTTGCAATTTTTGAGGTCTTTTTGGTGGGTGTCTCAGGCATCTGTTCCTTTTCATCCTTTGCCACCTTTTCAGTGCAAACTTTATTTTTATCTTTGTTCTTTTCTTCTTTATCTTTTGGCTGCAGCAAAGACTTTTTATTGCTGATATTTTTGCTTCCAGTTTTCGGAGGAGTTAATTTAGGGGATATTTTGGTGCTGTTGGTGGTAAATCCAGCAGTACTGAGCCCACCACTGAAGCCATCCACTTCAACACACTCTAAAAAAGCTTCATCATCCTTTCCACTGTTAGCAGGACCTGAATTTGATGATGACAGAGGGGGCCGTAAAACAGTCCGAGCATTAACCAGTTTGAATTTCTCTAACATGGATTTCTGCCCAGACGAAGGTGTTTTAGGAGCTTCAGAAAGAGGTGGCTTTAGCCTGTCTGCAGGTGGTGTAGGTGAGGTTTCAGGGCTCTGCTGCTTCACAGACAGCATGGTAGAGGTGGCACTGTGTTTCACATTCATTGATTTGCTGCGCCAAGGCTTGCTGGCACTTGGAGAGGGGATGGCAGAGACCAGCTGCTGCCCAGTGGTGGTGGGATGCTGTACATTTCCATTTATACCTGCAGATGGGTGAGGACCTTTGGGTGATTCTAGTTGGTAAGAGAGAGAAAGTACAAAGCATACTCAGTGTGCTAGTAACAAAACCTGCCCATGCAAGTAAATAACTGAATAACTGAAACAATAGTAGTATTCCAAAGACCCTATTAATGACTAAAATCATAAGTTAGTGCCAAATCTATACAATCTATAGAATTAACATTATAAGTTGCCCTCTTATTTAGGATGTGAGAAGCAAGTGGGTCTTCTGCTGATGCCAGCCATATCTACCTGCACTTCTGTGTTTACCAAATCAGACCCAATGATTTGCTATAGTACTCTTAATGAACTATCAAATTTGGGGAACTGTTGTAAAGGTTACTGTAGAAATCTTCCATCAAGCTGCATCAGCAGCCAAAGCTGGAAACAGTTTAATATAAAGATGACTAAAGCAATCTGACAAGAGATGGCCAGAACTAACAATAACAGCAAAAACAATGTCCACAAGAAAGGCATTTTAAAAACAATTTGGTCAATTTCAGTCTTTGAATCTACTATTTCTCAATAAAAAAGATTGAGCAATATGTTTCCATATGAGCATGGTTTTGTTTATTACTTAAAAACCAATCATTGTTAGTCAACGTAATATGTTTTTTGAGAGGTTTGGTGTGTATATATTTTACAGTTTTAATGTTTTAGTATTTTTAATATATATTGTTCTCTACTGCTAACCCAATTTCATCCCCAGTAACAGAAGGAATAACATAATGCTCATGAATATATAACATGTTCATTTTACATCTACAACATATACAATTAAAAAGTGAAATTAACAGTTATTTGGAAGAGGAAGTTATGGAAGTTATGGTATTACATGGAATCTGATTTGTACTACATCTCCACACATTCAGTTTACATGGTCATTATTTGCCAGGAAAGTGTTACAAATATTCAGTACAAGGATTTGTGCCAATGACGTAGATCAGAATAGAAGAGTACACGATTGCATTCAGAAAATGTTAATTTCAATTTATACTATCTGAACTAGAAGCTGAGATGTTGGAAAGTTCTATCCAGCACCCTTTTCCAATTTGACATTTTCCAGATAGGTGAGATTTCAATTACTGCAATTTCCAAACAAAATGGCAAATGAGACTCGAATATATCATATTCAATATAATGAAGTAATGCTGAATGGAGACTGAACTACACATTATACTTAATACATTGTTTGGTTTTCTACATGTAGTCATCATTTAGTAAGTGGCTTATATAGTGACCATTTGCAGATACAATAATGATGAAGAGATAACTTTGCATACAGTTGTTGCATTTATGACCTTTGCAGGTCTCTAAAGCAATGGAAAGGGAAGTAAGTTCATAAGCACAGCCACAATTTTACATAGTATGTAATAACTGAGTTGCTGGTCCCAACTGTGGCCATTAAATGAAAACTAACTCTATATTATTTTCACTATTCATGATATTAAAAAGTGGTAAACTTTTTTTAGATTAAAACAAAACTTTCATTGTGAACAAATTTATAATGGCATATTTAATTTTTATTTATGTGCTATTATTCACATAACTATTTTTATTTTTGTATTTTATGACAATTAGTTCTATCTCCAAGAACTAATTTCCACTCCTAGTCAAGCTTCAAAATCCTTTAAAGTCTCTGGTTGATTTCAGTACTGAGTATACATTTTCAAAGCCCAACAAGTTAGATTTGCTGATGAAACATACCACCAATCCCTCTAATTTGTGGCTATAATTGGATTTCACAGCAGAGCTAGTCTTCCCTCCTGTGAATGGTTTGGGAAACTACTGCAAATCTACATCTACAATATAGGATAGACTTGCTATTATGAGACTGATTTTTCCTAATGCTAATATTTTTTTTAAAAAAATCTGTTGCTATAAGGTTAAGCTGCATTCATCACAAATGATATAAAAAACAACATTCATAATATATTGAAATAATATAATTATTTTAAGGATTTTGTTAAAGACACAAAAATAAATAAAGACTCAATTATGGATAATTGTGCAAATTAATTTTCCTCTGAGCATTGTGTTCTTGATTCATTTTTAACTAGAAACTGATTAACTGTTTAAAATACAAATGAAGGCAAATATATTTTTTAAAAAACTCAAATTAATGGAGTATTAGTTGGCAATTAAAATCCAAATATATAATATCTAAAATATTAATAAGATTTCTTATCAGTAGCAGGTAAGTAGATTTCACAAACAAGTTGTCACAACTATGATTATATAAATAATAATTCTGTAGTCAATATATTTTTCTTGCTTATTAAGTCATTCATTCAATCTATATATTGTTGAAGGCCACCAAAATTCTCAGTGATACATAAGATACAGACATCCAGAATAAGAGTGAATAAGTGTGTGTGTGCATGTGTATGTATATGTGTATGTGTATATGGGTGTGTGTGTGTGCAACACTGCATACCTTCCAAGCAAATGACAATTGTGAAACAGTAATAGTTATTCTCCCAGGAAGAATTCTCAATAATACTATTATTTGAAGACATCTACTCCCACCTTGTGGTAAGCATAGTATGTGTTGTTTTAAAAATGTTGTATACTTAAAATTTCATGTTCCTTTACCTTGAAAATTAAGATTATTAGTTAGCATATTTTTATTAATATAATTCTATAAGTAATTGTGTTTAAAAGTGAAAGATATAGAATTTACCATAAGAAGGTAATATGTATCAGTATTTGCATATCAGTTAACACTGTTCACTGTTTATTGTTTAATATCATTCTATATAGGATAAAAAGGATATTTTCACAAAAAATGGTTTCTTGATTGACTAGTCAAGAAGCATTTATTTAGATTCAGACAATCATAGACAAAAACAAAAAAGTTTTGAATCTGATTTTCCATTGCCATAAACTGAAGGAATGTTATATTTATTCAGATAAGGTTGCTTCTCAACAGCAAAAATATTGAAGACAACTTTCAAATTTATGGATGTTATTTTATATTATTGAATAGTCACTTTTGATTTTTGGTTAAAATCAAGAATAGCATCTTGAATGTAATGTTACACACACTGCTTTTAGAATTAAAAAAACATAAGTCTTTCCTAAATTTCTCACTTTGAATATGTGAATAAATAATATATGAATAAAATACCATTTAACTTTTAAAGACTCATGATCATATCCAATTTTGATGTTTAAATCTAATTCTGAAGAATATTTCCATATATACAGTATTGGTATGAGGAGAACCAGAATAAAAATTCTGTGCCATGATGCAGTTTTCTTCAGATAGAATTGAGACATTACTTCAACACCTTATGATTACTCTGGGTCCCATTTTCAAAAAAATGAGTTTTCTGGTTCCCATATTTGAAACAGCCCATGTGGCTCTATGTATACTAATTTAAAGTTCTAGAAAGCTCAAGGCCAGGGCAATGGCAGGAATTGTGGAGGAATCTCCTTAGGCTTTTGGTTCAATAACACAATATCTATTAAGCACTCACCTTTTTCATTTCCATTTGCATATTGCGGAGGTTTGTTTTTGTCAATGCTATTAAAGCTCTGACTTCTTCGATTTAAATTGGAAGCTCCCTGGACTTTGGTACTGCTGCCTGCAGCTGGCACCCGTGAAGGCCCAGGAAGCCTAGAACAGTACAGTACAGAAATAAATGTGTTGCAGTTGCAAACATGTGTAAGGTAACATGGTTTCATAAAAATATTCATAGACCTGATTAACAACAACAACAAACATGCATCTGCTTCAAGGTTAGTTAGCTACTGCCATGGAGTTATCAATCTCAAAAGGTACAAATGGAGGATAGATGCTGTATAGAAGCACAAACACATAAGGACCCTTTTCATTTTCCATTCACAGTGCACATATGAGTCCCTGGATACTTCATATGCAATTCAATTTTTTTCATTTTTTTCTAAGATAATAAAAGTCAATCTTAGTGGAGAGTTTATTTGAGTAATCCTCTGTCTAAACCACTTCTTATATAAATGCTGGTATGACTGCAGAGTAATTATGATGGCAAAAACAACAAAGATAATTGTGGCATTGATAAATAATAAATATGTAAGCTTTAAGGCACCATAATACTCTTTGTTCTTTATCCTGTTTATAGATAGGTATTTGATAATGAGATTACTGATTTGTGTGGTTGAGAAGCTTTTGTCTGGAAATAAAAATCGCTGTATTAAAATGAACCATCCATCAAAGTTTCAGTCAAATATTGCATTTGTTGGTGTTTGCTGCCACCATCTGAAACTTCCTGGTTAGTAAAGTAAATAAAAATGCCACTGTCTACAAACTCACATTATGCAATGTATATTTTTCATGGCCCGGTTTAGTGATAAATGTAGAGATTTTGCAGCATCAATAGAATTTTACTAATATGTAAGTCAGATACTTTTGTTAAAAATGAAAATAAAAACCCCCTATCACCATTATCAATAACTGAAAGATAACACAGCATAAATAGAAAAAAACATACTTTTAATATTTCACTGTGTCTGCCTTTTAACTGTATCCTCTCCAGAAAACCCTGACCTTTTTCTACATAGAACTTATACATTATAAAAAATAGTCTTGCAACTGCTTATCTAATATTTCCATTTCATATTTGATTGCTATGATATAAACTGAAGTTTTATATGTCTGTGTTCAGCTTTTAGGAGAATATGTTCTGGTAGTCACTCTGAAGTTATTTTATCTATGCTTACAAGAAGAACAGATTGTTTCATTTCTAGAGTTTTTTTTAAAACCTATGAACACAATCTCCAACTACCAAGTCAATTATACTTAACTATGTTAAAATCCATGTGAAATATAAAATGTAAGGGCATTTTTCAAAAAATAGAAATTGAATAAATAAATATATTAACTCCATTATTTTATTCATAAAATCATTTTAAGCAACCAAGGAAATGCAAAGTTTAAAGCAAAAATAATTTACAAAAATGTATTTTTGATTAGAAGTTTACAAAATTCCCTTATACATGGACAAACTGCTAATTCCCAGACAGAACAAATTGTGAAGGAGACAAGAGAGTCCATAAGAAATGAGACTGAAAACCTACGACCACAGGTGCACAACAACTGCACTCTGGTATAGCTCATTTCATCTTAGCAACTCAGACAGAATGACTCAATCATGGACTACCAACTGATAGTTCATTGCCAGTAATGAACTGTTTTTCAAGGAATACACATAATCAACACAGACTGAACACGAAAGGAAGAACCAGGTGTCTTTCTTTAGAAAGTAAATGAACTGCAAGCAGTAATTCTAAATAAGAAAGCCACAAAACTGGAAACAGTGACAGGGTTATACGTTGACATCCAGACTATAAAGAGCTGTACCATTTACACTGAAAATATGTTCTGTTTCTAATCACTTTCACAGAAATTATGCTTACCCCCAAATACTTCATTTCATTTAAACCCTTTTAAGTGTCTTTGATATGCACTGGAAAAGCACAAATTGTTTTATTCTCGTACTTTTAATATTCCAGTATTTTTAATATTCAACATAAATACCATATCTACACAGATTGACAGGGATTCTTGAGTCAAGGAGTATTTCCTATTCCAGTTTAGACACTTCAGGATCTCAATCTGCTTTACTTGTATGAATTGTACTTTAGTGCAAAGCCAGAGTCTTTTTTAACAGTTCTTCCTTTATGTGAAAAATGATAATGGAAAATAAATTAGAAGACAGTTGTATACTTCTATTCCCAACCCCACAGACTGCTATATTATACACAGGTCTGGTTTCTTTGTTGTAGTGTTTCAGAATAAGTACTAGTTGTTATTGTTGTTTTTAGTCGGATAAGAACTCTACTAGTCAATTAACCAAATTTATTTTTTACTGAATATAATGGCTTGGTAGTAGGAGCACAATTGAACATACATAGTTTATTCAACAAACCAAGGTAAAAGAAAAAAAAACAATTATCTGAATTAATGCAATGTGAAAATGTGAAAACCCAACCACTGTGAACAGAATAGACAAGCCTAGAAATTAGACTAACAAGCAACCATCAGTTGCAAACAAGATTCTGAAGCACAGCTAAAATTATATTTCAAGCTTTTTACCAGCTGTTTTCCCTCCAAAGAAACTAGAGTACAACTTAAAATTCTAAAACCTTGACTTGAATGTAGCCAGTTAGGATGCAAAATCTAAACTTTGTTTGGTACATAAGATCAAATTACTGCATCCCAGACAATTGAATACCTTTCAATGAGAGGAGCTTATTCTCTATGTGGAAAATTGGTTCTAATCTAAATGTCTATTACTCCAAGCTAATACTCTTACTGCAGTGATTCAATACTTCTGAAGAACATAAAGGCCTCTTAGGTTAAACAAATGTAACCTTCAATTTAAATTGAATTAGAGCTTTTGAGTATAAATTGCCAATAGACACTGAACAACTCTTTTGAAATATTGATGTTACATTGCTAAGCTACATCATAAGGATTTCTCTACAACTATCCTACTGTAGATTCTTTACTGTAGTCATGGCCAGTTTTCTACTAATCAACAGAACATGCTGTAAAACCTACATCTGAAATATTATGATGAAATACCTTAATATCTATTGTGGCTCAGAGAATAAAAATGCCAGTGGGCAGTGACTCTACTAAGCATCACTAGCAAGCAATAAATTAGAGATGTTAACTGACCTAGAAAGCTTTTTTTGACTGGTTGCAATTCCACTGTGATTAGACTGAGTTGTATATCTGGCTGTCAGACTGCATGAGAAGAAACAGAGAAATTGAATTAAAGAATGTTGTTGAGTATGCATAAAAAGCACAAACTTACCACCAACTGATGAGTTAATGCAGAACATGGATAGAACATGAGTAGAAAGCAAACTGAAGAATCAAATGTAATGTTAATAGACAGAGTTTCTAAAATACAAATTATGTTGCTCTTCATATTATTTATAGAGAAACGTCCTCTCAAATGTTGTAATTGCTTTAAACACATCTGAAATCACTGCAGAATTCTCTACCTGGTCCACTTTTATGGTCAAATGATCCTTCAGTGTAGAACTCTATTGTTTATATAAATTGAAGATTAAAATATTTTAAAAGATACCCATTCAAAATCACTAATAGACCATGACTATTTCAGATCACTGAGAAGGTTATATAGCATTTTATGGCTACAGGCTGGGCATATTTTAGAAATGGCAAAGAATCAGTATGACTTTTACCCAGCAGCAGATAGTTATGAATCTTCATTATCATACTCTACAGATTATTTTCCAACTATTTAATAAATTTATTGAGTCGGAAGAAGCTATTCATCCTGTGCTCAATGTAGGAATCCAACTTAAAGCATCAAAAAGATATCCAAAGTCCACTATAGCATACTGTGCAAACAAACTTTGAGTACATTCGCTACATTTCTAAGCACTTGGTTCCACTGCCAAAGTGATCATACTGTTATAAAATAAACCAGTCATCCATAATAATCCAACTCTTACTGCTGTGGAAATATTCTTAGCCAAAGAGTAGAAGATTATTTGTTGTAAGCACATCTCATGCTAGCAACATGGCAAATAGTGAGATAGAAAGTTAAAGATGAAAATAGGTGCTGGACTAGGATTGACAAGAATGTAATAAAGCTAACTGAAAAGTGATGAAAAAGACAAGTGACATGACTTTGTTTGATGTATTAAATAACCCAGGATGTGATATGAATAGACAATTCATTATTTGGTCAACTTCTTTTTGAATTGCATCAAGTCAGAATTCTGGTTTTAAAAAGAAGGCAAGCTGAAAATTTAACTCTTCTAAATAGTTAAAAAAAAACACTAGAGAGCTGATTGAAATTTGGCTGAGATATACAAAGGGAATATGTAGGCAGGCAAGGACTGAAATGGAAAGCAGAAAAATTCTGCCAAACTGAGCTTTATCTAGATTGCTTTGACTTAATGCCTAGGCAAATTATGTATCTATTAGAAATAGCAAACAAAGCAGTGCTGTAGTCTAGCTATTTAGCATTAAGCAAATAGGCAAAAGTTTGGAAAATGTCATGAAAAAATTCATAGGATTTGGATTTAAACTTTGGTATTTTTTTCCAAAGTAACAGTATAACAGTAGGAAACAAGAGTAAAGAATACAGAATGCAGAAAGAATGGCAAAACAGCTTGATTCAGCATTAATTTGCTTATTTACTTGACAGTCAAGCAAAAACAAGACAAACCACAAAACCCTGTTCCATGACAATTTATATAAATCAGTCACTTTCATGTGATCATATTTCACATCAGCAAAAGCTCACATTTAGTTTCAGTTTAAGAGGTATGATTTTCTATATTCTTTTGGAAACAGAAAATGCTTCTATGTGGAATTAAAGCTAAGCAGCATCGAGATTTCTATGCATTGGAGAAGGGACTAAAATAACTGTGTTGAGAGTAATAAAGATACAGCTTATTTTGCAATGAAATAATCTGTTTTCAACCTAAAACTCAGTCCATAAAAACCATAAGAGAAGAAAATGTTGATTGTAAACACTCAAATTATTTTTAGACTAGATGAATGCATTAAATAAATTGCTTAATTAGATTGAAACAGCATCCAGTGCTAAAGTCCATGTGCTGGTAAGCTAAAAAAATAGCTTCCTCAATGTGAAAACCAAAATGTTATTTTATCATTTGTAGTTATCTATCATCTACTATCTGTCCATCTATCTGTAATCTCTCCTTTCATTTCCAAATATTCAATGAAATCATATTTATAGATGCATAGGTAATAAAGATAGACCTACACATAGAAAGAATTAAGGTATACCAATAGGTACATCTTAATATTTTAATTTTATCTCAAGACTAATTTTAATAATCTAAGCATATTTAACATCATTAAAAAAATTGTCTCTCACTAGGACTGATTTTTTTTAACATTCTGAATTGTTCCATATCTGTAGAACCTTAATATCAGGTATGGTAGGAAGCCTACCCTGTTTGGGATTTTAATTTAAGGGATTCTATAATTTAAGAGACATACTTCCTGAGAAGTGACAAGGAAGAATATTTTCACTTTGCCCCAAGCCATTTCTTTTTCTTTTTTTTTTTCATACTTTTATATTTAACATCTTCTACTGCTAAAGGCTAAAATGGCTTCCCTTCCATATACAACCTAAAAGATGAGTGTTATTTCAGTTCCCAGGATCCTGCAAGCTTTTAGGTTATCTTAAGAGTTGTACACTGTAGGCACATGAACTTATGTTATCCAAGTTGTCACTACTACTCTTTAGTCTATCTACTATCAGATTCATGCTTCCTGCCCACAGAAACAATTTTGCCAGCAACTGCATTTTCCAAAAGCTCCTACCCTTTTCTTTTTATATTTCGGAGATGCTTTGCAAATTTGAAAGGTATTACACACTGTTGTAAAATAGGAACTAATTGCTCTTTTCTTCTTTAATTACTCCAACTCCTATTCATTCAGCATTTAGAGAATTAAGGCAAAAGCCAAGTTACAAGACTGGAGACCAAAACTACTTTCCTTTTGTTCTTCCTCACAGATTTTGCAACAATAGAGAAACATAGCAAAGGTCTTGTCTGATTCCTACATAAACTCATCATTAAACACTTAATACTATTCCAACTAAGTATTATTAAGTATTCAGTGTGTAATTTTAACTATTTAAACTGCTGCCTATTTTATTTTTCAGAACATAGAAGACAATGTAATGCCTTTAATATCTGAATATAATACGTAACCCAATATTATTTCTTCCAAATAATTAAAGCATAGAAAGCTTGTTTAAAATGTTAAATTAATTCTAAATAAATGTTTTTTATTTAATATCCTTGAGGCTAGCAAAATGTTCCTAATTTCCTTGTTGCCTCATTAATTCTAGATGTATAAGTATTTGAATATTTTATTTATTGTTAATGATATGTCATTCATGACTACTTACAGAAGAAATTAAATACAGAAAATGATAATTCCCTAATTTGGGTGTGGGACAATAGTTTCTTTGAAAGCATCTAATAGACACATTTTATGTTAAGTGGCCTGATTTCATGGAATTCAGGTTTTGTTTATTCAAAAAGTATCAACCTTGTAATCCCATTCATATAATATATGACAGATAAACTCTAGAATCATCTAATAATGTTACCAATTGCTGGGATGTAGAATAACAAAAAGTTATTGCTGTAAATTTAAGTAATTAATGTTTGTGTTTAGCTATTAATATTATTATGTAGAAAAAACAATGAGAACCATATTGCTCAGAATTATAAACAGAAGTAATAATTTGTTCTATCAGAGTTGCACATAAAATAATGACAGTGTGGGGACCTACAATGGTGTGTATGTGGGGAGAATGTATTTTGAGGCATTACAGTCACTTCAGCATGCACTTTTCTCTATATGGATGTTTTACAACATTCAGTGAATTTTTCTAAGTCTAGAATTTCAGCCCTAGAAATACTGGAAACGTAAGAATATTACCTAGAATGGAAAGGATTTTAATCTATTTTGATTAGCCAAGACAGTGTTGACTGGAGGTCAACAAGTTCCACACAAAATGGAGAATAAACAAAAAACTATTTAACAAGGATTTCACCCTGTAACTCAGTACTATAATTCCTATTTATTTATAATAGTACTAATATTTGTTATTGTTTGATGTATTTGTAAAACTAAGAAAAAGATTAAAAGACTGGTATAAAACTCCTTATAATAATTAAAAATCCTTGAAACTTAAAGAGAAATATTCTATGGAAAAGAGATTCTTTGCCGGAATGTTATTGAAAATTGTAACTTTAAAGTAGAATGAGAAGCATTGTGCAGCTTGCATTTGGGAAGCAACGTGAAACAGTTCATTCTGATCCCTCCTGATCCCTCCTGAAAGTAGCCACCATTTTAGCAAGGAATTGTGAGTGCACTGAAAATGGTGGCCATTCCAGGAGGCAGCCACAGAGCCCAGTGATGATTAGCTTGCCCTCCTTCCCTAACATGGCATCCAGAGGTCTTGAAAAGGTAAGTGTATAATGGGTATCATGTGAGTGGGGAGCAACCCCAAGACCTGCAGGGAACTGGCATGGCAGGATTGGGAGGAGAGCGGCAGAGGGCCTGTTCATCAACTTTATATCTTTTTTACTCTGTATCACACAGTATTCATGTCAACATAGTGTCATAAGCAATCTGCATCTGATGTTGGATTTGAATTGGAAAGACTATTTCAGCTTTTAAGAATTCAGTCACAATATGCTGGTTAAGGTGAATTGACAAGTGGTCATGTAGGCTTCAATTTTGTAAACAATAACAAGACAACTCTTTCTCGCAGCAACTTCCTTGCCAACTGGAGTAAAAAAATGATGACAGTTTCTAGCACATCAGTGTTATCATCTATTGGCAATTTGTACATTGGATGTATTACTTTTCATTCTACCATCACATTTTTAAACTAGGGATGTAGGAAGAGTGAAACAATTGCTTCTTTTAGAAGCAAGAATGTTGTAAAAATAATAACAACACTCACCACTGTTGCTCACCCAATAATAAAATGGTAGACTTAATTTATGACATTAATCTGGCCCCACTAGCTGAACACATGATATTTTGTACTCAAAGCATAATACATATAAAATATTTTCAAGATCTTTTCTATTTCATGACTATTTCATTTATTAAATTTGCTAGCTGTTAACATGAGAACTTCACAAAGCTGCTGATCCTGTGAATTTTAGCATTCATGTAGCTCCTATTTGGAAAATAGTGTATCAGCTACATTGAAAAAATGATTTCTAGTTTCACAAACTAAAAGCATTGCATATTTAAAGTAATAAATAATAAACTAATGTATTAATCAGATCCATATGAATCTCAAGTTGTTACCACTATGTCTACAGGTCATAATCTTAGTTTATCTATATTTTAGGATTTTGCTGACAGCTTTATAATCAGTTTCTGTCTAACCCATAAATGTGTTTTTCTTTCACTATGTGGATAGTTGGAAAGACATCACATAGCAAGAGAACTTTTATTTATATATCAGTCTCTATATATTTATCTCCGTTTTTATTTCTATTGCATAGATTAAATATTATTGATCCTGCCAACAAAGCAGCTGGCTAGTTAAGATTCTTATTTTGATGTCTTTGGGGTCTCTTAGAATTATGACTGCCAGGATTCCAAACCACTGTGGTTTCCATTTTCAAATATGATACCACTGTAGTCAAATTTGTATTTTACATTTCTTTGAATAAACAATCATTCGTGGGAGGTCTTACTTTATGAATCTTCTGCAATTAAGGTGTTAAACTGTTTAAATGAAGGCATTTTATGTACTACATGTATGTGCCAGAATACGTATCTTTGCTATATAGTTATTACAATATACAGTAGCTTCACAATTATATAGCTGTGAATTAATGGTATTCATGGGAGACAATACACACATAAGTAATGGTAGCAGCTTAGGGATATTGTTCAAGAAACTCCAGATAAGATAGAAAGACAAACTGTCAAGAAATACAGTTACAAATAAGCTTGCTATTGTTGTGTTTTTTTTTTATTTTATGCAACATTTTCTCATCATGAGATGGACAGCTGGGCATGTCATGATTGCAGTGGGTACATTTAAAAATACTGTATGACTCCTTAATGTATTTTGAGAATGTCTGCTCATGCACAATGAAGACTATTGTTCTCATGCAAAGTTCTCAGCTGATAAAATTCAAGGTCGAAGGATAGGAAGGCTTCAGTTGTCCATACTTTTGTGAATTATAATTCTTAATACATTTTGGTCAGTATTAGCACATCTGGTAGATTCTTGTTTTAAGTGATGAAGTTTGAATTGAATGATTCATTTGTCATTTTAAGAATGTGTGCTGTTCATTATTCTTGAACTTTCTTAGTGTAATGAAAAATTTAACTTCATCACATATATCAGTAAAAGATATACCGAGGGGAAAAAGATCCTGCTTTTAACTTCACAGAAACAATGAATTGGCCATTCTCTTTTTTTAACATCCAGGATGATAGTGTATCAAAGAAAGATATTTCCAATTATCACAGACATAGTCCTTTGAAAAACTTAGGCTATTTCCATCTATAGTGAAAGTATAAGCATAGCTATGCTGACAAGGGCCCAACTAGAAGCAATCACTAAAAATTAGCATTTATAATTCCTCATGCAAAAGCATAAGTTGTATTTTTATTCAATAATTCTTCCTCACTTTTTAATAAGTCAGAATGAATATGAACAATATTTGTTTCATTAGCTGTAATTATTAAATTAAATTACCTGATTTAGAAACATGCTTAAAGCCACATAAAATATCTTTATTTATCATTAAATAAATAAAGAAAAACTGAAATACTGTATATTGTTGGCTGTTATATTTTACTTAATTCTAACATAATCTATTTCCAATAGTATATATAGATATAGATATATTAGTATAAGTTAGGGCTGACAAACTTGCGGTCTGCAGGCCAGATGTATCACATGGCCAAGCCCATGCACAGTTAAGCAAAGGGGAGGGGAGGAAATCGCAATATGTCATGTGACGACACCATGATAATGCAATTTGATACCCCTAGTATAAATGTTGATCATACAAGCAAAATATTCAAATAAACCAGTGTTTGACAACCTTGAGAAGTTCAAGCTGTGTGGACTTCAATTTCCAGAATTCCCTGGGCAGCAGGTCATCTGTATACTACTAGCCAAGAAAGCTATGAAAGCCATGAAAGCCACCTTGGGACAGACTCTCTCAACCTAACCCATCCCAGGTACCATTTCTGACCCACACTCCTCTTCACTCACTCTCCACCTAGTGTTTTGGGTCTACACATTTGAAAGGAAGGTTGATACACTAAGAATTTAAAACCAGCAAGAGATGTATGCAAAAGTTTTGCAACACTCTTTTCTTCATTGAACCATGAACTTAAAGTTCCTAAAACTCTTAATCCCACCATAGTCCAACAAGCTTGCCACACTACTATTCAAATCACATCACAATCTTTTATATAAATAAGTATAAGTAAAATTTATGTATGTGTTTATTTCCAAACCATGCTCTTAACTGAATGACTTCAATGTGAAGAAAAAGATTCACAGTAAACATTAAGATTTTGAATGTCAGAACACAAAAAATCATAATTTTTTTAAAAAAGAATTATAGCATATGTTATTGCTTAATAGAAAAAGAAATTAGCTAACCAATTTATTCAACCTCTAATTGTATAATTATACAAAGCAAAATATTTGTTTTTGATGGAGGAAACACTGTTTTGTTATACCAATGATATTTCCTCTATTTTATAGTTTTTCTTTCTCTTTCTAAAAATCTGATCCACTAAGTGCTAGGATACTTATAAGCAGCTCTATTCCTGCCATTTGATTGTTGTATTTAAATAAGCAATAGCTGGTTTGCATTCACTGTGGGGAGCTCCATGGTTTTTTTAAAAATGTTTTTCTTTGTAAGCTACCTCTCATACAACATATACCATTCATCCACAGTGGTAGCACCCAAACCCCTTTGATTAAAAACTATCTAGAGAAAAACATGATCACTTTATTTTAGGTTGGAAATAAAAGCAATTTAAAAATAGAGAAACAAAAGACTTTTTTCTGTTATGTTCAGCAAACAGAAATTATGATAGAATTAAAAATTTACTCTTTCAAGAAAAAAAACCCCAAGATTATCTTCTCTTCTTTACTAATATCAGAAATTAATTTCCTTAAAATGAGCTTCTCCCAGATGAAGCATCATCAGGCTTCAGTGTAAGTAGTGAGTTTCCAGCAACCAGTTTCATCTCATTACCAACAAGGGGGAAAAAAGTTAAATGCCTAAAAATATCTGAACAATTGTTTATAAACTGTTTTAAGCAATTACAGTACTCTGAACATTTCTAAAAGGTTTCCTTCCACATAAGACTTCATTGACTTCACAGTTTCAATTTTGTTTTGAGAAGCTTGAAAAGATTTGTTGCATAAAGAAAGCAATTTCGGGTTCAATTTGATTAAAGAAATAATCTGACCTACCTGGACTGCATATCTTGCTGAGTTTTGGATTGGCCACTCTCAGGAGGATTCGGAGAATGAGAGATGTGTTGCTGTAGCTCTACCAAGGACTGATAGTACTGCTGTTGTTGGTGCTGCTGCTGTTTATAACGAGACAAACTGAAAAACAGTCCTAAAATGGCTTTCAAATTTCCATTTCTTATTTCTGCACAGACAAAAAGAAGGAAATGAAAATATTGAAATTAGCTTTGCCTTCACAGATGTACCTAATGGACATCAGCTATTGTTTCAGTTCTGCAAACTTCCTTATATCTGAATTTAATATGACAAGATTTTTAAAGATTTTTATGATGGAATCTCATGTTTCATATTGGATATTAGACATAAATTTTATTTCATATATTGAACTCTTATAAAGTATTTACTTTCACTTTATAACTTTAACTATTTACTTTGGCTAATAACACCAAATTTATCTACATAAATACTGTATATTCAAACACATTGATAATCACTACTTAAAAGGTAATAGTTTTGTAAATAATCAACATGATGATAACATTTGTTGATGTTGGCCAATAATTTCATAACACTGTAACTAAAGTGGTATTGTGCCTTCCTTCAGCAATATATACAATGCTAAATTCTGTTGGATCATTACATACATTTCTATATTGGGCTGTTAGTGTAGACAATCCAGAACCATTCAGAATCATATCCAGTTCATTCATGTCTTGGATTATACTGGTTAAATATGTTTCCAAGCCCAAGTCAAAGTGCTGCTTGTGGTTTTTGAAGCTTTAAGTTTCTAGAGACCAAGTTAAGGATTGCCTTTGTCTGAACTAATCTCTTCACACTTTAAGAATTGCAAGATAAAAAGTTTTAACTCTGCAACCAAGAGGAGTTTTCATATTAGAACCAGTAAAAATCCCATCTCATACTTAATACCTATACATTTATGTGTACAGAGGATGACTAGAGAAGTACTTAAATCTTTATCTTTAGCTGATATTTATTTAAGTTGCTTCTGAGAGGACTGAACTGTTTTGAGATCATAAAGTATGTTCTCAATATCACCCTGCTCTCTGGCATTAACTATGGGAGCCAACTGCCTCGCTGTGTCTAAAGATAGGACCAAAACTCACTAAATTCTCATTCATTATTATATTGGTATAATAATTATTTTCCCTTCTATTTATTCAGCTCTGGTTTTTACATCAAAAAAGTATTGTTGGTTCATCTTAAATTAAACCAGCTGATTTATTTGAAAATTTCATCTAATTTCTCCCCCCACAAAAAAGTTAAAATGTTTCTTATGTTTAATCACAGCTCTTTTATGATCAAAATAAGATGCAGTAAAAATCTGTAGGACATTTTTTCCATTTCCTGAATCTGGACAGGGTTTTTTTTGCTTTTATTTTTGTTTTAATTCTCTGATAAAAAGTCTTATGACAGATGTGGTTATAAAATAATGCAAGCTTATGCATCTTTAACTGAAATTAAAAACCATTAATTATATAAAATTATGTTGCTATTTTCTTGATAATAGGAAATCTTTATTGATATTGATATCAATCAATATGCTGTACATTTAAAAGAAATGTACAATTGACATTGTTCATCTAAAAGACAGACATAATCAACCATTTTTCAATTTGAGTAATATATCAAAATAATTCCATCTGATTTCTTACTGGCCTGTTTTTGCCATTCAGGGTTCCCTGATCAATGGACTTAAGGTAATTGAAACTTATATACATGATAACAAGAAAAAATAAATGTGAGAATCTCTTTTAAGAACTCTTTTTGAGAATACATCCTCTTTCACAATCACAGAAAGCTATAATGAATGTTCTATCTAGTACTATCAATAATCACTTAGGTGAGATGGGCAGTGTAGAAATTTAATAAAATAAATATTCTAAAATAAAATAAAAACTGAGATTGTATCATTCTTAAAAAACAAAATAGAATATTTTATATTACTTCTTTCTTTATCAAGAAATAATTTATTTCAAGTTTCTCCAGAAATGAACAATAACATTTGAATGAGTCTGAAATCTTTGGCAATAGCATAATTAATTTCATATAAAACAGAAACTAAAATTCAAAAATAGTTATTGAACATCCTAATAAAATAATTTCTGACATTACTTCAACTAAATATTAATCGTGAAGCTAAAAAAAACCAGGATATTTTTTTAAAAATCTAATTTGCCCCAAGATAATATAATATGTGACGCAAGAGTAAAAATTTAAACAAACCGACAAAAGTTTTAAAGCATTTGATCACAGTGTGACATGAATGCACATAATTGTTAACAGAACCAACGAAGGCAATAAAATCTAGATGTACTACTTAAAATGAGATGTCTTGTGAATTTATAGGCTAATTGACTATGCTAAATTTCAGCGATTTACACAATGCAATACTGTATTATATTCATGCTATGTTCAGCAATGTACTTGGAAATTACACCATATATCTGTTTAGAAATATAGGTAAGAAATTAAATGGACAAAATATACCCAAGAATAAATCAATAATTTGAGTATTTCATTTGACTTCCAAATGAAATATTTATTTTCTTAAATAGAAACAACTGATTCCAAAAAATAAAGTGGGTAATTCATAATAAATATTTTTTTTCAAGATGGCAAGTTGAAAATAGAGTTCATGAACTTTTCAGAAAGATATTTTACTTTCTTGGTTTATATGTGGTTCTCTTACCTTCAGCAGAAAGACCTTGGACATTTACTCCTCTGGCTGCCAGAAAGCTAAGGCATACATCAACATTCTCAATCTGCAAAATGAACATGAAATAGCAAAGCTGTTAAAGGCTATTTTACAAGATGAACTTGCCTGCTGCAAATGGGTATAGGGAAAAACCCCCAAAATGAATAGTTTACATTCATCACATAGTCCAGTTCTTTAGCAAAGTTAACAAGAATAATTACTCCTAATTAGGCAGCTGCTATAAAAGCTTTCATTGTCCATTTTGTTGCTTAAAAACAATTCATAAAGGGCTGATCCAGAATGGCATGCTGACAAATCACCAAGCCACCTACGTACCAGAAAGCTGGATTTTGAATACTCACATAAACAACAATGAAAGTTTCCCTACAAGATTGAATACTGTGATAAGCCCTAAATTGTGGGAGACTGACTGCTTCAATGAAAACACATCAACAGAGCAAATAAGTGTGTTTGTGTGTAATAAAATGTGATTTTGTAAATAAATTTTAAACTTTTCCTGAAAGAGAACTCTTCAAATTCTCTATAGAGTCTATAAGCAAATTCAGTTACTACTATGGTAACATTTGAGGTTTGTTTTAAATTTGTAGTGTTATTTATTTATTTTGATCAATTTACATAGCCACCAATTTACATGCAAATCAGAGTATATGACATATAACAAACAACTACAACCATTACAAATAATAAAACTTACTACTTTTGAGGCAATTTCATCCAACTATCCAGGAGCAACCATCAGGAAAGACTGTTACAAAACCCATTATTTTACATCTTTAGAGTCATCCAAATGGTGGGCAGGATCAAGACCATCTAAATTTCAGAGATAATGCTGTTCCATAGAGTAGGTGCAGCAAAAGAAAAGGTGCTTCTTTTGGGATCTATTAATTGTTAGAACCTAGACCATGCTCTCTTTGTCTTAACTTATTAGAAGGGCAGTCAAATTGCCTGTCCTTGGACAAGAATGGCTTTATAGGCCATCTTGAATTGACCCAGAAGCTTACAGATAACCAATATACCTCACGTAGTAAAGGTATTACATGAGCTTATTAAGGCATGCTTAGAATTATTTGAATTCAGGAATGAGCTTCAAAAAATTTAGCAATGGATTCTCTGCCTGGTTGCTGGGTAGGCATGGCCATGGTGGGCATGGCCTAATCAGCCTCCTGCACCATGGCAGTGGGTGCATTTTTGCTCTCCCCGGGCTCTGGAGGATTTCCTCAAGCCTCTGGAAGGGTGAAAATGACCTCCCCGGGCTCCAGAGGCTCTCTGGAAGCCAGAAATGACCTTCCTGAATTTCTGGGAGGCATGTTTTTCACCCTCCCCAAGCCTCCATGTGCCCCCTGTGCTTATTTGCATTCAAAACAGGCCGTGTGGGGAGTCCTGGGAGGGATGGAGAGGGATAGGCAGGGACAGTCAGGAGTGGGATTTGGGGGTTCTCCAAACTGCACAAAACCTTAGCTAGGGGCTCTCCCAAACCCCTGAAAACCCCCAGCAACCCACCCCTGTTTGAATTGCTGTATTTTGGACCAGCTGTAGTTTCCAAGTAGTCTTCCGGACACTCTTATGTTTATTGCATTGCAGTAATCTAGATGAAAGTTGACAAATGTGTGGCAGACTGTAAGTGAGACTTCCTGATCCAGAAATGGACAAAATTGGCACACAGGATAGCTTTGCATAGTCAATGATGATTGCCACTTGCTGTTCAAGCAGGAGCCATTAATCCAAGAGACCTTCCAAACTGAGCACTGTATGGAGTAATGCTATACTAATGTGAGCCAAATATGGAAATTCCCTGGATCCAGATGGCCTTCAAATGCACATCTATTCAGTCCTGCTAGAGCTGAGATGTAAACTTGTATATCATCATAAAATTGCTATTGAGCTCCAGAAGAATAGATGAACTCATCCAGCAGCTCCATTAAAATCTTAAACAATGGCAGGGAGAGATCTGAGACTCAAGATACCCCAAAGTGCAGGGCCTAAGCTTAGATTTCTTCACTTATCAATACAATTGGAAATGACTTGGAAGAAGGAGGAAAACCATTGTTACACCATGCCTCGCACTTCCAACACTCTGATCTGTCCAGAAGAATACCATGACTGGTAGTACTGAAGACCAAGATCAAAGGAGGCCGGGATGGCTGGTCTCTTTGAAAACCAAGGGATTCTCTGGATTCTCTGTGCAGAGAGAGGGCACTGTGCTATAATTCAATTTAAGCCTATAACCACTTTCTCATTCCAAGAGACAACTAATGCTTAAAGTTCAATCAAATCCTTAGGAACATCCCCAAGCATCTTCTGCAAAGTCTATACTTAGGATAGGAGCCATCTTGTCTTCCTCATATGGAATCATCAGGACCACAAAGAAGTTGATTATTCTTTGTTTATTTCAATTGGGTATAAGAGTTAATAATATGGACTTAAGTTCACGGGGTATAGGGTAGGCAGTGGCATCTTGGTAGTGCTGGGCAGAGAGATGATAAAAGACAGGAAGTTGAATACTTTTAGGAAAAGTGTGTCTTGTACCAGTTGTGTCTTCTAGCTTCTTGACCTGAAACCCAAAGCCTGTTTATCTTATACTTAGTACCCTACTTGATAATGATTTTAAAATATATTCAAATATATCCATTCTGTGGATATCATTATTCATTTTGTAAAAAATACAATTATTAAAAATCTAGTGGCCTTCCACTATTTAAGAACCAGTAATACTCATGAAAGAAACTAGAGCCATTTCTCCACAACTGTAGTGATTTGGAGTATTTTCTAATGTTACTTAAACATTGGTGCACTGATATAAAAATCTCTCCTCGTTACTGTTGTCTCAGAACAGGGATAGCTGAGTAATGTTAAAAAACACTGTCAATCACTACAGAGGAAATGTTCTATATATCTAGAAAGATATGTTTCTAAAAGAAGAGTGACAGATAATATGAAATAGAACCAAAGGGGTGAGACATATGGGAAAACTGCTGAAGTATAAAACTAAATGCTCAGTCAATCAAATTGTCTCCTTCCCTGAATGCAGAATAGCTATTTTAGATTTATGACCTGCTACAATTGATTATTGATTTGTTGATTTATTAGCTGGATAATTTGGAGAAATTTTAATTTTCCTCTGTCTCAAAGTTCTAAAAACATAAAATAAATATATTTTAAGTCAACAGTCTAAACTGCTTTGAAGCTCAGTTCATTCTTAAATACAATATTAAATTGGACAAGTGTTAGAACTTATCAGATTAAAGATTAAAGTACTTAATAATGTTTCAAATGTTTTGAAGATTTGATGGCCCTTCTGGTACTACTGAGAATACTTAAAGTTGCAACTTCACACATATGGAGAATGCTAAGGATATTGAATAGCTAGTCATTAGTAGCTATTAATGCCTAATTAACTACTGTACCTTATTAGAGATATTTTGAGTGACTGGACTAACTTTGCTTGCACTTCATTTAGTTTATCCATTCTCAAATTCTTATTGTATTAGAATATTTCTATTTTTTCTTGTACTGATGGAAGGACAACAGGGGATTCAGTTCAGAAGTCAGTCTCTAAATACAGACTTAAGGGTTAGTTCCCTATACATTTGTGGATCAACATTCAAAGGTGTTTTTTAAAAGGCAACTAGACTTTCTGGTTTTTCTTTGAAGACATTTTGCTTCTCATCGAAGAAGCTTCTTCAGCTCTGGATGGATGGTGGGGAATGGAAAGATTTATACTCCTTGCAAACAATCGGTCATTTGAATTCTCAAAAGGAAAAGCAAGTCATCAAAAGTACTGCAAATGACCAGCTGTTTGCAAGGACTATAAATCTTCTTGGATGAGAAGTGAAATGTCTTCAAAGAAAAACCAGAAAGTCCAGTTGCCTCTTGAAAAAGCACCTTTGGGAAAACCATGACCTGGATGACTGAGATTCTCCATAGACATCTTGGATCAAAAGTTCATTTAAGTCTTCCAATAATGATATATGCCAAGTTATCACATAACTCTATGTTTAGCAATAAAGTGTGGCAATCCCTCTCTTTGACATTGTATTTCATGGTCTTCTTTTGCTTCAATTTAACCAAAAATGTTTTACTAGCAGACAACAAACCTGACACATCTTAGTTCTACTACTATTTAAATAATTATTTCTAAGAGAGACCAAGTGGATCAACTTGCCAGGTTTCACATAATGATCAGAGGCAGTAATATAATTTAATTCAGTTCTATGTTATTTTATTATAGGCTTTAGCCATCAAAAGAAACAAAAGAAAATAAAAGCTGAAAAATTAAACCCCAACTTAAGAGCAAATCAGTGTCATTCTTCTGAGTCCAGCCCAGAAGAGGATAAGCTTTGAGAATGTGCTGTGCCTAAACTTGCACATCTACAAAGTGATTATTGTGGGGTTCCAAGAAGGTCAAAATTGCAAGTCACCTACCTATACCAGACCTCCTGGTCCTCCACTACACATGCCTTGACTATAATATTTCCCATAAGAGTGAATTGGTGACCATTCATTATTGTCTGACATCTAGGAAAAGCAAGTGGAAAGTAAGAACTGTTTCTGCAAAGTGTTCTTTTAAAGGTATTGAAGAAAGCTTGATCAATCAATCGGAATAGAGCTGGAAAGGACCTTGGAGGTCTTGTTGTTCAACTCCCTGCTCAAGTAAGATATCCTATATCATTTCAGACAAGTGAAGTCTCCTCTTATAAACCTTCAGTGATGAAGAACCCACAACTTCTGAGTTCCACTCCTTAATTGTTCTCACTGTTGGGAATTTTCCCTTTAATTCCAGATTGCTTCTCTTCTTGACTAGTTTCTATCCATTGTTTCTTATCCTGCCCTCTGTGCCTTGGAAAATAAATTGCCCCCCTCCTCTTTGTGGCAACCTCTCAAATATTGGAATACTGCTATCATGTCATCCCTAATCCTTCTTTTCTCTAGGCTAGCCAAACCCAAATCCTGTAACTGTTCTTCATATGTTTTAGTCTCCAGGTCTAATTATCTTAGTTACTCTTCTTTGCACTTCTTTCAAAGACTCAACATCTTTTTGAGACTTTGACCAAAACTAGATGCAGTATTCCAGGTGTGGCCTTACTAAGAATTTATAAAGCAGTACTAATACTTCACATGGTTTTGATTCTATGTCTCTGTTTATACAACCAAGGATTGTATTAGTTTTTTTGGCTGCTGTTCCATACCGCTGGCTTATATTTAAGTGATCATCCACTAAGACTCTAGGATCCCTCTCCTAGTTACTGTTTCTGATCCAGGTTTCACATAATCTGTACGTGTATCTTTGGTTTTTCCTGCCTAAATATAATATAATGCTTTTATCCATATTAAATTTCATGTTGTTGGATAGGGGCCATTATTCAAGTCTGTCAAGAGCTTTTGGGATTCTGAGCAGGGGTGGGATTCAGTTTTTTTAACAACTGGATCTGTGGGCATGCTTAGTTGGTGGTCATGTGACTGACTGGGCATGGCCAACTCAAAATCACTCGTGTCAAGGGGCACTTTTCCTTGCCTGGCCTCTCATGACAGTGGGAATGCTGCAATGGTAAAAAGTGTGAAAAATGGTCATAAGTCACTTTTTTCAATGCCATTGTAACTTTGAATGAACTGTTGTAAGTTACCTGTACAAAAATACAAAAAGCTTCTTTGCTTGCAAAAAGCTAACCTAAATACCAATCATTAGATTAAAAATACCTGCAAGCCAGAGTTACAAATCAGGCAGGGTGCCAGAGCATCTTGAGGAATGAAAATAGTTAAAAGGCAGTGATAACTACCAAGCAGCCATCCTTTGCTCATAAAGTGAAACCCTTTAGCAGAGAGTTCATTTAAGCTCTCCAGGGAAAACACACCCAGGACAAGCAATCGTTAGATCTATTTGCACCACTTAAAGATACCAGCTGGTCTCACTCACCTCAAAAGATATCCTAAGGAAATCATCCATATTTAAGGAAAGGTCACATGCCGCCCAGAAAGGCAGTAAAAAAAATCAGTGCCACGCTTGCATCCTGCCTCTTGGAAGTATACCCCAAAAAGACAGTGCCAGATAGTACTAAAGGAATGAGGAAGACCTCCTCCCCAGATAGAAAAAGAAACCATGAGGCAGGAAAAAATTCAAACACAATACAAATAATTAAATTACAAAAGTAGCTGTTGCTTGTTGAAGCTGAATAGGGAATATTATCCCATCAATAAATACAGGCTTAAACATCACCAAGCAAAGAATTAACCTTCACCAAAAACCAGTTTTGGACCAAAACTCAGAAAAGGTATGTAAACTGACGTTTGAATGTCAATCTTTCTAGCTAGCCAAGAAGCCTTGCTAAATGTCACTCATCTTGGTTTCCTGTCACTAAAAGCGTTGCTTCATTATTCAATTATTTCTTCAAAGTGCTGATTGTCCAGGGAAGTATTTCCTCCCAACAGCAGTGTAAAAATCTTAAAACAACCCTTCCCCTTTAAGAAAGTGAAGCCTCAGAAGTTTTGGAGACAGGAAGTCTAGACGTACTGGCAAGAATGTAATAAGGGTGAAAAAAAACAAAAGGAGATTGCTTCTAACTACTGGTTCTCCAAACTGCTTAGAAAGTTAACAAGGGGTTCTATAGAACCAGACAGAACCGGTAGAACCACCCCTGGTTCTGAGTTTGTCTTCTGGAGTATGGACTATTCCTGCCAGATAAATGTTGTCTGCAAATTTGATGAGTTCCCCTTCTATTCCCTCACCTAAGTCATTTATGAAGAATGCTGGGCCTAAGATGGAATCTTGTGGTATCCCACTGCTTACTTCCCTCCATGTAGATGTAGTACCTTAAGGATTACTTGTTGACTACAGTTTTATCAGCCAGTTACAAATCTATCTGGTGGTGATGCGGTCTATTTTACATTTTTCTAGCTTACTGAGCTAGCTTACTGAGCTATGAGGCATAGATTGTGATCTACTTTGTCAAATGCCTTGCTAAATAAGTATACTAGGTTCCCAGAATTTCACTGGTCTACTAATTTAGTCACTTTGTCAAAGAATGAAATAAGATTGGCTGGCATGACTTGTTTTTAACAAATCTATGCTGGCTTTTAGTTATAACTTTATTTGCTTCTAGATGTTCACAGATCTGCTTTTGATTATCTTTTCCTGTATCTTCTCAGGTATTGATGTTACACTGATTGGTCTATAGCCATGATGGTGAACCTATGGCATATGTGCTGTACATGCGAGAGGTCACCCGGAAGAGCCCCACTGCGCATGTGCGCCTGCTGCCCGCCTGCCAGCTGGTTATCAGTGATCTGGCATGCATGTGCAGTGGGCAGGGATGCGTGGGAGTTGTGAGCACATGTGCAGAGATGCGCAGGGCACACAGGGGTCTCATGTGCATGCACAGAGACATGCAATGTGCATGGGGAAATGCATGTGTATGTGCAGAGATGCATGGCATGTGAGGATCACATGTGCATGTGCAGAGGTGCATAGCATGCACAGGGGGACTTGCACACATGTGCAGGGGGCATGGAGGGCCCCACGCAGATTGCCTTCTGGGTGCTGGCACACAAGTGTGAGTGAGTCCACATGCACTTTTCAGCACGGGAACCCAAAAAGGTTAGCCACCACTGGTCTATAATTTCCAGAGTCTGGAAGATAGGAACCGCATCAGCTCTTTTCCAATCCTCAGGTAATTCCCCAGTGTTGCAGGATTTTTGAAAGATATGATACAATGATTCTGAGATAACATCTGTCAGCTCCTTCAGAACTCTCAGGTGTAATCCATCAAGTCTTGTGATTTATATTCATCAAGATCAGATAGCTGTTCTCCAATCATTTTCTTGCTTATTTTAATTTGTCTTTTATGGTTAGGTTTTTGGTAAATTGGGTTATAGTTTCTATAGTTGGGTTATAGGTCTGTGTAATCTTGCTGGACAATTTGAACACATTCTTCTTAATCTGCTACGCTTTCATCATCCATAGGCCTTCAGAGCTAGCGCCCAAGATATCAAATTATGTTTACTCCCAATAGAAGTTTTTAAGTTTATTTACATGAACAAGAAGAATCTTATTATATTAAAATAGAAGATAATCTGTCTCGGAATATGCCAATGGACACATCTGTAATTTTGCCTTTGGAAAGGGCATATGATACTATATTCCTGTATTTATTACCTGATACATATAAAATATATGTTGGTTTGTTAAACTAATTTGTGAATCTCACAACTGAGATATGCCAAAATAGTGACCACCTAGAGGTGGTCTATGATCATGAGTCTGAAACCAATTTCAAGGACCCATTTCTGAAGACTTGAATTTGGTCAATTTAGATGCAAAAACCAGAATTTTCTGCATAAGGTGATTGTGCAAAATAATTTCTCCCTACTTGAAAAACTGAACTCATTCAATTTTCTGTTGAGCTCGTTTTAAAAGTTGAATGTTCCACATAAAATCAAAGTTTGTTATTAAGCAATTTAGGAGACAACTATATCCAAAAATATCCATCAGCCCTGCCACAATATTTGTGATTTCAGACAAGTCTCTTTCAGGAGAACCTTTGGTATAAATTGTCTCAAATGGTCAGCTTAAATTCATAATTCATAAATTCATACTAGTTTGGGAGTAAATGGAACATTGCAGGGCATTTCTTGGAAGCAACAATCAAAAATGCAAACATTGCATTTTTTTCCTAACACTATTTAATTTCTGCATTTTTGAGGCCAATGCATTGGTAAAACCCATAAATGGAATATGATTTTTTTAATGAAATTGCCTTACCTAAATATCACAATTCTTTAATATTTTATCCTGATTGAGGGCAGATTTAAGATTCCCTTTGGCAAAATATTGTACTTTGTGGTAATGAAATAATTGAATCATTGCCTAACATTTTACCACTGTATTTTCTATAAAGGCTTGCAGAATAGTCTAATAATTGTTTTATTACATTTTTCTGGATGATTTGAAAATTTATGACACCATCTTTGGGCCTCCTAAAAGTTTATATATTCACTGCAAACAAATTTTCAATTACAGCAAGCAGAATTTTCCAGCAATTAATTTCTACTTAATTCGTTCCTTTCTCCACTTTATTCCCACCCCATGCCTATACAAATATAGAAAACTGATGATATCAAAAGACCCAGTGTGCCATCAAGTCTGCCTTTGTCTTATACATATAATTTAATTGGCAGCTGAATCTTTGTTTTATGAAGATATTAGAAGTTTGGAGAGATAAACTGATTTATTTCATATTTCCTATTACTTGCTGTTTATTATTTGGTATACCTTAAATTTTATTGAAAATAAGTATTAATATTTATTGGAAATTAAAACAATAAAAATGAACTGAAAGTACAACTGCATTTATACATGACTCCATAACTGGATTTTCTAGAAAAATTGAATATAGAAATTGAAATCCAAGAAGGGAAAGATACTGGAGAATTCCTATATGATGCTTCTGAAAATTAACTTTGTGAAATGAAAACTTAGAAATATTTTCTCCAATACAGCACATAAAAGAAAACATTTCCAAACCTTCATCAAATCTGGTTTTAATACATGGGCTCTTTCTTAAGAGTTAAGGGAATGTGCCAAGAGTCTAGACAGCTATATTTATGCAGAAAAGAAACACACTCAGTTAATGCAGTAAAAAACAAACATTTATCAAAGTAGTTCTTCATATAGTATCAACACAGTGTCTAAAGGACTACTATCATCTATCAGATGGGGGGGAAAAACACCTCTCCACAGTTTATTTTTTTAAGACCTACAAAACGTAAATAATATGATAGCTAACATTTTAAAATAAACACATTGGTCTATATTTTAAAGTTGCTTTTATTTTTTAAAAATTAGACTAGTTTTCCTGAGCTACAAAAACTGAATTCAAAATAGTCCTACTGACTGAAAGATCAAAGGATGTCATTTTAATGTTAAATGGTATTTACTTGAAATAATTAAGAACAAACCTAGTATTTTAGAGTAGGTTAAAACCTGCAATGCCATGAATGTGAAAAGTATACTTTTATTTCCCTGAAGAAATGTTTTTAAAAACTCTCAATGTGGTTAAAGGCATGATGCAACAACTTGTTCTAAACTGGATATTTCTTTGACACCTTAGTTAAATATCAAAAGAAATTTTCTCCAAGATATTAGTAGAGTATTCAAACTGGAGTGCATACTAAAATATTATAGAAGTTAAGAGAATGATTTGTAAATGGTGGCTTTTAAACACCTCTCTGTTGACATACAGCTGTCATTCACCAAAGATAGACTATGAAAAAAGAATTGCACCTTAATGTATTTTATTGTGTCTTCAAGTCATTTTCTGACTCCTGAGACTTGTCTACCCTCAGTTACCTTGGCAAGGTTTTTTGGAAGTAGTTTGCCATTCTGTTCTTCCTGGGACTGAAGATCCCAAGCTGGCTTCATACCTAAGAAAGGACTAGAACTCAATCTTCTATTTCTGTTTCTGGTCTAATGACTTAACCTTAATGTACACAAATGTGATAAACTGGTTCTCATCTGAAAATAGTGGATTTGCTTAAATTCTTTTATATCTATTCTTTTCATCTCAATAAATCTTTTGAAACTAGTATGTGGAAATTGGGCTCGGAAAATAATCACTCAGTTCAGGCAGCTGACAAAAGAGTCCAAGAAATGCAAGCCTTCAGTCATATTTTTTTTAACCTGAGCTTCAGTTTCAATTTGTGCTGTCTTCTTTTTGAGATGAATAGAATTGACACTTTAGCAACCTTCATCTTTCTCTAGAGGACTCCTTTCTTCCATTATCTTGTTGAAGATGGGGAGTAATAGATATTAGAACCATACCAAGTCAAAGGCATTCATAACTTTGACTTCTCTGCTAATAAACTGCATTTAGAATTATTGTGAGAAGCACATAATAATACAAGTACTGGCTTACAAGTTCTTAATTTAAACATGAACTTAATCTTTGATCTAAAGCAAATTATTGTTGCTTAGTTTCCACCTTCATTTCCAATAGCATTGTATTTCATCAGCTTCATTTAAGAAACATCACTGAAATAATGTACATCAGATGAATTGTCTGGACACATCAAGTGGGAATTTCATTAGAAGATTTAATAAATCATTGCTCAATACATTCTATTTGTCTTATTTTAAAACTTTCATCCCTATTCAACTTTAAAAAAACTCTTAATGTATTATTTACAATTTTAAACAATTTTTAATTTGCTTTAATTACTTTCTTTTTCCTTTGGCAACTCACAATTATTCTTTGAATTCAAATCTCTATAATGCCAAACACTTTTTATTCAAACTTTAAAACCAATGAAAATGAGTTAAAATTTCTGGTTGCATGCATAAGTTCCGTTATATTTTAGCCAGTTTTCTAGTCTCAATACTGTTTCAATCAAAATTGGAACAGCTCTCTGAAATCAATAATAGCAATCTAACAAATTATGAGGCTAATATATTATGGGCTAAAGTTTGATTAATTACAATGTTGCTTGGTAATATTACCTTTCATATTAGGAATTGGAATAAGCAGAATAAAAATATAGAATAGAATACTTTATTGGCCAAGTGTGATTGGACACACAAGGAATTTGTCTTGGTGTAAATACTCTCAGTATACATAAAGAAAAGGTACATTCATTAAGAATCAAGAATCATAACGTACAACACTTAATGACAGTCATAGGGTACAATCAACAATCAAATCATACTAGGAAACAGTCAATATAAATTGTAAGGATACAAGCAACAAAGTTACAGTCCTACATTCACAAGTGGGAGGGGATGGGTGATAAGGAGTGATGAGAAGATTAACAGTAATAGTAGTGTACACTTTGTAAATAGTTGAACAGTGTTGAGGGAATTATTTGTTTAGCAGAGTGATGGCTTTCGGGGAAAAACTGTTCTTATGTCTAGTTGTTCTGGTGTGCAGTGCTCTGTCCTCGATTGAAGGCAGGTGGGTAGTAATTGTTTTTTCTGTAGTCCTAATTATCCTCTGAAGTCTGTGTCTGTCCTGTTGGGTTGCAGAACCAAACCAGACAGTTACAGAGGTGCAGATGATAGACTCAATAATTCATCTGTAGAACTGTATCAGCAGCTCCTTGGGCAGTTTGAGCTTTCTGAGTTGGTGCAGAAAGAACATTCTTTGTTGTGCTTTTTTGATGATGTTTTTGATGTTAGGTGTCCATTTTAGGTCATGTGATATAGTAGAACCTAGAAATTTGAAGGTCTCTACTGTTGATACTGTGTTGTCTAGTATTGTAAGAAGTGGTAGTATGGGAGGGTTTCTTCTAAAGTCTACCACCATTTCTATGGTTTTGAGTATGTTCAGTTCCAGATTGTTCCGGTTATACCACGGGGCAAGTTCTATAGCCTCCTGCCTGTATGCAGATTCATCGTTGTCTTGAATGAGACCAATCACTGTTGTGTCATTAGCAAACTTCAGTATTTTAACAGATGGATCATTTGAGATGCAGTCATTGGTATATAGGGAGAATAGAAGTGGAGATAGCACACAGCCTTGGGGGGGCCCTGTGCTGATTGTACAGGTATAGGATGTGATTCCGCCTAGCTTCACCTGCTCCTTCCTGTCTGTTAGGAAGCTTATGATCCACTTACAAGTGTGTTCAGGTACCGCTAGTTGGTTTAATTTACTTAGAAGAGTGTCTGGAATGATGCTATTGAATGCTGAACTGAAGTCTACAAAGAGGACCCCTGCGTAGGTATTTGGAGATTCAAGGTGTTGTAGGATGTTATGCAGAGCCATGTTAACAGCATCATCTGTCAATCTATTTGCTCGGTATGCAAACTGCATGGGAGCTAACAGCGGATCCGGGATGGTTTTCACGTGGGACAGCACAAGCCTTTCAAAGATTTTCATAACTACGGATGTTAGAGCAACTGGTCTGTAGTCATTCAGTTCCTTGATGGAGGGCTTCTTTGGCACTGGGATGATGATAGAATGTTTGAAGCAGGAAGGAACATAGCACATCTCTAGTGATCTACTGAAGATTCGGGTGAAGATGGGGGCCAATTAGTCAGCACAGACTTTTAAGCAAGAAGGAGTTATCTTGTCTGGCCCTGGTGCTTTTCCTGGCTTTTGTCCATGAAATAAATCTTGCACTTCTTTTTCTGTGATCACCAGAGGTTGTGGGCCCAATGGATTGGGGCCAGTTGTAGGAGGCTTGGCTGTTGTTAGTGTATTTGAGATGTGGGTTGTGGAGATAGGTGGCTGTAATTTCTTTTCAAACCTGCAGTAAAACATATTCAGGTCATCTGCTAGTTGTTGATTTCCTTCTGCCTGGGAAGGAGGTTTGCTGAAGCCAGTGATGTTTTTAAGAGTTTTCCACATGTTTGCTGGTTCATTTGTTGAGAATTGATTCTTTAACTGTTTCAGAATAGCTTCTTTTTGCTGCTCTGATCTCTCTTGTTAATATGTTTCTGGCCTGGTTGTATAGCATTCTGTCACCTTTTCTGTAGGCTTCCTCTTTGGAACGATGTTGCTGCTTAAGTTTAGCTGTGAACCAAGGTTTATTGTTACTATATATTTGCAGGTTCCTTGCTGGTACACATAAGTCTTTGCAGAAGCTAACATATGATGTTACAGTATCTGTGGGCTCATCTAGGTCTGCAGAGGCATCTTCAAAAACATTCCAATCAGTGCAATCAAGGCAGGCCTGGAGTTTCAGCTTTGCCTCATCCCACCAAGTCTTCACTGATTTAATTGTTAGTTTAATGGTTTTAAGTCTTTGTCTGTGGGTAGGTACAAGATGAATCATGCAGTGGTCCCACAACTGCTCGTGGTAAAGACCTATAAGCATCTTTTACTGTTGTGTAGCAGTGGTCCAAAGTATTTTTGCCTCTGGTGGGACAATTTACATGCTGGAAATATTTTGGGAGCTCTTTCCTTAAATTTGCTTGATTGAAATCTCCTAAAATGATGGGAAGGGAACCTGGGTGTTTGGCTTCAGCCTCCATAATTTGATCAGGCTTATGGAGGAACATACACAGCTATTAGAAGAAATGAGGAGAACTCACGTGGAGAGTAAAATGGCTTGCAGTTGATGTGTAAAGACTCTAAGTTTTCATCACAAAACTTATATATTATAGATATATCCTGAGAACAACTGTTGTTGATATATAAACATAATCCTCCACTCTTTGTTTTACCTGATGTCTCTTCAATTCTGTCTGATCTAAATGTCTGAAATCCTGGGAAGTATATGGTTTTGTCCCCATGAATTTGTGGATTATGTCAGGTTTCAGTAAAATAAAGAACAGCTGAATTATGAAAATCAGAATTCCATCTATTTAAGAGATAAATTTCATCCATCTTGTTAGCCAGTGAGTGTAAATTAGTCAGAAAGATTGAAGGAAGAGTTTTTTCCCCCCTATTCCTTAGTCTGTTTAAAATTCCCGCTTGTTTACCTCATTTCCTCTTCCGGCGTGGTCACTTCTTTGCTTTCTTTGTTGTAATCCATAGCACCGAGGAATTGGTTAGAATCTCCTCCGCGTTTGCAAAGAAGGTGGGGGTGAGGAATCAGAAAGCTGCTCCTTAAGGAAACATTGCCTAATTCTTAGCAGATGGTCTCATGAGTATGAAATCCGTCGTGAATTGCAGATAATAATAAGGAATAAAGAAACCATTAGAGAGCATTTCACCGAGCCAGCCGTTGTCGGTGCCATCTTGGCATCAATATATTGTGTTCTTTTGAATTTCTATTTCATTTTTTTTTCTTCAAATTATTCTGTTAAATCAAAACTAACATGTTCAACTTTCAAATTCAGAAATTAGATATGTATTTCTGAGAAAATACTGTGTTGAAGGTAGATATTATTTTTTGGAACTTCTTGAAATGGCTTGCCCCAGGTCTTCAATGAACACTATGAAGTTTCAAAGGGAACTTAAGTTTTCCCTGAAGCTCTGGCATGTAGTTCAGCAGATGCCTCATTGCTGCTTGGAATGAGAAGGCAACTGGAATTCTGGGCTGAATTATGCCTATGTGGACTCTCTATACACATGGATCTCATAGAAAATTTTAATTTAATGAGTAGTTTATGAGATGGAGCAATGCAAGAGATGCCTAGAATGTTGCTGAAGGAAGACAAAGTATCGAAAGCAACTAAACACAGTATGAGCCTCTATTAGAACTTACCTTGAGGCAAAAAGAGCAGAGAAGCATAATTAGTTCTTTCTCTTTATTGCATTGGCAGATGGCCACCTAGCAAGGTAAGGAAGAACTGGAAGAGTCCTGAGTACCAATGTGAAGAATGCTCTAGGCATCTGGTAGATAAAATTACTCAATTTTACTTGGAGTTGAACTCTGGCTAGATCCTTTGGAGGTGACTAAGACACATCTTTTATCTGGAAGGAGTATGAGTCATTTAATCTCAAGAAAGAAGGCAGGGTCCTCAAGATGATGAGCTTGATTAACTGTGTCCTGGATCCCTGGCCCTCCTGGTTGGCTAAGACCTCCTGGCAGATTGCATGTGAGTGAGTACAAGCTGTATTTAATACCAGTTTTCAGGAAGAAATATTAATCACTTTTTAATTCCTTGGATTCAAACAGTTATTCAAACAGTTATTCCCTTTTTGGGGGAAAGTGTTTGAGTAGGTACCTGGGCATGCATCTTCAGAAGGCCCTAGATGAAGCAGATTACCTGGACTCTTTTCAGGTTTGTGTTCAGGACAAGATGTAGCAGTAAGACTTGCACTTGATGATGTTTGGAGGACCCAGATGGGCATGATGCAACTGTTTGAGCTTTCCTGGGTCTCTCAATATCTTTTGATACCATCAACCACAGTATTCTTCTGAACTGACTCAGGAATTGGGAATGGCAGGCACCATTTTGCAGTGTCTCTCCTCCTTTTCCCATGGCTAGTTCAATTTGGTATTGGTAGGTGAGAAGGGGTAGCTATTGCAGTATGGGATGCCTTGGGGCTTCTCTTTAACGTCTACATAAAAACTGCTGTATGAAGTCATCCAATGGCATGAGGTGTGGTATCATCAGTATGGATCTGAAATAAGAGCAACTGACTTCAGCTCAACTCTGTAAAAACAGAGTGGCTCAGGATTTTCCCCCCCCACCCACCCCCCAAGGTTGGGAGAGTTATGATCTTTGACTCTGGGTTTACAGTCCACTGGACCTACTTGGACTGACAGATCCTGCTGCAGTTAGGCAGCCTTTGTATAGATTGTCTTGTGTGCCAATTGCATCCTTACCTGGATCAGAAGACCTTGATCAGGTCACTTGCACCTTTGTCACCCCCAGTTAGATTATTGCAATGCACTTTACATAGGGCTGCATTCAGGGGTGCATTTGGGTGAAACCTTAGCTAACTGGTAGCTAATTTAAATCCCACCCCTGGCTGGCCCCTCCACCCCTCCCCTCCCAGAGTCTCCACAGGGCCCATTTTGGATGCCAGATTAGTACAGATCCTGCACAGAGGCTCAGGAAGGGCAAAAACCAGAGCCTCCCAGAGGCTCTGGAGGCTGGATATGGGCCCATTTCCGGCCTCCAGAGGACCTCCAGGGGGGCCTCCAGAGTCCATTTCTGGCCTCCAGAGGACTCCCTACACCCTATTCTCAGTCTAGAAATCCTCCCTGGAGCCTCTAGGGAGCAAAAAATGGATATGGGGGGTACTTTTGGCCTAGCAAGCCTCCTTGGAGCCTCTTGACAGCAAAAATGGGATGGGGGGCACCAGACCCCCCACATCCTGTTTTCAGCCTAGTAAGCCTCCCTGGAGCCTCTTAGGAGCAAAAATAGGGCGGGGTGGTGGCTAACAGACCAACTAATAAAGGTATACTAAGCATAATTCATAATGAACTATAAAATCACTTTTGCAATTATTTCTAGGAGTGAAATCAATCTTTTGTTGTTGTTATTGATTCACAAATATTAAATATTTGAGTGTGGTGTGATATATGAATTTTGTCTCTTATGCACATGCATAAAAGTGCAAGCATATCAATATAAACATGCAATCTAATGCACCAGAATGACAACAGTCAAAATTCTGCTTAACAAAAATTTAGCTAGGAATCCTCAGCAGAGCATTTATGAAATGAAAATTAAATTTTCTCATTCATTTATTTGTTTGTCAAATTTACAAGTCTGCCTGACTCCCAAAGACCTGTATATTATGTTGTCATACAACAATGTACAGCTTCTGAAATATCAAAGAACATAAACCCATGTTTCCCTGAAAAGAAGACCCAGTGTTATTTTTTTTACCCCCAATGGCTATGGCTTTTTTTTTGCAGGGGGGTCTAACTACTGACTCACCTTGCAGCAGTGGCACTAACAGCCCCACCCAGCAGGAGCCCATTTCTTCTGCAGCTGCTTGCTGCCACTTGCATGTTGTTTTATTGGCTACAGAGGGCTTTCCAGAAGGCATCTGAAGGCAAAATGGAAGCCAGGAGGTGCTGCACACATTAATCCATTTCTCAGCTGCAGAGAGCTTTCAATGAAGCCTCTGATGGTGAAACAGAGGCCGGGGGGTGATGCACACATCAATCTGGACCTTGTTTTCTGGCTGCAGAGGATTTCCTGAAGGCTCTGACAATGAAATGAAGACTGGGGGAAATGCGTGTGAGCAGCAGCAAGTGGCTGCAGAAGAAGTCATCCTGCAAGGTAAGGCAGGTATCAGGGTATGTGAGGCCTGGTAAGTAGGGCAGCTCCACCCCACATCCCCACCCTAGCTTAATTTATATCTGTGTGCCTTACCCCACTCTCTGCATCCCGGGGTGGCCAGGGTCAGTGGGGCTAATTTTAGGGGTAGGACTTAATTTTAGTGCATACAACCAAAAAAATATAGATCTTCTTTTCGGAATGGATCATATTTTGGGGGAAACATGGTAACAATGGAAAAATGGAGCACAGGTTCCTATCATATTAGTTTATTCTTTAAAAAATGCAGTTATTTTTGCTTGAATAGAAACTTTTTGCTTTCATTAAATCAAACATATTAATATTTCTAAAACATACAAGTGCTTAAACTAGAGTAGAAAAGAATTGCCTTTATTCTGCTTAGCAAAACCAACTCAAGCAATCTAGAGATGTCTGCTACTAACTTAGTCCTTAGCAGCAGTTTCATTGAGTTATGCAACAGCTTAGACAGGTGGCCTGTGACTGCATTTTACGTCTTTCTTTGCTGGTTTTCAGCCTTTTGCCCAATCTCCATCAAAATAACAGTCAATATATTGATTTGCTCAGTGACTGCTGCAAAAAAGTCATAAAATTGGGTCCAGTCATGTAAGTACCTAGACTTATGACCACTAGTGAAGTTCTGGGCTCCAACACGATCAAGTCAAGGCTTACCTAGTAATCACTATATAGTAAACTTTATACTATTATTTTATGCCACTTTTTTGAAAAAAAATCTAGAGTGATATAAGTACTAATAATAACACTTAAATAACAAATAAAAAGCCACCTATCATTAAAGAAACTATTTAAAATGCAAGATTTAAAACAATGTTCATTTTAAAAAAGCCATTTATAAAGGATTTAAAACTAGAGTAAATGTCACCCAGCTATATTTATACTATGGAATGAAGATCATTTTATATTATAGTTGCTGCTAAACCTTACTTTCCAAGTTATCAGTCCTATAATTGTCAGCTTTTCTGAGGCAGGATTATTATTTCAATTATTAACTGTCATCTGGATCCAAGGATGAAAAATATGAAATTAGATGTCTGCTAATTCATGAAAAAGCAGAAAGCAGTGGAACTGGATTTAAATTCTGTGGATAAAAGAAAGAGCTTTTTACTCTCACATTGATAGTCAAGAACAAACTGTTTTATGTGGTTTTATCCTACCATGCAGAAACAATTCTTGAATAGCTATCCTGTATCAAGTATCTTGAGCAGCTTTTTCAGACTGGGGCAGCTAAAGTTGGAAGAAAGATACTCCTTGTTATACTCATCTGGATTTAATTTGAAGTTAGGCTTCCAAGTTAAAATATCCCTCATTCTTCTACTGCTTTCTTTGAACTTCATGTGTGCTTTGCAGTGATTTGAAGCATTGGCACCTCACTATGGTGGTAGAAGGCAGAACCAATTTGTAGCTGTTATTTGAGGAAGGTGGAAAGTATCAATACAATCTTGGTGGTTAGTGTTGTTTGAAGCTCTCACTGCAGAAATCCACTGGTTCCTGGGAGCCAAGTTTGACAGCAGAACCAAGGGAAAAAAAACTTAACCTCATGATCTTTTAGTTTCATAATCATTTAACTCATTTTACAGAATGATAAATCATTTCTGCCTATTTTATGATACAAGCACTTGAGTAGGATAATTTGGGGATACAGAGTTTGCCTTAAAAACCCAGCTTGGCTGTCTGATCCATAGGAGAAACAATAGGGCCATGCTATTTGAGCCTCCCATTCTAGGCATCAGTTTCTTTCTGCTTCCATCAGTAGCCTGGGATGCTTTTGCCTGCATTCAAACTGTCAGTTAATGGGTTCTTCAATAAGTCAGACTAAAGCTTAGTGGGTGTAACCAGTAAAATTTGTGGAAGTTTGTAACCACCAGAATGTATGTGGACTTGGAGTTATTATGCCCTATCTTCCATACTGTTATATATAAAAATGTTCTTTTTCCCAGCTTCTATTAAAGGCAGGCAAATGGATTTGATTAGTTCTAAATAGTATGCTTTAACAGTGGAAAATCAATTTACTGCAGAGGTTCCTTTTTCAGGAAGTGTTTGCAGAAATAAAATAATATTGTCCAACTTTAATTCTGACTAATATTTTAAACTAACTATGTAAAACAGTGAATACAATCCCCAAGTAGCAAGTTCCCTTTCATGTTTTTGACATAGCTGTGGCTACAGATAAACTGGCTTTCATTTTAGAGAGATTTATAGCTAGCTCTCTGAGGTTAAGAGATGGCTTGGCATTCCCCTGAATATAAGAAGCAACTTCATAGTGAGTCACACTATTGCTGTATCTAGCTAAGTACAATCTATAACAAATGGTAGAACATCAACAGAATTTCAAGTTCTTTTAATTTTCCCTGTTCAAAATACTAGCATATAAAGAAGGGAAGGAGAGAGAGGGGAAAGCATTTCATTATTTGCTTTGAAGTCTAGGAAAAAGATAAATATTTTATTATTATATTAGACTAAATATTCTACTAAAGAATGTAGCACACATCTTTGGATTGTTGCACACTAGAAAGTGGGTGGGGTAACCTGTCTTTAAATGGCCTCAACATTGAACATTCTCAGACAGTTGCCAGACCCATCATGATCCTTGCCCAATCTTCAGAAGCATTACAGATCAGTATTTTGGAGGGTCTCCTAATGTCAGCCTTGTGAGATAGACCAGACAGATAACACAACCAGATGATCTAATTCTATTTTATTGTAAGGTTACTGTTGAGGTAATTCCCCGTTGGGAGAATGAGCGCATACAGGGAGACGTAGTGAGAGAAGTGTTTGAATAATACACACACAGCACACAGATACATTGTACAGTAAATGTAGGTTTTTACTTCCAGAAACTTTTAAGCAAAGTTCAAACACAGTCCAAAGTCATTCAGAGGTAAGATCAGTCAGTTTTTAATCCAGGGATAATCCAATAACAAAGTCCAGTATCAAAACAGTTTAGTATCAGACTTACATCAAATCCATGAATATCAGTCAATTAGAAGGAACGGCAAAACTCTCCAACAGAAGGAAACAGAGACTCACTGAGACTTCTTCTGAGACTAAGACTAAACAACCCAGCTTTCTGGCTCCATCTTATGGCCGTTTGAGAAACCACACCCAATTACACTTTTAGGACTCTCTTAAAGAGACAGTATTAAAATTTATATCCTGGTTTATATATTGTCCAACCAAAATAGCTGTTAGGTGACTTACATTCCTAACAGTTACATTAATAGACTCTTGCATGTCTGAAAGTATCTCCTTCCCCTCCATTTTACAGCCCAAGAAACTAGGGAGAGTCTCTTCTGAGCCCCTTTCCCACACAAATTACTGCTACAGGCTCAGCTGCCTTTTATCTGAATGTTCTCTTGGTTGCATTCTTTGCCTTGTCTCCCAAGGACATTCCTTCATACCATGACATCTGTTGACGTGACTCAGATATCTCGAATAGAACTTTTTCCAGGTATACAGAAATTAAAATGTGACTAGTCCCAATTAGTTAGTAGTTTTCAGAAAGACCCTACCCAACTACTTTCAAGTGAACCGGACAGAAGTCATGAATGGAAGAGGCTATTTTGCTAAGAGTGTCATTAACCTCAGATTTGCCCTTGCATGAAATGTATACTATGGGAAACATGACAAAATGTAACATTTTGTGCAAATTATGAGGCAGAAACTCTACTCAGATTTCCACATGTACAGAAGTTTTGCTGCTGTATATTGACTGCTGCCATTTGCCACTTTTCAGAATCTTAATTTTTCCAAATGGAACAAATATGTATAGGTCATTCTTCCCTTAGCTGAATTGGATAAAAAGTTTTCCCAACCAGCAAAGAAAGCAAATGCACTGGCTGAAAATGTTGGGACTGACTTTCAACATCTTTAGAGAGACATAGGTTGGGAAAGGCAGTCTGTACTAAATAATATTTTCCACTAGCACTTACACAACAGCTAATTTTTTGTTTCAGCAGCATCTTCTTTATTGAACAATTTCACACAGTTATAGTTTCCAGTTGGTTCTGTATCTTTCTCTTAGTCATACACATTGAAGAAGCTTTTATTGATGCTATTTTTAATAGTGGGAAGCATTCTCAGCATTCTTATATCTTTAGCATGCGCTCATTTTTCCCTTAAAAAGATAATCTAAATATACCATTCTGAGGCTAACATATTTTTCTAATCCTTCTGGTTGACAAAAATGTATTTAATACTTCAGCAAACAGGTGTTGCTGGAGTATTTGCATCTATTTTATATTTATATTTTTTATATTTACTACTTCAGTGAACTTTGAATACTGTTCAATATATCACAGCAACAAAAATTGATATTTCATTTTATCTATTTTTCCAACACCATGTATGCTTTCAATAAAATATCAGTACCAACTACTGATACTAAACTCCTACAACTAGCATTGGGGAATAAATATAATATGCTACAATGCCAATCAATTTAATGTATCCCTCATTCAACACTGCAAGATGTAATTGAGAGAGGTATAACACATATAATAATTTATTAATTTCCATTCCAATTTTCTATTAGAAATACTTCTTAAGAATCTACTCATCCATGACGTCTTCAAAGTAAAAATACATTGTTGTACATATTTTGATGTACAATATATGGATGTAATAACTTAATGCAGAAAAAGAGCAGAACCGAATGGGAGAGAAAATAAGAAGTGGTACAGACTGGAAAGAGATTTTTAATTCAAACACTGAATTAAATTCTATACACTGAAATGAATCTAAATATATCACCTTTTAGTATTGTAATCTTTTTCAGATTGATAAACACATGCAATAAACAGATGGAAAGAGAAGTGGGTCCAAGTTTATAATGAAGGTACACTCTCTGGTCACACTTAGGATGTTTACAATTTCATCTGAAACATGAAAGAACTGACATACAATACTACAAAGGGATTTCTATATGACCCAAATCCTGTGTAGGGCATGTTGAGATCTAGAGCAAAAGTAAAGGAGAGATTACACTGCCTTTTTATATATATGTATACAGAAAGAGTAGCCTTGTGGGAAATTCAGATGTCTTGCAATTATCACACCAAAAATGCTGGCTGAGTATATAAGGAGTTCTAGTTCAACCATATCTGAAGGATACCAGATGGGAGAAGACTGTCAAAGAGACTGCATCTGAAAATGCTTTGTATGATGGATGGTACTGTTGCCTAGAAAAAGCTAAGGAAAAACAGCAGATTTGGACTTTATTAATAAGGTTTCAAAGATGTTACAATTTGAATTTTTTAATTTATAATTTGGTTGGAAATTCAGAAGATCAGATTAATTAATGAAAGCATACAGTTTTAAAAACAGCATTGGTTGACTTTGCCATTCTCATTCAGCAGAGACCCACTTCAATATGGAGACCTCTGTGGGCACATAGGTATAGGATATCTTTTTGTAATTCTGTTGTTGAACAAAAAGTAATCCTCTTGGGAAATGCATCATCAATATTAGAAGGTTAACTTGAAATCTGGCCATTTCCTGCTTTAATCTACAGAACTTTGAAGATGTGGTTTTCTGAATCTAAATGTTTCCTTTGAAAAACAAACTGTTCTAAGGATGACTAACTTTGACAATATTCCTTTAATAAAAAGCAGACTCGCTGCATAAAAGTCACACTATTTTTTAAAGTTTTTTCAGATCCCAAAATATTTCTCCAAAAATGTTAATTGGTCAATTTTAAGCCAAAAAGACAAAATGCCTATTGCTGTGTGCCATTTTGGTATCATAGTTCCATGTAGCAACCTGTTCAACCTGTATACGAAGATACTAAAATAAAAAACAAAGGATTATATAAAGCATCCAAAGATGAAAAGAGTAAAAAAAAATGTGTCAAAAGCTAATTTAAACACCACAAACTACTCCTAAAACTAAAATCTTATGGTATCTCTGGACACCTCCATAACTGGATAGAAGCAGACAGACAACAAATTGTCAAAATTGGGAGCATGCTATCAAATTCTGTACCTGTCAACAGTGGTGTCCCCCAAGGCAGTGTTCTAGGACCAACTCTTTTCATACTCTACAATGATCTCTGTGATCATATCAAGAGAAACTGCATTCTCTTCACTGATGATGTAAAGCTATTCAACACCACAGACAATACCGCTCCCCTTCAAAAAGACCTTGACTATGTATCAGAATGGTCAAACAAATGGCAACTTCAAATCTCAACAAATAAATGCTCTGTCTTACATATTGGCAAAAAAACAAACAAAAAAAAAACAGAAAATAAAATACAAGCTGAATAGTCAAGACTTTGTTGATGATCCAAACTCTGTAAAGGATCTTGGAGTACTCATCTCTAATGACCTAAGTGCTAGAGCCCACTGTAACTACATAGCCAAAAAGGCATTAAGAGTTGTTAACCCAATCTTACGTAGCTTTTTCTCTGGTAATATTGCACTAATAACTAGAGCATACAAAACATTTGCTAGACTAATACTCGAATACAGCTCATCAGTCTGGAACCCACATTACGTATCTGATATTAATACAGTTGAGAAAGTCCAGAAATATTTCACAAGAAGAGTTCTCCACTCTTCTACTCGTTACAGAATACCTTCTGCCACCAGACTCGAAATTCTAGACCTAGACAACCTAAAACTACTCCGCCTTCGGTCCGATTTAAGTATAGTATATACAATCATACATTGCAATGTCCTACCTGTCAATGAATACTTCAGCTTCAACCATAACAATACAAGAGTAAACAATATATTCAAACTCAAGGTTAATTGCACCAAACTTGATTGCAGGAAATACGACTTCAGCAACAGAGAGGTCAATGTCTGGAATACCCTACCTGACTCTGTGGTTTCTTCCCCAAACCCCAAAAACTTTAACCTTAGACTGTCTACTATTGACCTCACCCCTTTCCTAAGAGGTCTGTAGGGGGCGTGCATGAGCGCACCAACGTGCCTACCGTCCCTGTCCTATTGTTTCTTTTCTTTTTTTTCTTTTTCTTATATTTATCCATGTATTCATAACTATGTTTTTACTTATACCTGTTATGTTGTAAGCAATTGACAAAAATAAATAAATAAAAATAAATAAATAATAATTTGCTATGAAAAGTATTTATAAAAATAGCCTTATTTCTGTGCTAGTATCTCAGCTAGCAGCAAATAAAATGTGAAGGGTGCTGAGAATGATTGGAAATCCAGAGGTTCATAAAACCCTGTTGGAATAGCCAGCAATCCATCTCTTAATACTCAATCGGCTGTATTCAGAAGATTTAATAGAAAGATGACTATCTCTTGTCACTGTTATTCCTTGGCAGCTAGTATTCAACATATGCCACTTCTGATTATGAAAGTAGCAAAAAAAAATCATTGAGAATGCTAACGCAGTAGAACTGCTGGACAAAATCTGTATTTTCCTTTCCCTGCTGTCTATTGAATATCTTCATTCCCTCTTTGTAATTAAGAATTACTGATGCTATAGTTTTTCCCAGTGGATAAGCTGCTATATCATCCAAATTGTTTTGATTGTCCTTTTGGGGGAAGGGTTTTTTAATTCTTCAATAAGTAGACTGATGTACAATTTGTAGAATATTGAATACAATATTCAAGTGTAGTGGTTAAAACTGAATACATTCGTTCCAAATGTGGTCTCATCATAGATTTATAAGGACATCATAATATTGGCCGCATTTCTGTTAGTTTCTTTCAATGTTTCCAGACATAGAATTTTATGGCGGCTAGACATTGGGCAATTTTCCTTGACTTATGTACTATGACTCCAAAATTTTCTGAATACTTTCTGCTTCTTCTCCTTAGCTACATTAAAATGTTGACGTTTATTGATCTACTTTGGTCAGATCCTTTGGGAATTTTCTCTAAATCTCTCTTCTCCTTTTTAATTTTACTATCTTAATACATAATCTAATCAAAGTTATCCAGTGGTATCATAGCTTATTAGTAACTGTAATCCACATCTAAAGAAAAATAATTTAAGGAATAGGATCATGATGGGCAAGAAAATTGACCTTTTTGATGTAGAAGGTTTAAAAATCCTCTTTTTTCCTCATCAGGAACAACAATATTATATCGCATTTAATATTTTTTTTACTTAAAAAGATTGCATGGTGGTATACATAGCAAAAACATGTACAGTAGCATGGGCTGACAATGACCCAACAGTAATCCAACAAGCCTCTGTTCCTAAGAGTAACTTGAAACTAGGTGTCCCCAATCCTATCCCTCCACTTTAATCAGTCCATTAAACCAGCTCTTTATTTGCAGAGATCAACTTACATTTTCAAAAAAGCAAGAGTTTGGCATTTTCTCCAAATACCAGGAAGTGTTGCACAATGCTTGTGCAATGGGACAGTGACTCAAAATTTCATTATCCTTGAAATTACAGCAATTCTACTTCTCCCTCCCATCCAAAATCTCTCACAATATCATGTCAAAACAACAACAAGAAAGTTCAGTTGCCCCTTGAAAAGCACCTTTGAGAGTCTCACAATAATAAATAATAAAGTATAAATAATAAAGTATTCTGAATTCTCTTATTCTTATTATGTGAAGAGAGATCTCTTTTTCACACCTCATGAGATTTGGAGTCTTGTCAATACTCAGTTGTTTTTATTTTTAAAATGGCATAATAATAATAAAGGTTGCTAATGACATCTACTGGCAATATATTATTGACCTCTGATGTAACACATTGTTATGGTGGGAGCAAAACCAACTTTGTAATACTCTTTGAAAACAATACAAATGATAGAAAAAGCAAGGTGCAGAAAGTACTTGAATAAATAATTTTTAAAGAATATAATATCTACCATTAAATGTGCTATAGCAAGCAAATGACTCTTCACTTACTTTCAGTGAAGAGTTAATTTTAGCAACCTTCCTGTGACAGAATGAATGTAACAGGCTCCTTTCTCAAATATCTACCTAAACACTTAGTGGTTAACAGATGAAACATCTAAGCAATTAAAATTAATCAATAGATGCTTTAAAATATCAAACGAAACCCCCCAGCAACAATATAAAATAGATTAACTGAAGGAACTGAGTGAGAAAAAAATCCAAGTATCATTTCTATTATTTATTTTATAAATAGTTAGAAATTTTAAAATGCTTCAAAAATTAAAATTCATTCTGGATGATAGACGAATTTTCCTCAGATGATAAACTGTATTTCAATACATTCTTAGGTTCATTTCTTCCAATAGGAATAGGATGTGATTCCAAAAAAATGCTCTGCAGTCAGGCTATTTCACTTGACTATATTGTGGACAAGTAGAAAGACTATTTATATTTATTAAAAGTTGGCAAACCCCATATTTCAAACCAGTAGTCCAGACACAAAGACTCCACTTAAAATTGGTTGTGCCATTTACTGTTTTAAAGGCAGCTCTGGAATGAAATGATCTGTGTAAATCTGAAAGACACAGAAGTTTAGGAAAAGAGCACACTGACAATTAATGTATTTGCAAATATCAATGATGTTTCTTCCTTAAAATTCTTGATATCCCCTAAACAAATTTCTGATACCCCTAAACAAATTTTTGGTATGTATTTTCTTGGAGTACACATTCAGTATAACGTAAATGTGACAGTTATCAATATACTATAATACAAATATATATAAAATGAGTGTGCGTACATGCACAGAGACACATACATACATACATACATACATACATACATACATACATACATACATACATACATTTATTCTTACCATTTGAGATTGGCTTCGAGGACAACCATTGATATCATCAACTTTTTCATTTGCTAAAAGAAAGCAATGAAGTTTTTTTTAAAAAAAAATCATGTCTAAGAATAGGCAACAGGACAAGATAAGAGAAAGCAAATAGGCACACAAGTATTCAGTATTTTGCACATACTGAACTTTGCTCTCAGCACGCTTGAAATATACAATAACAGTCTTTCTTGTTAGCGGCAGTTCCTTCCCTCATGCAAAGGGGAAGTGCAGAGAACGTTGCTGCTAATTCTCCAGATCCTGCCAAATGACTGCTGACATGAAATCTTCCACAATTGTTTTTGTGGGATCAAGATACAGTTTCAAGTAATCTCAGAAAGCATAAACCGCTCCAGTTAATAAAATGCACACATTGGAGACACATGGCTTAATGAAGCATTCACTTTAGTCTGCCAAGTGTGTGAAACACAGTCCTTGGGCTATAAAAGGGATGGATCACATACAAATAGATTCAGACAAACCCTTATCAAAATTTCTGAACATTTTAAAAAATTAGAAAGCATTGCCTCTATTTCTGAAAATAAGTATATAGAGAGAAATAAACAGTCTGAATCACAACTATCTAATATTCACCTCACAGAACACTTTGTTCTAGTTCTATTGTATTTTATATCCTATCTGAGAAGTCAGATGTCAGGTTATGGGTAAATGCATGGGACTTACCAATAATCTGGATGATTTCTGCTAGTAGAACTCCATCTGCAATGTCCTGTTGCAAATCTTTGATCAGCCGTTTGTGGCCAGATTTTGCTAGATAATGATTAGCCCAGTCAGTGTAAATCTGCAGAATAGAGAGAAGGGAAATAGGAAGAGAGAGAGAGAGAATAAAATTTAGAAAGATTTATGTTGGCTTACATGTGAGTAGAGCTCTATAAATCACATTCCAATTTAAGGAGTCACCACCAAAAAGTAAAACTTGAATGGTTTTTACTCTTTTAAATCAGCCTCTGTGCCATTTTTCTGCATTTTAACCTTGAATGATTCATTTTATTATACAATGAAACATCACTATCATTGTGATCAGTAAAAAAGCCCTTTCAGGACTACCAACAAAATTCTTGTCATAAATCACTTTCAATCTGATTTGAGACTTACACTGGAAACATTTCATGTAATGTTTTTACTTGTTTCATTTTGCTTCTTGTGTTTATTTTCATAAGAACTATGTGCAAACAGTTGTACCAGAGTTTTCTAGGGAAACAAATATTTTATCCATACAGAGTATGCAAACAAATGTGAGATGTACAGTACCTTACATATCTTGGCTCTGCAAATGCCTTTGCTTCATGGAAGCAAATGAGCAAATTACCTATAAGTAATCATTTTTGGTTCACCATTCCTCAGAAATAAAGTGGATTAAAGTAGATCAAATAAGTAATCATTTTTGGTTCACCATTCCTCAGAAATAAAGTGGATTAAAGTAGATCAAATAAATCCATCAAACCTTTTAAAAATTAAAGCTATACTAAATTACAAACATGAAAACCATATAGCAGCAGCATGACAATAAAAGACAGAAACAAGCTTAATGACACAGTAGCATAAGTTCAGCCAAAAGTCTTGGCAAGCAGCTCTTTTGCTAACACCAAAAGCTAACTAAACTTGGTGCCAACTGTAATAGGATTACACCAACCAGAATTTTGCAGTAAGGCAATCTGGAGAGATGCCCTCAGAGAAGAGAAAGTCTTTAAATTAATTGCCACAAATAAACTAGGAATTCATCAATACCCACACATGTTACAATCACTGAAAAGATAGCTGGACAGAAATGTGAGATGGCTTATCATTCTCTGAGATCATGGATACAGACTAGTGGATGCTGCTTAACTAAATTCCAACATTCATAAGAAATATACAAATACCATTTGTAGGCCTATGAGCAACTTCCTATTTAAATAAAATCATGTTCAATCTAAATATCAAAGTCAAATCCCAACATTAATGTTTTCCTGAACATTCAACACCACCACCACTTGCACTTTCAAACCTACAAGTTATTTACATTATGTAACTGTCTCCAAATTCCAAAGAATATTAACTTTAGAAGGTTCAATATTCTCTCCACGTCAATTTTGGAAGGCTGATGTAAAAAGTTCCAAATGAGACTGTTCCCCTGTAGAGAAGGGACTATTCTAATTATACCTAATATCCTATTGTACCTTCTATAAAGATCTAAACAGCCTTATAAGGTGATTGTCATGATAATCATAAAATGATTAATTTTAAAAGATCAGGGTTCATGTAATTTAATTGACTAGTAAAATTAGTGATTTAGTGAATTTAATTGAACAGTGTGGTTAGCGATTGGTGTAATTAATTGATCGGTGTAATTAATTGATTGTTGCTTAGCAAAATTATTTGACTAGTGAGATTATTGTAATTGATTAATTGGTGTGATATTGACTATATTGATTCCCAAAATTGTTTCATTAAACAATCTAACCAATGTACTATCACAACTTACCTACCATGCCAAGACAAAAATCCAATGCCAAACCACAACAGAACGTCTAGACAATGGAGAGAAGGACCTATACATTGACTACCGTGCTGACTGTATCAAAAGTAAGTCACACAACCCACAACCCAGCATCCAACCCTACTCCAACCAATCCACCATCACCCAAGACTAGGCACGCATGCCCCTAACTACTTCAATTACAACTACAGCTGACCTTAAATGCAAGCTACTTAATGCAAGAAGCCTTGTGAATAAAATACCTGAATTCCTCCTCTTACTAAATACTGCTAAATTTGACATCATATTTGTCTGTGAAACATGGCTCAATGCATCTCTCCCTGACTCCATTACCACAGTAAGAGACTATCATGTTTACCAATCAGATTGTGAAATCCGTAGAGGGGGTGGTGTTGCAATCTTCTATAAAAAGTCCTTACATCTAAAAAACATCCAAGTCACCCAGGAGCTAGCTCTTCCTGAGACCATCGTCTATGAACTATCCTTAAATATCCATTTCAATTCTTACTATGTTACAGAGCCCCCGATTATGACAAAGAACATGTAAACAAGCGGCTTCCGGTTTAAGCTTCTTCGGCGACAGACCAAAATCTGTGATTGTGTGCAGTTTAGATCTGTGCTCGCCGCTGGAGTGTCCTGAGCCAACTGGTTTTGGGGCTAAGCCACCACATAGAGGTCGTGAAGAGGGGGGAGACTGCCACAGACAATACCGCTACCCTTCAAAAAGACCTTGACTATGTATCAGAATGGTCAAACAAATGGCAACTTCAAATCTCAACAAATAAATGCTCTGACCTACATATTGGCAAAAAAAATCAGAAAATAAAATACAAGCTGAATAGTCAAGACCTTGTTGATGATCCAAACTAGGTCAAGGATCTTGGAATACTCATCTCTAATGACCTAAGTTCTAGAGCCCACTGTAACTACATAGCCAAAAAGGCATTAAGAGTTGTTAACCTAATCCTACGTAGCTTTTTCTCTGGTAATATCGCACTACTAACTAGGGCATACAAAACATTTGCCAGACCAATACTTGAATACAGTTCATCAGTCTGGAACCCACATTACGTATCTGATATTAACACAGTTGAGAAAGTCCAGAAATATTTCACAAGAAGAGTTCTCCATTCCTCTACTCGTTGCAGAATACCTTATGCCACCAGACTCGAAATTCTAGACCTAGAAAACACTAGAACTATGCCGTCTTCGGTCCGATCTAGGTATAGTATATAAAATCATACATTGCAATGTCCTACCTGTCAATGAATACTTCAGCTTCAACCATAACAACACAAGAGCAAACAATAGATACAAACTTAAGGTTAACTGCACCAACTTGATTGCAGGAAATACGATTTCAGCAACAGAGTGGTCAATATCTGTAATACTCTACCTGACTCTGTGGTTTCTTCCCCAAACCCCAAAAACTTTAACCTTAGACTTTCTACTATTGACCTCACCCCTTTCCTAAGAGGTCTGTAGGAGGCGTGCATAAGCGCACCAACGTGCCTACCGTCCCTATCTTTTATTTTTCTTATATGTACTTATTTCTTGTATTCATAACTATGTTCATTCTAATACCTATTATCTTGTAAGCGATTGACAAATCAAATTAATAAATAAAAAAATAAACGTATATCTCCTTACCTAGGAAAATACCCAGGAAATTCTGATCAGATAGATAGATAGATAGATAGATAGATAGATAGATAGATAGATAGATAGATAGATAGATAGATAGAGATAGAGAGATAGAGATAGAGATAGAGATAGAGATAGAAGATAGAATTATTATCATCAAATCAAAAAGATTTACTTTCCTTGAACATATCTAATTTTTATACTGCATGTAAAATTAGACACTGCCCATCAGTAAGTCCACTGCCAATTATAGTATCCCCATTCTGTTTTGTGAATTTATGCTGAATTTATTTTTACTGTGTTTTATTTTGAATTCTTGTCTGTCACCATAATAAACTCTGTCTATCCCTCCCATCCCAGTAATATAACTAGTCATTCAGAAATGTATGATTAGCTTAAACTGACTTTTTTTTAGAAATGGGAATCCAATGCAGTTGTTTAAATTTTCATTGTTGGCTGCTTGGATGATTTTTGCAACCTTCCAATAATTTGGGTGACTTTTCTCTTTCATGGAAAAGAAGCCAATTAGCATAATTGTCATGTATTAATTCTTATAACTCTGTTAATAATGCCTCTAAACGCCAGATCTTTGGATATATGAAACAGTGGCCTTTTTCTCTGCTGCTTTAGCTTGATTTGAAACTTGCACATGAGTGGTTTGCTATCTCTTCCACTGTTTCCTTGGCCTCGTCTTTGCCATTAAAACTGAACTTTTCAAATATATCACTAAGAAAGACTTTGATTATAGCAAGTACTACAGAAGAGTCAATTATGTAGATGTCATTTGGTTACTAGAAGACAGCAATGAAAATAAATCAATGGATTGCCAACCTTAATAAATAATTTTCTTGCTTTATTTTGATTTTTTAGCCAAACTACTTGAATAGAACAGAACAAAACAGAATAGAATTATGTGTTTAGCAGAGTGATGGCACGGGAAGAAAAACTATCTTTGTGTCTAGTTGTTTTGGCATGCAATGCTCTATTATAGTAGCATCCTGATGGAAGACGTCAACATAGATTATGTCCAGGATGTGAGGGGTCTGTAGATATTTTCTCTGCCCTCTTTCTGGTCCATGCAGTATACAGATTCTCAATTGAAGGCAGGCTGGTTGGAATTCTTTTTTATGTAGTCCTAACTATCCGTTAAAGTCTGTACCTGTCCTGTTTGGTTGCTATACCAGATACTTACAGGCAGCACATCTAGCTTGCATGTTCTACTGAAACTTAGAAACTTATGGTGATTCCCAGTCACAAGCAGTTGAATGGATATGGAATGGAGGCTCATTGGCACTGCTGTGGAATAATTTCCCATGAGGAATCAAGTTGGCCGTTATAGCTTTGGCTGTCTTGAAAGTTTTGAAAATAAAGTTGCTCCATAGAGTCTAGGGTGAATAATAGGATGTATGATTTATGATCTTTATGATCTTGAATTACTGAGGTCAGGATTTTGTTTATTATTTTATTTTAGATTTTACCATGGATGTTTTACTTTTGGTGCTCGTCCCCATCCTTATAACTACTGTGGAATGCTAAGAGAATGTTTGGATTGTGAAAGATATAAATTTCATAAGGAAATCTCTAAAATGTCCTATTCTGAAACAGTTTAAAAAAGTGATTAGGCATGTTTGTGTAGGGCATTTGGAAAAAAAGTCACACAACTGTTTGTTCCAGTAAGACAGTTTCGTTTGCTTTGTCATTTGCCATATATTTCACTGGGTTTTTGTTTTTTTTTTAGAATAGAATAGAATTCTTTATTGGCCAAGTATGATTGGACATACAGGGAATTTGTCTTGGTGCAAATGCTCTCAGTATACATAAAAGAAAAGATACATTCATCAAGAGTCAAGAATCATAAGGTACAACACTTAATGATAGTCATAAGGTACAATAAGCAATCAAACCATACTAGGAAACAATCAATATAAATCATAAGGATACAAGCGACAAAGTTACAGTCACAAATGGGAAGGGATGGGTGATAAGGAATGATGAGAAGATTAACAGTAATAGTAGTGCAGACTTTGTAATACTGTGTTTCTCCAACAATACGGCCTCCCCCAATAGGAAGACCCATTATGTTTTATAGGCATAAAATCAAATTAAGCCCCTCCCCCAAATTAAAACCTATATTAAACATGCGAAATGGGGGGAATGGTGGGGGGGCTTGCCATTAGGAAGTACTTTTGTTGCATACCCAGATATGTTGCTGCCTGCATTGACCTCGGCATTGGTGGGGCACTTCATATCAGGAGACCTTCCACCACTGTTGCTTTCCCTTCTCCCTATGCTGCCGCAACTTTTAAAGCAACGCCGCAGCATTTGGCATAGCCACACGTGGCCAGCCAGGGCTCCTCCCTGCAACCGGAGCCTGGCAGAGACACTCGGCTTCAGGAGCTCCTGTTGCCCCCTTCCCTTCACCTTTGAAACCAAAGCCAATTCTTTTAAAAACGACGCCCTACTACCGGTACAACAAAGACTCTCCTGCCCAAGAGGGCAGCCCAACCCCATGTGGGGAGCTGACATGGCACAAGTATTGGGCAGAGGCGCTCACTCAGCGGGGCTCAGCTCGAAGGACGCGGCGCAGGCCGTTGCCTTGCCTCCTTGTCCATGGATGGGTGGGTGCTATCACTGCTTCAGGTGGCCTCTCCCAGTGGCCCCTTCGGGTTTGGGCTGAAGGGACTTGAGCAGGAAGCCAAGCTCGGGTCGGCCTAGCTCTTTCGCTTGGCAGGCAGGCACGCACCTGCAGCTTGCTTCCCAGCTCTGCCCAGCCTGCACAGCTCTGGCATGGCCCTGGCAGGATGAGTGGAGGGCCCAGCAGGGAGGCGCTCGCTGCCTTAACAAGAGCTCCACCACTGGGCAGGAGGGCCTGCCTGTCAGCCTCTCTGGGCATTCCAGGTGAAGCTCTTCATGCTCTGCCCAGTGCCAGGCAGGGATGGTGGCTGGGCACTTCTCCCAGGGTGGGCTGATCCTGCTCTGCAGCCCTGGGAGATTCGCTTCCCCACGTGGGGTTGGGCTGCCCTCTCGGGCAGGGGAGTCTTTGTCATACCGGTAGTAGGGCATCGTTTTTAAAAGAATTGGCTTTGCCTTCGAAGGCGAAGGAAAGGTGGAGACAGGAGTGCCTGAAGCCAAGTGTCTCCACCGGGCTCCAGTTGCAGGGAGGAGCCTGGCTGGCTGCACATGGCTGCGCCAAACACCGTTGCTCTAAACGCCACGGCAGCACAGGGAGAAGGAACAGCAATGCTGGCGGAAGGTCTCCCAATATGAAGTGCCCCACCAAGGTCAACATCCAAGCTGTCACCACCCATCCGAGGATGCAAGGGGGGGAATTAAGTCAAAAAAAAAAAAAATAAGGCCCGGCCTTATTTTGTGAGAAACACAGTAGTTGAATAGTGTTGAGGGAATTATTTGTTTAGCAGAGTGATGGCTTTCGAGGAAAAACTGTTCTTGTGTCTAGTTGTTCTGATGTGCAGTGCTCTATAGTGTAATTTTGAGGTAAGGAGTTGAAACAGTTTACGTCCAGGATGTGAGGGGTCTGTAAATATTTTCACAGCCCTCTTTTTGACTCATGCAGTATACAGGTCTTCAATTGAAGACATTTTGAAATGTCTATGGAGGGCTGTAAAAATTACACATACAAAGAAGTCACACTGTTGAAATGATGGCTTCTATTATAGAACTCTTACTATATAGACAGAGCAACGATGAGTACATTGGGAGCTTGAACAAGAGAAACACACTGGCAGTATGGAAAGGATATAAAGTGAATCAGAGGTGACTTTTAGAAAAAAGAAACATTGCTGTCAGATAAGAATTATGAGAGTGGTTATGTGCCTTCTTGTTTTAAGAAAAACACAAGGTTTTGGTCATCCTAAAAAAATAAAGTATTATAGCATAAACTTACATGAAGTATAATTCAATTAAGTGAAAAGGGACAAAAACAGCAACAAAAATTATATACCAATCTTGCAAACTTTGCATAATGAACTGCATTCACTAAACCCTTAGTCCCATGTAAGATACACAGAACCAAATAAACACTTACAGTGAGTTAACATTTACCACTTTCAGAAAACAGACTTCTGTTTTATTTACTACTAGTAGCAACAAGGTCTCAAATAAAGTGAAATATAGTAAACAATTGGTGGGACTAAAGAACATAAGTCAAAGAAAGACCATCAATAATGTTGTCTCAAGATTTCACACAATGGCTCACAACATGTGTATTTATAGCAACTTTTAAGCTTTCCCTTGGACAATGTCTTTGAATTTAACTTCGTATTTTCTTAACAACAAGAATTAAATCGGGAGGAGCAAGCTGTTCCAAGCTTCCCTGAATTAAATAATAAATTCTCCAAATAATGATGTAGTAATGCTTAAGGTGCTAGACTGGCAGAACAAAGACCCAACTCCATGTTTATCCTGAGCTATGGAAGTTCATAAGGTGATTAATTGGTTGGTTGGTTAATTGATTTAAAAAATTTATATGGCTGCTCATGTTAAGTAATTCTGGATGGCTCACAATCATTTGGGACCAGTCACTGTGCCTGACTCCAGCTGTGTGTCAAGCAAATCATGGCTTAGCAGACCACAATTACTAACTAATCAGAACTGAGGGCTGTTGGATCCAGGTATCCTGAAATATCACCTATGTTTTAATGAATGACCGTTAGTTACTAATTCTTACACATAAAACTTGTTTTTGTAAGATTCTATCCCTTATTAACTTGTGAGAAGACCAGCTGTTAAGGAGTACAGCTTTATGTTTGAGCTTGCAAACATCTGCATTTCTCAAGATTTGCTACAATTTGATTGTCCTTAGATTTGGGTAATAGTAACTCTGTCTCTCAGTCATTGAAGTATGGGTTTGTATTTTTGATGTCACCTGAGTCAAACATAACAAATTTTCATTCTGTATCATGATTTTAATTGGTGTTAATTGATTTTATGATTGTTTACCTTCCAGAATCACCTGTTTGAGATGACTGGCCGTACAAATTAAATACATAAAAAATAAATAAGTAAATTGGAATTCCTAGTGACTTTCATAATGTAACATGTAAACTGTGTCCAAGACTATAAAATATGTTTCTTCTTTCTATGCTTTACTAACTCATTCATACAAAGTACGGTACTTATAATAGCTTGTGCAGTTTGAAAAAAGCACTTGCTTAAGTCATCTATGCTGCTTATACATACTTCAAATATTTCACTGTTGACTTTCATTGCTGCTGTCATTTGCATTCCAGATGTGGTAGTTGTTTAATAGGTATCTTCCATTTCTGGCTTCTATTTTAAAACAGAACTATCAGTAGCAACAGCTGATAATTGCCTAATGCTTTTAAGTTACCGTTTTATATTTCAGATTCCAGTTATAGTGTAGGAAATAATAGGGCAAAGGAAAGTGAGAACATGGCTTTGTGAATTCCAGTGAGCTCTTCTACTATTCTATTTTGAAATAAATTCCTTGCAAGCCAATACATAAATAAACTCATGTGTACTCCTACAACTAGCATGCAAATAACAAGAACAATGATGCAGACACAGGAATTAAATAAAACCATTATGAATTTGTTAGAATGCCAACTGCTGTGTAAGACTGGGCCTGAACAGAAATTGCTAAGAAGCAAAGCATGGTGCCTTGATCAGTTTCCCATAAACATTTCATCTTCCCATAAACATTTGCTATTAAAAGATTTTATACAAAGAGAAAGACTCTACTAAATGTCATTTCTACAGAAAAACATTCAGAATATTAGTCACTGACAACTGTCAGGACGGATTCATCACTGAACTTTGTGAATGTACTCACTTGACTGAACTCTGTAACCAACTATCACATTGCTCATTTCCATGGAGAGTTCTTTCTCTTAATCTATGTTCTCTATTGAATAACAGCTTTGACCACAAATTGCTTACATTGTCTATGGCAAATTTATCTATTAAAATAATCTCAACAAGATGACAGCATGAGTATGTTCTACATTTGTGAAGCCCCCAAAATACAACATGCAAAGCTTAATGACTTCCATTGTTAAGTACAATATAAATCGAAATTTTGTGCAAATAAGTAATTTTTCAATATATTTGACATCTGTCATTTTTTTAATTCTATTGTAAAATAACAAAAGTATACTATCTTTGAAACTCAAAGATTAATACAAATTTTGCACCATAAATCTGGAATATGAGAGAATGTGAAAAATGTAAGTTTTCCTGAATCTGTGATAATCTCATTTTTCAATACAGAACCTCAGTTCATGACTCTTGTTGAGTAATTTTTTTGTCTAAGCGAAACAGTCATTAAGCAAAATATCATTATCAAGCTGCTTATTAGTAGCAGTTCTGGTAGCCCTACATGCAGTGATTAGGCCAGGACCATGTGGTTGTTGGGCAAGGATTTCACATTTCTCCTGCCCTAAGTAAATGGTCTCTACCTCAGCTCAGCCCACTCATAAAACTCTCCCTTATCTCTTCCCTTTTGGCCACCCCTCATTTTGCCAATACCCCTACTTCCTCCTGCCGTTGCCATTTCCATCTGATTTCCTCTTGTCTTTTTCCTCCTAGTGCCAGCTGGGATCCAGGTGCTAGGCAATGGAGCAGTCCTAAGATCAGCACAGTGAGTATTGCAGGATAGCAAAGCGCCATCTGCTGAAGGGAGCTTGTTGAGCCTGGTTTGGAAGAAGCAGTCCTGTGCAAGGAGCAATAGTCTAAAGACTGTAGAGAGTGAAGCAGGATAGGATGGAGAGGCTGGAAAAGGGCAGCAGCAGCTCTTTGGATGAAGAGGTACTTTGATTTTACCCATTTGCAATGGTTTTTCTTGTAGACCAATCATTATTGGAGAATCATTTATTTATTTTATTTATTTTTGTCAATTGCTTACAAGATAATAGGTATAAGTAAAAACATAGTTATGAATATATGGATACATATAAGAAAAATAAAAGAAATAAAAGAAATAAAAGAAACAATAGGACAGGGACGGTAGGCACATTGGTGCCCTTATGCACACCTCCTACAGACCTCTTAGGAAAGGGGTGAGGTCAATAGTAGTCTAAGGTTAAAGCTTTTGAGGTTTGGGGAAGAAACCATAGAGTCAGGGAGAGTATTCCAGACATTGACCACTCTGTTGCTGAAGTCGTATTTCCTGCAATCAAGTTTGGTGCGATTAACCTTGAGTTTGTATCTATTGTTTGCTCTTGTGTTGTTATGGTTGAAGCTGAAGTATTCATTGACAGGTAGGACATTGCAATGTATGATTGTATATACTATACTTAAATCAGACCGAAGGCGGAGTGGTTCTAGATTTCTAAGTCTAGAATTTCGAATCTGGTGGCATAAGGTATTCTGCAACGAGTAGAAGAGTGGAGAACTCTTCTTGTGAAATATTTCTGGACTTTCTCAACTGTATTAATATCAGATACGTAATGTGGGTTCCAGACTGATGAGCTGTATTTGAGTATTGGTCTAGCAAATGTTTTGTATGCTCTAGTTATCTGTGTGATATTACCAGAGAAAAAGCTACATAAGATTAGATTAACAACTCTTAATGCCTTTTTGGCTGTGTAGTTACAGTGGGCTCTAGCACTTAGGTCATTAGAGATGAGTACTCCAAGGTCCTTGACAGAGTTTGGATCATCAACAAGGTCTTGACTATTCAGCCTGTATTTTATTTTCTGATTTTTTTTGCCAATATGTAAGACAGAGCATTTATTTGTTGAGATTTGAAGTTGCCATTTGTTTGACCATTCTGATACATAGTCAAGGTCTTTTTGAAGGGTAGCAGTATTGTCTGTGGTGTTGAACAGCTTTACATCATCAGCGAAGAGAATGCAGTTGCTCTTGATATGATCACATTGTAGAGTATGAAAAGAGTTGGTCCTAGAACACTGCCTTGGGGGACACCACTGTTGACAGGATTTGATAGGATGCTCCCAATTTTGACAATTTGTTGTCTGTTTGACAGGAATGCTTCTATCCAGTTATGCAGGTATCAGTATTTACTTATAAACAAACCATGTGAATTGGAACTCCCATCACTTAAATTTTGTTTGGTTGCATATATCTAGGGATTCCATTAAGACTTTTCAGCTAACACAAACGTGTCTGAGAAAGATCATTGTGCAATAATCAGAATTATAACTATCTAGCATGGCTCTGCTTCATCAGTGATTCAGTCTTTTGCGGTGGGCCAAGTCAAGGAAAAAAAACAACAAAAGCATTTCAAGAATGCTACTTTACTGTTGTAAAATGTAATAACAGAATCTTGAAAGAGTACCTGTGTATTCCCACTTATACCCAACAAAATGAAACAATAGTTGTTTTTGTTCTTGCTATTGCTTTGAAAATGAATTGCTTTAGAGATCAGAATTGGAATAAACTACCAACAATAAAACATCCTATCCCAATTTATCTGAATATAATACTAAATTTAATATTATTCCTCTATTGAAATTTCTATTGTTGCATCTCTGCAGAATTTAATCATGTGATCCTTGACCTGTTTCTGAGTTAATTTCAATAATAATTTATAAATTAAAGGCAAGTATTATAATAGATATACATAGGGGGTTTTTTTAATTCTGTAAAATCCCAATATTCTCCCTTGTTTCTGCAATTATTTTTGAGATGTTCTACTTACTTGAACATACTGAAAGCAATTAGGTAACTAGACCACTGTGAAATATGACTCTCAAAAGATTTTATACTTGTCTTATCTATAATTAAGACTTGCAAACTGAACCAATTGCTGTTTTTCCACTGAACATCTTTAATATCTTTCTTTTTAACAGAAATATGCATGTAATAATTAAGTCAGCTTGTTAAGAAGAAAAAAAGATATTTTTTCTATATTTTTCCAGATATTTAGTATAATCCTCATTATTAATTGTTTATTCAAATAGAAATTGTTTATTTCTATTTGAATCAACCCAAAAGCAAGCTGTCTGGTAGTCATGCCCCTTCCAAAGGTTAAGAGCCATATGGAGATAAAGTGCTACTTAAATGTTGGTGAACTTTTATATTTTCAATGCTTATTTGTTTGATTGTTTAGTTTCTATAGCCATCCATCCAGTGGTGGGATTCATTTTTTTTTACTACAGGTTCTATGGGCATAGCTTGGTGGGCATGGCAGCAGAAGGATACTGTAAAATCTCCAGTCAGAGGTAGTATTTACCGGTTCTCCAAACTACTTAAAATTTCTGTTACCGGTTCTCCAGAATTGTCAGAAGCTGTTGAATACCACTTCTGTGTCCATCTCAGTGAATGATTCTGGGAGGTTTACAATTCAGAATATATATTATAATTTAAATTTTTTAAAGCATTTTAAAACAATAAAACAGTAAAAAAAACATTAAAACCGGTAAAAAAACAAACCATTAAAACATCCAATTCAAGGTGCACAAGAGCAAAATAGTTGGCCTGTTGGCCATATAGCCAGGAAATGCTATTTATTTCTGCATCAACGTTACCTAAAACATGATCTGTTTTTGTAACAGACTGTGAGGAAAAACTTAAGACACAGAAAGAAGAGCCACTGCCTAGAAAACAATCTCAAGAGAGAAATCTGAATGAAAAGAGGAATGTGAGTTAAGAAAGCTTCAGGGAAGGGATGCATCCTGGTTCTTAAAGGCCAAGGAGCAGGAAAGTCCTTTGAGACTGCCAGGATTCTATTACTAAGATTCTGTTGATGTAACCTTCCAATAAAGGTAGTATAAGTATTTTTTGGCTTGGATAATTAGTTGTTTTTTAAACAAGCCTTCATTATTTTATCAAGAAAATTCTTATGTATTTAACTTTTTTTTATTAATAATGCTAAAGCCTGCTATTTCATATACAAATATTTCTTTTCTTCTGTCAAATTCTGCATCAGCACTTGGCTTTTTTCTTCATTAATATGATAGCCTGACCTTAAACAATATTTTTGTATATGATATTAAACTGTTTTTATATTGTGTAATTAATATATCGTAAGGAAATAATTTCAATTTATGTTCTTGCATTATTAGCCTGATTCCTGACATTTTATTTTCTTGATCTCTTTGGTTTGCTAATAACTCTAATACCAAGAAGGACCATTTACTAGTATTTTGGTTTTTGTTCTTTACAAATACTCCATAGAAATTTTAGATTGAAACCCATCTTTTTCAAAACCACAACTATAAAAGTCCATTCCAGATTGTCAAAGGCTTTTTCTGTATCAAGAAAAAGAATAGCCCTTTTTTTTGGGGAATAGACATGCAGTCAACATGTGTCTAATATTATTTCTCATAGAAAGAAGAAAGAAGAGACCCAAAATTTACAGCAGCATTTAATGCTAGTTTGAAGATTAATAATAATGATGTAATTGTATTTAAGGAAATGTCAATCAGAATATTACAAAGAGAAAAGAATATTTTTCTGACAAATATAAACAAGAAAACTCCATTTAGATGGGATTGAAAGAGATAATTTTTACTTTTAAACAAGAGATTTTAAGTTTAACTCTGTTCAGAAAACAAGAGATATTTTTGGAAAAAATGAAAGAACTGAAGGAAGAACAAAGGGAAGTGACAATGACAGAGAAGACTAAACAAATGTCACAACACATGTAAGACATTTAAGAGGAGTCCACATTGGGTCCACAGGTATTGACTTGTCCAACTCTTAATCTAATTATGGATTAGGTACCAAATGTGACCATCCCATACCTGCTTTCTGCTTTAACTTTTCTGCAAACTGAGAATCAAATTCAAAACATGAAGACTAACACATGGTTGCCCCTTTCTTAAGTTAGGAAGTACAAAATGAAACTATTTGTTTATTCATTTGACCTTCTTTAAGTTGCCCTATATCATTTTTCCAAAACTTACATCTGAGCTCAGTTTCCTTTTTGATGTTCAAGTTCTGTTTTCAATAAAGTTAAATCGTAAATATATATATATATATATATATATATATATATAATCTTGCAGGTGCTCTTAGAACAATTTGTGCTGGCTGATGGCTTTGGAATGACTCAGCAGAGCTGAGGATGGATTCTGCAACAACTGTGGGGATAGAGGATGGATTCTGAAGCAACTGCAGGGCTTGCTCTTTTCATATATTGATGTGATGCACATTGTTAAAGGGGGTTGGGGCACATATAGGTGGTAATTAAGACAGGTTAAAACATGGTGAAGGTGGCACCAGATGGGGATCAGTTAGTGAGGGTTGGAATAGGGTAGGGAAGTAGACACGTTATAGGGTTAATAGGGTTTAGGGATAATGGGTTAGGTGTGGCCAGAACTAGAACTGCGTAAAGACCTGGGTGTGGTGGGGTGTGTCTCATGATAATACTAATAAAAGGAAAGGGAGCAAATTCAAACCCAACTCTAACCTTGTCTGGCTTTTAGCCTTTCTAATCAGAGAAGAGTATTTGTTGTTTACTGAGCTAATGAATAAACCAGCATTGCACTACAAAGGAGCTAGAGTTTGTATTCATTTCAGGACAAATCTTCAATACTCAAGGACTGGCTGAGACATACTATCATGAAGGAAAGAGGAAACATGCATTCATGAAAGAGAATGAGCAAATATAAACTGGAAGATAAAGAAAATGAAAATATTGAAAAAATATTGATTGCTTTTAGAAGTGTAACTTGGGCCTTAAACAGGCATTATGCCTTTCCAATGCTTGATAGTGTACAAGCACTGCTAAAATCCCATCTTCTACATCACTTTAAATATTCTTGTCTCATTCTGATGTGGCTATTTTTCTGCTTTTTATAAATTAATGGCAAAAATAAGCAATCAGGACAGTATACAATAGTATCATACTTATTTAGGCTTTTTTTTTAAAAAAAAAACCTACAAACTGCCCTGACAAGATGGATGGATGGATGGATGGGAGAGAGAAAGAGAAAGAGAGAATATATTATTCTGCTGCATGCTCTGCAATATAGGAGCTCTCTATTGTGAAGCTGAATACTATCCATTGGCTATGTACAGATAAATTTAACTATGATCCTCATAATGCACAGTCTATTGTGGTGCCTGAGTATTATAACCCAGTGAAATTAGAGGAAAGTGGTATAGACAATAAGTGTTTTATTCTATTATTCAGAGAAGAGAAGGATTATTTTCTTTGCACTCTGCTCACCACCACATTAGAAAACTCAGATTAACCTTTTTTATTTTGCAGGTCTAACAAAGTGCCACAAGAAGGAGCTAGATCATTAGCTGTAGATGGAAAAACCCAAGAAGCTGATAGCTGAGAATTCCGAACTTTGTGTGGATATAAATAATGACTCTTCAGGCAATGACACATCACACAACTTTAACGGTGATATTGCGTGTCAGAAGTATAAAGCTAAAAAAGGGGAAAGAAAGAATACTTGCTGTCAAGCTGATTTTAAGCAGAGATATGCTGTGATTAACTGATCATTTAAAAATATATAAAACAGATTGGCTTTAGTCAAGATCCAACATACGCTTGGAACAATAACTAACCAGATTCTGATAAAGTCTCATTCCAACTGACATACAGCATAGGCATTTTACACTTGGAATCATTGTGATAGAAGATGAATGTTTCTTTTTGTTAAACAATGACTGTGCAGACAATCTTTAATTTGTTAAATAAACTGAGAAAAAAATATTGTTGGCAATGTGTCATATAGACTTCTATAACTCCAAGATCAACTATTTTGAAGAGATTGTAGAGACCAGATTTAACTATATAAATTTTTGTCTTCATCAAAGTTGATAAATAAATAAAGCTCCACAAAAAAAACCCCACTGTTTAAGAAGTCATAAATAGCAATCACATGATGGTGCATCTAATGACCATGTGGGATTCACCTGATGATGGCAACCCAAACTGCCCCAACTGTTATCACTTAGTGATAGGGTTGCTGTCCTAATTATTATAATTAAGTAAGGACTACCTGTAAAGAAGCTTCATGTTTTCAATAGGAGCCTCCTGTAATTTTATATTCCCATTATACATTATAATATGCAGATGGGCAACCCAGATTCAGTTCCCACAATGCACAAATGCTCTTGCCTCAACATGTTGGTTGGCACTGAAGACCACTGAAGCCCAAATCATCCAAGGGCACCAGGTTTTCTGAAGTCACTAGGAGATGATAACAATCTGAAAGAATAAAAACTTTCCTATTAAATATCTACAACATTCCTATTTTTTTCCTGATTAACGCATAAAGTTGGTCTTGGGATTAATATACTATTATATTGCAGTAATAAACTAATCATTTTTTGTGTCTAACATCAGAAAGTCAGTTTAAATTTTCTATCCTATACATCAAGTGAAAAATTTAAAATTCAGCCTCATTTCTGACTGCATTCCTTTTACATTTTGCAGAATTAAAACATACAATTGGACATGTTACAGTATATTTCTTCTTTTATTCAATTGTTTCGTATGGAAAGAAGTCCAGATTTGACATATATTACATACTACTACGCTTCTGTACACAAATTTCTCTCTGTTGAATATTTAATTACTAAACAGTTTCCATGTATAGTAAAAGAAAGTTGCCCATTCTCACTACATACTATTCTGCCTTCTTGAATAAAACAGTTTAAAAAAAAAAATACTATGCCTATTGTTGCCTTAAGCAACTGCTCAGTAAATGGCTTTTTGTTTTTAAAAGTAGTTATATCACCATGAAATTGTGGTACTTACACCATTTACTATAAAAAAACAAATATACAAGATATGTTCCCTTCCCACCTCAAAACTAGTGCTTGCTGTGAATTCAGCCCTGAAGCAAAGGAACCACCAGATTCTACAGTCAATTAAGTTATAATCTTGAAACCAAGCTACTGAGTCAACTGAAAGATGCAAAAACCTGTGCTAATCTCAAAGTTTAATAGAGTACTTATGTTTTGGAATATATTCTTATTATCAGACAAACAGAACAATGAAATCATTTTAAGGCCTAGTTGGGGAAACAGGCGTCAGATAATGTCAGAATCATGTATATAACATTTATGTAGTTTTACAAGATTTATGTGCATTTTTGAAAATGATATATAATGTAAACACACTGAATGAAATATTTGAACACTGCTTGGATTGATTTCCTAAACAACAGAATTCAAATTGTTCTTACTGCATCCAAGGGTTGTTAACTTGTGTATCCATAACACCAAGGCTTTACTGGTTTTGCATTTTTAGAGTGTACAACTGTCAGAAAATCGAACAACTACCATATGTAGTGCTGCATTTTCCAATACTAGAAGTCTTCAAAACTGTTTGAATGGTCATCTGTCAAAGATGCTACAGCGGATCCTACATTAAATATTGCAAAAGATTGGACTAGACAACATCCAGCTTTATTATTTTATTCATCAAATTTAATAATATATTTGTAATAAAACTGTATTTGCTCAATTTACATAGATATATGCAAATGTAAAGTTAATATGCTGATTGAAATTATATTGGTCTTTTGACATAGGCTAGATCAGAAAACAGCCAGCATACTCAACTAATGTAATTCTACTTCTTCCTTCAAAGTATAATAATATAATTTTGAAAGTCTTGCAGAGATTTTCTCTCCTGACTGTTATACTAAGAGAATCAAGGCAGGGCAATCCTAACTTTCTTCTTCATTCCTTCCTCCCTTCAGGGCTAAGTTGGTGTTAATCAGATGACTATTAAACACCTTCTTCAATGCCATTTTCATACAGCTTATACAAGTAGTGACATTCTGCTGGAGGCTGCTGTTTTACTGAAAAAAATTATTCTGAAGAGAATTATAATACAGCATACAAGAGTAAATAAGATTACCATCAAACAATTGTTTGCTATAAGACAATGAGATAAGTATTGTATAACAGGTCATTCTATGATCTACTATGGAAGTCAAATGCTTGATAAATGTGAATCATGGTAAAGTCTGGAGCACAGGTGTCAAACTCCATTGTGTCACGTGATGTATTGTGATGTATTATGATGTCTTTTGCCTTTGCGGAAATGGGTGTGGTCTGTGATGCATCCGGCCTGCAGGCTTCCAGTTTGACAGGCTCAGAAGCATTTGTGGCAATATCTTTCAAGTGGTTGTTAACTTGTAACATGAAGGTTTGGAGTATTGTTTGGATGGGATGGGATAGCTCACTCTTATAACTTTCAGTTTTGGCAGGAAACTTTTGGAATCCTTTGATAAAATCCATACTTTATATCTATTGCTATTTTATACAATGGCAAAAGATTTCTAAATTATTCCAGCCCAAATAAATCTGCATTATTTATCTTATATGCATCATTTTCTATTCTGTGAATGTATTTTCTGAGAACAAAGGAACAATCCTAAAGCAGCATCCTACTGACAGACAATCATTTGTATAGACATTGCTGATCCTTTTCTTAACCTCAATTTCCTTTCAAAAACAGTGACTGCTCAGCACCAAGAGTTGATATCCTCATAGGTAATCCAAATTTTTATTATTGCTATTTTAATACTATTATAATAAAGTATATTAATATTTGAAACTATATATTTTTTCAGTTCAAAATGGAACTTTCAAGCAATGACAAGGATGTTCAAACTCTTATTTATTTTAAAATCTTTTATTGACCTATTTAAAGCATATATTATTAGAATCAGACTTCACAGAACTAAGCCAACATGATATTTATTCTGACAACATATAAGCTACCTTGTTCTTATGACAGGTAGTCTTCTGCAGAGCTTTATTAAACATGATAAACATAGGTTGCATACTAGGCACTATTTTTACAAAAAAGAAACACTGGTTGTCAAAAGATATGTTAAGAACTATAAAAAATTACCAAGAGAAATAATCCCATGGGTACCAAAGTCTAAGCTAAGATATACTTAGCTGTTTATTGGGCATATCACTATATATAAATTTGAAGAGATCACTTGACAACAACACAACTATATACAAATAAGCTATTTGTCCTACCATAAATATATTTCTTTTTTCACACAAGTAAAATTGCATGCAAGTACTGATAAAGTCCATTGGACAATATAGATAGAATGCTAAATTACAGTATGTAAAAACTAACGTACACAGTCCCATCTCTGTTTGCACCAAAGGAAAATTCCTTATTTGCTTTTGTCATTTGAAGCTAACTAGTAGTCTCCTATTTTGTTAAATGTGACAAAATACTACTTGAGATTTCTGTCTACACACGAGATTGCAGTAATTTGGTTGCATCAGATCAAGAAAGGATGAAAGAATTACTCCAAGATTAAAAAAAAATACGGTTTCTACATACAGTTCCAAAATATAGGGTCAAATAGCCTTACCCTTCTGTGTGACCTCCCAATGTGCTACAACTGCATTGCCAGAAAGGAGAGCCAACTGAACAGAATTCTATGAATTGAACAGGATGGGAAGGTTGCTCGAGGATTACAGCTAAATCAAGCTGAAGACTTCTTTCTACTTACAATGGAGTAATTTTCTTGTTTGTATAGGTTCCATATCACATTGTGAACAGTTAGTTTTCTACATGAACAGTATAATTAGCTTTTAATTGCATGTAGAATGGCTTACAGTGCTTTGTTTCTTAACTTGGGAGATCTGATACTACAACATTACAAGACTTCTAAGCAACTGAACTAATGAAGCAGAACGCTTCATGTCAGTTAGACACATAAAATAACTGCCCCTTCTCATTCACAAACAGTATAATTTAAATGGATGCCTGTAGCAAACAGCATAACCAATTGCAAGGCATGTTTTATGTTAGGAACTTTGTTAAATTATAAAACCACTCATTTCAATTTTTGTGTATGCAGTGTAATACATTACAGGTTTATAAAAGACAAAAATCAACCATAAAATAAGATTATTAGTTCTGTTCTGCAAGATTAATATATAAATCACATGTGGAAACATCCATATATCTCCCAGGGTTTCAATTTTTGTGTATATTAAGATAATCTTAAATTTAATGAATTGTACACTTATATTCCATAGATTTCTATCTGTAGAAAATAAATTTCTAACTTGCATTTTCACATCTATGTTTTTTCTCCCTAAGTATTCAAGGAAGAAAAAAATATATACTGAAAATTAAAAGCTGCAAATAGGAATGGATGTACACAAATATAAATATTTTCAATATGTATGATAATAACATAAAATAGAGACCAATGTAAAATAATGAACTGTTGTGGCATAAATTCATGCATACACTACACCTCTATAAATTTATATAATCCTTCATAGACACAGGATTATATTGCTACTTTATCTTTCTTTACATGCATGCACAGTTAAAGTAAAGACATTTGCAACTTTCCAGAATATGTGCCACTACAAAGACAAGCATGTATGCATTAAACTGCACTCCAGCATATCATGTTTTTTTTTTAAATCAACATACATTCTGCATAGATGTTTTGCTGCTCTCAAGAGCAAACTATTTCATGAATGAGGTGTTTTAAAATGGTGAGGGACCAATTCTTATTTTTACAAATCAGATAAGGGTTATATTGGTTCTGGTAAGAAAGCGGATATGGTCACACCATAATTAGATGACTATCTACATGGATAAACCTCAATTTTTAACTATTTGTTTAACAACCGTTCAAACTTGATACTGAAAAAAGTGACTTATGACTGCTCTTCCTACTTATAACCATCATGGTATCCTCACAGTCATGTTATCAAAATTTGGCTGCTTGGCAACCGGGATGTGTTTTGATGATAGTAGTTTTTCCAGTGCCATTGTAACTTCAAATGGTCACTAAATTAATTGTTGTAAGTGAGGGACCACAAGTACAATATTTTCCACTCTTAACTGGTTCATCTCCCCAGCTGAGTTATATTCATCCTGGTCTGGAAGGCTTGTTCTTTCTTAATCAAGAACAGAATAAAAATGTTCTTGGACCCATCTTTACCTGAAGCATAGGTGATGTTTCTTTTATCAGTTTTTAGGACAGATAATGAAATCAGCTGTCAGTATTCATGATATAGTCCTGGTTATATTACTGCAGTGAATTTTACATCTTCAATCAAGTGGATTATATCAGAGTTGATAAATAACAAATCAAATCAGAGTTTCAGGCAAAATGGTAGAATATGCCTGGAAAAGAAATAAAAAGAACATGTGATTACAAAAGGACTGGGTTTGTACCCTAAAAATAAGAATGAGAAATGGATACCAACCTACAGAGAAACCAAGTAGTGGATTGACAATAAGAGGATGTAAACTGCTGCTGCAGATGAAAAGATTAGACAAACTGGAGAAGAAATGGCTGTTCCAACGTATAAAAGGAATAAATTATATTCAGAAACTTAGTAGAATAAGGAAATATGAAATAAATGACCTGTGCAAGATTGAGATACCCAGGTTAGAAAGAAGAGGAGCTGAAGAAGATTAGATTAGAATCATAGCTAGGAAAAAGAAAAATTAGTCTCACAAGACAAAGCATCCTGAAAAGATTATGAAATAAGAAACATGGTTGGGTAGCCTTTTATCTCTCCCTGGAATAAGAGAGCATTAATGACTAATCAGGAAGAAGCAAAAAGGAAAAGGCTTCCTGCAGCTTTTCTCCATGTTGCAATCTGTCTAGCCAGGGTTCCACCTACTGTAGCCACAGAGAAAATGGTGCATGCAAAGGAATCTCATTTGCAGTGTTTGGTTGACAGACAAAAAGCAAGCTAACAACCTTCACCAAAGAGAGAATCACCCAGTACATTGATTGGGAAGGATCAAGATGTGCAAGAATGATGAATAACAGGAAGAGAGAGATGGGATGGATAGAATGAATCTAACCCAAGAGCAGAGGAAAGTGATGCAAATGCTACATTTAACTTCAGGTCATTTTGCAAATGGACTAGGGAGGATTATTTTTTTAACTATTATTATGTCCTATATTAGGTCCATGGCAGTGCTCCATTGACAGATGACTGGGAGGGGGAGAAGACTGACACACATACATATATAAACAATTATTTAATATTGATATATCAGCTATACATTTAGAATAGAATAGAATAGAATAGAATAGAATAGAATAGAATAGAATAGAATAGAATAGAATAGAATAGAATAGAATTCTTTATTGGCCAAGTGTGATTGGATACCAAGGAATTTGTCTTGGTGCAAATGCTCTCAGTGTACATAACAGAAAAGATACATTCGTCAAGAATTTCTGGTAGTAAGCTCATTGAAAAGATTGTTAGAGAGACCTGGGAAGAGATTGTTGGCTTAATGAAATTGGTTTCCAGATCTATCTTAGGGGATCTACAGCAAGCCAATATTATTTAAAATTTAAAAAAGTATGTTGCAAGAATGCTGATATTATGAATCAAATTCTGTACCTATGTTCTAAAACCTGATCCAAGTACATAAGTAGAGATGGTATTTGACATCATGAGGCACATATCATTATTTTTTTTCGGTAAGCACTTATACATTTTTAACCAATATATGCCACCGCTATATGGGATAGAAGGATACATCAAATATTCTTCACTGTTAACTTAAGTGAATCTGCATACATACATACAAGGTGTACCAGGAATCAGTCCCCACAGACAATTTATTATATAAATTGCATTAAACATTTGCATTTATGTCATTTTTTTGAAACGCTTCCTTATTTATTTGATAAACAGCCTGTGAATATTCATAAATACTGTAACATTGCTTTTGAAAAAAATTAATTAATGAAACATATTTTAATTAACTCATGTGGCATTACTGTTGGCATATGGTGCATATGTGTATAATAGAAAGAGAAACTAGAGAAAGATGTGTATGCCAGTGGCAATAATGCAGTATTATTCATACCTTTTCAGAAATGTGCATCTTAACTATAATTCCAGAATTTACATCTCAAATTCAGATTCAAGCTCATCTTCTGAAATAAAACCACAGCATTTTCAGAGAAACTAATAGTTTCGACTGTTCATTTTCTTTTAATCTACAATCTATGAAAATCTATTTCTATGGACTATTATGGGCAAAATAATTAAGGCAACTCTAGAACCATTGTTATCAATGTTACAGAATGGTTATTTCCCTAAACTACCTGATCTACAGGCAGAAATAAGCAATCCCATGTTATCTTCTTGTATATAGTATTTCAAAACATGAGTTAATTTAAAATTAAAAATAAAATGTTAGCCATTTTTTTAAAAAATACATGTTTATAATTCCACATACTTAGGGGTAACCCAGTCAATCAACAAACTAAAGAAATAAAACAGCTTATTTAAATAGATGGGTGCTCAGTTGCCTGAAAAATACAAATGGCCTCCTTTGATGGTGAGAACTTCCCTAATTAAAACAGCATAAATGAATTTCTACAAACTACCCTGCTGAAGACAATGGCACATAAAAAGAAGGACATAACCAATTTTAAAGGGCAGATTTTCAATGTAAAATTTGGTCCTTCAGGCAGCCTTGTCTCAACTTGTTAGGTGCCACAATTCCATAAATAGCAGTTTAAATTACATTCAGAAATATATTGTCAACCAGAGTAATGATAAAATTAAGTGAATGCTTGCCAGCATTTTCCCCCAGTAGCAACATATTACACTAATGGAAGATTTCAAGTTGAAGTAATCCAACCAGGCAGAAACAATTTCAGATATCTTTGGGGAGAAGCTCAGTTTCATCTGCACAAAAGCCCTTACTATTTTCACAACACAAAATCTTTCTTTTTCTCAAGACAATAAAACAAAATGTAACTAATTTTTATGAGAATTTGATACATTCTCCAGGAACAATCGCATTGCTGTATTAAACTTTCTGTCTCAAGCACCTTGAACTGACAGTGAGAGGACAAAACAGGTGCCTTTAAGAAATGGACAAAACAGCTGTTATTTCACTTAAAATATTTTCACTTTTAAGGACCTGTGAGATCAGTCTTCAACAAGTATCTACTAAAACACAGAAATGATTAACTATCTACTGAACTATCAACTATTCAGCAATATTAACTAATAATCCAACTAATGCCAGAATACATGACAAGCCACCCTGATTATCTTTTAAAAGAATGATTTTTCCCCAGAATGTCAACTATAATTATGGAACAATTAATAATAAATGATTTTCACATTTTACATTTTTAAAGGGTGTTAAAAGTGCATATTTACTAACAGATTCCCAATGCAAGGATATATAATAGATAGATAGAAATATTATATGTGTGTGTGTATAATTGTGTGCACACACAACACACACACACTTTAAACATATTATCTTTTATTCCTAAAATGGCACAAAAATAAAATATAATAGAAGATTAAATTAATAGACTAATGCACCCAAATGGATTTCAGTGAGATTTGGGGATTATTCTTGATGATCTGCTACATAGTATCATTGAGTTCTTGGTTGCCTGGAGTAAAAGAGTAATCAAGACTAAAGGATTGTGCTCACATGAACTCTCTCTTCTCATGGATCCTGTTGCTCTTCATGGTTCAAGGAAGAGTTTAGGAAGATGAAATAGGAGAAGACACGAAGACACAGTGAACGGATTGCTGGCAGTCAACACAGGATAAACTTGTCGTGACATGAGTGAGAGCCATTATTTAGGCATATTTGTTGTGGTGAGGATGGCAAAGCATCAATATTTCTCCATCCTATGTTTGTTGACTTGCTTAAGATGAGGACCAGATGGTAATTGTGGTTAGGAGAGCTTTGGTGCAAAAGCTCATATTGTGTACCAGTTGTGCCCTTTACTTGGACCATGAGGCTTTACTCATGCTTGGACCACGAGGCTCTACTCATACTCTGGTCACCTTTAAAATGGATTACTGTAATGTGATATACAGGTGGCTGCCTTTGTTATCCAGAAGTATCAGATAGTGCAGAAGTTATGTGTGATCCTAAGATGGTCATAGTAACATCTCTGTTCCACAAGCTGCATTGGTTGCCAATTTGCTTCCAGGTTCAATGTAAGATGCTGGTTTTTAACTATAAAGAATCAGATTGAGAGACTGTCTCTTCTCAGTTACATCTACCATCCACCAGGTTAAGCAGAAGGAGTGCGCTGAAGGTCCCATTTATTAATTGGTTACATCTGTGCAACCCCAGTGTCATAACTTTTCTGCTGTGGCCCCTACCATATGAAACATAATTGCCCCCAGATCAGATCACCCCTATGTCAGCTTTGGAAGCCATATTAGCACCAGAAGCTTCCACACTGCCACATTCTTGAGCCTGGGAAACTGGGAGGGGGAAATTTCTTGGAGTATATGTGATTAAACATAATAGCATTTTTCTTTTAAGTCAAGGTCATGTTACTTCTGCACCTTGCTGAGGAGTGGTTGCGGGGACATCTCATCTGTAATTTTTTGGAGGGAAACCTGGAACTTTCAGATTCAGGATTTCACAGATGTGCCAGGTTACTACTTTAATAAAAGGAACCTTTGAGAAGACATCTGTCTTGGAGATATGATTGGAGTTGAGGTTTTCTGAAATGCTGACATCCTATTTCTACCTTGATCCCTTGGAGTTTTGCAAGATAATTGTCTGATGTTAAATTATGGTTGTCTCTCTTGAGTAGTTTTTTTTCTGTTTTTACTTTGCTTACTGTTCTTTATATATATATATATATCTCACCACCTAGCATCATGCTTTGTGAGATGGGTATCTATATAAATTTGTTAAATAAATGAATGAATAAAATATAACCCTGAATCAACTGAAACATCAAATTGCAAAGCCATAATTAAAGAAAAACAAAACCGCAATGAAAATACAATACTATAGCGTCTTTTTATTTATCATCATCTACTATTTTTTTTTATTTCAGTAGATGGAGCCACATTTACCAGTAGCTGTACAAAATTCAGTCAGCCACATGCTTATCATTATGATAGTTTAGATCATGAGTTTTCTCCGTCTCACACACTGTTTACATAAACTACTGTATTTGGATTTCTAGACAGGAAAGAAGAAAAAAGATCCTGAAAAAGGCAGTCATTAGCCACATCCATATTGTTGCCACTCAACAACATGGATAGGTCATAATCAAGTAGAGTGAGTTTCTACTTTTTAAGCAACAAACACCAATGGTCACGTTATTCACTTCTATTTACTCTAACCCAAAACATTCACACCAAAACTGCAGCTAAACAAGATTTCCATCTCCCATACATATTTTTTAATTTGAAAATACCTGATGGATCCAAACATGTATATAGGAGTCCCAATTTATCCAAGTTATTAGAACCAAAGACCTTTGTAGAATGCTGCCTACATTTCTAATGAAAGCGTCAGCTTTTTTTTTCTTGCAGCTTGTCTCATTTTTATTTTTGCATTTTTCTTAAATTACACCATCCTAATACATATACTCTTACCTTTTTTAAAAAAAATTACTTCCAAAGTTAAAATACAAAATAAAGAAAAAAGGAGGAAACAAACTAACAATCAGCTGACACCATGTGCACAAAAAAGAGACACACACACATACACACACCCAAGTAACAAATACATCATTCGCATTGAACATTAAAAGTCCACTCTGGCTAAATGCTGACAAATATGAGGTCTACAAGTAATAATAAACTTTTCATTCTATATTTGAAAAAAATAACATATTACGCTTTTTTTAAAAGTCCCTGATGTGGAAATCTGATTATCTAGCTTACATCCTGCCATGATCCCTTTAGTACAATCGAACAACAATATCTGCCTATCCCAGGTTGCTGGGAAGGACTTGACAGAAGAATAAAAATGCCAAATCCAGTCTAAACCTCTGGCTGACTATGCAACCAATAATAATAGCCATAATAGCTGAGAAATTCTAATGGCTGTAATCAAAACACAAACTGTGTGGAGAAACCCCAGCTGGAAAATATGGCCATACTAAAACTGCATATCTTGAGCTGAACACTGTTGCTTTTTCTCACTAAAATCAGATACATTCAGCAGGTCCAGTAAAAAACACATATCAAAGTTTAGATACATATCAGCATCAGCTATAGGGAGAGCATCTTCAGAAAACTTAAGATGAAGTTTTAATAAATTACATTAAATTTATTACTAACAACAATATTGTTGGCACTAGAACTAGGCAGAGAAATAGTCCTGCATTTTTCTCATATTTGTCTATTTCAATGTAATGAAAGAGAAGTTTGTTTAAATATTTTCCAAAATTCATATGGATCCAAATTCATATGGATTGAATATTACTGTCAAGCCATCCAAATTGCTATCCAACTTCCTTGCTGCTAAGCAAAATATGTACAGGACCACAGCCCAAAATTTCTGAAAGACACCAAACCACATTGGCTCCTGAATCTCTCATCAATCAGTTCAAAAGTGGTCTGCCAATAGGATCACTTTAGCAGATCTTGAAATGCTGAGAACATGCAGATATCATTATGAGCCAATTAACTGACCAAGGGAAGAAAGACATTGTTCTCATGCAATTGGTGTCCTCGACCTCATGCACCACAATTCCCTCTTCACAGAAGACCATGAATTTCTACTGTTCAGAAACACAAACACAAAATTCAATTTATATTGTGTCTTTGTATCCAGTCATTTGGGGAAAGAATTGCTAAGAAAGCCATCCCACTTCCACATTTGAAATCCTTTTGCAAGCTGTGCATTTAAATGATAGCACGTTAACATTATTACAGCCAGGCATTTTTGTTAATAGCAAAAACAATAGTTTTGTGTTACTTTGGAATCTGTTTCTAAACTGATAAAAAAAGCCTTCAGACAGCACAAATGCACAATACACTTTAAATATAGTCCTGCTTTGATTTTGTTGGGGGTCTTAAAATGAGATGGCAAATGATTACTAGGAATAATTTGCAAAGCCTCTCCTCCTCTTCAACTCATGCATAGATGCTCAATGAACTAGCAAGCATACAAGCAGATAAAATACGTTGAAACACATTCACAAAATGCCTATGAAACATAACTGGTACTATAATTTGGTTTGGCCCAATCACATGGCTTAGAATTTTGTGATTGCAGCCAGTTCTAGTCTATCTGAAGTATCATAAGTGCCTCTTAAATAGACACTGGTAATAAAATATCTGCTGATATTTCACAGAACCAAACAGAATTTCATTTACCTTAAGGACATTTTTTAAAATTTATTTTTAATTTTAATTATGAGAATACAACACAATGCATCCAATTTATCCTTGTTATACATATATACATTTTACTTCATCATTTATAATCTCCTTATTTAATATATTAATTACTAATTAATCTAATCATAACTACTAATATTTTGAACTTGTCTTCTGCTATATAACCATTGATAAAATTTATTCCATGTTTTATAATATTTAGACTGTCTTTTATTTCTAAAGTTAACCTATCTGATTCTGCACATGCCATAATTTTTCTTATTATTTCTGTTTCTGGAGGTATGATTTCACTTTTCCAATATTGTGCATATAATATTCTAGCCGCCATCAATATATGTACTATTTTTGTATGGAATCGCATGCATAAAGTACTTGGAAATGAAGCTGGCTTTAGAAATTCTATAATCATATTACCATTCCCTTGCAATTTATCCAAGTAAGCAGTATCTAGAGTTGGCACAGAAGCAGTTTCTGGTCACAGGGCATGAGTATCAGTGGTGGAATTCAAAAATTTTTGCTACCGGTTCTGTGGGCGTGGCTTGGTGGGTATGGTGTGGCTTGGTGGGCATGGCAGGAGAAGGAAACTGTAAAATCCCATTCCCTCCCCTCCCCACTTACCTGCTTTCCAATTCAATTCTCCTGTGCAGGACAACAAAAGAAGACCCATCCGATCAGCTGGGACTCGGGAGGCAGAGAATAGATGGGGCAGGGCCAGTCAGAAGTGGTATTTCAAACTACTCAAAATTTCTGCTACCAGTTCTCCAGAACTGGTCAGAACCTGCTGAATACCACCTCTGATGAGTATGCATATATTGAATGAAAAGGGAGATGATTTTTAAACTGTGGTTTTAATAATAATTTTATAAATATTTCAACTTCAAATAGTCTAATTCTTCAATTCGAAAATTTGGCTGCTCCAATATGAGAAGTGCTATAGAATATGGCTCCTTTGGAAAAACACCCAAGCTACAACAGCATTATTTTTCTGTTTCCGGAAAGAATTCTCACAAATGGAATAAAACTCACTTTTGCAATATAGATGATACAGTTGGAACAAAGTTCCAACATCAGGGTGAGCTATGGCTAAGTCTTTTGGAATAATTATTTTCAAGTTCAACTTGAATTTACAAGCATGATGTGCAGCTGACAATAACTAGATAATGCTCTCTTGCAGTGTTCTTCTATTACTTGACTTCATGCCATTAATAGCTTAAATTAATGATATGTTAACCTGTGCTGAAGCTAAAGATGAGAAAAAGATTGTAATAAAAGAAAATCCATTTAAATCAGCTAAAGCTTGAATGTTTATTTATGTGTCACTAATCACTTTAAATGTCATGCTTTAAAAGTGATTCAAACTGTAAACATCACTAAAGCCTAGACTGAACATTACAGATATAGGAGTACACAGTGATGGGATTCAGTCAGTTCACACCACTTCAAGAGAACCGGTTGTTAAGTTTCTGAGCAGTTTGGGAACTGGTTGTTGGAAGGAATCATTAGGGCAGACAACCAGTTGTTAAATTATTTGAATCCCACCACTGGGAGTAGGTATGTTTCTCTTGATTCCAACATTTCTGTTCTAAGTGAACTTAGATTAGAAAATTTAACAATCCATGGTCAGAACAGCCCAGAGTAAAAGAGCTACAGAAAAAGTAGATAAATCCTTTTTTGGAAGAGAAAAGAACCAGAAAACTTAAAACATTTTTAAAAATACTTTCAGTGCAGAACATAGTCATAAGGTAGGCCAGGTTCAAAAGTCCAGAAAAACAAATCAGGGCACACAGAAATGAGACAGATTCTTGTAGCATATTATTAATTGGATGTATATTACAACACATGCATAGACTCACAGGCACTCAGACACACACAGAAATAGCAGCATCTGCAGCAGAGGGTTGGGTGGCAGCAAGGGGCATCAGTGGCATTGGAGGAGCAGTGGCAGGGGTGGGGCCTTGGCAGCATCTGCAGGGGGGCAGCTGGATGTCAATGGGATTGAAGAATAGCAACAGTCCTCCACAACAGTCCCATTGCTCATGTGGCTCCTTTAGAAATTTAATTGCATACTCCTGCCATAAGGCAACCTGTCTTCCTCAGGATAGTTCTTCTGGCCTACTTTCTTTCAAGCTTTCAATGACCGACCAAAAATATTTTTAGGCTGCTAGATTATTTATCTCAGGAGGGAGAATCTCCTGGCAGAGTTTTCTGGGCTCAGAACTTTGATGGTAGATTTCTAGGAAATATAGCCCTGGCAAGATTGAGAAGAAGATAATGACAAACCACTGTTGCCAGTGAAACTATATGAACATGTCATGGACATGACCAGTTGCAACTGATTCCATTAACCAGTGATCTAAGCTAAATCAGGGGCCTCGTTTTCATGATTCTGCTTACTAAAATAAAGTGTTCAGCGATACTTTATCTTATTTATTTTTGCCCACTGTACATCATAATATTCTTAGACAACAATATCATTATCATCATAACATAGACACGAACTATACCTAACTATGCCCTTACTTTATAACATCTTTAGCTAGATGGTTAACTAATCTCCACTTTAATGGACTATGGGACAAGTAAATATTCCAGATTAAAAATAGATAAAGCATTTTAAATCTGTATGATTGTTTCTTAGAAAGAAAACAATTTTAAAATATTTCATAAATATTGGGATTCAATTGCTACTATGTTTTTAAAAAATGTAAAATAAAAAGATTAATGTTTGCTCATATGAAGTCATTGCGAATGAAATTTAAAAACCGACTTGATATTTTTAATATAGAATACTGCTTTAGTGATCAGAATTTCCTCTGAATGTTCACATAGTTAGATGCAATATTGCTTCTTCATTTGCTATATATTCATAAATATATTAAAATATATACTGCAGAAACAGAACTGCATACTGTACCATATGGTGGTCAGGAAATTAAGGTCTACTGCACCCCCAGCAGCTGAAGGAAAATAGACAATATAGCATTTGCAGAACAAAAACACATACTCACAAAGCTGAAAGGGGGAGGGGGGAACCAATCTAAATATTCGTTGTTTTAACAGCGACACTTTTTGTTGTGTTTCCTTTTTAAAAAACAATTCCGCATGATAAACAAACTAGTCTATGCAATTTTTGACAAACTATTTCTTTGGTAGGAAAAAAAGTCTCAAAATTATTTCCTTGTAACAAACTTATGCATTATATTTCATGTAGTAGAAAATATAATCATATATTTAATATATTCATAGACAACTTTGATTTAGGAATAGGCGGCATCTTGTTCATCAAATTCACAGCATGAACAATACTCTGACTTAAATCACAGCTAACCATAAACAAATGTCATCTCTTACCCAACTGGCAGAATTAGCTGGCAACTGTTTCTGGAGGGTTGAAATGAGCAATGTTGTCCTTGACTCTCTCTGAAAGCAACCTCCATGGGCACCTCAATATTCCATTTCCAAAGTACCCTTTTCCTTCATGTGTCAGCTCAACTAGAGCTCCTATCTGAACCAAGTGCTGTCATTTCTGCAGCTTTAACTCAGCACTTTGTTGCTATTTATCAGAAGAGTCGATCTACTGATCTAGTACCTCCCTTTTTTTTGTTACAACTGTGTAATCAGTAAATTTTTGTATTTTTTTTAAATTATTGTTTTTCTTTCCAAGCATCTTCATTTTCCATTTGCTGCTTCTCCTCACCTCCCACCCCCACCCTATGAGCATACTTCCATCATTTCCCTGATTTTCCAGTCAACTGAAATGGAAGGCTTTCGCCCTCAGCTTTGAAATAGCCCAAATCATCTATGGACTGTTTGAGGGTTAAAGTGAAAGCTTTCTACTTCTTAATGTTTGCAAATATACATTTAACAAATGTGTGCATGTGTGCAATTTTTATTTTAAAAAGTTGATTTAATCCAGCATGAAGAGTAGCAACAGCTTGCAAAGCAGTCAGCCTGCATTGCAAGCTACCATATTATTTCTTGGGATAATGAGACACCCCTGCCCTCCCTCCTTTCTGTTCTGTTTGCCAGGGCCTTTTCTGTTGACATATATAATTTTATGTGTGTGTGTGGCCAAATCCTTATTTAGTACCTTCTTCTGTATAAACTACCAATAAACAGTTCCACTTAGCCTGTCACAAGCTGAAATTCACTATTCCAAACAAAGTGGAGCAATCAAATAGACATAACATGAAAAGGACTTTTCGTAGTAGAGCAGAAAAATAAGTTGCCTTGATGGTGAAAAGGAGATTAAGACATCTGTTCGGTGCAGAGGTTGAGGCATCTGTCTATCAACCAGAAGGCCATGAAATCTAGTCTGGTCTGAGGCATGAAGCCAGTCATGCTCTCTCAGGCCCAGTAAGAAGGCAAGTGCAAACCACAGGTCTACCACAAACCTGTGCAGTAGTGCACAAAAGTGCCATGGCATGGAGGGGGCACAAATTTTAAAATCAAGTTCTCTATTCAAAATACCAACTGCATGAGCTTGCTAATGTCAGATTTCACTTCTTCAGAAACAAGTGCTGTATAATAGTCCAGAGAATCTATACGTATTGCACCATCTGAAATGATCAGTTATACCTAACATTTTCCAGTGGGCATATTGCTGCAGTTCCACAAAGCTCAACTGAATAAAGATGAGTTGCACTAAATCTTCTTTTGCCTGGGGCAGCAAAAAGTCTCTTACACAAAGGCAGCCCTGGCAAACCATTTCCAAAAATGTGTCAAAAAAAAACAGAGCACCTGCATACACAGAGACACAGAAAAATTGTCCATTACTGCCATCCAGAAATTGTTGCTTGTGTCTTCTTGTCAATGGAGCCAAGAGTGAATACACATAAGCCCTTAGATAAGGCCACATTCTTACAACATATTTTAAACATTCAAACAGAATTTGTTTTGTTATTTAAGTCAAAAGTTAAATATACACCCTTTTAATTTCAACATTAGCTGTAAGGTTATTTCATTTTTTGTTAATCTCAGAAAGATTTAATCATGCTTAACGCACTCCGAGGTGCATGCTGACCTTCCTCATTTATTAGCTGGAAGACTAAGATCCAGGAAGTCCCACTGGTACTTGCACATTTGCCCAATGATTTACAATGGAAAGCCAAGTGAATCACTGACCACCCAGACATATGAGGACATATAAATGATCCCACAGAAAAGGTACCAGGCTTTGAATTACATTAGCAATAGGTCCGCAATGAATAGGATTTGCACCTCACACCCTGTTTGCCGGGACTCTCTGTATAAATGAGGCATAGTATCCTCCCCTCAGTGTGACTGTGGGGTCTCACATCAAACTGTAGATCATATCATGACTGGCTGTAAGCTGAGGCCATATATCAGTCCAGTGTCTAATTTTTTAAATATAAACGATGCTATGTTTCAATGGTTAGATGGCCTAGATGTTGGTATTTGAACATAGATAGTTTTAACATTTACATTTTATTGTGTTTTCCTCATCTATATGAAATTTTAATATATATTGCTAGTTCATGTATGTTATGCCTTATGATAAATAAATAAATGCTTAACTAAACTGTTCTGGAATGAGAAAAGAGGCATGGAATTTTGCCCAGAGCCTTACAGTTTCTGTAGCAAGCTGACTTGTAGGAATGGAGCTTCAATAATGGAGCCTTTGACTGCTCACCAGATAGCCCACATTCTACTAGGGACGTGAGTTTCTCCTTTGAACCATCCACTTTCGCAACTCCAGCTGTATTATTGGTCTACTATAGGATCAAGTCATAACCTTCTAGAATGCTTGATGCCAATGAAATAAATTAGCAAAGCCACATCTTTGAAGTTGACTCTTTATGTGCTGTCTTGCTTTTGGCTTTGGATAACAGACATTATTCTGAGGAGGATTTCTGAGTAACATCCCTGCTGATCCCAGATGTGTTGTAGCCCCCTTTGAGCCTTTAGGCAAGAAGGCAGACTGCCTCAACTCTTGATATGGTTCCTCTGCTTCCTTTTTCTGTGAGAGAAACTGTATGCATGTTAGAAAAACAGAGGGCAGGTAAAGGTGAATCCTGGCTGCCAAGTCCTTTAAATTCTCAGGCATAGAATTCTCAGGGGTCTCATAAAATGCTTCTGTCAAAGATTACCCTGAGCATCCAGGTCAGTTTTAAGAACAGAAACAAAGGCAGATATCCTGTGGAGCCAGTGAAGAATAGGATTTTTTAAAAAGTAATGAATTTTCAGGGTCTCTAATCTGTTGGATGCTGGACCAATGCCTAATAGTCCAGCATCCAACAGGTTAGAGACCCTGAAAATTCATTACTTAAAAAAAACAAAAAACTATTCTGTGCACCTCCACCTCCAGCTTTCTCTTTGAAACAACTTTTACACACACAAAAAAACCCTAAATATTTGTTCTTACAAGAGCATTTATTTTATTTATTTGTTCAACTGTTTAACCATTGCAATTAAGAAACTGTCTGGATGAAAGGAGAAAGAGAAGACAAGTCTTAGAGATGCTGCTTGGCGCAGACAAAAGGAGAGAGAAAAAGCACATAAAGTACACACACACACACTTCTAGGTTAAAGAAGGCAAATCCCAAGACAGGAACTTAAGACCATGTAAGAGAAATTTCTGGGGTTAGGAAAAAAAACATGTATCTCAAAATATTAATAATGATGAAGAGATCAATGTTTGAAGGTCAGCCTTACCTGGAGAAAGGAAGGTTACTTCTTTTGTTTTGCATATTGGGAGACCCATCTTAATAAATTTCCAGTAAATAAGTGCTAGCTTGGCTTTATCTTACCCAATTTCCAAAATTCTATGTATTAACCCCTCAACTTCTTAGCTATAAATCTAATAAATAAGACTAATTGCAAATCCTTTTTTTGGAGTTTTCATCTGTTGTTTCACACATGGAAGAAGGTTTGGGAGTCCCTACAGCAGAGGTGTCAAACTTGTGTTGTCATGGTGGTGTCACGTGATGTATCAGGACTTTTTTCCTTTTACTAAACTGGGTGTGGGCGTGGCCAGCATGTGACACATCCAGCCTGTGGGCCATGAGTTTGACAGCCCTGCCCTAGAGGACATTTTGTGCTTAACTGTATTCACAAAAGCTGGTAATGGTCTGGTGCGGGGAACAGAAGAAGAGAAACTACTTTATCAATTGCTAATAAATAACTAAAATGTGATTCTATATCTAAAAGACTAATTCTGTCATAGAAGGAATTTATGTCAATCAGCAGCATAGACCCAATACTATTGGCGAGCAGCACTTTTTTCTTCCTTTCAGAAATCTTATATATGTTTGAACACATGAACACCCATACTGACTATCATTATTGACAGTGGAAAAGTCCAACGCACAGTCCATCCTGATCATATAGATATTAGGTCCATAATACCAGAAATAAAATAATATTTTGTTACATTTCCTTTTTTTTAATCCCTTTGTAACAGCTGTTATATAAAACTTATATCAGGCCCTAGAATGTATTTAGAACTTCTAAATTAGCACGTGTTTACAAAAGAACATCCTGCTTAGATGTTGGCATAGGTTGCCAGGAAATCCCACTGTTGCTAGAATAAAAGTTCAGCATGGTGATTTATGCCTTACTCACCCTAAATTATATGTGAAGCACATAGACCTTTATTACTGGACAAAAGAATTCAACCACACTCTTAGGCAGTTTGGTTTTTATGTATGACCATCCGGATTACTAAGATTTGGTGGTTTTACAGATGTCCATAATCAAACCATAATGCACAACAGGAAAAAAAGGAGCTGCCAAAACCTTGGGAGTGCATCACAGCATCATTAAGATCTTGGCCAGGTGCTACAAATATGGAATAAAGCTTGGGATAAGAATATTTGGAGGGAAAAGGATACAAAATGCTCAGGAGACTCCAGTGCCTTCCCTTGAACTCATTTTCCATATCAACTGCAGATGCTATTAATTGGATATTTTCAGCTAAACAATGATTTTGAGCAACAGATGAAAAGTAGATTTTTCAAATGAGAAAACAAGCTATTCAGTCAGAAAACTAACATGGAAAAGCAGATCCTAAAGAACTATCTTTAGAATAGTTTAAGTTTAAGTTAAAATAAGTTTACCTTGAAGATTTTAGGAATTTGCATTGTCATAGTTCCAAATGGTATCGCATGAGGACACCTACACAAATTCTGCTGCAGTGAAAGGCCAAATAGATAGTAGTAAATGAAGTGGTATACCAGCAAAAACAGTTGTGGGAAATTCCATACTTCTGGTCCATTATCAGCCTATTATGAGAGTGCCTTCCTCACTATAGGGTATCTCCTATCACACATTTGGAAAATATTTCCAATCACTATAACATAAAAAAAATGCTAACTGGGAATTGCATGAAACAGAAACTGCTAGTGCTTCATCAGCCGTATTGTCTTTTTCCTGCACTAGTTCATACTAAGCTTTAAATCCCTGAAGAAACTAGTGATCATCAAGGAATGATTCCTTCTACTGGAACCTGTCTAAGCATTTTGATTATCTTGAGAGATCCCTCCTGAAGCTGGGAGGTGGCTATAAGGGAAAGGACCCTATTTACAGATAAGACTGCATGGAGAGCTATGCCTGATACCAACAATTTTCTATAGTTTCTGTTGTATATAGACATTTACATACTCAAAATACTACATTCCGATTGGACAACAAATACTCCCTAGCGATTGGTGGTTAACAACGTACATTGATTGGCCACCTAAACGGCGGGAGGTTTAAAATGATGCCATTGGTTGCAAGCTGCGAGCAGCCGCTATAGAAGAGGCTGCCGTGGCTCAGGTTTAGTTGAATTTTACTGACTGTAAATAAAGAGCTGTTTTCAACTCCAGTCTCCAGCCTGCTTTGTTCTAGCGATAGAACACTGGCGATGAAGGTGGGATTGAGCAAACAAGACTATGAGCACATGGCAAAGTAAGCCAAGAAATCGACGAGATGGCCGGCAACAACGTGCCACCCGCACCATTCAACCCAGCTGAAGAAGACTGGGAGTCATATATCGACAGATTCCTGATGTTCCTGGAGAGTAACGAACTACAAGGAATCACTGACCAGAGAAAGAGAGCCGTATTCCTGATGCATGTGGACCAACCATTTTTAAAATGGCCAAAGCATTAGCAAAACCGCATGATGTCAAACAGATGGCATGGCCGGACCTGAACTGAATCCTGAGAGCCCACTACGCGCCTGTTGTTTCCAACCTCATTCGAAGGCACGAATTTTATAAACGGGATCAACGAGAAGGTGAAAGTATTGGGGACTTCGTAGCAGCCCTAAGGGACATTGGAGGAGCATGCGAATTCCTCAACATGGACGAAGCCATGAGAGATCGCGTGGTCCTCGGATTGAGAGACACTACACTACAAAGTAAACTACTAAATCAACCCAACATCACCATAAATGAAGCCATCGCTGAAGCAATCACAGCCAAAGCGGCAAAGAAGTCAGCGGCTACAATGCAACAAATGAATACGGCCAGCAGCCCAAGCCAGAGCAGAGAAAAGAAAATGGAAGGTAACCAGAAACACACTACCTCAACCACCCACCATGAAGACATTGATTCCTCAACCGATACTGAGGACAAAGATGAAGAAGTAAATAGGCTCCAGTCAGAATGGAATCGGCGTGAAAGAAGAGAAAGAAAACCTGAGTTCCAGTGTGCCAGATGAGGGAGAAATCACCCGCATTCAGAGTGCCGTTTGCTGGAGACTATCTGCAGAATTTGTGAAAAACGGGGGCATATTGCAAGGGTCTACTGAAACAAAAAGAGCTATAGTCCTAAAAGATGAGGCAGCACCACCACCCCAGAACTAAAGAGAAACAAACCAGAAGTCACTGGAACCGAGAAAAGAGAAGTCAATGACTCCACGAGAAAGAAGAAACACACCAAACAATTATTATTGGGAGTGCCAGAGCAACAGATGCAAAGAAGTTTCGCATAACCATTAAAATAGAAGGGGAGCCATGCAACATGGAAGTAGACTCAGGCTCATACCTGTCAATGGTATCATGGAACACAATAAAAAACTTGATACCAAATATACAAAGAAAAGAACTTGAAGAGCAAAGCCTGACATTAAAAGATTACCAAGGCAACAAAATTCTGGTAGTTGGACTGGGACATTTTAAAATACAATTCAACAAACATACCGAGGTCCTTCCATTGACCATCGTTGATCAAGATTGCCCTAGCCTGCTTGGTTTAGAATGATTCGCGCCTTTGGGAATCAAAGTGACAGGAATCAACAGTGTCACCGAAACAGACTGGAAGAAAGCCTGATGCAGGAGTTACAGGACGTATTCGACGGGACTTTAGGCAAGGGACTTTAGGGACCCCTATCCCATTTAGCCTAAACCCGAATATAGCTCCGATCCGATTAAAGGCCAGATGCGTTCCCTTTGCGTTAAAGCCAAAAATCGATGAGCAACTGAACAAACTCATCACTCAAGGGGTTGTAGAGCCAATCGACCATGCCAGCTGGGAAACCCCGATTGTGACTCCCCTAAAACCAGATTGGTCCGTGCGCATCTGTGGTAACTATAAGGCCACCCTGAACCACACATTGCAGCAGAGCACATATCCTGTTCCAGTAGTCCAGCACCTTTTGCACTTGCTGGGGGGAGGAAAAGTTTTTGCAAAGCTCGATCTCACGCAAACATATCAACAATTGCTGGTTGACCCCGAAACGGCAGAGGCACAGACAATTATAACGCATAGGGGGGCATTTAAGTGCAACAGATTACAATTCAGTATCAGCTTGGCCCCAGGAGTTTTCCAAAGTCTGATGGAATGCCTCATACAAGGACTAAAAGGGGTGGTCCCCTATTTTGATGATGTATTGATATCAGCCAGAAATAAAAAACAACTAAAGGACCAGCTAAGGGCAGTTTTGAAAAGATTTAGGGAAGCAGGACTAAAAGTCAAAAAAAAAATGCCAACTTGTCACAAATTGGGTCGAGTTCCTGGGATACCTAATAGATGAAGCAGGGATACATCCTACCGAGAAAAAATAAGAGCGATAAAAGAAGCACCCAGACCAAAAAACAAAACGGACTTACAGGCATTCTTGGGACTCGTTAATTTTTATAACATTTTTATGCCACAGAAGACAACCATAGAGGAACCACTGCATAGACTGCTCAATAAAAAAGCCACCTGGAACTGGGGCCAATGAGAAGAAGCCGCATTCCAAAGAATTAAAGACTTAATAACGTCCAAATCAGTATTGATCCAATACAGCAACACGTTGCCACTGACTGTCACCTGCGATGCATCACCTTTTGGTGTAGGCGCAATACTTAGCCACATGCTACCTGATGGCAGAGAAGCACAAATCGCCTTTTACTCCAAGATGCTGTCAAAAGCTGAAAGAAACTACAGCCAACTGGATAGAAAAGCTTTAGCCACCATCTCGGGTGTAAAACATTTTCATGAATACCTTTACGGTAGGACATTTTCCTTAATTACCAACCACAAGCCACTACTAGGGATCCTGGTGGGAGACAAAGCCACTCCCAAGATCTTATCCCCAAAAATGACACGTTGGTTGGAATTTCTGGCAGCCTACAACTACAAGCTAACCTATCGACCAGGAAAAGTCATACCCCATGCCGACACACTGAGCCGTTCACCTCTACCAGACCACGGCGACAACCCAGCTCCCACCACACGCACCCTGCAAATTGAAACAATACCGAACCTGCACCTCACCGCGGTGGACATTGCAAGGGAAACAGCCAAAGACGCATTAATGGCCCAAATCCTGAACTGGGTGGGGAGAGGTTGGCCAGAAAACAACAAAAATGAGACTTTTAAACCATTCAGAACCTGGCAAACTGAGCTGTCAATTGAAAAAGGATGTATATTGTGGGGGGACAGGACTGTTGTTCCAAGAAAATTACAGGAAGACATGCTGAACATGTTACATGAGCGACACCCGGGCATGGTAAAAATGAAGTCCCTGGCCAGAAGCTACGTCTGGTGGCCAGGAATAGACAAGAACATTGAAACATGGGTAAAAACTTGTAATAAATGCCAGACGTCCAGACCTACCCCCCCCTTCAGCATCGATCCTTGACTGGGAAACACCCAGAGGCCCCTGGTCAAGGATCCACATAGACTTTGCCAGACCCACAAAGGGATATACATTCTTAATCATCATGGATGCCTACTCTAACTGGTTAGAGGTCAGCATCATGAGTTCAACAATGACTGAAGCCGTCACCAAACAACTCAAAAAACTTTTCGCCACGCACAGATTACCAGATGTGTTAGTCTCGGACAGTGGCCCACAGTTCACAGCTTTAGCTTTTGAACAATTCCTCACAGAACAAGGCATACGACATGCCCTGACAGCGCCAGCTCACCTGGTGGCGAAGGGACAGGTGGAACGCATGGTTCGATACAAGAAAGAAGCATTAGAAAAAATTGAAGGGGGAGACATGAAAGATAAAATAAATACAATGCTCTCAATTCAACACATAACATCGTGCACATTGACAAACAAGAGTCCAGCTGAACTCTTAATGGGCAGAAAATTGTGAACATATTTGGACAGACTGCACCCCACCTACAACCCCGAGAAGCCACCAGACTCCTCCAGTAAGTACCGCACATTTATACCAGGCAACCTGGTATACGCGAAAAATCTTACTGGCGACCCATTGTGGCTACCGGCCACGATAACACAAATAACAGGCCCCCCGTTGTACCGATTGGAAACGACGGACAGCAGAACCTGGAAATGGCATATAGACCAACTACGGTCTCGAAACCTCGAACACAACACCGACAAACCCCGCAACATAGAACAAGGCCATACACAACAACCAACAAGTAATAATTAAACCAGAGAGGGGGGGAAACCTTTAAATAATAAAGAAAGGGAAGACCCTCCCTTAACATGATTAAAAACAGGCCACCAAACATCAACAGAAAGCCCAAAGACAAATAAAAACTACTTACCAGCAGACGACTTTGAAAGAAGGAAGCTGGAGGAGAACCAGGGGAGAAGCAGCCAAACCGAGTCTACCTGCCCGGGTAAACCAGGAGGGAATGGCAAAGCCCACCCAACTGACCTAACAAGGACCGGCGAGAGTGGCATGGCTGACTCACCCTTCCAAGAGGTTCCAGAGAGAAGGATGGGAGGAACATCGATCCCGTCTGACCAATTGGAGACAACACAGAGACTGAGCTGTGCAGGTCAACTAGGACCCACAAAAGCCCCGCCTATTTGTGTGTCTACATCACGTAAGTTGGACTGTACCAAGAGGGGAGGGGTGTTGTATATAGACATTTACATACTCGAAATACTACCCTCCAATTGGACAACAAATACCGCCTAGCGATTGGTGGTTAACAATGTACAATGTACAACAATGTACAGCAGGAGGTTTAAAATGATGCCATTGGTTGTGAACCATGAGCAGCGCTATAAAAGAGGCTGCCGCGGCTTGGGTTTAGTTGAATTTTACTGACTGTAAATAAAGGGCTGTTTTCAACTCCGGTCTCCAGCCTGCTTTGTTCTGGTGATAGAACAGTTTCAAAACCCTGAAAATCCTCAAGTCCAGAAGATATAAGGTAGAAAAAAATAGTATCTAGGGAGCTATGAATTGATTTTTGCAGCTGTATTCTAAGACATTATTTGGCAATACAAATAAATTGGAAGCCAAAAATCTTAAGAATCAGGAGCATATTACAAAAAGTATAAAGCTAGGTGGCATAATGGCTTGCAGTATTGACTGTGGAAAATGCTAATTTATGTTGGAAATCAGAATATCTCAAATTGTAGATTGTAAAGTGAATTGCCCATATGACAATCATAACCCCTTTCTGATAGGACAGGAAAATTAAACATAGCAAGTGCTAGAACTGCTTTCCCAGTTCATATAAAATGCTGAAGTAGAATTTGAAAGCAGCAGCCAAGCATAAATGTAAACCAGATGATTAATTCATATTTCCATTATCTATAACAAATATAGTCATCATTTTTCCTAAAAATGAGAGTTCCCACATTTCCAATTATATTCAATAATTGTCCAAAAACAAGTAGACTTTCCCTGCGTTTGGAAATTCTGACAAGTGTTCATTACATTTTGAATGCAAGGTCTTTTGTCTGAACTGCATATGTGGAAACATTCCTTAAGATATAGCACCATGAACTAAGAATGCCATGTGTTGAATCATTGCTGATCAAAAGAAAGTCATAAGAAGTTACATAAAGGTCTGGTCAGCAATAGTCTAAAATCCACATTTTGTCATATATATGACATGAGTGGCCATAAATGAATAAATAACTGGCGGAAGTTTAATTCTTACACAAAGTTGTCTATGAAGATACTCAGTCATCCAGGTCATGGTTGTCCCAAAGGTGCTTTTTTAAAAAAGCAACTGGATTTTCTTTGTTTTTCTTTGAAGACATTTCACTTCTCTTCCAAGAAGCTTCTTTAGTTCTAAGCTTTTTGGATTAGACGCAAAAAATCTTCAAAGAAAAACAAAGAAAGTCCAGTTGCCTTTTGAAAAAGCACCTTTAGGTCCAACATAAAGAATATTCAAACAATGGCTGTTGTTATAATAACATATGAAGTGGTGGCCTGCAAATTTTTTGACAATCGGTTCTCTGGCTGGGTAGGTATGGCTGGTTGGTCATGTGACTGGATGGGTGATGTCACTCATTACACCCAGCCCTGCCTCCTGGTCACTGGCCTCAAAGGGAGAGGTAAGATTCAGCCAATTTAGGCTAATCCCACCATTGGCTGGCCCCGCCCACTTATAAGACTGTTTTTTGTCCATTTTCAGGGCATTTTGGGGGCATTTTCAGGCTTTTTGAGCTGTTGACCATATTTATGTTGTTTTGTCCCAGAAAATGTCCTGAAAAACAGGCAAAAAATCCCAAAACTGGACTGAAATGACACAAAAATTGGCCTGAAAATGCCCCCCAAAATGGGCCATTTTGGGGTCATTTTCAGGCTGTTTTGGGGAGCATTTTCAGGCCACTTTGGGGCTGTTTTCAGGATGGTTTTGGCCCAAAAAACAGCCTGAAAATGGTCCCCAAAACAGGTCGAAAAACAGGTGAGGGCAGGGCCAGCCACTGGTGGGATTTGCCGAATCTTAACTACCAGTCTGCCAGAACCAGTGTTAACCGGCAGCAGCCCACCTCTGAACTTATGTATATGGGTTACATTGTTGGGGTTGTATTTGATCGGCATCAAATGACTATTAAGTGACTACCAGATAATCTGCCAGAAGTTTTTAGTATCCACAATAGTAAGGTAGGATTTTAGAACTAATCATTTCAGTCCTTTTAAGGTAATATTAATGAATAGAAAGACAGGATTGGAATTTGCACATCTCCTGGACCATTGGACATAATAGTTAATATGCAGTAAAGTTCAGTTTGATGGTTTTATATTTCCATGCTATGCAAAGAAATTAGCTGATTATGCTTTTTAAATCAAAGATAAAGAAAGAATATGTTCAATACATCTGAGCCGTGGTGGCTTAGTGATTACAATGCAGTATATAATGCAGAATGCAGTATTGCAGGCTACGTCAGGTGACGGCTGGCTGCCTGCAATTTGGCAGTTTGAATCTCACCAGGCTCAAGGTTGACGCAACCTTCCATCCTTCTGAGGCTGGTAAAACGAGCACCCAGATTGTTGGGGGCAATATGATGACTCTGAAAATCACTTAGAGAGGGCTGTAAAGCAGTATATAATTCCAAGTGCTGTTTCTAACACTCATTTTACTTTGTTGGTATATTCACACTTCAGAATTAAGCTGGTACTGAGTACAAGAAGACCAGTAATGCTTGACTTTTTTCCATGTGTTTTCCAGGATTTTATGAGAATCCAATATACCTGAATGAGGTTTGTGAACTTCTTATACAGCATCTTGTATTTCATTCATATTGGCTTATTTTAACTTTGGTTATGGAGTTATTTTCATATTGGGATTTTTGTATGTGTCTATATGACTTTTACTAATTACCCAGAGTTATGTATTTAAGATGGGCAGTCATATGAATTTTCTACTGCAAAATATGAGAACAGTATAATTAATATCTTATATTGATTGCAAGTGGAGTGACAGGAGAGCCCAGTAACAGCAACTCTTATAATACTATGGTGATCAGACAACAATAAAAGCAGCGGTACTAAGGTATGCTTCAGACAGAGGCACTGAAGTCCTAACTGTACCCCATAATTGGCTTCTACTCCAATGACCAAGATAGTCAAGGCAGCTATGGTTAAAGATGGGGAAAAAGAGATAAAAAGTTTTTCCACACTATGTAATTAGGAGAAAAGCCAAGTCTGAACTTAAGTCTGTTCACTGTTAGCAGTTATAGTCTATCAAAGACTGCCTGCAGGAGAAAACAGAAACAATAAGAGGTCTATAAAACATTATAAAAATACTATATATCTATTTTCATATGTAAAATGGCATATGATGCCATAGTGATAAAAATTAAAACAATAGGACAAAAATACCACAATAAATATCACGAAAGTCTGATCTTCTCAGACTTTCCACATTCCATAAGGACCTACCACTTAATCTGACCCAAGACCTTGGACAATAGTCATGTTTTAAGGACCTGTTTGAATCTAGCATTGTTCTAGGGTAGGAACAATGCAAATCTCTGGAGAATTCTCAGTTTCTAGGGAACATAAAACAAACAAACAAATATAAAAATACTATATTGCAAAAGAAGTTATAAATTAATTACTATGTTGGTAGTTTCATGTTTGAGTCAGAGAGTAAAAACTGTAAAGATTATTCGCTCTTCTAAGTGCATTTAGTAAAAGAAAGACTAGGATGCCTTTTCAGAGATCCTCATATAAATTACAATAAACAATAAAGGGCAAATATATTTGGATAATGGGATATTGACATACCTGCCAAATAACATCAAGCCCTGAAAAATCCTTTACTTAAACTAGAGAAATTAAGTGTATACAAATATCTCTCTGGTTCTGTAACTAGTATCCTGGCATAACATAGAGGTTCTGAGAGAATGAGTAGATTTTAAGCTATTTAATGTCATCTTTGAATTTTTCTTAAGTCCCTATTTTTAAGAACATGTAGCAGAAGGTAAAAGAATTCTGCTGGTACCTAAGATAGAAAAACCAAAGCAGCAGCTAATATCTTTAATTAACAAATTGGAAGTATTTTACAATACTAGCAAGAATCATTGCATTTATGGCCCATACTTATTATAATTATTCAATGTCATACTAGTATACATCTTGTAGAACTTACCTAGTTTCCCTAGTTTTTAAATTCTACAAAACAAGTAGCAGTATAGAGGATACAAAAGAATACAAAAATAAACTCCACCCGCACCCCCCAAAAAGACAGTCTTGAAAAACATCCCTGTAGTATTCGAGGTGAGTTATAGGAACAAACCATTTCTTAAAAATATAGTGTAAATACCAGCCAACAACTGTTCTTATTTCTTAAACCACTGTCTTTTCACAGTTCTTCATATTTGACTTTCTGCATAGAATGCAAGAGAATGCAAGATGACATCAAATAAAAGATTCTTTACCCTCTGAATGATTCCAATATTTGCATTATTGCATACAATTTTATATTCATCCCAAAATAAGATAAATATTTAGGCCATTCTTTCCAGAGTTCCAATCTGCAAGTAAAGTTTAGAACTAACCTTGCTGTCTTGCGTATCCTTGCCTTTTCCCGGAAGTGCTTTTACTTCTCCAAAATCAGAGGTTGACTCTAACATAATCTGACAAGAAATCATTGAGTTCTCAGTCCTGGAAAGCTCCAGAGATTTTGATAAATACTGCTGTGACCCGCTTGTGCCAAAATTTGGGATTGTATGGACAGTATCAGCAGGCTGTGACCCTACAGATCCGTGCCTTAGCTTTGCGGCAACACCAAACACAGGCATGGCTTTTATAAATGTCTCTGCTTTCTGCCAAGAAGAAAATTGCTTCTGACCTCAGTCTTGTAGACTTTAGCTTCAATACGTTCCAGAACAAATGCTTTAAGCAAAAATGGCAGTCATCTTTTGAAACTTTTAAAAATAAGGTAAAAGATCTTTTTGTTCATCTCTATTCTTGCTCTTCCACACAAATCAGACTGACTGAGTCAGTGGCTGTGTCTGACTAACCATTTGGAGTGTGAACTTTTCTTGAATGTAACTGCTGCAAAGCCGCATGTCTGGGATTAAAGAACTCATAAATTTTCTGTTTCATCTACTTACACTATTACATGGCTATGCACTAATCAAAAGAATGAAAAAGAAACAGTGAGAGTGAGAGTAAGAAAAGTATTATTAGATACTATCTAACACTGCTGAATCTACATTAGAATTGCAGACCTCTTCCTGGTTATAAAAATGACCAACCCACATTTTAAAAAAATCATTTTGAAAGATTTTAAAAAAGCCAGTGCAGTGCTAAAGCAAACAGCTGTTTTTAGTGTTTTTAGCTGGAGATAATCAGTGTAATGAAGCTATTTGTCCTGTTCACAGCAATATTTCTCTAGTGACATCCATAAACTACAACATTCATTCCTTCTTTCTCCCATAAAATCAGATTAAATACATTGAAGCCAGCACTGAAAATAAATTCCAGCATTGATAATGTCTACTTCTGTTATTATGAACCCATTTAAATATAACACTAAGGTAAAGAATGCTTCCTTGTTATATTCTGTCCAAATTATATTTCAAAATACTATACTTATTCTGGATTTCATTATAAATAATGAAAAATGTAGTTATCAATAGTTTAGTATTTAATATGTGGAGGAATACCTTGATCAAAACTAATAAACATTATAACAACTGTAATCCGCATTAGTTTTATTTTGATATTGTCTACTATTAAAACTATTAAATATTTATGTGCTATAAAAAGATTTACAAATAATAATATAGGTAGTCCTCAACTTACAGCCATTTGTTTAGTGACTGTTCAAAGTAATAACATCACTGAAAAAATGACATGATCTTTTCTCACGCTTACAACTGTTGCAGCATCCCCATAGTCATGTGATCAAAATTTAGGCAATTGGTAACTGGCACATATTTATGGTATACTGTCCCAGGGTCATGCAATCGCCGTTTTTTAACATTTCCAGCTGGCTTCCAACAAGCAAAGTCAATGGAGGAATCCAGACTCACTGAACATAACTCACTTAATTCACTATATAACAACTACAGAGATTTACTTAAAAAGCATGACAAGAAAGTTATAAAATGGGCATAATTCACTTAACAACAGAAATGTTGGGCTTAATTGTGGTCAAAAGTTGAGGACTGCCTACAATAATAATAACATTAAAACTATCTACACATTACCAAGCAATACTATATTCCCTATATGGTCAACAAATACAACATAAGGATTCTAGAAATATAAATCTACATATATATATATGTATAAATGAAGTTGTATATTCTTGCAGTGATGTTATTATGCAAGTGCACAATTAAAATAACACATATGGCTGACTTAAAGAAAATTTGGGCTCAAAGTCTCAGAAGATCTAACGTTGCCAAATATTCTCTGTTCATGCATATATGAACTCAAACAAGTGTCAGAATTATGGATCTTTTCCAGAAATGTAGTATGCACATAGCAGTTGTATGCTTTGGGGATTTCAGTAATTTGGAGAATAGCAAATTCCTAATTTTAATTGAGGAGTAATGAAATTAAATAGCCATGTAGATTAACAAAAAAAATATGAATAATTCCACAAAACTATTGTTCAAATTCAAAAAGGCAAAGTTTTAATTTATGTACACAGCCAGAATCAATTACAAAAATGGCTAGGCGAATATTCCCATTACTGCATATAAACTCTAACAGTACATATAATCATTCTAAACATAGATAAAGAAAGAAGAGTAGATTTCTATACATTAAGAAGAATCTGAGCACTGAATTTTTTTAAAAGGATACATGCAAATAAAATGAGCTTATTCTATTTCAACAAAAGGAAGAGACAAAAATGTTTGCTTTTAGTTTAGCCTAAATGGTTCCACCTAACTCTTTGATGCTGTGATCCTATAGGTTCATAATATAGCTCTTCCATTGTGGAATATTATGTGGAATATTGTGGAATATTACCCACAGCATTATTCCACGCCTTGGGTTTCAGGGGATAGGAAAGTTGGCCACTTTGACCAGAGAATTAGATCAAATTGAGAAATCAGTTTGCACAACTTTTTCAGGTATAAGTGCCATTTCAAGGAGCTGTATTGAAACTGGCCAAGAACAGGACATTGAGTGTTTTATACCTTGATATACCTCAAAGGAATGAGCATGAATCAGATTTTCATTGTGAGAACTAATAGCTACAAAATGAGAATGAGAAGCTTGGCTAGCCATCTCGTTGCTTAGAATATGAAGTACAAAGCAGCTGAGATATATCAGTATAAGTAGATGATCAGAATGCAGGCAGTAGGCTGAACATGCACACTTTCAACTAAAGCTTTGAAACAGAAATTAAGAAAACTGGGAATCAAAAATCTAATCAAAATCATATTACATGGGTCAATAAACTTCTAACAGCTTTAATCAGTACGTTCCCTGAACTCACAGGCACACAAAGCAAATGCTAAAACAGCCGAGTTGTAACATTTCTACTTTGAGACTTTTTTCTAAACCCTGCTATAATTTGGGTGGTATGTTTCAAATTATGTAGGACTGCACAATCATTTGCATCAGGACTTTATTTAAAATGTTAAATTAAGTAATTTGCTTTTGTAAGGGGAATGGATGAAGTGAACTTTCCAATTGCAAACAAAAGACATTTTTTTCTTTTGTTGATCAGTAATTAATGATAAATGAATGTTTGAATTTAAAAATATAATCTCACTAAGACTTGAGTGAGATGGCTAGTTTAAAAGTAAATAGATTTAATATAATGAAGACTGCAGTTTCATAAAAGACTAGTTAATGCATGTTCTACTCTTATTTCTAAGAGATGTCATATTATATGCTTGATTAGCTGGTCAATATTTGATTAGATTTCTGAAACTTTATCTAGAAGTATTTCCAGACCCTGCAATATTTCCTGAGAATCAGATTGGTGTTATTTCTTGGAACATCTTTCCCATTTTTTTTAATCCCTCTTTCCCTATTGCCTCACTTTTTTTGCTGTTAGCACCTTATTTCTCTCTTTCATCTCCATCAAACATGTTCTTTTGCATCTTCTGAAGTTTTCACAGAAATAGGTCTAATTTACTTTTGAAAATAAGTTTGATTACTTTTTTTATTGTTTTCAAAATAAATATCTCTTTTATTTGAATGAAGAACAGGTGTTTCCAAAGGGAATATTATTACTTTGTAACATTTACTGAATTGCCCTTTTAATCTTATTGTTTATTATCCAATCCTTCAAATATTACCAGTAGGATTCATCTATTATGTTGATATGTAGTGTGCTCTGTACAAAAATGTTTCAATATTTTATTATTGTGATTTAGCAACCTAAAAATAGAACTAGTCATAGGCAGTACAAAAAAATAAACATTTTCAATACAAAGTGCTAAACTCAAATATTAGGTCTATCTTCAACACATCACTTATACACTTTCCTCTGACAATTGCTTTACCATATTTACATTTAGAGTAATTTGCCACTGGGAAATTCTCAATCAATTTATGAAGTAAGATTATCTAGATACTTTAATGCAGTCTCAGCATTGTATTAAATCTCACAATTTTATCACTTCCATGCAAACTAAAATGGATTAAAATGCCACCTAGTAGTAGAAGTTAGAAAATTGCTGGTTTGTGTTTGTATTTCTTTCAGCTTTGATTGAATTTTTTTACACTTATTCTTTTTGTAATTGTTATCATTTTTATTACAAAAAACATGATGTCCAATTTAATGAAATTATGCCTTTAAGAGCCTCAGTATATGCAACAGTCACAACATGATATGCATAATCAGAGATTAACATATCAAGAATATCTTAACAAGACACCAAGCTTCATGAATATGAGACATTTTTTACCCTCCCTATATCCATAATACAGAAAAAGCTTTCTTTGACAAAGTAACTAATATTGAAGAGTCCATGATTTTTAGAAATACATAAGTAAGAATGTTTGAAGATCTGAGTCTGAAAAGGGTTCTGCTGGCCGTTATCCAAAAATCTGAAAGGCTGCAAATTAACACATACATCTTTAATTATCTTGGAGAAAACTTATTTCACGCTGATAAATTTTTGTTACTGTGGGTTAGTTTAAGATGTTCAGAATCATAACTATGTTAACATTTGTTTCTGGACTATAGTTCACAAAATTGTTCCATAAGGTTTCATTCATATTCAAAAGAAAGAAAGATAGAAACATCTGTTGCAGTCATGAATGCAGTCTTAGCCAAGTTTGGCAACAGCACTTAAATATTTTGAAGACAATCAGCTTTGCTATCAACAGCAGTTAAATCTAACTGTCAATGGAAATTCCAGTGCAGAAAGTTTGCAAGACAAATCATACAAAATTACTTCCAAAACAACAGGTGATGGGAATCATTTCAGCTTATTGAAAAAGAAAAAGAATTGAATTTAATAGTTAGTACAGATGTAGAATAGTTCAACTCACTTTAAGTGTTTGACAGTCAGAGATTTACAAGTATGATTACTGGCATTGTGAATTTAGCTATATGCAATATATAATAATGAATCTTAATGGGAAGAAATAGACTAACTCAAAAAATAAAAAACCCTGGTTCTGCATGCACAATCATTGAGACAGTTACATGTTATCTAGATATAAATGCACTCTCATACTTCCTTTTACAATCTCATGAATTATAAATTGCATTAAAATATTGCCATGTGATGATATATAACATTCCCATGAGCGTATGCCCCTATAGAAAAGATGTATGCTCATATGAAGAGATGTATTAAAAATTGGAATTACAGTATTTCTGATAGAAATATAATTATATCCTTTACATGTTTATTTACTTACCAATCATGATGGGAATCATTCTCAATTCAATTGGTACTGATACTGTGAAAACATTGGTTTTCGCACCATAATATTAGCCCAGTACAATTGAAGCAGCAGTAGGAAAGCTGTGATTATTTAAGTAGTATATTGTTCTAACAGTCCTATGGCATTTCCTTCTACATTTAATCACAAGAGAGAATCTTGGTCTATGTGTGGTTAAACAATGTAGTATATAAATGCACTAAAGAAGGGCTGGCAAAATTTCAAATATAGTATATTTCCCTTGGGAAAGCTAATCAAATCAGCTTTCTTCACCAACATGATGGTGATGATTTTAGCATCTTTACCAAGTTTAACTAGAACAGAGATTGTAACACGCCATTCAAGGAAATTAGTTTATATTTAACCTCCAAATCAGTAAACAAATATCAGTAAATAGCAAAGTGCAATCATATATATTTAAAACAACAAACAGGCACACATTCACAATTAAAATAAAACTAAGAACTAATGAGAGTAGAATAGAATAATGTAGATTCTATCATGATCCTTCCCATTCAACCAAACCTTCCGCAACTTTATTTAAAATATTTATATAGCGGCTTCTCTTCTATCACATTCTGGGCTGCTCCCAACCAATTACTGTTTCTTCTTAAATTCTAGTAGTACAATATGGGAAACCAAACAAAACAGAGTCCTTCCTAGAAATTACCATTGGTGAAATTACCAAAGAAAAGAAATCAACTGTAGTTCTAGATAAGTATCAGTGCAACTAATAAGAAAAGATTAAACAGCTGTCCTATCTTGTCCTTAACAATCCTTTAAGTAAGCTTTTCTTAATAAGATAAAAAAATTCAAACACAAGAGAATCACAAATGCAGCATTATGACCTTCCCTCAAGGAAAAATAACCTGAATGGCTCAGTTGCAAATATTTATGCAACCATCATCCCATACTTAATGTTTTTAATTTATTATGATGGCATGATAGCATCAATGATGTTGTTACATTGTACATTTTTATGCATGAGGACAATCTCCTTTGATGTGGTCCAAATTGACCACTTCATTTATTTTAAACCAAGCAATTATTGCTGTTTCATTTTAATTGTTGAAATCCATGAAGGACTCATCAATGATATCAGCAATATTGAAGGTTGGAAAATCACATAGTTGTAGTTTGACCTGTCTGAATGCCTACTTAAGCATATACAGTGATTTTATTGTTTTACCTGCATGGTTGAGTAAACTAGGTAATAGTTCTCCCAACATGAGTGTCTACAGCATTCTGTCAAGGCAGATGAATTGTTGTTTGCTATTATTCTCTAAAAATCAGTGGCTTCCAAACATGGGGAAATTACCTTCAAAAATGAAAATGGAGTTTGCTCTGCAACCTGCTGCCTGTTTATTATGATGCTCCGTTTATACAAAATTTGGGCAAAGTCGGTAACAAAACAGATGACAATATCCAATACCCTTGTTTCCACCAAAATGTTTTTTGTAAAAAGTTTCATTTATATTCACCTTTATATTCATCCCTATGCAGATAAGATTATCCACAGTACTTTGGAATCAATACTTAAGAGAAAAATCATACATTAATGGACTGGCACAAAAATCACTTTTATAGGTATTATTTTGCCATTCCAGCAATACACATTCTAAGACAGTTAACTTGTTTCTTCCAAGTTGGGATCATTTCTGCTTCAAACCACTATCTCTAGTTATACTAACCATCCACTAAGGTTCCTTTGTACAGACAACCTCCAAATAATGATAAACAATATCAGTCTAATGTTTTTGGATACAGTAACATATTAGAGTCTAAAGTTCCACCTGGTGTAATTACTGGGTCCACATATCCTGTTAAGTTATAATATTTAATTTTGTCATAATATATTTTGAGAATAAATACATACAAAGTGTGTCTAGCTGTGGAAGAGAATGAGTTTGTCAATATCCAGATTTCCATTGGGTGACAGTAAAGTATCTGTGTTTTGGGAGAGTATAGTGCAAGACATGGTTTTTTCGGCTACCATCTAAAAGTCATTTGGATTTTTGCAAGCCAGTTCTGGCAAGTTTAGATTCACAAAGGATCAAAAAGCAAAATGGAAATATTCCAATAGGAAAAAATGTTTTTCAAGGGGCTATGTATTCATTGACATTATATTGAATTATGCTAGGAAATATACATCCAAATCATAAGCATTGTTTGCCTTGCTCATTCTTTAGCAACAGTTTAAAAAGCAATCTTCATTTCTATTTACAATAACTTATAATCAACCAAACTATCATTTTTTAAAAAGCCAAACAAACATGCTATCCTTTCCTCTTCATTCCCTAAAACTCATATGCAAATTTAGTCAAAATGTTTGGTTTCAAAACACATTTAGTTTTATAGCTAAGCTAAGGAAATTTGACTATTTCTGCTTAATCATCTTGTGAACTACTCTGTCTGGCTCCCATGTGTATACTTAATATTCATCTGTTTTCTTGGTAATTCACCTTGTATGTTTTATTCTTTATAAATGAGAAAGAAATGAACAACATACACTGGGGAAGAAAACTTTAGCTCCTGTACATTAGTTTCTTCCATTTCCATTCTTGCTGAATGAGCTTTTCAGATCAGAGATATCACCTGACAAATGTGCCCTTCAATGAACGAATGCTAAAGCAATTTCTTATGCTGGCTAACCTTAAAGTGCAAACTGGAAAATAAATAGTAATACGAATCATTTGGTGTCTATGTCTAGTGTAGAGATAAAAAGCAAGTCTATTTTGGAAGAAAAATAGATCACAGGTTACCTATTTTAGCAACTTTAAGATGTGTGGACTTAGACTCCCAGAATTCCCCTGCGAGCATGGAGAAATGCCTGTGTAGTATCTTACTGATTTTGCCCTCTTATTTAGGGCAGGACAGCTGTTCCATAGGTCTGTTCATCTTCTAGGTCTCCATTATGTCTCAGTGTGTTTTTGCGGATCAAGCCGGTGATTTTGCTTTTGTGGAAGCTGTTAGCTGTCAGTACTTTAGTCAGGGTGCATAGTTCAGTCTTTATGTGTGTCTTGTCTGCCAGGCGTTTGGTTCTAGCAATTAGTGTTTTGGCCACAGAGTTTGTCTGTGCTGGGTGGTGGTGGGATTGGGCATTGAGGTAGCAGTTGGTGTGTGTTTTCTTGTGAAACCTAGCTTCCTAACAAATGATAGCCATCCATTTACTTAGAGCCAAGCTACACTAAAAGCCTCCAATACAGGAACACAATGTTGCCAGCCAAACAAGACAAAAAAAGCCACAAAACAGACAGAATATATTAGAAACTTCACAGACCAAGACCAAATAAACACAGACCAAGACTCCCAACCAATCAGGATGAAGAAAAAACCATTCTGGCACAGCAGTAGGCTAGCCCCAAATTTAAAACTGAAACAACTGGAAAAGTCTTACTCACAGACGAACACAATACAGAAGCCTGATGATGGCAGATGAGATTCTGCTGAAACATTGCTACAACTTTAAAAGCACAACTATAATGATGTGGGAAAATACCCGAACAAAACTGAATAACATATAGATAGATAGATAGATAGATAGATAGATAGATAGATAGATAGATAGATAGATAGATAGATAGATATAGAGAGATAGATAGATATAGATAGATATATAGATATAGATATAGATATAGATATAGATAGATAGATAGATAGATAGATAGATAGATAGATAGATAGATAGATAGATAGATAGATATGTTTTCTTAAGTTTTCGCAGGTACTTACTTGTATTGTATTCAGCTTTGTTCGGGTATTTTCCCACGTCATTGTAGTTGTGCTTTTAAAGTTGTAGCAACGTTTCGGCAGAATCTCATCTGCCATCATCAGGCTTCTGTATTGTGTCCATCTGTGAGTCAGGCCCCCACAGTTGTTTCAGTTTTAAATTTGGGGCAGCCTATTGCTGTGCCAGAATGTTTTTTTCTTCATCCTGATTGGTTGGGACAGACCAAGATTCCCAACCAATCACGATGAAGAAAAAACATACATATATATAAAATTTATGAGCCATTGTTCAAATGAAAACAGCTATTCAAAATAATTTACTGAGGACATCATATTAACCCAAGATTTGTTTTAACCATGATTAACAATATGTCAGCAATAAGCTAGAGTCAATTTTGTACATTAGCAATATAATTGTTGAAGAACAGCAAGATTTGAGGATATTCCCCCCCCCCCATTCTTTTATTTTCTTTTTAAAATAAATTTTACGTTGTTTTTCATGTATTTCTCAGGGAGGTATTGTCAGAGAAAAATCACTCAAATGTACTAATCACATCTCATTTTAAGATAATTATAAATATACCAGCTGCAAACTGTAAATTTCAATTATGATTTACATTTTTCAAATAATTTTTATTAAGGAATATAAATGGAAAAAATAAGAACCAACACAAAATACAGACAGAAAAATACAAAAGAGAAAAATGTATGAAGGGAAAAAAAAGAAAAAGAAAGGAGGGTAACTTTCCCTTTATCTTGACAAGTGAAATAATGTATTAATAGTTAATAGTTTATCATCCTCTCTAATTACAACATTATCTTGCTTTTTACTACAATTCATCTGTTAACTGAAAAAGAAAATCAAATCCAAATGCTTCATAAATCATTGTTAGCAAAAGTCCACTAAGGGCAACCTGTTATAAGTGGGTTCTTCATTTAGCCTTGGTTGAATGAGCCAACCTTGTATTCCTTCCCCTAGGATTCCAATTGCAGTTTACTGACCCTAATCCTAATTATTGTTTCCTTTACTATTTCCCTTAATCCATTAAGTTAAAACACAATAGAATAGAATAGAATAGAATAGAATAGAATAGAATAGAATAGAATAGAATAGAATAGAATAGAATAGAATAGAATTCTTTATTGGCCAAGTGTGATTGGACACACATGGAATTTGTCTTGGTACAAATGCTCTCAGTATACATAAAAGAAAAGATACATTCATCAAGAGTCAAGAATCATAAGGTACAACACTTGATGATAGTCATAGGGTACAATAAGCAATCAAATCATACCAGGAAACAGTCAATATAAATCATAAGGATACAAGCGACAGAGTTACAGTCATAGTCACAAGTGGGAGGGGATGGGTGATAAGGAGTGATGAGAAGATTAATAGTAATAGTAGTGCAGACTTTGTAAATAGTTGAACAATGTTGAGGGAATTATTCGTTTAGCCGAGTGATGGGGAAAAACTGTTCTTGGGTCTAGTTGTTCTGGTATGCAGTGCGCTATAGCATCGCTTTGAAGGAAGGAGTTGAAACATAAAGAGAAAAACAAGAAGATTTAAAATTATAGCTGAAATCAGACAGTACAGGACTTAATTGGAAAATAGCCTAAAGGAGTACAAAGCCTTGAAGATTTTTGTTTTAGTTGTTGTTTTGAAGAAAAATTTGCTCTCCCGTGCAAAAATATTCAACATTCCTTAATAATAAGATGATTCAATCTTAAGAGGAGAATATCATAAATACTGCCTACTAACCAAATTAACTGGTCACTATTACCTAGTACAAAATTAAGTATAACTGAATTGTTTTATTTTACTTATAATTAAGATTTATATAAGTACACATGTAGTACCGGTATAACCTTGGACACTTACCAACAAGATTAGGAACAGAAGAAACAACATAAAATTTTTCTCTTTTTTCCACACTTTTCACAGGTACAAACAATTTTCATGAGCTCCAGCCACTCACTGCCCCAGTGCTTGTAGCAAGAGCCAGGTCTTCAAGGCTTTTAGGAAAGCTAGCAGGGTCAGGCTCTGCCAGATCTCAGAGAAAATGTCTATAGATGATTGGATCAGATGGCAAAAGTGAGCTCCTAATAAATACTGCTACTATACTTTATTAGCTTCTATAATTGATAACCAAACTCAACTGGTCTCAGGAGCTTACCTGTGCAGCAACATCATGATGGGTAAAATTCTGCAGTAGCAGGTTTCCCCCATTAGGAGCTTGATCACCAGATTCTATACTACTTGCAATTATGGAATCATCTTCAAAAGCATTGCAACAGTTCACTGTTTGGTTGCTGCCCTCAAAGTATTTGCAGGTAAATCACATGTCAGACTGCCCATGGCTTCCATCTGTGCTCATGAAAGAGCCACAAGCTATGGACCAGATGTTCTCAGGTTTTAAAAGCCCTGACCTTAGGCATTCCATTGATTTCAGTGGAAATTGTTCCAGATGTTTCATTCACTCACTGAACCACTGACTCTTTTTCTTAATTTTAGATAGAGTGAGATACTAGCCATCTCCAAAGGTTTAAATAACTGTCTGGCAAATTCTGAAACTTGTCAAAACTTTCAAGGAGTTTCTTGTTTTACTGTAAACCTATGAGGCATGATAATGATACTTTCAAAAACTTTATTCCTCCCACATAACATTTTGATCTTCAATTTCTATCTGTTTGCTTTTCATAAAGTATAAAATTGCACTTGTGCACATAACTTTTCAGCTCTTTTGATCTTTCATCCAACTATTATCTACTGTAATTTATCCATTTACAATTTCCAAGAGGCAGACTAGTGCATGTAGCTACCTATATGCAAACGTAAAAAACTGAATTTGTATTGTCCACTAATTGCTGAAGAAAAAACAAACTTTAAAACAAACAAATAAACCAAAAACTTAAAGGTGACAGTTAGCCCATGACAATTAGAGAAGGCATCTATTGCTGTCTGGATTTTAAAACTTGGCAATATGTAGATTGGCAACAAACTGGATTAGAAAGGGAAGGTGATTTAGAGCTCAGGGAATTTAGAGTGCACTTGACCTCTTCTCCTGAAAGAAGTTACATCTTTTCTTAAGATCACACAACTGTTAACGTAGAATCCCATGAAAATACCTGTTTAATGTAAGGAGATACTAACAGATGAAACATGTGTGCTCCTATGAGTGCATACTTAATATTATACTTTACTTTATGTTTTTTGCAAGGGAAGGTCTTTTAATGGACAGGGCTGGTCCTACTACTTGGTAAAGTGACAAGGTCATCCTGGTTCAATATTTTCATTATTATTATTATTAGGGTTGCTGCCAGGGACAGGGAAATATCTTTCTGAAAATTTTCTTGTTCATGTAACAAACATCCTTAGGTCATTTTTGATGCACCCATCTTGATTTGGCCACACAGGAACACTACTGATTGTTCACCAAAATGTCGAGCTTCTCTTGAATGGTCTTCTGTGTTTATCAAGGGACAAATTAGCAAAATAGCACTCATATACAGCAAAGCATCTGAAATATTACTATGACCACAATGCAGGGGTGGGCTGCTGGAGGTTTGCAGTGGTTCGGAAGAGCCTCTAGCTAAGATTCTATGCAGTTTGGAGAACCTCCAAAATCCCACGCCTGGCTGGCCCCACTCACCCCTCCCAGAAGTCCCCATGTGGCCCATCTTGGATGCAGGTAAGTACAAGCGGGGGCTGGAAGAGTTAAAAAATGGGCCTCCCAGAAGTTTGGGAAGGTTGGAAATGGGCCTGTTTCCAGCTTCCAGAGAGCTTCCATAGCCTGGGGAGGGCAAAATTCCCCCCCCCCCCGCTGTGGTGCAGGAGGCAGACTAGGCCACACCCAACATGGCCACACCCACCTACAACTGGGCAGAGAACCCTTTATTAACATTTTTGAAGCCCACCTCTGCCGCAAGAGGGTCCCTTTGGTAATGGACTCCCAATATCAAATAAACATCTGGCAGGAGTGTCAAGTCTTTGCTCTAACATGAATGTTCAGGAAATTGCAAAACAGAAGGCCAAATTCTCATGCTACTCAGGATAATAATATAACCTCAGAAGTCAAAATGTTAAAGTTTAGGATATTTATTGCAGGACTTTCTTAATTGGAAAGGTATTGTGGCAATTATATGATCTTGTATCAGAATCCACACCTGAAAAACTGCTGACCATTACAGTTGTTGATCACAAAGAAACAGTTGCTTAGGTCAATTATCTGGAGCCTTTCAGAGGAATATAGCTATGCAAAAGTTATTAAATCTAAAAATTGATTAAACTTAAAGATGCATTATTTGGCTATGAAACATCCACATGTGCTTGTATTTTCATTGATATATGTGTATGCCTTTTTCATCTATTCTGTATTCACTATTTAATGCCGAGTATTTGAAAAATTCACATTTGCAGTGTTGGCTCATATCCCACTTTCTTCTGAATTTGTTATCATCTCCAGGATTTTCAGATGGCTTCAATTCCCTTCACCTGTCAGGGAAGCTTAAACTATGATGTTTATTATTATTATTATTATTATTATTATTATTATTATTATTATTGTTATTGTTGTTGTTGTTGTTGTTGTTGTTTTATTATGGCAAGCTTTTGGTATGCTATATTTAGGTAAGTTGGCTGGCTATGAACTAACTGGATGAGTTTACTACTTCTACTGATGAGTTTTAACAACTTTTCCAAAAAAGATATTTTTTTTAACAATTTTAATTTTCTGTTTCAATTTTTAAATATTATCATCACAATGAGCTATTTTTAGCCTGACAGGTGGTACATATATATAATCATCCAGGCTGTCTATCAGATTTTCAGATATTCCCAGAATTGAATGTAGCTTTTAACAGATAATCAGAGTTGGAAGGGACCTTGTAGGTCATCTAGACCAACCCCTCCACCCAAGCGGGAGACCCTACACCATTTCCGACAAATGGCAGTCCAATCTCTTCTTGAAAGTCTCAAGTGATGGCTCTCCCACAACTTCCGAGGGCAAGCTGTTCCTTTGGTTGATTGTTCTCACTGTCAGAAAGTTTCTCCTTATTTCCAGGTTAAATCTCTCCTTGTTCAGTTTCCATCCATTATTCCTTGTCTGGCCTACAGGCGCTTTAGAAAATTTTGTGTGTGTGGAAACCCAAATAAAACTTAAAAAAAAGAAAAGAAAATAGCTTGACACCTTCCTCCCTGTGGCAGCCCCTCAAATATTGGAAGACTGCTATCATGTCTCCCCTGGTCCTTCTCTTCACTAGACTAGCCATGCTCAGTTCCTGCAACTGTTCGTTGTATGTTTTAGCCTCCAGTCTCCTAATCATCCTGGTTGCTCTTCTCTGTACTTTTTCTAGAGTCTCAACATCTTTTTTATAATGTGGTGAACAAAACTGGATGCAGTATTCTAGGTGTGGTCTTACTAAGGCTTTATAGAGTGGTATTAGTACTTCCCTTGATCTTGAGTGTATCCCTGTGTTAATACAATTTAGGATTGCATTAGCTTTTTTGGCTGCCGCTGCACACTGCTGGCTCATATTTAGCTGGTTGTCCACTAAGACTCCAAGATCCTTCTCACAGTTACTGCTATTGAGCCTGGTTTCACCCAGTCTATATGTGTACCTCTGGTCTTTCTTGCCTAAGTGTAGGTCTTTATTTTTCTCTACATTGAATTTCATTTCATATGGCCCAGTGTTCTAGTCTGTCAAGATCCATCTGGATCTTGAGCTTATCTTCTTGGGTGTTAGCTATTCCTGCCAGCTTAGTATCATCTGCAAATTTGGTAAGTTCCCCTTCTATTCCCTCATCTAAGTCGTTAATGAAGATATTGAAGAGTTCTGGGCCTAAGAGGTTGATCTTCTTTGATATGTTGCTTGTTACCAAAAGCTGGAACAATGCTCAGCATTAACTTGTTGCTCTATATTGTTCTTAAAAAAAAATACTGCACATTGACAATTTCACCTTCTCCCTAACTTACAGCCCTGGAGTACCATCACTTTCATTATCTAATTGAAATCACTCCAGGCAGCCTAATGAAAATACAGCAGCTACCAGCAATAAACATAGCTAATGAGGTTGAAGCGGGAGAGAGAAGGACATATCCACAAAACAAGGATGTCTGCAGGGTATGGTCAAGTTTAACTTTAAAAAAATGTAATGCATCATTGTGGGTTATCCCAAGTCCACATGAACCAAGATCCTTATCCACTAACTTACATTTCGGACATCAAAACACAAATAATATTCTAATTTTCCAATTAAAAAAATGTCTCTAAATTCAATAATCCATGCGGCTCAAAACAAGCTTAACTATGTACCATTTCCAAACAAAAGTAATTCTAACCAATGCTGCCTAGAGTATACCCATGTTGAGATAAATAAATGTAATGATAATAATTCTACACACCTTCCTCAGATAAAATAACAGGCTGCACAAAAGCCACCATTGATTCAATGGTTCCTGAGAGCTGCCCAAAGTTGCTTAAAATGGGCACCCATATAAATTATTTAAATAAATAAATAAATATCTGAAATATTTATATTTCCATTTTTTTCAAAGATTTCTAATAAATAAAGGTCAGCTGTCTTCAATACAATTGAAAGAATATTTATTTCAAATAAATAACACTAGAGGTCTGCTGTCTTCAGTACTACTCATAGTAAAATGTTTGTATAAAATGTTCTAATGATAAAATTCAAAATGTTCCAGATGAAATTTAAAAGAAGCAGCAGCATGTCATTACCTTCAAAGTACAACATTGATCTTTTGTATGAGATAAGCTTTCAACCATTTAAGAGAGGTAACATGAGAATGTAAAAGCAGCTCAAATATGTTTTTCTTATCCATTGCTTTATTTAGCCATTTGTTCCCAAGTACCATATTACTCTGGTATGCAAAGGACCTCTTGAGAAACAGTGCAGACTGACTTAACCACATGTCTGCCCTGGAGCTTGTTGACTACGGACCTTACAGAGTTTTTTTGGCTCATGGATGCATAATCCGTTTTAATTTCCTCCCTTTAATTTATCATTTTTCCTCAGGAGACATGCATGGTAATTGCCATCTGTCAAATAGTTATCTTTCTCAGTTCTGAGAATGTAGTTTCAATATCCTTACCAATTTGTAATAACCAATTGAAGTTTCCCTCAAAGGGTATATGAATCTTGGCCACCCTTTTCTCTAATCTTTCTGCCATGATCTTTTTATTTTATAATTTGCCATGAAAAGTAATATGCCCTATATTACTGAAAAACAGCATTCATCAATTACCCATTGCAACTATACTGAAGTCATGTTTTCCTTTGGATGCTGACCTTCTGGATGGAGAACTGGGGAAGGTGTACAGTGTTCAGATATTGAGACGGACTAGAAGAATTGTTCTTGTGGATATCCATAATAATAAGATACCATTACTGTGGTTATGTAGTTTTACATACCATCTCTGTCTCAAATTTTATTGTTTACCAGATCCAAGTGAAGACTACAGAGATTTGCTATGGATGCAGAATACATATGTTTTTGCAAAATCCAATCTGGGTCATTCACCAGGACCAGAGGTTTAGCCTTTTGAGCTTTCGGATTCATGCTGGACCCCCTCCTCAGGGAATTTCTTTCTACCGGAATGTGTGCTTTGTACTATTGTGTGTGTCATATTTATGTTCTGCCTAGTAGAGTGTGGCTTCCTATTGGAACTTATTTATATTTATATATTTCCCTGTTCATAGAGTCAGAAACCCATCTTTTGTTTACTTATAGGATATTAGCCTATGCACATTAGCTAGCATCTGCTGCAATACTGTCCATAAACTGTTAGATCTTGTCCTGCACTAGAATTTCAAGGATAAGGAAGGCTAAGATTTTCTTTGCTTATATACTAAGAAACATTGGTTTTTGCCTTTGAACTTAAAGGGCGTTTCTCTGCAAAGTAATAAGAAATATGCTTTGAATTTCAAAGCACATAGTTCATACTTCTGAATAAAAATTTGAAATGCTATTTGTCAGGCTTACTTCTTAAAAATAAAAACAGAAAATAGCAGTTTTATCAGGCTACTCCACAGACCATACTTTAATCTGGTTTCGATAGATTTACATTTGAATTTTTTCAAATGTTTTTGCAGCATTTAAAAGGAAAAGCCAATAGAAATATCTGGCAACCCAGTTATTGCTTCTGAGGCACATAAGAACTAACATCAAGAAGGTACATTAAATAGTCCTACATAAATCCTGTCAGTTTTAAGTATAAAATTGTTATGCAGGCCATTAAATAACTTTTACAAACAAACTTTAGTACAAATTCAGAAGATATATGCCAAAGGGAAAAGCATAGCAAAGAAAAATAATGGAATGTACAGCAAAAAAAAGTATCTAACATTTTGTATGAATTTATGTTCTTATAGAATGCAGAAGGAGTATTTTCTTTGGTATATTTTTTTTTCCAAGAGGTTAAAGGCATAGGTTAGCTGTTGAGTAGGCCCTTGAGAAGATTTATTGCTTTGTAAAACTCAACTGAAAAAGGTTGTAAGATCCTGACCTGTACTATTTGTGGTCCATTGGCCTTTCCCTTTCTTAATCTACCTGAAGTGTAAACAAGGATGCACAAAATTAACCTTTTCTTCCCTTTTGACTTCTTTATCTTTCTATGATACCAGCTGCTACCTCAAGCTGGTTAGTGAGGAAATTTAGGACCACAACACTACAAAGATTGCCCAGCTATGAGGTTTTGTTTCAGGAAGCAAAAAATAAGTTCTTATAACATTGTAATCTAACCAATTTCATTTTAACTTTTAACCATTCCTCAGATTCCTTTCAAAAATTGTCAAAGGAATTCCAGATTCATAAGCAACTTCAGCATATAAATGTTAACGTTTAACCTACATAAACTTGACATAGCTCATAAATGGCAAGATCAGTTAAGTAGCTTCTTATGTTATCTGACAATTAAATGCAAATAAGCTGCTTTATCATTTGGGGGATGAAAAATCACATTCATCTAGTATACAGTTATGGATAAGATATGAACATTTGATGCATGCTCTCTTAAATAGTTTTTAGCTAGCTTTTCAGACAAATGTATCCCTACTTTGATATTATTAAAGATCAATAATAATTTTCTTACTGATTTTCAAGATCGAATAACATCTGTTTTTCTTAAGTCATACTGAGCAAGAGTGTTTTTAAATTTTGCATTTACTTACAATTTTTTTTTTGTCCAGCTAGAAAAATGCTTTGCATTTTAATATGTATTGGATACATTTGGACAGCTACTATGAAGCAAGATTGTTTAATATTATTTCAAACATTTCAGACAAATATTTTTGTTTTTAAAGATAATGTATGCAAGCAGCTGATAATACTGATTTACATTAATTATCACATACTACTTTAAAAATGTGATTCAGTGTTAAAACAATAAGAATCGGAAAGATTCTTGACATGGACTATGTTAAGAATGAGTTTGGGAGTTTTACTTTTAACAGATCCAGGAGGGGTTATCTATCAGGTAAAATAAAGTCTGGATAATATTTTGGCTTTCCCCATCTCAAAAACTCACCCAGGCAAATATTAATTGCCAAAAGACAAATATAAAGGCATCTATTTTTCTCTTATTCATGCAGCAATAGCAGTCAGTAGAACATATTAATGTTTTACTGTTTTCAAAGCAATTAAAAGCATGATTTTTAAAAAATAAAATAAAATGGGTAAATTACATATTTTGTTTCCATCACTTCTGCTATGACAGAAAGATACAAATTTGATTTGTTTTAACTTTTTAACTTTAAATGAAGAGGCATCCTTGCCCATATAAATTAAGATGAAATACTTTCCAGTACTAGATAGTAATCGGAGATCTCTCTAAAAGAAAATGAAAGTCATAAAAGCACAAAAGGCTCAAGCAATTTGTAATAGTGTGGAGTTTAGCCTAATTCCCTTTCATACATTAATTGTTGCTCATTAACACAGTTAACAAAAGGAATGCAGTATTTAAATACTATCTGAATCAAATGAATCAAAACTGTTATATCCCTGCAATGGAATCCAGGGGAAATTGTCGATAGTTGTTAAACTACCAAGATGGGATAAACCCCCTGATACTGCTCTGATTACATATTCCAACTATGTGACATCCAGGGAAGCAGCTTGGGACACTGTCATGTTCATAGCCCATTGAAATGTCTTCATACAATAGGATCTTGAGGTTTACATTCATGCAATAGAATCTTGAGGTTTACCGCCCAGCTGAAAACAAACAAGTCTGAGGATACCTGCAAAACTCTTACATATTACCAATCATTTTGTTTATAATTTTCACAAAGCAAATACATTATTAGGCTTCTGGGAATGATGGTACAGCTATGTCTTATGTTTGATTCACATTCAGTCATGAGTTCCTATCAGTTTTTAAATCCAAACCAAATGATATTGTTTTGCTTTTTTTTTTCTCAAAGAAGTCAGATAATGGATGAGTCACTCAATTCTCTGTCTCTCCTTGTAGATCTATAAAAGTGAGTTCCCTCCAAGTCCTGAATGTTGGGAAATGTCATCTGCGGGATCTTGAAGCATTTATCACTGTGCCACTACTCTGTAATAGCATCTCTCCGAATATGTATGAGGCCTTTTCATTAAATTTTTAGCAGCCTATATTCCAATCATTTTTCATTTGCACCTGCAGAGAGTGAATATTTTTATGCAATATAATTTTTTGTAGACATTTGGGCAACTTGTATTTTAGTTTTAATCCTCTCTAGAAATCTATAAATTGTTCAGAGTTAATGACTGGAGTGGCATTTATGCCAAATAAATAAATACAATGTAATTCTAGCTTACAAAAAATACCAGGTGATACATTATCAGAAAAAAATTGTATTAATAAAAAAACTTTCCAAGATAGAAATTCAGACTGTATTAAGATTAAGCCTTTTTCACACTTTATCTGTGATTTTCTGTTTATTTCCAGTTACACCACTGATACAGCTGCACCTGTCTCATCCACATAAAAAACATGGAATTACAAAAGTATAAATTATTCCAGGGTTGTTATGTCTTTTGGCTGAATCATCCTTGTACCAGTATTCTTGTGTTCATAGTCCTTCAATCAATAAACTGTAATGCCTTTATTTCTGTGTTTTCTAAAAATAATGGTAATTGTGAATTACAGCATGTCCTTTGGTTACAGAGTTGATGTGGTAAGATTAATGTGTAAAGGAATTGTCCCAGGAGAGCAATCATTTAGCAGGATTTTCTGTAAAGTTTGAATTTACTTCATACATCTATTTCCCTTTCTCAGCATACAAAATTATGTACAGAACAGGTTTTAAAATTGTATTTTTGGTATTTTGAAAGTATGGGATTTCAGAATAATATCACAGATGTGTGAAACATCAATAAGCATAAATGAAATTTGTTCACACATAGAATGTAGAAAACAAGGAGACATAATGTGTGTTTATGCTGAATTTGAAATCAGAAAATGCACAAACTTAGCAAGATTGTGAATGGGACAGCAATGTTTACAGTATTCCAATTGAGAAGTATTGAGTATTCCAATTGTTGTGCTACAGAAACTATAATCTATATAAAACTATAATTTATACCAATCTAGCCTTTTTGGGGGGGCTTGGGAGTCTTTGTCCAGATCTTTAGTGAGATGCCATCAGTATGCTGATCTCACTTAGCTCTTCTGCTCTTTACTAACTCACTCCATGGAAGCCTTTAGTAGCACTGACCATTACCAAATGTCAATAATGGACTTGGAGCTAAGCTTTCAAGCTATACAACATTTTCTTCAAAGAGGGTTTTGTTACCTGTTCTCACATTATTTAAGACAAGGAAGAGATAGAATTACAGAGAGAGATTTTTCTAGCTCTACTTTAGGAATGAAAGTCAGCAGGGTGTCTTTACATCAAAGATCTGTGGTGGTGGAGTAATTAGAATGCAATATTGCAGGCTAATTCTGCCTACTGCCAGGAGTTCAATCCTGACCAGTTCAAGGTTGACTCGGCCTTCCATCCTTCTGAGGTTGGTAAAATGAGGACCCAGATCACTGGGGGTAACATACTCACTCTAAATCACTTAGAGAGGGCAGTAAAGTGCTATGAAGTGGTATATAAGTCTAAGTGTGATTGCTATTGCTATGGCTACTTTCTGTCAGCCAACAATATCAGGTTCAGGAGACAATTGGCCAATTCTTGTCAAAACCAATGGATCCACACTCAGTTGATCTGAAAAGCAAACCTTGCATGTGTGGGAAAATGCTAGGAAGAAAACAAAATTATTAAATCTATGTATCACCTGATTATCAATAACTTTGAGTGTCTCATAACAATCAACACAATAAAATTAATTTAAAAAAACAAAAGATAAAAATATTAGATAGTAAATTTGATGAAGCAGGTGGTTTCATGAGCAATACACACACACACACACACATACATACACACACACACATATACCACACACACTCTTAATTTTTAATTGATTCTTATCATAATTTTTATTTAGTTGTATTTTGTTCAGTTGCTGTAAAATATCTTGAGGGCTTATGTAAGGAGAATAGCAAAATATATATCACACAACAGTGACAACTGCTTGGGTTCTATGTGCTCATATAGATCATCCCTCTGAAGAAAAACAAATAATGAACAGGAAATAAAACTTGAACTGATAACAATGTATTAGAAAAATGTTTGGATATTCCATGAAATTGCCATAATAAAGCATGCACCTAGCACATGTGGAAGCCATCCAATATTCTAAAATGTTAAGTATGTCTGGAAGGAAAATTAACACATTGAGTATTGTAACTTAGTAGATGTCTAAAGAGGTTCTCAGTTATCCAGGTCATGGTTGTCCAAAAGATGCTTTTTCAAGAGGCAACTGGACTTTCTGGTTTTTCTTTTAAGATGTTTCATTTCTCATCCAAGAGGCTTCTTCATGTCTATCTTTGAGAGTATTTTTTTAGCTTTTTTAAAAATGCCAAAGTATACTTTAATTCAAAGGTGGTATTCAGTAGGTTCTGACTAGTGATGGAGAACCAGTGGCGGAAGTTTTGAGTAGTTCGGAGAACTGGCAAATGCCACCTCTGACCAGAGACTTTACAGTATCCTTCTCCTACCATGCCCACCAAGCCATGCCCACAGAACCAGTAGTAAATTTTTTTGAATCCCACCACTGCTTTAACTGATCTCTAACCTCTGAGTTCAAACCTTCCATATTAAAAGAAAAAAAAACCTTTCATATTAAAAGAAAATAACCTTCCATATTAAAAGAAAAAAAGCAGTATAGCAAGTAAGCATTGATTTAAAAATTAAGGCTTAACTTAATTTTTAATCTCTAAAATTCCTGTCAAAATCTATATATGTTTAGAATTGAAGTATCAAGAAACTTTAGGATCAATGAACTTATTTCATATTTTAATAAATCAAATTTTAGTAATACATTTTGTTTCATTGCCATTCCATTATAAAGTAAGACTGAATCAAATCTCTCCAGCCAAGATTTTTCAACACAAAGGGAGAGAAGGTCAGCTGTTCTCAGAGTTCTAATTTGAGAGGTCTTTGAAAAAAGAAAGCATCAAAAAAAATTATATATAAAAGAAAAAAAGAAAAAAGAAAGCAGTTTTCCGGAAGAAAAGCCATTCATGAATGCACCCTCCTATTTCTGGGAGGCAGCAAAATACCAGTTTGGTTCATTTGTGATAAGGTTTTTAGGCATGAATTGAAGGATATAAACTTTCAACAGAAACAGCTGGCAGAAAAGACCAGCACTATAGTCAGTATACAGGATCAAATAATGATTGCCATCATCTAATACTGCTTAAACTGGATGCTACAAAATAGTATTTTATACAGCAACTATAATCCTAAAAGCCAGTAAAAATCTCCCCTTTCTTACTGATTGTTTGAACTGAGTCAGGGAATTTAACTGTAACCTTTCTCAAATTACATATATCCATCAAACGGTAAGCTCATAATAATGGTAGTCCAAAGCAACCATATATTAAAATGAAAACCTAATATCTATTTTTTGGGGTGGACATTTCTTAGGAAAATATAAATCTATTGGAAGAGCTGTGTCCAACCTTTACGAAGACTCAGCTTTCACATTCCTTGTTCCAATTCTGCTTTGTCAAAAGTTTCTTCTTGGTTACCATTAATGTTCCATCCAAACATTGCAGGTTTGTATAAAATAAATTGCACAGAGTACAAAAGTATAATTTAACATCTAATTCAGAGAAAAATGCCTTTTAAAACAATTTCTATACCACTCTTTAATGATATTTATGTGCTGCTGTAATTTCAATGTATTTTCAAAATAAAGTTATAACTAAAGATCTAGATTAGACAGCATTGATATTAAATTTTCTGAAGTAGATTGTCTATAATTTGCAGCTTTACTGTAGAAGGCTTTTTGAAAAGGTTTTAAATATAAGCGTATACATTTTTGTCACTTATTTGATAATAGTATTAAAATAATTAATCACATTTTTTGTTGCCTATTAATGCTGGTATAAGTGTTTCTTCTTTTGAAGAAACTCTAACAAATTCTATTCTATTGACTTCATTGTCAGAAGGTGAATGTTTTATACTTTAGTGTATTGGTTACAATAGTTGTACCTTGTTTAAAAATATATTGGTTTTGTTGGACCAAATTATAGAATCAAAGATAAAAAGTGAGCATAACTTTTTCAGTGTGGCTGTATTAGGTAAGACAGCTTTCACAGCTTCAAATATTTTGTAAATTTTTTATGGCATCAGAATAGTTTTCCAACCCGTTTAACACAGGAAAACGTCACCTAAACCAATATAAAAGAAAACTATCACATGTAGAACAGTTTGCCTGTGCATAATTACAGCTAAATTAAGGTGAAAATGTATGGAAGCATTCATCCAATGCTTCTACCCTCCAATATGTTTGCTATTTTCCTAAATATTAGGAGAGTTGAATTCAAATACATCATCCTGAGAATAGCATACTATAGCCATGAAACCATACAGAGGGATGGCCTTTCCTGAACTCAAGATGGTTGAACTTCTAGCTGTGAGTGCCTATTACGAAATCCTAACCTTTCTTTTAGCTGCTCAGGCTCTAAACTTTGAGAAATTGTTGCTATCCTACTCCCATTCTAGCATTAAGAGCAATTACCTACTTTACAGACTGGAAAATGCAACCTCAATATTCTAAGAATTTGGGTAATTGTACTTTGGCTTAAATTATCTGTAATTGGGTAATAAGTGATTCAAAGCTTAATACATTTGAAATTACAGATGTTAGGAAGTTATATTAGATATAACCAGGGGTGGGCTTCAAAAATTTTAGCAATGGGTTCTCTGCCCAGTTGCTGACTGGGTGTGGCCATGGTGGGTGTGGCTAATCAGCCTCCTACACCATGGCTGGAGGGGCATTTTTGCCCTCCCTGGGTTCTGGAGGCTTTCCTCAAGCCTCCAGTAGGACGAAAATGGCCTTCCTGGGCTCCAGAGGCTTTCTGGAAGCCGGAAACAAGCTTGTTTCCAGCCTTTCCAAACTTCCGGAAGGCCCGTTTTTCACCCTCCACGTGCCTCCGCACGTGCCCTGCACCTACCTGCATCCAAGACAGGCCGTGTGGGGACTCCTGGGAGGAGCAGAGCAGGGTGGGGTGGGCGGGGCCAGACAAGAGTAGGATTGGGGGTTCTCTGAATTGTGTAGAATCTTAGCTAGAGGATCTTTCGAACCCCTGCAAACCCCCAGCAGCCAACTCCTGGATATAACCTTTTGTTGAATTACATAGTTTACTAGATCTTGATACAGAAATTACTGCTTTCTCTGTCTCTTTGTTGCATTCTAGTGTGATCGTATGAATTTTTGAAGACCAGACCTGGGAATATTGGTATTAAGGAAAAATGGTTGATGTATAAATACACTGGGAAATTGATTCCTAGTTTGTGTATTATTGTAAAGTATCTGGAGACAATGTGATTCTATGGGCAATGAGAATAATTATAGCAATGTGTTTAGGCAGTAATAACCTGTCAAATGAAAGGATTATTTTATAAATAATCAAATAATTCCACAATGTATTTTAAAGGCAAAATTGGCAGGTATGAATCTTAATTAGCTAGTAATTAATGATATTAGTCCTTTGTAAAAAAAAAAAATGAGAAGTTAGCACTGCAATTGTTAATAACTTTTGAAAACCTGTTGTTAGAACTTTCAAAGTCCTCCAAAGGTCTAAGATTTAAAATATATAATAATTTCTTAGTAATTGCTAGACTGGGATCAACTTCTCTCAAAGAAATATAGATTTAACAATATTTCAGACACACAATGGCTATAATTTAGAAGACACATTATTATATCAACAAAGATTAGAGAAAATTACTTCAGTGATTAATAGATGATATCATATCCCCATACAGTAATTAGTCACAAAAATATTGAAGGGTTGATGAAGCAAGGGTACTTGTATACATATATAGTGGTCCTATGAAATTTTACAAAGATTCTGGACAGAAGTGATTAAAGAGAATAAAAGCATAGATATCAGAAAACTTGCTTATAGTGCAATATGGGTACTTGGAAAGTCTCCATTTTTAGTTCTCTGGTATGAAAAATATGTAAACTTGTTTTTATGGAATGATGTATAAAGATGGGAGGTGTTGTCATATACCAGAAAAATTATCTTTGGCTCAATTTGGGATTTATTCTTTTTTGTAAACATGATCTGTTTACCCTAATATATATATACAAAATTGATGTTGCAGTCTTGATGTATGTGCTTGTTTTTAAATTAATAAAAATAAATAAAACCTACAATTATACTACAAGCCTTTTAAAAAATTTATTGTTGCATTAAGATGTCCAATAAATATTTCACTTTCAGCAATAAAATGCAATAAAAAGGATAATAAATATTCATAAATACTTCATATATTTTAATTAATTTAATAAATACTGTAAATGTTGTTAATCCCATCCTAGAAAAGATAAGCAACAATGAAATAGTCAGTTGAACAAAAGTCTCAAAATTGTTTGGGGGGAAAAGCTGGCAAAAGGATCCACTGTTTTTATTTTAGACTAAGCATCCTACATTACATGTAGACCAGAGGTGTCAAACTCATGACCCGTGGGCTGGATGCATCATGGGCTGGCTCGCCCCCACCCAGTTTAGCAAAGGAGGAAACAATAGCTCATGTGACGATGCCAGGACAACGCGAGTTTGACACACCTGATGTAGACTATATTACATTACATACTCTTGCCCATTCATATTCAACAGGAATAAGATTCCTGTAAGATGTAGCCAAATTGTATTGTGCATGTGTTTCAATCATCTATAACAAGAAGCAATAATGTTTACTAACAATATTTACATATTACTCATTGATGGTAATATTTTAAAAAAATAAACATGGAAATAAAATATCTCTCACAAAAACCAGAATAATTCAATAAGACTTTTTTGTTTACAATGGACAGTTGGGTTTTTTTTTTCCCAGCTGAAAGAATTTCTAAAACTTTCTTAAGTAGAGCTCCCAGATGAAAAGCAGTGTTTTTCCTTCCCAACCTTCACAGTAAATTTGATCTGCAGTAATACTAAGGAAATCTTTCAATAATGTAAAATTATAGTTGTATGAGATAAACTTGCTTTACTTACATGACAAAGACATCTAAAAAAGGATTCTGATAATGCCCTCAAATATCAACTGCAGCATTCAGCATTTACTCAATAATTAATATAAGTTGAATGCCGAAAGCTGTTATAACTCTTAGAAAACATTAGCCAAATTAACTTTTTATTGATCAGTTGCATGCAAACATGCTAGAAATATATTAATAGCTTTAAAATTGCAATTCAATATCTGTTGTAATGAACTGGAACCAATGTCAATAAAATAAAGATTTCTTTCATACAAGTGCTTCTCTCTTTTTCAGTCGCTGAGTGAAACTTCAGTTTTAGTTATAATACTCAAATCTCCTCCAAGTAGGGAATCACCTCTATTTGGAAGTTCTGCTGTAGGTACAGGGAATCTGTTGCATGTAAGAAAAGATGAAGAACTAGTTTTTGTAAGACATGGAAGGGTCCTGACATTGTTATTAAAGAGAAGCTGAAAAAAATGTGGAATACTTTTAAACTAAGAAACTAAATCAAATGAGATTTAAAATAATCTAAATTCAAGAAGAACAAGAAAATGAAGTTTTATCAAGATTAGCAACATTTTTCAGCATGTTTGACATGTACCTCCTGGTATGCTATTACTGTAATTATATGAGAAGTAAAAAATGGGGAAAGCACATACAGCTCTTATATATACTTAAGAGATATATTGTTTCCTATTGTACAGACGGAAGTAGCTAATAGCCTATCTGAATTATAGATTATCTTGGATAAATAGCAAAGTGCCACACAACTAAAGGAGAACATATATTATTTCTCTCTTTAAAAGAGGGAATGAGAAGATATAATGAATTATTGCCTTGTCAATTTTATTTTATTACCAAAAGGTAAACAGTTCTACAGCAGACCATGAAGCCCAAACAATGCAGTAATTACTATAATTCAGCATGGATTTATCATTTCCAGATAAATGCTATTTCATTTTTAATTTGGTAATATAAATATATCTAACTTCAACTAAGCATAAAAATCAGAATGAAGTTGATAAGTTAGAGAAATGAGATGAAAGTTACATAAAGAAGTTTAATGCAAAATTCTTCAGTTAATTAAAATGAAAAGCAAAGCTATGGGATAAATGATAGTTGGTCTGGTAATGATATCTATCTTAATACAATCTTTGAGTCCTAGTTAGAAATTGAATGTGTCAGCAATGTGTGATGTGGTTGCAAAAAGACAGGCCAAAAAGACTGATTTACTTTATTATGGGTTGGTCAGATCATATTTCAAGAACTATGTTGAGTTCTGGATACTACACCTTAAGAAAGTTTCACAGAAATTAGAGCAGATTCAAATAATGAGATAAAATTGGTTAAGGGGCAGGAAAGTTATATGAACAAATTCAAATAGCTAAATACATTGAGCTTTGAGGAAGGAAGATATGACAGCACTTTTCAAGGAACTGAAATGATGTCATGCAGAAGATCATGGACCTGTTGTATGCACCCTTACCCCAAAGTCTGATCTACAAGCAAACAATGAAGTAATTACCAGAAGTCAGAATAGATTTATCAGATAGATTTATCTTATTTTATTTTTATTGGTAACTCCTTAATCATATATGGATTTCAGAAAACTGTGTGAAGGAGAAAAAAATCCCTTCCAGGCAATCAAAGCCATGCAACTAATCTAGAACAGTGCAGGGAGTCTCTTCCCTGGATATATTAAAATTGAAACTAGATAGTTTTCCACACTGAAGGGTGGAGTTAAATGGCCCTTTTCTATGCTACAATTCTATAATTATACTGTAAAGGCATTAGGCAAAAGGAAGAGGCTTTTTTTTTTTTGCAGCCAGCGTTAGGGGACAATGGAGAATAGCCTCACAGATCTTCATGGAATTCTCTGGGGTACCACATAGCCTGTTCTGGGTCTCAAAAACCAGCTTGCTGATTTATGGTTCCCCAGTGATGGGAATAAAAGATGCACCTGGCAGTTCTGTTCTGCATATCTGAATAATTCTTTCTTTCTTTCCCCTCAATAGTACATTTAGCTATTAATACCATCATATCTGACTTTTCAAGATATATCTGAGCCCTTCTGTACAATTATATAGTGATAGTTTTAAGTTACAAATACAAATACTAAAGGGGTTATAAAAGGGGTTATAAAACTGTGATTATAGCAATGTCTGTAACAGTGTCATAGGAAATCCCTTGGGCTCTAGTACAAGCAAATTTTACGCTGAAGTGCTCGTAATAGTTGTGGGGAGAACCATGTTTTTCTATCAATTCTAAATCTCAACAACAGAAGAAACAGCATATTGGAAAAAAAAACTCATTAAAATTAAATTGCATCATTATTTTCCAATGTTAAAATACTCTCACAATTAAGAAGACGATGCTGTATTTAGTAGCTGAAGTTTCATCTTATACATTTAATGTAGTAATAACTATTGTTTTGAAAGGAAAACTTGGTCTTGTTGCATAGCATGATGTCCAGCATTTTTGTGGCAGGAAAGAAACTGAAGATCATACATATATTGTTTTTCAAACTCTCCATTTACATGTCTAATGCAAACTTCAGCTGATGTGTGCTCAAGACAACTGGCCAGACCACTCCAAAACTGATTCTTCATTAGCAAGTAGATGATAGGCCTTTGACTATCAAGAAATATAAATAAGTCAGCAATATTTGCCTTAGATCAGAGAGAACTGGAAGAGCTATTGCACAATTGGTATTAGATTCCATGCTGTAAAATGCTTCGATAATCACACTAATGACACTTAATTTTGATTTACTATTCATTTAAATAATCTGTAAGACATACATTCTATGTCAATTCACTGTATGCAGTAGGTTATTTTATAACCTGCAGCCGACATGAAACTAAATCTTCACTTAAGAAGAGTAGTTGTGTGTACCACAGAGAAATGATGAGAATAGTGGGAGAATGAAAACCCTCTGTAGTCCTGACATTGGACAAAACAAAATAGAACATGTCATGGGAAGGATCGTTAGGTAGCTGGCACCACTAAAACTATTAAATCTGAACTAGAAGGAGTTAAAGAGAACTGGTTTGATTTTGTATGTTTTCACTTGTACAAGTAGAAACGTAAAAAGAATAGACAAACCCTGAGCAAATTCTTCTACACTGCAACATGTAAAACTACAATTTGAAGCTATAATCTAGTTCTTTCTGTCAGATAAACTAACGCAAGTATTACAAAACAGTAGATGCATCTCTGTTACTAGTTTCCCACTTTTGTCATATCCTATGAAAGAAAGAAAGAAAAGAAAGAAAGAAAGAAAGAAAGAAAGAAAGAAAGAAAGAAAGAAAGAAAGAAAGAAAGAAAGAAAGAAAGAAAGAAAGAAAGTCCTTTTATTTTCCAATGACCTACTGTTTTTAGTATTTAGTATTTATTTGATTTGTCAATCGCTTACAAGATACAGGTATAAGAATAAACATAGTTTTGAATACATGGGATGGATACTTATAAGAAAAATAAAAAGAAACAATAGGACAGGGACAGTAGGCACGATTGGTGTACTTATTGGTGCGCCCACTACAGGCCTCTTAGGAAGGGGGTGAGGTCAATAGTAGACAGTCTAAGGTTAAAGTTTTGGGGGTTTGGGGAAAAAACCACAGAGTCAGGTAGAGTATTCCAAACACTGACCACTCTGTTGCATTGAATAGCTTTACATCATCAGTGAAGAGAACGCAGTTGCTCTTAATATGATCACAGAGGTCATTTATGTAGAGTATGAAGAAAGTTGGTCCTAAAACACTGCCTTGGGGGACACCACTGTTGACAGGTACAGAATTTGATAGGACGCTCCCAATTTTGACCATTTGTTGTCTGTTTGACAGGAATGCTTCTATCCAGTTATGTAGGTGTCCAGAGGAACCATAAGATTTTAGTTTTAGTAGTAGTTTGTCGTGTACCACTGAATCAAAGGCTTTACAGAAGTCTGGTCTGTAATTTTCAACTAGGCTGTATATCTATATCTATATCTATATCTATATCTATATCTATATCTATATCTATATCTATATCTATATCTATATCTATCTATTCGTAGATTTTCACGGCTACGGGTATGTAGGTCTAGGTGTGTTCGGGTCTTTTCCCGTGTAAAATTAAGACCATCCTCAGGCTGGTGCTTTCAGCTTCATGCCAGTGCAAGAGCACAATACAGAAGCCTGATGATAGCAGATGAGAAAAACAACTGTAAAACTGTTTTTACAACTGTTTTTTAACTGTTTTTACAACTGTAAAAACACAACTATACTGATGTGGGAATACCCGAACAAAGCTGAATACCATACATGTAAGTACCCGTGAAAACTTAAGAAAACATATATATATATATATATATATATATATATATATATTCTCTTAAGTTTTCACGGGTATCTCATTTGCCATCTGCCACCATCAGGGACTCGTTTGTTGGTAAGGGTCCCAGCCATGAACGGACCCAAAACAACACATGACACCACCACCATTCTCCCTCACCAGACTCAAACCCAAACCCATCCCATAGATGAAAGACAACCACCATCCAGAAACCAAACCATGGCTGCATCATCAACTGCCACACACCCTGACCCCCAAACCAAGCAAATGGACACATGCCATGAACACATATCCAGGCCTCAAACTCAGAGCCAAACCAAAACCCAGAATGTCACATCACAGCCACCTGCTGAGGATATCACATCACAGAACTCAGGAGATTACACCACAAAACCTCAGAATGTTGCAACACAGCCAACGACCCAGGAGATTACAGCACAAGACCCAGGATGTCAAAACAATAGAACTCAGAAGGTCATCACACAGCCCATTACCCAGGTCGTTACAACACAGGAGGCTGATAGACACACAGCCAATACCTCAGCCACACATGTTCTTACGAAAAAGCCAGCCCATCTGCAAACATCAACTCATCAACCAATCAAGAAATGACAACACAGCCAACCTCCCCACCAGTATATACAGGGAGACGGCAGCTCCAACCACGTTTTGCTTGCACAAGCATGAAGCCGAAAGCACTAGCCTGAAGATGGCAAGTGGGATCTCGTTGAAACATTGCCAAGATGCTCTCAACCTTACATGGGAAAAGACCCAAACATGCCAAGACCTGCATACCTGTACCCATGAAAATCTACAAATATATATATATATATATATATATATATATATATATATATATATATATATATATATATATATATATTGTTTTCTGAGGTTCTCGGGGTATTTGTATGTGGATCTTTGGTTGTTCGGATTTTCTCCCGCGTAAGATTCAAAGTATCTAGGCAACGTTTCGATGAAATCTCATTCATCATCATCAGGCCTCTGTCTTCGGCTCTTGCTTCTTGGAGTGATGTGAGATTGCAGCTGCTTGGAAGAAACCCGCCCTCATGAACAGACGAGTACCTAACACGAAGAATGACACCAGACCCACACCCATGAGAGCCACACAAGATGCCACCACCACACTTCCATGTAGAAAACAGACTCACACCCACTCAGAAGATGACACACAACCACAGACCAGAAGCCGCACTGCAGCTGCATCACTACCCACTTCAAACCCCTCCGAGCCATACACGAAGCAAACCGACACCCACTATGAAGATGCAGCACAACCACAAACTCGAAGCCAAACAGCAAAATCACAGCTCACCAACTCAAATCCCCCAGCAACTAAGACTAACCTGAGCACAATCAAGCCCCCACCTGAACAGAACACGCCTCCAACCAATCAGAACACGGCCAACCCTCCAACCAATCAGAACACAGCCAAACCCCCTACCAATGAGAACACACCCCCACCCAATAAGAACACAGCCAAGCCCCCACCCAATCAAGTCCCACCCCCACTAGCAGTTAAAAGGAAGAAGCAGCTGCAATCTCATATCAGTCTGAGAAGCAAGAGCCGAAGACAGAAGCCTGAAGATGATGAATGAGACTTCATCGAAACGTTGCCTACATACTTCGAATCTTACGCGGAGAAAACCCGAACAACCAAAGATCCATATATATATATATATATATATATATATATATATATATATATATATATATATATATATATATTTTCTTAAGTTTTCGTGAATACTTACATGTATGTTATTCAGCTTTGTTTGGGGTTTTTCCCACATCATTATAGTTGTGCTTTTAAAGTTGTAGCAACGTTTCAGCAGAATCTCATCTGCCATTATCAGGCTTCTGTATTGTGTTCGTCTGTGAATAAGACTTTTACAGGTGTTTCAGTTTTAAATTTGGGGCTAGTCTACTGCTGTGCCAGAATGGTTTTTTTCTTCATCCTGATTGCTTGGGAGTCTTGGTCTGTGTTTATTGGTCTTGGAGTTTGCTGTGTTCTGTTTGATTGGTGTTTCTAATATCTTCTGTCTGTTTTATGGGTTTTTTTGTCCTTTTGTGTTTTGTGGCCCGTGGAGCTGGCAGCATAGTTGGACAGTTGGGAGGAACATGGGCCAGTCCTGGAGTCTGGGGAGGGCTCAGACGAAGGAGTTCTGTCCAACACAGAGATGGGGCCAGGGCCATCTGAGTGTTATGTGCTGACTCTGGAGCCTCCAGAATCAGACATCAGAGAGGCAGAGAAACAGGGGGAGCCTGTTCCCAGTGTGTACATGCACAGAGCTGCCAGAAGGCAAGAACAGTTAAGACAAAAGGGGCAACTCGGCAGTAAGGCTTGGAAATGATTGGCCCCTCCCATAAGACATAAAGGAAGAGCAGAGGGAAATGAGCCTTTGGAAGAAGCAACTTTGTTCTGGTTGGTTTAAAATCTGAAGCTCCGTGTTGACTTTGTGTTCAGTTTGGCTTTGTACAGCTAATTGGCAATTTAGTCGTTGGCAGCATTTCAAGGGAGATAAAGGTGGTGCTTATCAGCCTTATCCCAAAAGACTGGCAGACTTCTGTTGTAAGTCATAAACTGTTTCATAAACTGTTTGGGACTCATTATGGGCTGTGAATGCATATAATTCACAGCCGTTGAAATAATTTTAAAAAAGGGTTTTGGGAACAGTGTGTGATTGTTACTGTCTCAGGAAGCCTTGGTCAGAACACTTTGTTATTTTACTTTTGGTTTTGTTATGTTTGCTACAATTGTACCAGAAAGTTTTGATTACTGAAGATTTTAAAATGTATAAATACATCCACCTGACATGTAAGCATTATAAATAGAAGAAGGAAATCTTTCTAGATCTGGGGAGATTCTCTGCTTCTTTAGTTAAAATAAATCTCAGAACATAGTCTATCTCAGGGGTGTCAAGCTCACGTGATCATGGTGGTGTCACATGACATATTGGGATTTTCCTTCCTTCGCTAATGAGTGGGGGCATGGCCAGCATGTGATGCATCTGGCCCACTGGCAGAGAGTTTGACAGGCCTGGTCTATCTCCTAAGACTCTTTGGTATAAGTTGGGAGCCACCATTAGCAAAGGAAATTGCATCTCTTTCTTTCTTTCTTTCTTTCTTTCTTTTTTTCTTTCTTTCTTTCTTTCTTTCTTTCTTTCTTTCTTTCTTTCTTTCTCCCTCCTGTTTCTTCCTCTCTTTCTGATACTGCAGTTTTTGCTTCTGCTTTGGATGTCTATATCAAGATTTGGTGACATCAAAAAGTTATGTTTTGATAAACTTTAGCCTCAAAAATAAACTAGAACAATCTCTTGTGAATCTCTTTAAATTTGTCTCTAAAGTAATGGAGACTGTTTTCCATTAATTATACATTAGTCTGTGAAGCAATGGATTTTCACATAGAGATACAGGTAGAGCGAAGCACATTTCACCACTGCACTGGAATCTGACTAAAGCACATAAGTCCTTTCCATAAAATGTAAACCACACACTTCACAAGCAGCAGAATTGCTGCTTAGCTTCAGTGTCATCAACAAGCTGTTTTATGCTTTACACCAAAGGGAAACACTCTGCCAAGTTTAAATTAAGAACAAAAGCCAAAGTTATATCATGCATCAGTTGTGGATTTGGCAAGAGTGGGAAAACAGATAGCCTCAAAGCAAGTATATACCTTTTATGGAAACCAAATATTGACCACACTTGGCATGCAGAAAACTGCATGGACAAACAAAACTGCTGGAAAAACAAATCAAATTACATAGGAAGCTGACACCCATTCTTTAGAGTGGAAATGCAAAGAGAAAATGAGTCATAGATTTTGTATTTTTTGACAAGATAAGCCCATATGTCTGTTGGCAAGTAGGATTTAATTTGTAATCATTTCAGTTCTGCTCTTAAAACTCTAAACAAATAATCAAACATGATAATAATTTAAAGTAATTAATGTCATGGAATAAAAGATAATTTTAGAATTCTTTATCCCACAGTAGGGAAGCAGGGTGGCTCGGCAATTAAGACACTGGGCTTGTTGTCTGGAAAGCTGGAAGCCCAGGTTTGAGACCCAAGCACCATGCAATGGGGTGGGGTCCTGGCCTTGCCCCAGCTTCTGCCAACCTAGCGTTTGAAAGCATACAAATTTGAGTTGATAAATAGGTAACACTTTGGTTGGAAGATAACAACACACTGTGATATGATACTGGTCAGACATCTCTTCGGACAGCATTGGCTTAATAGTCCTGAAATGGAGATATGCACTGCCTCCTATAGTTGATAATGACTGTTAGGAATGATAGTCACCTAACTGTTGGGTTGGTAATATATAAACCAGGATAGTCTTTTAATACTGTTGTATCTTTAAGAAAATGCTGTAATTGTGATTGGCTGAGGTTCCTCCAATGGCCATAAGATGGAGCCAGAAATCTGGTTTGTTCTCTTTGCATTTCCTTTTGCCTTTTGCCTGAATGTCATTCTGCTCTGAATTGCTGTGAGTCTTGCAACTGTTCACAAACTCTGTTTACTGAACTTTGTTTATGATACTGGTAAAGAAAAGGACTTTGTTTTGGGATTATCCCTGGACTGATTGTTTTGAATACTAACTGCTCTAACTGTGTATGATTTGGACTGTTTGTTGGACTTTGTTTACCCATGTACTGGAAGTAAAAACCTACATTTTACTATTCAGTGTATCTGTGTGCTGGTTGTGTGTTATTCATCACCACTCTCACTATATTTCCTTGAGTGCACTCATTCTCCTAACGGGGAATACCTCAACACTGACTAGCAGAGTAAAATCTGCAGATATTCCTTTTCTTTAACCCTCAATAAAATTACATCTAATTTAAATGCTATTGAAATGAATTATTGTAATAATATATTAAAAGTCAGATTAAAAAGTACATTTTATATTAAGCTCAGCATTCATCAGTCATATGTTTATTAAAAGTTAGTTATATATGAAAGTGGCATTATTACTGTACATTTATTTCTCCATTATTTAAGGCATTTCTTTTCAATTGCATTGATATGTAAATCTTTTTATAATCCATGTTCGTATGCTATTTTGAATTTGAACAGATAAGATTTCATGGCTTCATTCAGTATAGGAAGGTTGAAGTTGATCTTGATTAGGACTTTTCTACAAACCCAGAACGGTTGTTTAAGTTACGGTTAATGAGTTTAAGTTACGGTTAACACAGTAATAGGGTGTACCAAAGAGAAAATTGTGTGCCTATGTCATATTGAAATCATAGAAGTTAAACATTTTCAGAGCACAAGTCAGGTCATACCAACACGACTAGCTGCTTCTAAAGAAAGTTTCAATATAATATCAGTATATCAGTGTAATGTTGTATGAATTATATTCATATTTGCATTTTGTATTTTAATGTAATTAAATTTCTATTCACAGCAGAGTTAATCCAAGAAATTTTAATGACATCATTACATTTTTTGCTAGGTTGGCATTTAAAAAATTGCAAACTCAGCATATGTGGAGGATGCAAGCTTAGCATAAACTAACCAAATAGACAAATCTAATAGTTGCTCTTTTTTTTTTCCTTTTCTATATCACAGGTGTCAAACTCAGGCCCACTTGGGCACTTCCGGTAATTCTGAAAGGCCTGGTTTTTTTGGGCCCCCGAGGCTGCAGATGCTTCTCTCGAGCCTCCAGGAGGGCAAAAACAGCCTCCCCCGAGCTCCAGAGGCTCTCTGGAGGCTAAAAACAGGCACTTCCAGTATTTCCGGAAGGCCCATTTTTCAGCCTCTGGAGGCTGTGGAGGCTTTCCTTGAGCCTCAGGGGGGCAAAAATAGCCTCAAATGGGCCGAAAATCAGCTGGGAGGCATGTGCATACACAGTGCAGGTAAATTTGGCAGGGGCTCGCGTACCCGCACAAATGGCTCTGCATGCCACCTGTGGCAGGCGTGCCATAGGTTCACCATCACAGACCTAGGAGGTCCTTCCCAAGGACCTGGGATAGGCAGATATGGATGATTGATAGACTTCAGATTATTGCCACAGGATGTTAGCTGTTCTACATAAAGCTGCGTTTTGCAATTAACTGATAGGAATTTTATCAATGCTGATTGTATTCAAGTGGTATTTCAGTAGTTTTGGGACAAAACAAGGCACCTATTACTATTGGTAATACCTTTGCTTTTTTTGCCACAGTTGTTCTATTTCTATTTTCAGGTCTTTGCATTTTGTTACTATCTCTACTTCTTTCTCCTCTGTTCTGCTGTCTCCAGGTGCTACCAACTCCACAATCCAGACTTTTTTGTTTTTCTTATTGACAATATGGGGTGTAATGTGGCCGGTGCCCACCTATTTGAACTTTAAAGTCCCAGAGCACTTTAGCTTATTAATTTTCTATTCATTTCTCAATTTTATGGTCCCACCAGTTCTTGGTTGTAGGCAAAAGGTGTTTTTTGCAGATCTTCCAATGTACCATTGTTGCTACTGTGTCATACCATCCTTTGTAATCAGTCTGTGTGATCTTCTTGCAACAGCTAATCAAGTGGTCCCCTGCAAGAGTTTTCTTACCAGAAGCCAGGTATGAAGTGCACAAATGGCAATCATGTAATTGCAGATGCTGCAAATATCATAAACAGCTACTTGTTGCAAAGTGCCTGAAAGTTGTTCACATGACCACAGGAACGCTGTAATAGTTGTAAGTACAAAGACCGGTTATAAAGTGACTTTTTCAGCACTGTGTAATTTTCAAACAAGTCAGTTGTTAAACAAGTCAGTTGTTAATGAGGGCTACCCAGATTTTCTTCACGTTATATAGTTTCACTAAAACTTATTTGTACACACTTCTGGCATTAAGAAGTTGTATATATGTTCATTTAAATATGGATATACAATGAACTCTCAAAATCTAGCCCTTAAATTGACTATCAATTTTTCCTTTGCTCCCATCTGTCTACGTTGCACAGATTATATTTCTTGCCCGTCTTTATGGAGCCACCTTAACAGTAAGAATATTTCTGGGCAGACAGATTATTAAGAGTTTTCTGGGCAAGAGAAGACAGTTGCTGCCTTTAAACTCCTTTGAAATGTCATGGCTCTCTGACAGCCTTTATGTCTAACAGATGGAATCAGAAGATTTGTTTCACTCAGCTATGTACCCGAGGATGAGGTTGATTAAATCAGTCTTGTTTCCTGGGAAATGTTAAGACTTAATTTCTCTATTTAATTTTTCAAAATTAAATATTTTAAAGAAAAAAAGATCTTGCAAGTCAAAATTCTCTTTGCTTGTATGAAATGCCATTCAAATGTAAAGTATCAGTATAAAAAGCTCACAATGTTATTTTACAGCATTGTGTTAGCTTAACTGCTCACAAATAGATCTCAATAATTTCATGGTACTGACAAACTGACACTTGGTTATAGAATTGCAATCTTAAAGGCCATTTAACTTTGTAGAGTTTTGGTTGCAGAAAGCTAAAATTGGTCCATAATTGGCAAGCAAAACATATGACAACACTTGATCAATGATTAGGATAGTATTTTTCACACTTGACAATTCCAAGATGTATGTACTGCAATTCCAAAATTTCCCAATGAGTTATGCTGGTTTAGGATATATTAATTCTACCAATAATAATCCTGATATTCTTAATTTTTCACAGTGTTTAGTTGTGATACTTTCCTGTCACTGTTTTCTGTGGTGAATAGTGACTAAAAAAAAAAAAATTACTTAGTTACCTGTAATTTTCTTTTTAACCTATTCATGTTTATAACATTAAACACCTTTAAGTTCAGCTGTCTGTATTATAGGAGTAGCTGCTATTTCTAAAGTTTTGCACCAAACAGCTGTTAAAACAATGATATGTCAAACAATAATTCAGAAAATATATATATTATAGATATATATTTCCAAAATAATAGTTAAAAGGAAGTAAAACATGGGAAATAGGGATAGTAGTTGTTCAAAAATAAGCAGAAAGCACACTTAAAAAAAAAGATTGGACTTAAACATAAAAATAATTTAGTGTGATGGCTTAATTTTGTCTACTTAATCAAAATTTAAAGAGTCCTTTGGTTTAAGAATTTAGTATTATATCACTAGGGTTTCATAAACACAAGACACTGAGACATTAGATCCAGATCTAACACAGTATTACAGTTTGTGCAGCACAGTATACACAGCCTCTCATGCTCTTTTCTCACAACAGTATTTCAATCTGATTTTGCATTGTGTGCCAAAAGATTTTGTAGGATTTGCATATATTTCAATTACATTATGTTAAATCTTCTAATCCTATTAAGAGAACAGCATGGATATAAAACACATATTCTTTCTCTAATATTTTTTATTACGAAGAGTCAGACTCAATTACTGTCCATAATGTCCTAGAATTGGGGTGTCAAATTCAAGGCCTGCAGGCAGGATCTGGGCCATGGGATGCTTAGATCTGCCCCACAGTGAAGAACTAGCTCGTGGTGCTTCTGCCACGCGGGCCTCCCAAGTTCCATTTTTGCTGGCAGAGGGTTGCAGGAGTCTGTTGGAGCCAAAGACGGATCCTGTTTTTGCTGGCAGAGTGCTCGGACCATCGCAGGCATCCCCAACACAAGTGACATCAAGCTGGCCAGGCCCACCCTGAGGTCAAACACAACCCTGATGCAGCCCTCAATAAAATCAAGTTTGATACTCCTGTCCTAGAAGAACAAAAAGTAAACTACATTATATAAAACTAAGGATTTTTTTAAGAACCAAACACTGGGCAGAAGTTAATTTAAATCTAATTTAATAAAATATTATAAGTATCAAAGGATATTGCTTTCTTTCAGAAATAAATCCTGCTTTTCACTGTTAATCAGTGAATATTTTGCTGATTTTATGCAGAGATTAGATATATACATAGGCTTATTTCATTTAGTTTGAAAGTAAAGAATATATTGAATTTTATAGTAAGAAACCCTATGGAGTTCAGAATTGTACGAAACATCCTGCTTTAAAGCCCTTGCTATAACCATACAAATCAAATTACTTATATTAAACAAAGACTTAAATTTGCAAATCTTTGTCCTCACTGATCATTGCTACTTTATATAATATTAGCATTATCCAAATATGTAATAAATATGTTTGTCACAGGCTCAATATCACTGTTTAGATTCTTTATTTTGTTACTAATGATGTTTTTCTAAATGCTATCAGCAACACCCTTTATTTACAGCAGAAACAATCATTTAAAAAACCCAATATAATAAAAAAAATCAGGACACATTTCAAATACTATAAGTAGTTTAGAAATTCAGTTCCACTATTATTCTATACCACCTTCTCCATAGCATCAGTAGGTACTCAAATCCATTAGCTCAGTGTTTTAAAAACATTTTTTTATCTACAGACAACTCTGAAAACCACCAGTAGATGGCATGTGTAACATACAAGCTAAAATAATAGAAATGTGATCCAAGAAATGTGAAAAAAATATTTTGTGGAGATACATAATGACTCTACCTTTATGAGTCACAAAACAATAATAAGTAAGAAGAAAAAGAATTACAAAGAAGCAGCTTCCAGTTTCTTTTGCAGAAAATATAACTACTGTTTAAAAAACATGTATCTATGATTGCAAAAGAAAGCTATTTTCTTTTATCCAGGGTTTTTTTTTCTAATGATCAAAACCACAAATCAGAAGTACATTTTTTCCATTTTATGCCAAACGTCTATAAGGGGGTTCCAGTCAGCCATAAATACAGATATTGTTTTTTCTCTAAGCAAAGATTTAGCTGTCTCTGCAAGTTCAATCTTCTTCAATCATTTCTCAGTTGTGGGTATTATTGAACTTTTCCACTTTTAGCATATAGAAGTCTCTCTGAGGTAATATTTTCATCAATTAGTCTCCAAAGACAGGTCTCTGGTTTCAGTTGTATCTTAACCTTTGAAATCTTTTGAATTTGTATCCAAAAAATACAAGTGTGTGTGTGTGTGTGTGTGTGTGTGTGTGTGTGTGTGTGTGTAAATAGATTTTTAACGTTTCCCTCAGCTATGATAAAATGTCCCTTTATGCTGTTCACATTTCCAGCAATGATTTCAAGTATCTTTATACATTCTTGACAATTTCTCTGGTGATAAATACCAATAATAGATCATTTTATAAAAATTCTCTTAAAGACCAGAACATAATGCAAATTTCAATCCTTTCAACGACATATTTCCCCATTGGTCCATAGGTATACTACATTGGATTTTTAATTCATTTGGTCATATATTCTTTCACTTGTTTCTCCATCCTATATCTCAACAAATATTTATACATTTAGCAATAACATATTCATCTTTAGTACAAACTCAGCCTTATTCTTTTCAAAACCACAGTCTTCTATCCATGTAAAATCTTTCTATTAATTATACATACAAAAACAATTGATAAGAGTATCCTTCTGTTATTAAGTCGTGATTTCATTTTATAATTTCCTTGAGAGAATTCTAATACATCACAATAAGTTAATCATTTATGTTTACTTACAGTTACTTGTCTATGAAAGGGCTCTTGGGATTAAACACAAAAAGGTGTTTTTGAGGAGAATATAAATGTATATTTATTCCATACTCTAAGAACAGCCTGCCTGATATGATGATTCCTTAAACTTCTAAATCCAATTCTATTTCTTAATAACACCAACTCTTTCTTCCAAACCAAATAAGCAGCAAAATATTTTTTTTATTTCTTGCCATGTTCCTTGACAATTTCATGTTTCTATAATGCTTTTCATTTAAAAATTGTCTGAAATAACTAGTTTAGAAAATATATTCACAGAGTTATTATATGAAAAGACCTTAATAAAATCTCCACATTAGAAATTTTAGTAACCAAGTCTCTTGAAATCCAAATCCTATCTATTTTTTAAAAGGAATTATGCTTTTCTAAAAAATATGCATATTCTCTTTAGTTACCATTCTTTGTCTCCATACATTAACCAACTCTAAATTAACCATTAAATTAATACACACACCCCAAATTCCCACCTTTTGGTAGCTTTTATATTAATCTATAACTAATTTCAGCAGATGTTAAAAAGAAAAATAGACCCGATTTTTTATATTAATCCTTAACTAATCCACAACTTGTATTAACTGATGAGTATGATAGGATTCCAACCCTGGCTTACAGATTAGGTAGATGTATTAACATCTAAATCATGGGCTCTCCTAGCTTTGTTGACTATATCAGGGGAGAGATTGTTTTTTATCAGGGCAACCTGGTCTACCTAAATATGGGATGTAGCATACTGCTTCTGCTTTCGCCTGTCAGCCCCAATTCAGGAGCCTTCGCAGGCAGTCACTTTCACAACAAACCAGGGGTGGGATTCAACCGGTGTTACTACCGGTTCGGTGTCCTGTTATTTTGGGGTTCAGCATAGTCTAGGTTGTTCAGTTTCTCAGCTGAAATTACAATTAAGTCTATGCATGTTGTGAACTTAAGGAGTTTTCATTGTGTTGTCTGACTTGTAGATAGTGTTCATAGATGTTGGTCTTCAAAGATCAAGATCAAGATCACATTTTCAATATCTTTTCTGTTTTTTTTTTATTTCCAAATGTTCAATATCAGTAGGAATAATTTCTTAGCATATATTTTCTAAGAATAAGCAACACACATGCAATATAAAGCTATTAGTTTTATCTCAGTTTATCATAAATCTTAATTCTTTTGGATTCTCCTTTGATTACAGACACTAAGACCACTTGACATCCATAAATAACATTTAGGATCTGCTGCTAATGGTTAAACTGTCTTTTGCTTCTCCTTTTCAGCAGTTTGAGCAGTCTAATTACCATTTTGGTTTCTCCTGATGAACTGCAGTGAGGAATTGTGGAAAAATGAGACAGCAATCAAACTTACTGTCCCAGTTAATACTATTCAATAATAGTCGATACTATTATCACGGCCAGGCATGCTTACCAGCTCTTCTGATAGAGCTCACTCCCTATTAAACCATATCCAACAGAAATACTAGTTATGGGCAGTGTTAAGTTCAACTGATAGACTGCATAATAACTCCTGCAAAAATGCTTTCATGTGATCAGGGTGTGATGTTGAATGAGTGACATATTATAAAGTTAATTTCCTAGAATCATAATATACCAGCTGTTTGGATACCTGTCAGGCCTACTTAAAATATTCCCTGAAATTCATGCAAAATAGTTGGGTCTTAATGCTTATCTGCTTATCATTTTTAAATATCCATATTTCCCTCTGTTCAGGACATTGTATATTAGTAATAAAGCAGATGATTTGCACTATGGAAAACCTAGTGAAGGAACAATCACTATATTATTAGAGAAAATCTCCCCCCCCCCAAAAAAAAGAATATTAATGGGGGGTGTAAACAGATAGCTACATTTATCCCAATCAAGCAGGTAAATTATCTATGTATGCAAAGTTTTTCATGGCATGATTGATTTATATTTGAATCAAGGACTATAAAATTGTAGTCTTAAATATATTATTGCATAGTACTCACAGAGAATACTTGCAAAGCAAAGACCTGCAAAATTCAATTTGTAGTTTGCTTATATTGAGGCCATGGCCATTATTGATTTGTTTTGTTCACTCATTATAATGATAAGTGAGAACAATATTGCTGCTTTTCAGAGAAATGTGGGGGGAAAGAAGGAATGAAAAGTTTTTTTTAAGAAGCCCAGTTTAGAAAAATATTGGGTGGAAAGTTAATATTAAAATATAAAATTATTTCCAGGTAAAGCAAAAAAGGAAAACTCACTAGTATTAATAAGATGGATTTTAATTTATTTTTAAAATTTATATTCCTTTCTCCTAAAAGATTCTAAAGTGTGAATTTGTGCGTGTGTGTGTGTGTGTGTGTGTGTGTGTGTATTCATGACTATATCATGAATGTTTGTGTATTCATGACTGTATAATACTTTTCTTACTCCTAATGTTAGAAATAAAAGTGGATTAAAATTTGAAGATATAAGGTGTCATAGTCCTGCAGGCATCAAATATCAGTTCACTGACAACTGTGAATATTCTTGTCAAAATGTTTAAGTACAGCCTGTTGTTCATTTATGCAATCTTGCATGACTTAGAAATAAAACTACAGCAAAAGCACCTGCTAACTAGAGTTACAGGATGCTTACTCAATGGGAAGCTTTTGATGATACTATAAGTAGTTGAGATTTAACATCTGTTTCAGAAGAGCTGAAGAATATTGATCAGCTATTTAAAAGTCTGAATAGCTTATTAGGTATATGCACCATAATACGTTTCAGGGGAAAAAGTATTTTCCTACCCAAGAGATTCTCTTAATTTATTATAAGTATCGTGTCTTTTCGTTCCTGCAATGGACTTTGAGAAAGCCGTGATCTGATGCAGGACCTAGAAAATGTATTGGCGTGTATGGGTGTGGGTGTCTGTCTGTCTGTCTGTGTGTTAGAGAGTGTCTGTGTGTGTGTGTGTGTGTGTGTGTGTGTGTGCAACGGGGGCAGTTAAATCTATAATCAGAAATTTTATCTATCTTTCCTTCCATCATAATCCTTTGTGATATATCTATGACTTAAAAAAATCCATGAGAGAGCTCCATTATGGACTAAATGTTCATTGTTTAAAAGCATTTGTTTTTATTACACTATTGTATAAAATGCTATAGAGCTAAAATGTAAAGAATAAATGAAAAATACATACTATGAAATGTTTCGAATCACTGCAATAAAACATAACTGTCTCATTCCAAGGAACTGTTGTTTTATTACACCACTCTCCATCAGTGGTGGGATTCATTTTTTTTACTATCAGTTCTGTGGGCGTGGCTTGGTGGGCGTGGCAGGGGAAGGATACTGTAAAATCTCCAGTCAGAGGTGGTATTTGCTGGTTCTCCCAACTCAAAATTTCCACTACCGGTTCTCCAGAACTGGTCAGGACCTGCTGAATGTCACCTCTGCTCTCCATCCATTGCTAGCACATGATAATTTTTATCAGTAAAAGACTACTTTACCCTGACAGTCAATTAGAGTTATACCTATTTTCTCCCCCCTTTCCTCCCACAACACCATGGCACAAAGAACTTTCAGAGCAGGTAGCTGGATTTGCCAGTACAGGTAGTCCTTGACTTATAACCTTTCATTTAATGACTGTTAGAAGTTACAACGTCACTGAAAAAACTGACTTATGACCATTTTTCACATTTATGACCGTTGAGCATCCCCATGGCCATGTGATCAAAATTTCGATACATGGCCACTGGCTCATGTGTATGACAGCTGCAATGTCCCAGGGTCATGTGATCCCCTTTTGCAACCTTCTGACAAGCAGAGTCAATGGAGAATCCAGATTCACTTAACAAACATGCAATGAATCAATTAATAATGTAATGTGGGACAAAATTCACTTAGCAACAGTCTCAACAGAAATTTTTGGCTCAGTTGTGATTATAAGTCAAGGACTACCTTTATTACTTTCCAAATGTCCCATGTTGCAATCACATCCATCAGGAAATTGCACTCTGGGGAAATAAATACAATATTTATTTATAAATGTATTTATAAATTCAACTGCTTCTGTAAGCATTTTCGTAAGCATTGTTGGACCAATGGTTATAATAAAATCAATATCAGTCTAAAGTTCACAAACTTGTGAACAAAAAAAACCATATCTGCAAGTTTTTTTCTTGAAAGTGATACTGTAAAATTGTATGATGTTTCTGTTTTTATTCAGTTAAAATGGGTTATTATTTCTGTACTTTTATCCAGTTGTTCTATTTAGTATGTTTCACTGAGTCCTATTCTGTCACTTTATTAAGATAGAAAAGAAACAATCAGATTTCCAATAAGATTTTTCAGTGTTTCCATGTAGATTTAACATCCATATGATTGGAAAATGTATGCTTTTCTCTTACTTTTTAAATGTCCACATTAAAAAGAAAAACCTATGCACTCTTGAGATTAAGAATGAACAGGAATCATTTCTGAAAACACTTTCATAGATTTGTGCATAAATCCCAAATTTATAATGGTTAATTTAATATAAAAGTAAAAATACAGCTCTTAGATCACATACTGGTTTTTAATATTTTATCACACCTTTTTATTATACATAATTCAAAGCAGTTAACATATCCAATATTCTCTCCTCCTATTTTCCTACAACAACAACCCTATGAGGTAGGTTGGGCTGAGAGAGAATGACTCTCCCAAAGTTACCCAGCCAACTTTCATGTCTAAGGCATGGCAGTACTAAAACTAAAAATTTTAGCCTGGTGCCTTAACTACTAGATTAAATTGGCTTTTTAAAATTTTGAAACCATGAATCAGTAGCACAGATTAGATTTCTAATATTTACAGCTGGCTTTTAGATACAGCATATAATAAAACACTGCAGTGGGATTAACTAAGGAAACTTAGTTTTAAAAAAAAGAGATCCAAGAAACGCTTAAAAATAACTGTAGACTTCTTATCTGCGCAAAGGCTGTTTTGTCTAAGTTAAATTCAAGATTATTTGTCTTTATTTCATCCACTGACCCAGCCAGGGTTTAAATATAAATTGCCCTTGTGACCTGAATCTAGTTAAAAGAATAATTGCTTCATGTTGACACCATGTGAAAGGGAACCTGGGCTACACCCCTGACTTTTCAAGGAAAAAAACTACATGTATTGAGCTTGTGCAAACAGCAGTTTGTATATTTTTGAACAATTGAGAGCAAAAGTGAAAGGCGCTATAGAATTGGGTATCGTTTTGAGTTGTGAAGATCTTAATAGTATTTCTCTTTTCTCCATATCTAGCTGTATTGCATAGTTAATTTAAAACAGAACAATGTAATTAACAAAAGAATGAAATTTAATATAAATCTAGAGTATTAGTCTGCCAGACTATTAAACTGGAGAAATATGTACTATGGTCCATAAATTTTGCTTAATTACAATTAAAAGAAGGCTTTTGCAAAACAAACAGCATGCATCTAATTAACATGAAATATGGAAGCAAACTAAAAAACTATTTTGAAATTAATGTTCTATTTAAAAAAAACTAAAACCTTTCCTTGAAGGCACCTTCCAAATCAAATATTAGAATATGATATTTCAGATAAATTAATTTTTCCAGTAAATATTTTGTTTAGTATATAAACTTTTAAATAGTAAAACTCACAAATATTTCAGGTACTATCAATTGATAGATCTCAACATAGTCAACTAATGCCCTGAAATCCCATCTCAGAAACATGATAGACTCTTGAGATTTTATCTATATCTGAAAACAGCATTATTAACATAATATGAAACCAATACCTGAATTAAAACACATTACCTTTTCAGTGTAACTAGTTTGCATGTTACATTTCACACATGAGCAGAGTAAAAACAAGATAAAAAAGTCAGAACATAATAGTAAAACTTGGTCTTTGTTTTGAAAGAACTACAATTGTTTAACATGAATTTTGAACTAAATTACTCTTGTGCTATTGGGGTTCAAAAAGAATTATATGTAGCTAGAAGTATAATTAGATAACTATCAGTGGTGGGATTCAATTTTTTTTACAACCAATTCTGTGGGCGTGGCTTGGTGGGTGTGGCAGGGGAAGGATACTGTAAAATCTCCAGTCAGAGGTGGTATTTGCTGGTTCTCTGAACTACTCAAAATTTCCGCTGCTGGTTCTCCAGAACTGGTCAGAACCTGCTGAATACCACCTCTGATAACTATCCATTAATGAAGATGTTATGTATACATATATGAAAATAAAACTTACTCCATCTAATGTGGTGAAATAAGAGTTGTGGTCTTTACCACCTAATTTGTATAACGAAGAAAATTTAACATTACTGGTACATTTCCAGAAATCAAGAAAATTCACATAGTCTGCACTGTGATTTCATCAGTCTGAGCCAATTTTAGGTATGTAAAGTATATGCAAATAATTATTCTCATTTTTCCTAAAATTACAGTATATAGAAAGTTACAGCACTTTGGTCCATAATGTGATTTATGATTCTTTATTGAGAGTGTTACTACTTTAGTACTTAGTACTATTTAGTATTTACTTATTACTTAGTAAATCTGTAAATGATTTTCCATCTCTGGGGTTACAAGAGAGAAAGAGAGAATATGAATTTTTCTCTGATGGTCTAAAAAAGTTTTACTATGGAATGCTGGTTCTTAAAACCCATTAGCTACTTCTATTTAGTAATGCAATCAATCTTAATCATTCATAAGAAGTTATTAAGGTAGCTATTATGATCCTCTGAATCATTCATGCAACATGCTAAGCACAATCACTTGTCATGCAAGCTGATTTGAACCGATTAAATTTTAAAGTCAAACGGCATGTGAGCTGTAAAACTAATTACTCAGTTTCACTGAAGCTTAACTTTCTGAAGAAGGGAGAAACTCATTCTTTGAAAAAGGAAAATTGAACTAAGGATGGGGGCAGGGAAAGATGAATCAAATCCAATCGGTTAAAAAGATGTAGTTTTAACAATTAGATACTTTTTGCTAAATTTAAATCAGGGTGTATGGAAATAAAAGAGATCTTAATCTGAATCTAAAATAATCTTGAACTAAGAATAAAGTTGTTTATTTTATTTTAATCAAAAAAAATTAGCTTACTTTTAAAATTAGTATACCAACAGCTAACATTTTGCAGCGTAAACATAACAATATGGTAATTTTTCAAAAGGAACTACAAGTTTAATACCCTTATAAAGAATATATATAGAAGAAATGCATACAATTAGGTGAAGTTTGAAAAATAAACATTATTCTGAGAATGGAAAATACAGCGAAGTAAATTGTTTAGGCCCTATATAAGTTATTCCTTTTTAAAAACTGAGTAACATGTCTTTAAAAAGTTGGATTTGATCTTAAAACTGTCTATGTGCTAGTACATTAAGTTCTGATGTAACTTGAAACATATATCCTACAAAAGAATAACAAGGGATTTTAAAATTCAAGCTACTAGTTTAAACCATAAATTTAAGAGCTTTTACATAGCGATTACTTCATTGTTACATAGTTCAATTTTTTATGGAATGGTAATTCTATTCATTAAATAAAACTTAAATAAAAATGTATTAGCATTGTACAGCAATAGCATTCTGACTCTTAAATTAAACAAAAGAGAATGGGAGGAACCACAAATGTCCATTAAAAAGTTTTCAATGATTCTTGGATGTTCTCCTGTTCTCTCTTCCTTCCTTCCTTCCTTCCTTCCATTTCCTCCTTCCCTCCCTCCTTTCATTATTGTGTGTACAGGAATACTGTCCTTATATTAGCTAACTGTGATCTTTAAAACATGAAATCAAAATCCCTAAGGAGGTTTTAAGCCTTTTCCCACATGATTTCAGCCATTAAAAACTGCTAGAATGACTTCCTTAAACATAACTTCTGAAGCAAAGTTGGTGACAACAGGTTATCACTTTTTTCCCAATTATTTTAGAGGTTTCGTTATATTTACTTTTGGCACCATGTCTTTTTGCAAGATTATGGGATTATATAGCATCTGAAATTGACCTACAACACTTTAAAATAGTTCACTGCTGATTTTGATTCTTGTACCACTGCTTTAGTGAAGATTTTTATTGTAGTAGCTTTTATAATAGCTACTTTAAGTTTCTCTTGATAGAAAAGTATGAAACATTTTAAGCAATAACAGTAAAATATAGATTTGTTTAAAAAATCTTGGATTTGTACTTTATTTTCTGTTTGAATTTGTATACCTATGTAAATATACTTAATGTAGCAGCAAGCAATGCAATTATACTTAATTTTTTTTCCTTGAAAAAAAGTCAAGGAAAACTAAGGAAGTAAGGGGTTCTTTTCCTAGAGCATTACAAAAATATTAAATGATGAATTAGGATAATCTAACTTTTACTAGAATAATGAATTTTTAAGGTTACTATCGCATTTATAAACTATTTCCAGATGTGTTTTATGCAATAACTATAAAACCATAGTCAAGTTAAAACTTATGGAAACTAAAGAACAATGTATAAAATAAAAATCATGAACCCAGGTTGTTATATGATAGATGAAATTTTTCAAAGAATAGAATGGATATAACTTCCGTACATCTTCCAGCTGTTTCATTCATTTTACAGCTTGAACCAACATGTATCCAGATGGGATGTAAATCAGACAGTTTAATTAAAGTTTAGCTAGGAATTGGGAAATTGCCACAGACACAGACATAGCGATAACAGACATTGCATGTGCACACACATGCAATAATTCTATCACAGGAAAGCAGTAAAAGTGAGAAAATAGTTTTAAATTAATTTTTTTAAACAAAAAATTGAATCATCTATATACAGTATTTGTTTTGGGTTTCCCATAAATTAAAAAAAAATGAATGATCAGAACACCAGGATAAAAGGTAATTGATTACAATATAATTTTCAGTCTGTTTAAGGATGTGCTCGCACAACAGTCTTGGGAGCCACAACGATGGTCTCTGTGGGAGAAGCATACCTAAATCTTAAGATTGGCTCCATAAAAACTGAATCTAAATTCAAATGTGGCACACCACTACATTTCTAAGATTCACTGAGGCTTGTTCACATGAGAACCACTTTTTAAAAAAGAAATATTTTAAAAGGCAGATGTATCACCATATCATAAACTTTGATATAATGTACAAAAAAGTATATTTTGAGAAAACAGTATCTCTTACTAATATAAAATGTATAGGCTTATATCTTAACCTTCCAACTGAGGGTGGGTCTCATTCACAGAGCAGGACTTTCCTGCCTTTTTCTTCTTCAAAGTGCTGAACTGTCAGAAAATGCATGGGGAATATAAGCACATTGCGGTAGAAGCTGGCAGAAACTGCACAATGTCTTATGAAACAAAACCATAGGAGCAAACTTTTGCCAAGCCATATAATTCAACAGGACTGTGGCTTTCCACAGATATAAAACAAAAATCCCACATTTAAAAAAAATATCCAAAGCATACAATGATTTTGCTATTCCAAGAGGCCATACCCTTCTACAATAGAGTCAATATGTGTCAATTTATACCATGGTGTACATTCTGTGGGAGGGGGGCGTGCATATGTGTGTGAATGTAATCAAATATTTTTTACATTATCATGTTTCATCATACAGTCCACCAGATGTTTAGATTGCATTTGACAATTTTATTCACCTACTGTATCAAGTCATTTCCAAGGACCTGAGATAGGCAAATGTTGTGGGATAATATTAAAGGTATCCTTCTAGAATATAAGCTGTTCCCAATAAAGCTGTGTTTTGCAGCTGACTGATGGAGAATTTGTCAATGTTGACAGTGTTCAGGTGATGCTCCAGATATTTTAGTATTGCATCTAAGGCAAATATTACCCTTGGTACTATCTGCTTTTTTGCTATAGGCATTCGACTTCTATTTGCAGATCTGTGTATTTTATGATTCTCTCTCTCTCACGCTCTCTCTCTCTCTCTCTCTCATTTAATGTTTTGGTTATATGCCAGTCAGAGTCACATTGTTGAATTGGTAGTATTATAAATCCATGCAATCTATCAATTTCAGTCTATGCAAAAATATTACTTAAACAGAGATGTCTCTAAATGTCTTGTTGACTTCAAAGGATGGAAGAAAAAGATCTAGAATTTAACTTCTGTCCCTATCATATAAAGAGAGCTTGATTCATATACTCTTTATAAAGCAGTTTTATTGGTATATATGATTTATTTTTTCCTCTACAATAACACATTATATCTGGTAGAACACCTAGCAGCTATGCAGAGGAATAAGGGATATTCCGTCCAATCAAGCCAATCAGTCTATCCTGCTGAAAGATCAGGTCACTGAAGCCAGTTTATTCCCTGAACTGTATCAAGGTCATTATAATTTAAGAAGTGCTATTTTCTCTTAGAAAAGGTATTTATGGTTAGTTCTTTTTCAATCTTTGGTCTCTGACATATTTTTCTTCAGTGATTGTAACATTCAAAGATCTTTTCTTTTTTTGTATTACTAAAGAATATCAGCTTATATATACTAAAAACAGCAACTGATAACTATTGCCTCTCTTACTTTAGCTTCGCTCATATAAAGCTGTTAAATATTGATATTCAACAAATATTTCTATTATATATTGCCCTTACTGAATAGTGAAAGAGAATATTGACCACATCTAATGAGAGACTCAGTAAACATTGAATCAATATAGAAAGGTTTTGTGGCATTTTTCACAATACATGTTAACTAAATATTAAACAAAAACTATTCTGGATAATAATTGGTTTAATTTATTTATTGCACACCACACAATATTAAACACAGAAATAATCTGAGGGAGCAAAATATTTCTACATCATCTCCCAGGTACATTTTAACTCAAGGCCCAGAGGGGGAAAATAATTTTAGAGACCTCTTGACATTGGGCAAAGTGAAGGCAATATGGATCTCCAAGATGCTGTTCCAGAGGGCAAGTGCATGACAAAGAAGGCCTACTTTCTATTCCTCTGATTGCAAGTTAATTTTTGGGTGCAATTCAAAATACAGATTATATAGAGTCTTGCATGGTATAGGGCCCAACTACAGAAGAACTGCCTATCTCCGATGAAGTCTAATCTTGTTCTCTCCAAACTGCATGCTTTTAGCCCCATCAACCAAACAAGTTTAACTTCCACATTTGCAAGTTTGGGTTAAGAGGACCCGCCAATCATCAGTTCACCAAGATGCAAAAGTGGATGTGAATCTGCAAATAGACATACTATAGGAGGTTAAAGCTAGTTTCTACTAATATGTTAACTTTTTAATAAGATAATAACAACTGACAGGATTTTGAAAGTGTTAAGAGTATACACATGTGGGACTTAGCAGCAGTTTCTTGTGAATGTAGAAATGCAGTAAAGTAACAGTGATTCATTAAGGAATTTGATTTGATATATCAAATAATTGTCAGCTTGTAATAAACTAATTAACAAATGATCTAGAGTTTGTTTAAGAATATTTCTGTTTTTTTTTAAAAAAAAACAACAACCAGAAATCATGGAGGGAAATGCAGCTTTTGTTCCTAGCACTAAATCATATTTAGATTATTATGAATACTACTGTAGAAAATTATTGTAATCAGAGAAAGAATACTTAAGTACCATTTCTTTAACAAAGACTATTTATTTCTACAGAGGATTAACAAGGGTTATTGGCCATACTCTTGGATAAAGGTTTTTAGCCACAGTAATTTTACACAAAAAAATATGTAATCCAATAAATGGCTAGAGTATCTGAAACTCAAACATGTTAAAAGTAACATTCAGCCAGGGTTATGTTGCCTGAGGAAATTTTGCTTACATTCTCATTTATACATAAAAAAACTATTGATATTTCTTGCACTTATGTTTTAATATACTTCCAGTTCTGCTTTTCATTGTTAAGCTCATTTAGCTAACAAACTGGTTTAGTTCATATTGCCATCTGCTATTTTCTGCATTAGTTTTAATTTTTCAGTCCTACTTATTTCTTGGCTATATTTAGAAAGTGCAAATGGACACATTAATGCAAATTTCATACAGTTAAAATAATAATCAATCACCTTTATTTTCTAATGAATATGTTTTTTATTTATTTGCTGCCTTTATTATTGCCTTTATTATTTTGATAAATAACAGTAACATACCTGATATATAATAACCCTCTTATTATTATTTTTCTGAAAATATTATTTTAATAATATGAACAATATGTATATTCACATATTCATATCCATTTATATATTCATATAATACATGTGTACTCATATATAATATGAATTTGAATATGAAACTATTATTTCTTATTCTTTTACTCAAAGTATTTTTTATAGTTTAGGCACAAAGGGGTATAGTTACAAACCAAGTTGAAGTCTTTTGGCCCATTTGATCCCTGATAACTTTAGGTGAACAGATCAAGTTGTCCATTGTTCTCCCTTGAGCTGTTCAGAGCATCCAATAGTGGGAGGTGCTTCAGTCTCCTCTTGGATAGGCTGGGCTTAATTACAAGGACACTCCTTCTCCTCCACGATACTCCTCCCTAGCGTCCCCAGTTTTGGCGAAGTCGAAGTGTGGACACATTTCTGTTCTTCACCCTATCTAAGAGTTGGCCAGAATAGAAACCCCACCACATGGAATTGGGTGGGGCTGGATGCTCTTCACAGTTCACAAAGAATGGGCGTTATTAGGTAAGTACCAATGCCCTTTCTCCCTACCAAATGATGCCTCTGCAGAAGCAAAGACGTCAATTTTATAGTGTCTGATGAAGGGTGATGGAGTAGCCCAAGTTGCTGCCCTGAAAATTTCTTCTATTGGCGCTTGTGTGGCCCATGCTGCTGATGTTGCTACACTCCTTGTGGAATGCGCTGTTATGCCTCTAGGTACTGAAAGTGATTGGGCCTCATATGCTTTGGCAATTGTGGCCCTCAACCATCTGCCAATTGTAGAAGGAGAAACTTTGCACTCTTGGGTGCTAGGTTGAAAAGAAACGAAAAGAGATACCATTTTCCTGAAAGCAGCTGTACAATCTAAGTAAATGCATAGGGCGCATCTCACGTCAAGCCGATGCACTGGTATTCAAGTCTATGAGTTGGTCTCAGGCAAAAGTTTGGGAGAATCAGCTCTTGTGCCCTGCAGAACCTGAATTGACCTTCGGCACGAACATTGGATCTGGGCAGAGAACTACCCTGTCCTGGTGAAATATACAGAGGTGCATCTCATGCAAGAGTGAGACACACACAAGAGTGCATCGCATGCAAGAGTGCACCACAAGCAAGAGTGCGTCACATGCAAAAGTGCGCCGCGCACAAGTAGCTTTCTTTTTTTTCTTCAATTTATTTTTGTCCTCCTTTTCATTGTAAAAAAGTTGGTCACCTTAACAAAGAGGACCTTTGCGTAGGTATTGGAGATTCAAGGTGTTGTAAATATATGTTGTGAATTTCTGCTTAGGCTAATAAGAAAAGAAAAGATGAAGACTCTTATTTCTATATAGCTTAACTCCTCCCCCTGTCATTCCTTCAACAGAAGAATTATCATAATTGTTTTTAGACAGGATGGGCCATATCAGTTTTAGCCATTGTTTTCTTTTTATCTTTGTATATGGAAGGAGGGTGGGAGGGAGGAAGGAAGGAAGGAAAACTAACTCCATCCATTGACCCTTTTTTCTGCCTATGGCAACTGCCAGATGAAAACATTTTTCAAACATGGGTCATGAATCAGAGTAGCAGCCAAGAGATTAATTAAGTTGTTCGTCTTTATTTAAAGAAAAAAATATTTAAAAGGAACCGATCCAGTCATATGTTCATTGAAATACATTATAGCCTCTAGTGGAATCCTGCAAATGGATCAAAATCTCCCACCATCTTTATTAGAAAATGAAGATACAACAAAGATGGAATATAGCTTTAAAACAAATTGAAAATACCTGATGAGCAAAAACTTTCTTCTGAGCTCCAATTCCGGATACCTCATGTACATTATAAATAACAGTGCATTAATGTTGTCCAACATATCTAAGTTATAAATTACATATTGACCCAAATTCAAAGAAAAGCCAGTATATATGAAAGTCAATTAAATCAATGGGTATAAATTGGTCAGAGAAATTGGTCTATTGTTTTCAGTGGGACTTAAATATTTATTTAACTAATGGCTCTTGGGGAACTCTAGTACTAACATTCAAGTATGTTAGGACATAATAAATATTTTACTTCCTTTACTTGGATGTGGATATACAATGAGAGTAAAATAACAAAAAATCAAGAATTATCATAGGGCTATTTCTTAAGTCATTTTTACTTTAGGAAATTCCATTTCCAAATGTGAAACTATACTATTGCTGTAGGCATAAATATAAATAAAGAATGGCTTGATTCCTAATTGCCTTCTAAATAAGTCCCTGAATGTTATTTATGTGTTGGGAAGGGATCCACACAGGCAGGAACTGCACCTTAAAGTTCAATCTTGTAGGCACCACCTCTAGCCCTGACCCATTTCCTATGAAACTACTATCTTCTCTTCTGGCAGACTATAAGCTCTGTGCAAAGAATTATTGAACAGAAACAACTGCATGCCTGGCTCCCAGTTTTGCTCATGAAAAAATATCTCCCACTTAGCTGAAGTTGTAAATCTAAAAGATACCTTTCTATGAAATGAAAGTTATATGAAAAATAACTCCTTTGGAATTTTAGATGGAGAACCTTTAATATATATTTATTGGATTTATATCATATATATCTACTGTAGTTAGAAGTTCCCAAGCATAGCATATAAAGAAAATGATTCATATAAATGTAAGGGTTTTGCCAACAGAAAACCTTCAGAACCTCTAAATGTTTCCTCAGAATGCTATAGAATATTCATAATAAATTTCTATGAAATCTTTTAACAGTAATTATCATTAATCTACACTATAGAAATAGAAATAACGCATTAGCCTCAAATGGCCACATATGCATGCATTACAACAACTCATTTAAAATTAAGATATATTTCATCAAAGAAAAATGCTAAGAAGTCAAAGCTTTTAGTTGGCACATTAGACAAATTGTGTGATTGGTGCTGTTATTTGTTAAACTTAAGAACTGGAAAAGTCTACAACATTTTGCAACTTGTTTTGGACACATAATAGAGGCAATTAAAACATACATTTTGGGCACATGATCATATTTAGTGTAGCTGCATTCATTTCAAACCAATCAAATCACCAAAGAATGGTGAAAATTACATCATTCTACTAAATGCAATATTACATACATCTCTTTTCATCTCTATTTCAATTCTTTTCAATAAACTGGAAGTAATGAACATTTCATTATGTCATAATAAAATAAATTCAAAAAAGTGTACTGATAAATATTCAATGATTAAAAACATTAAAAATCAGCTATACAGAGGGAAGAGATTTTGTGTCATCCAAAGCTGGCCATAGTTCTAGACACAGTGTTGATAGGTACTGTTCTGACCCAGCCTTCACAAGCCCCACTCAACAGGCTACCCATGAGGAGAAACCCCTTTTTATTTAGAAAGGCAGGAATACATATTATTCACTGACAAAGCTCCAGTCACACATCCTTAGGTGATTCACAAGCCATAGTAGTTTCTGAGTTCCCCGGAGGGAACTTCAATTAGCACTTCAATCCCAACATGAAGAGTCCTGACCAACCTGGTTAGTGGCAAGGAAATCTTGGCAAGGAATCTGCCAGAAGGAACTCTTCTGGAGAAAGAACGGATATCTCTGACAATCACGCCTCCCACATTCCTCTTCCTTATATCCCATCCAGGGAGGGGTTTGTTAATGTCTCCTTCTTTTCCTGGATAGCTGCCCCTCAGTCCTGCTTTGCTCTCCTCTCCTCACTTCTCTGTGCATACCTGCATCTGGGACAGAGCCCACCCTTGCTCAGCTCAGGCCCCCAAAACAACTGTCTGTCTGCCTGAGCGTGAGTAAATGGGTCCTGCTCTGCATCTGGCTCTGAGACCTCCTGCTCCTCGAGAGCCTTCCACCAGCCCCGATGGTAACCCAGGCACCCCCTCCATCTCCTCTGACTCATCTGACTCAACTGCCATCTATGCTGGGAATCAATGAACCACAACAGGTACAAAGGTTCAAGTGTCCAATGAACTAGAGTCAAACCTCTATTGGTTGTTCTAACCTGCTGCCCATATGTAGGAGTTCATTGTCCAGAAAGGATTGATGGAACCTTCATAAATAGCCATTATAATAATGCAGCCTTCTGAGGATTTTATCAGAGCAATGCTGATAGGATGGATGGCCTACTCATTGAAATGAATGAATAAAATTGGAAGATAAGACTTCCACTGCAGCACTGATTTTTATGGTCATAATGAAAAATCCCAGGAACAACGATAATTGACAAAATCACATTTTTATCTACAGTTTGTCAAAATTATTATGCAAAGCTACTTAAATTGTGTGTGTGTGTGTGTGTGTGTGTGTGTGTGTGTGTGTGTGTGTGTGTGTGTGTGTGTTACTGAAAGGACAACTCAGAAAAATGTCCTGAATCCTAACCTAGTTTTTATACTCTCAAACCCAAGAGGGCAGTGTTATCTGTAGAAATGGCTGTAGTTCCTCAGACAGAAGAACTGCAAGGCAATCAGAACAATTTTTAAAATGCAGCCTTTAATGTTTATTGCCATATAGAGATGTATGATGTGACCTGACACAGACAGATACTATCTCTCACTTTCCAGGAAAATGCTGATAGAATTTATTCATTCCAACTAAGTTTATGCTCAATATGCTTATATTGTGTAGATCAGTACACAGTGTTATTATCTGCAACAACTGATTCATTCATTTCAGGCTAAATAAATAGCTAAGCTATACATGATTTCTTATAGATCAGCATGGTCCGTAGTAAATATAATCAGAACTTTAGCCAAGTGGAGACTCATGAATCACATTTCCATCATTTCAGTATCTGATGTTCTACTGGTATTTAATGCCTATTATTAAAAGATTTATCACATTTACAGATCCATACAATTCTTTCTATTCTTCTTCCTAAATCACTGAATGCGTACCATCCTCCCAAAAAAAGACTATAAGGAGTAGAGGTGAACACTGACATGAGTTCTTTTGCAGCTACTACAATAAGTAGTACCAAGTTTCCCTAGCATTTTTTCAAAATGCTAGGAAGAAGAAGCAGGCGCTGTTTGATCTTTTTTTTTTATTTTGATTTCTTGCAGGCAATGTTTAATACTTTTTAAAATTTTGATGTTCTTGCTAGCACTGATGATGTTACTTACTTTGGTAATGAAACATTTGCAAGTAAACAACCAAGCTCAGAGAGCACCAAGGATCTCACAGTTCAATCCTGAACTACAAATATTCTCATCTATCAGTGACTAGGAACTTGTTAAGTTCAACAAAATTATCTTCAGGGTCTCATGATTTTAAACATAATAGATTATGCTTCATTTTTACAGTGTGTCATCTTTTATACAAGAATATACAATCTAATTATTATAGTTATATAGTGGTTGATATTTAACATTAAAACAAAAGCTTTTAAGAAAAGTTAACTGAAATTTACCAGAAAATATCAATAACTTTTTTCTACTCAAAATTAAAGATGGGAATGCCTCTTCAAAGATTTCCACTCCTACTTGCAAAACATTTATATGTCCCTCCAGAAGATCAAAATCAAGAGATTGAACTGTAGTTGCTACCCAAATACCCATAAATGTTACTAAACCAGTGGTGGTATTCTCCCAGTTTGGCCTGGTTTGCCCAAACTCGTAGTTCCAATGATCATCTGTGAGCGACCCGGTTTGCTCTGACGATCAGCTGCTGGGCCCTCCTACCTGCCCTGACTCTATACTGACCTTTATTTCCTGCTTTTCAATCTCAGCTGCTTCACGCGGCACAGTGGATTGCCACGTATCAGCTGTTGAAGACACAGGGAGAATGCAGGATTACAGGAGAAGGTTAGTAGCAAACCCTCTGTGTGTGAGCAAAACGTGCATGCACGCACAAAGCACACCCACCAAAGCATACCCTCAGAACCGGTGATAAAAATTTTTTGAAAACCACCACTGAACCAACGACATACTCTTTCTGCATATAGGGTTAGATTTTATTGTTCTTTATTGTGAATAATGTAAAATGTTAACTTCAATGTTTCTCAGGTATACAAATAGACAGTTCCATAATTCACCCAAGGTAATACAATATAGTGTGCCCAGTGAGCTGAATGATCAGACAGATCAGGAATAGGTGAATAGAACATGTTGCTCCTTTACAAGTCCGTCTTATTTTAATGCTTGTTCATCAGAAACATTTTTCATCATTATTGCACAAGAAACAAGAAACTAAAAAATTTTGGCATATGAATCAAAGTTTCTAGTCTTAGCCACAAAATCTAGCTCATGGTGATGGTAGAAAAAAGGTAGATGATCTGCCATTAAGAAATTTATGTTGTAATTAATCTACCACTACCCAATGGTAAAAATTTCCCTGTCTCTGGAAAATAACAAAGTATATTTTGCATTCAGTTCACTGATTCATGGATCGAAAAGAGGATAGCATACTTTTGCTCTTATTAAGTATTACCAAATATAGCTTTAAAATACAATAAAAAACAAAATACAAATATTCTAGCAACATCAGGATTTTATATGGGCACTTTCATCTTGCAGTATGAATCTGACGATATAATAAAATATCCTACTGCTGACACAGCAAGTAGAAGATAATTTTATTTCCCACTGGGCCTTGGTATACAGCTATTACGCTTCCAATTCATTTTAAGAAAGATTGTAGATGAAGTATTATTTTATGTTGACTGTGATTTGATTAGAACATTATTACCACACATTTCTCGTTTAAGAGAAAAGAGAAAACATCCCAATTTTAGGTGAAAAGCAAAAATAAAAAACTGGCTGAATAAAACTCAAACATGTTAATTATAAACTGATTTAATGTTTTATTGAAAGACTTCCATGTTCTAAATTTGGGGACAATTAAATATTTTCTTATTCCATCATAGATTAAATAAACCTCAGAGCCAGACAAATCATTTTGTGACATGAGAAGAACAATATGAACCTTAATGTCCCTGTACAAAATCGAATGACTGAATGTTGATTCATACTTCCACATGGATGATTAGATAATATCCTTCACTAAACAGCCATCCAAGACTATTACTACAAACTCATTCCAGAAACTGAAATTGCCAACTCACTTTGCTTCATTATGAGTCATTTCCAATACATTTGAAAACATCTTCCTTCAACAGTTTGCATACTTGATCATATTATCATGTATTAGAATTAGATTGAAATGTATCATGTGTTTGGCTATTTAGATTATAATTTAAAAACTACAGCAATAAAATGATTTTTGAATTCAGTATATTGCTTTTGAAGGAACATCTTTATTTGATGCTTGACAGAAGGCTGATATATATTTGAGCAATGTAAGGGGAAAACATAAACTAGGTATTATTACCTGGCCTCCTGGTCAAAACTTTCCACCACACAGATATCAGTCTCTCTACAATTGGTCTGTGAAAGTCTACAACCATTGGGTATTAATAATATCATTGATCCACATGATACATAGGGGAGTTTATATACAACAAATGGAGAAAGAAATTTGTGGTTTGGCTCACCAGACTATTAAGTATGGTGATGGGATGGTGTCATAGCACTAGTAGCAAATAGTAAAATAACCAGAAAATTAGATTTATGTCAGTATTTCAGAATCACTGCACTGGAAAAGAACAGTGAAATAAACAGTGACAATTTACCTACTTTATGCTACTATCCAGTTTCATAGCTACTTGGCAGATATAGTTTGGTCACTTTTTCCAAATTTTCAACATTGTAATTCTAAACATCAAAAAGTCTAGTAGCATCTCAACAACTTGTTATTATGACATAGGTTTTGTTGACTACAATTCAGCAAGTGCATAATAATGTATTAACTTTAAAGTGCCACCAATTTAATGCACTTCTTGAAAAGACTAGAGGGCCTACCCAGTGGAAATTTTCAAAATTATTTGAATAATGAAACTACATTATTTCATTATGATCTAATAGAGTACAATTAATACCTTTGATTATTTGGAAAGCAAGAATTTAGTATTTCAAGAAGAAAGCCTTTCTAGTCTACTATACATTTAAGACGAAGAAATAATAACCAAGAGTTTTATGGCACCTTAAGGACAAACACATTTATTATAGCATAATCATTTGTAAGCTACAGTTCATTTAATGAGATGCATGGAATATTTTCTTAATGTATGAGGATATTAGGACCCTAGAGCACTATGGATCAGCTTCCAAAAATATGCTTTGAAGCATGTGGGCAATTTTTTACAGCATTTGCATGATCACAAGAAAAGATAAAGCTGTTTTAAAAAGTTATAGACAGGTGCTACATATGCAACCTCATATACTTGAATCTGAAGTGCTACACAAATACACACAGATGACTGGGGGATTCCCAGGGAAACCATAAGTCACAGAGAACTGAATGGTTAGTACAGAAATAGGTCTTATGATACAGGAGACCTGCAAAATATAACGATAATAGATGAGAGATGAGACAGACAGACAGACAGACAGACTCCCTATATTTAAAAAACAGTATTTTAAAGTATTCTTGTTTTTTTTAAAAAAAAAATCAGGTACACCACTAATCTCATATACCATCTATCAGATAACGGGGTTTCTCAGTTATGAGACGAATAGTATGGAATTGAGTTATTTGTAAAAATAATAAAGGCAGAATACAGATAAATAAATAGATAAATAACCTTCTTCATTTTCTATGGGGCAAGTAAGTATTTGCAGAATGAAAGACTTTATTGATTAAATTTACCATAATTTAAAGTCCTGTCTCTGTTTTTAACCAAGGCAAAGGCAGGTACCAAAAAGATATCTAATGCCCTTCTTTCAATGAATTTTGAATTATGAAAATATCATTTGCGTGACATTTTCTTCATGAAATTTTGTAGACACATGGAATACATTCACATGTCTTTAATAAATTAAACATATAACAAACATATATTTTCGCTGTTCTATAAATGATTACAATAATAATGATAAAGGAGTTAAAGAAACATGTAATTGCATTGACAACAAAACATTAAATACATTTTGCTGAGTTTTCATCTTATTAAATAAATTTCTTCTGAAATTTGGCAGTGTCCAGGAATCAGTTTATTATAAGGCTTTATAATAATGTAAATTAACCAATGTTGCAATTCTGGACATGCTCACAAAAAAACACCCCATAACTAAGTTGATATTGAAAGATATAATTAAAATACCTATCTACACATCAGAACTTTTTTACTCCTCATATTTTATTTCTTCCTTTTAAATATGCAGTCTGTTATATTAAGCTTCATTTGATTCAACAAGGAAACTTCAATGAATAATTTTAGATAGCACCTTTACCTCATCTTTGTATCACTACAGATTCCAATATCCTAATACTACCCCAATTCATTTCTATTGATCTTTCTCTTGTCACCTTATTGCACAGAATTATTTCTTCCTCACATATCTTCATTGCTGTAAACATTATCCTTTTTTTTCCTACATTGAGCTGTATTCACTTTTATTTGTTCCCCATCTGATAAGGAGCAATCTCCTTTGAATAATTGTTTTTCAAATTGGTCCTTTTTCTTAATTTCTCGTAGCTGAAGTTATTGTGGCTCTTTGAAGTACCAAATTTGAATTTAATTAATAGGTTCTATTCCAGTGTAAAGCCATGTTTGAAAATTAACAGGTCTTAGTTACCCATTAAAATCAGCTGTATGCCTCTAGTTTTGAGGGCATATCATATTTAGTGTATTGAAAGTGCTCCTGTCCTGTAATCATGCTAACCTGACTCTAAGACAATTTAAAGCAATTGGCCTGAAGCCTAAAACACTTTGATCACAAGTTACTCATTGTGATTGCAGCATATTCTGCCATTGAAAAATCCCTCTTCTGCTATATCTTCACACTTTTCTCTTCTAGCAAAGTAATTGCCAATTTCTTTCTTCCTGTAAAAAGGTTCTTTCCAAACATGCATAAACTGTATATGCAGGCAGGTGTATAGATACTTTATAAATATAAATATATAAAGAAGAGTGGGTCAACTTATTCTCCAAAGCACTGAAGGCAGGGCAAGAAACAATGGAGGGAAACTAATCACAGAGAGAAGCAACCTAAAACTAAGGACAAATGTATTGATAGTGAGAACAATTAATAAGTGGAATGACTTCCCTCCAGTAGTAAGTCCTACAATATTGGAGGTTTTAAAGAAGAGATTGGACAACCATTTGTCTAAAATGATATAAGGTTTTCTACTTGAGTAGGGAATAGGACTAGAAGACCTCCAAGGTCTATTCCATCTCTGCTATTCTGTTATGTGTGCATTTGTATGTTCAGGCATATATGTATGCTCATGAATGAATGAAAGCCAGTTTGATTTAGTGGTTAGGTGTAAAGCATAAGAGAAATTATCAGGGATGAGTTAATATTTTTTTCTGCCAGCTTTTTTATTTTTTATAAAAGCCTCAAGGTGGCAAATCTATCCAACACTCCTTCTTCCTCTTGTTTTCCCAAGCAAAAGAAACTCCTTGAAGTAAGTTGAGCTAAGACAAAGTGACTGGCTCAAAGTCATCCAGCCAGCTATTATGCCTAAAATGTGACTAGAACTCACAGTTTTCTTGTTTCCTTCTTTAACTACTAGACCAAACTTTGACAAAGATATATCAGAGCCAGGGGTGGGATTCTACCAGTTCGGACCAGTTCTATAGAACCAGTTGTTATGATTCTGCACAGTTCAGAGAACCAGCAAATCACACCACTGGCTGGCCCCTCCCCTCCCCACCCACCGCACCCAAGAGGCTTCCCTGAGGCCCAGTCAGGGGCGGTATTCAGGGAGTTGGGGGAGGAAGAAGTTGCCTGAAAGCAGAGCTGAAACCTCCTTAGGATTGAAGCTTCTATTTTTCAGTGCAGACTCAGGCAGCAAATTGAAGAAAGATAGATCTGGATGTGAAGCTGTGATTCTGCAAGCAGCTCAATCTGCCTGCTTGCTTTGCCTGATTTTGGGTAAAAGTTGCTCTTTTTTAAAAATAAAAAAATCAATCTTTACACATATATTTACAATATTTACATACAAGCCATGCCCAGCTAGTCACATGACCACCAAGCCACACCCACAAATTAGGCCATGCCCACAGAACCAGTTGTTAAGAAATTTGAATGCCACTCCTGATTAGAGCCATTACCTAAGCAAAAAGGGCTGAAACATTCTTTTAGTCTTGAAAAACAAAACATTATTCAAGCAGGGTTTTTCCTGATTCCCTGGGTATAAGAAGAAGGAGAGGTAAAACATAGTCAGGTTTGTAAGATTCTATTATTGTAGCCTATTTCAATAAAGTATACCTCTAGTCTTCCTGTGGCTAATTTTCTGAACTGCTTGATTTGACATTAAAGCATTGGAATTGGAGTGAGGAGACATGAATTCTGTTTCTGCCTTAGGCAAAAAAGCCAACCCGATGATTTGAGGCCAGTTACTCTTTCTCAGCCCTAGAAAGAAAACAATTGCAAAACATTTTTGAAAAGGTTACAAAAAAAGCTACACAGACTTATCCATATACTTGTTAGGCATTAATACTGACTCCAAGGTGCCTATCTCTATATGTGCATGTATACATGCAGTCTAGGCTTTATTTTTTAGTTACCTGAAGCAATAAGGTTTCATCCCAGCTGCCAAATTATTCCAAGTATTGGAAAAATAGTAAACCCTTGACTTTAAAAATTTTAAAAATTCAGAGACAAAACTCAGAGTAACGTAACAGGAAATAGTATACCTCAAAAGTGAAACAGAAATGAATTCTCATTCATTTTGAAGTCAGCCAAAGTCATCTTTTCCAATTCTAGCAATGGGGCAACTGGTAGTACACATAAGCTTAATACTCTCAATTCCTCCAAACCAATATACTAGTCATATTGTACCATCTAGGGAAGATAAACAAGTTAACTGAAAGAGACAAGTGACCAATCAAGAACAACAGTTCCATATAAACAATGAGATTATCTTAAGCACAGTCTGTGTGATACTTATTAATGAGTGAATAGCAACCCTAACTCTTAGTAACGCATTCACTCATCTAACATGACAGCAGAACATGACTCTTCCAAAACCCATAACTTTTATGCATAGATATCTTCAAGAGATGGAGGAATGATGCTACCTCATGCTACCACTCCAGCAGAGAAATGCTTTGTTACTGGAGGAATGATTTGTATCTAGCCAAACTGCACAGTGCTATAATTGTGGGTCCCTCAGTTGAAAATAGATCAGAGCTCATCTGCCAATTTATAGCAGCAATAAATAATGGCCACTATTGAATAGCAGGTGAAATTACAGATAGTCCTCGGCAGATAACTGTAATGGAGCCTGCCGATTACAGTCTTATTTGTAACAGTCATAAAACTGATCACTCATGTGACCAAACTGATTTTATAACTTTTTTTGTGGCAGTTATTAAGGGAATGCTTGCAGTTATTAACTGAACCAATGGTTGACCGTGGACAGTTTTGCTGAAAGCCAGAATTGCCACTTCACTGCAAAACTGTCATAAAATGTGGTCACATGAACATAGAATGCTGCAGCCAACCATAAAGGCAACTGTGTTGCTGAATGCTCGAAGTTCAGTCATGTGACTATAGAGGCGGCCCAATCATTGGAACTTTGAATCCAGATCGTAAGCCTCTTTTGGGGGGGACAGTTGCACTTCAAACAGTCACTCAGTGACTGATTGTAAATTGAAGATTATTTGTGTAATATCAGATCTTTCTGAGGCTTCCTCAATAGATAAAAGATCCTCTTCTTGTATACATATTAAGTCTACCACCAGCAGACATATATATGCAGCAATTATTTCAAAAATATAAACAGATTATGGGAGAAGTCAGGGTATAATCTAGCCTAGTCTTGATAAAAATATAAGATGTTTCTTGGAAAAAAACAATAATAATTCTGTCCTCAAAATAATTGCTTTCAAAGTAACATTTTTTAAATTATTCTAATCTTGTTAGAAGACTCATTCAGCATATTCCAGCAATACTTACTTACCTTCTAAATCCAATGTGCTCTCTCAGCATGCATCTTTCCCCTTAGCTTGCATGGCATCCTGAGGATCATCATAATCAGGTGAACCTCATCAGAACATATCTAACATATGTTCTGATGATGTTCAGAATTCCTCGAGTGTCTAATCACAATAGCATTCTATTCCATTCTGTTCTATTCTAAACATATAGAGAATACCAATTTACACAACACTTTATATGCTATTTCTTTTTATTTCTAATTCTATAAATAATGCATTGAATTATTGATTGCCCCTCCCCCCTGGGCTGGGCAGTTGTCTAAAAGATTTATAAGTGTCATATTATATGCTACCATAGGCATTTCACAAAAATTCATGGATAGGGTATGGTGGACTAACAGATGTTCTTATTATAATATAAAGAACATACTTGCCTAGGCACTGACTGCAGAAAACACAGATTTGATTGCTCAATTAAAACCTGGAAGCATGGTTATAATCCTAGCAACTGGGGGATAACATCTGCTGTTCCCATTTTTAGAAAAAAGAGAGAAAGGATGACTCTAGAAATAAATAAATTCTATCAGTTTAACAAGTTAATAAACTTTACACCAGGAACCTGAGGGACTAACTTGAACAAAAAATACAACCCTGGTAATTGAAGAGTTGTTTTTTTTAAAAGAAGAACAATTATTGTTTATCAATGTCTAGCATTGCAACATGTTATTGAGAAACCATAGAATCCATCTACAAAAGTCTCCATTTGATTGTAAGAAACATTAGAAGTTTTCTTCATTGATCACAGTTTATAATTTCTTATTTTTACTCTCCATGAATAAAATCTCCTTACATCTCCTTAAGAGGGTACATTTTATTCCCATTCATCTTCATGCAGATGATACAGTGATTTATTTGTCTCTGTAAGAGTTAAATGAACATCAATGGAGTGGGAGGATAGAGAGAGATTAGTATGATGTTGTAAAAAGGATGATCTGCAAACATTTTTTCCTCAGAAGACCTGATACCCCCGTGGAATAAAGTTGGATAAGCCACTGGGCAAGTTTCCTGGCAATGGTTTTCAAGCCTTTGGTAATAGGAAGACAGGGTTGCACAAGCTGCTCAAAGAGATGCAGATTTTGATAAAAGAAAATATTTGTAGCTCAGGTGTCTTTGGGGTTCTCTGAGCTTGTTTTCTTACAGATGTTTCATTAAATTAGGTAACACCATCAATGTTAGTAAGGAGTGGCATTTGTTTCCAATTTATATTCTAGTGCCTTGCCCTGTTGGTGGGAGTTGTCTTGTTACCAGCCACTTGTTCAGGAACCTAAGTTATGTCTATGCTGAAGAAATAACAGAATAAAACCAAAATAGCAGAATAACAGAGTTGAAAAGGACCTTGGAGGTTTTCTAGTCTATTTCCATGCAGGAGACCACATAGCATTTCAACCAAATGGTTGTCCAATCTCCTCTTAAAACCCCCAATGTTGGAGCAACCAACATTTATTGATTTATTGTTCTAACTGTCAAGAAATTTCTCCTTAGTTCTAGGTTGGTTATGTCTTTGATTAGTTTCAATCCATTGTTTCTCATTGTTGTCTTGGAATTTTTTTGGTTGGCTGTTTACTGTTAGCTTGCTTGGCAGTTCCTTGACTGGGTATTGTTTACTTCTTGATTATTGGCCTGATGTTAATTTTGGTGTTAAACTATGCTCATCTACGTATTGACTGCTATGGGGAGGTATTTTGGTCTTTTTGTTTCCTTTTTGGTTTGTTGATTGTCTCTTGCAAAATTTTGCACAGTATGTAGATGTTGTTTATGCCTATGTGTCCACTGTTGGCCAATTTGTTAAAGTGCCAAGCTTCCAGAAATTCTCTAGCATTTTTGGATTTGGCCTAGTCTAAGATGTTCATAGTTTCCCGCTTGAAGCTATGGTTAAATCTGGCCATATGTTCTGAAATTAAGGAGTTTTCATCATGTCTTCTGACTGATAGTTGATATTCATTGATGCATTCTGCTAGCCTTCTGACTGTTTGTCCTATGTAGTGGCTGTTGACAATCATTACACTGTATGTTGTAGATGACTTTTTTTTTTCTTCTGGGGCTGCTGGGTCTTTTCGTTTACTTAGATTGCTTTGGAGGGCTTGATTGGTTTGTGTGCTAAGCTGATTCTGTCTGGTTATAATAGTCTGTTGCTGGTTTCCAGTATGTTTTTGATGTATGAGAGTGTTATCCTTTTTAAGGTTTGTATTGATTGGGCTATATTGGGTTGAATAGTCAGGCACTTTTTAATGAAGTTGTGTGGATATCCATTTTGTTGGAAGATATATAGATACCATGTTTCCTTTTCTGCTGTTCAGGATTGCTGCAATGTGTTTGTGCTCATCTAAATAGAGTTTTTAGCTTCTCTTGTGGAAGGTTGGGTTATTGCTTTGGTAGTGGACCACTTGATTGGTGTGGGTAGCCTTTTTGGTACACTTCTTTTTCTGTTTGCCATTCTAATATCTGCTGATCAGGATGTCTAGGGAGGGTAGTGATTTGTTGTCTTCTTCCCTGGTAAATTAGATGCAGATTCTTTTAATCAGAAGGAAACCACTGTATAACTGTAGCCCTCAAACTACTAACCTATATTTAGAGGCAGGTCTGAGAAAAGTAGAAGCTAGAGTATGAATCTCCATGTTCAATTTCTAGGTTGATGACAAGATTATCCTCTTCCCATTGGGCCTAGTTTCTCCATTAGTATAGGTTGGAAATATTGATCTTCATGGAAGCAATCACTAAAAGTAATGTCATTTTTCCTTCCCTCATCCCTACGTAAAAACAAGAATATTTCGTGACAGATGCAGAGCACCAGACAGATCTATCCACCAGGTTTCTAAATCACCTCATTGCTGATAGCCTTAGCTACACAGTAGGATCTATTATGTATGTTCCACAGTCAGAAGTTCCCAATTATGGCCAGGCCTTTCACTGCATTTTACACTGTCTTCTCTGTCACTGTGTTAGATGGTGGATGGAGGACAATTTCCTTTTCAGTATAATTCTGCTTTTCTATTGCCATGTGAGTTGAAACCACAATTACACTGTTGATTTTATAGAAACATTTGTAATACTTTTATTTTTCATGATTTTCAAATAGCATTGTTATTTGACTATAATTACCTCTTATTACATTGCTAAGTTTCATGCAGCAGCACTCAAAATTCATTGAGAACTGATTAGAACTTATCAGCCCATATAGTTTACATCTGCACTGTTAACCTTTAATTATTTACCATTACAGTTTTTATCAATAAACCTTACTTTTTAATGTTTTAAAACAGTGGTTCCCAAACTTTTTCAGTCCACCGCCCCCTTGGTGCTACAAGCTCATCCTCAGTGCCCCCCACCAGGGGTGGGATTCAAATTTCTATGGGTGTGGCCTAATTTGAGGGTGTGGCTTGCTGGTCATGTGACTGGGTGGGTGTGGCTTGCTGGTCATGTGACTGGGTGGGTGTGGCTTGCTGGTCATGTGACTGGCTGGCATGGCTTGCTGGCTGGGCATGACTTGCTGGTCACATGACCGGGTGGGTGTGATTTGGTGGTCATGTGACTGGGTGGGCGTGGCCAGGTGACTGGCAAACAAGTGGCCCTCACTTAATGGACAGTTGTTTAGCAAGTGTTCTAAGGCGCTTGGTGGGAGTAGGGAGCCTTCCGCGCTCCACCATGATCAGCTGTTAAGAGCAGCTGATGATGAGGCGTAGCTGCCCACAGGCCGCTCCTAACGGCAAGTTCCCCCTGCCTTTTCCCCCCAATTTTGCATGTTTTAAAATAGGCCTAAATTTGGGGGGGAGGAGCTTAATTTTACTTTATGCCTAGAAAACATGCTGGGTCTTCCTATGGGGGGGGGTTATTGTTGGAGAAACACAGTAGATGATAGATAGATAGATAGATAGATAGATAGATAGATAGATAGGCAGGCAGGCAGGCAGGCAGACAGACAGACAGACAGACATGCAGACCTTTTGGATGGATGGATGGATGTAAGTAGGTAGGTAAGTAAGTAGATTGGTAGGTAGGTAGATTTATATTGGTAGGTAGGTAGGTAGAAGAAAGACAGGTTGGCACTCCCTTGTTCTCCTCCGGGAAGGGGGCCCTAATGCCAGACCATCCACCCCTTCCACTGCATGCCTTGGAGGGTTTTGCTTTTGGGCCTTCTGGCGCGCCTCCACCGCTTCCACCAGAGATGGCAGCCTGCAAGCTAAGGTGCCCCCTTTCCACCTCTCCCCCCCACAGGCTTGGCAAGGCTCACCACGTGCGGGTTCCCCATTCAAGGCACCAGCTATGGAGCGATGAAACAGTCAATGGGCTGCATGGCTGGCAGTCAGTGAACCTGTGAGGCCGGCGATTCAAACGCCCTCCTGATGCCTCTTAGTGCCCCCCTGCCAGCCCTCTTGCCTTTTAGCACCCCCTAAGACATCCCACTGCCCCCCAGGGGGAGGTACCACACCCTTTGGGAACTGTTTGAAAATAAACTAGCCAGGATAGAATATAATCTTGCAATATATTCTTACTATTACAAATAGGTATCATATTAATTCAAATGTTAATTAATTTTGTAATTTTGCATAAAGTTTACAGTTATATTCCACTTTTCCAAAATTGTACAGTCATTATGTTGACCATTTTTCCAGCATACATTTTATCGCCTGTGGTATGATTGTAAACTCACAATCTTATTCTTTTAAGATTTTCCATGATCAAAATAAATTATTTTACAAATGACACTTTGTATATATATTTGTCCTCTCCACAAAGTTCATAAGTCTTCATATATTATAAAATAAGCACTATCTGATATTAAATTTTGTGTATGTCTACTTTATAAGGATGACATACTAAACCATAATATTAAGCTATCTCACATCAGAAATATGACCTACTCCAAAAGTAAGTCCTAGCTTGATTTTTACATGTGCCCAATATAAGCCCTACCCCCAAAATAAGCCCTAATCAAGACCCTGCCTATTCTAGGGTACACAGGTAAAAATTAAGCTAGGGTGGGAAAGAATGTCCTACTCCTTACCTTTGGACAGTTGCAGCCAGGCCTCACACATCCCAACACCTGCCTTGCCAGGCCATTTTTTCTGCCGCCAGCAAGGCTTTCCTGAAGGCCTCTGTAGTTGATAACAGAGCTCTGGATCAATCCTTCAGGAAAGCCCTGCAGCCCTTGCTGGCCACAGAAGAAGTTCCCGAAGGCCTCTGACAACGAGAAGGAGACCGGGGGCGATGCACACAAGTGAGGTGAATCAGTGGACGACATCTACCCCCCAAAATAAGACCTGGTGCCCTTTTTGGTGGCAAAAAAATATAACACAGTGACTTATTTTCAGGAGAAATGTTGGGCGGGAAAAGGAAAGAAAAATAAAGATGAGCTTTTGTACTTTGGAACTCCTACTTAGATGATAAAGGAGAAAGATTTGCCAAAATCAGCAAATACAGGAAATAATACATGAAAAGCAATGTGAGATGGAATGAGTAGATCATGTATGCAAAGTACAAACAGTTGTCTTAGCAAACAAAGCTTAACAGAAAACATAGAATTGTAATATGTAATATGACATGAAAGTCACAGAGAGAAAGGAAGTTTTCTTTCACGGTATATTTGCTAAAGTTACCTCTGTGCCAGTTAGAACCCCCAAGGTAACCAGGGTTTATTGATAGTCTTTGGCCATAAGACCATGAATACACATACTCACACATACCCACAAGTATCTTATTCAGATGGCATTTTAATGAAAAGAATGCAGTTTTATGTATTTTAAAATAAAGGTCTAATTGATCAATAATATATTTTAGATGAGAAATTATTATATACTGCTTCCAGTTTTTATTTTCGTGCATCAAAACTTGCATTCATAATTGACATAAGGCAGCTAATAAAACCAACTAACAGTTGCTATGACAACAATGATGTGCTCTATCACTCCAGAAGAATAAAATAATTGAACATGTAATCTACTCTAACCACATGGCATTTTCCCTTTCATATAAAGAACTAATCACTGTTGTAATTTTCTTTCATAAAACAAAGCTTAGAAATGATACCAAAAAAAAGTTTTTTCAGTTGTCAATGCAATAAACATAGAAATCTAGTATAGTGCAACAGCCTTGATTTAAATCTTTTAATCTAAGGCCCTCCTTAATATCCCTATTTTTAATAATTTCCAGAAGGTCAACAATGAGGATACCTTGACAGAATATGTTCCTGTTTCATAATATGGAGACTGCAACAACAACAACAACAACAACAACAACAACAACAACAACAAAAACCATTGCATGCAATTCCCACCCCAGCTTCTTCTAGCCTACCTCAGTGACCATTAAAGTATTTTGAGTATGGTTAAAATTGATAGGAAAAGACCTAGTGATCCATCAAATCCGAGGGGTTTCTTTTTGTTTTTTTCTTTTTAATTTATTTCTTTTTTATTATTATTTTTTACTTATTTTTAATTTACTTATTTTTTGTTGAATGATGGACATATATTTATCCCAAACATATAAACTCAGTTACTAATGAAAGTCTCAGGTCTTCAGTTCACATCCCAAAGTTATATGCCACCCAGTCAAAGTCAGGGCTCCTGAACATAGTAGGGCCATGAAGTCATGGCACCAGGCTTTGATAAAAACCTTCAGTGGATGTTGCTTGAGGGCAGCTCTACAATGGGACTAGGGATGGGTACTGTTAAAAAATTTGCACCCTTTGGGGCATTTTTTGCTGTTGTCATTAAGGTGCTCCTGGCAGCCTGGAAGAGATTTGGGTGTTATCTTGTTTGGTATGTATGTTTCTTATGTTGTGCTTTTAGCTCTGTTTGTCTGAGCTAATAATAAAGCTTAAAATTCCTTTATTTACTGGGAGAGCTCATTATCTCTGGATTAAAAAAAAAATCAATTGCCTAGGCACCAGATCATTACCTTAATATTTGGCAAAACAATATCCTTCTGCATTTTTTTTTTTCAAAAAGAAGGCTGTATACAGAATGCTTTCCGCCCAAATAATTTTCTCCAGTTCTAATATAGTACACAACTTAGTTTTATAATTACTAATCTCAACAGTTTCCTAAATTTTCTTATTAGTAATTTAAGGGTAATAATAGAGTTCTCAAGCCAAAAATATCTATATGCTGGTATATGCAAAAATAGTTGCCAGTGCTATGTGTAACAATATGCAGCATTGGTTGAATTGGAATATATTGTTCTGAAGTATCGGTACTGTTTCATTTCAGCCCGTATTGTTCCAAACTTCCTCTTCTTCTTCTTCTTGTGCCATATCCGTCATTGGACATTGGCGATCATGTTGGCTATCCTACCTCTGGACCAGCCATTTATGATGTAGGGTAGTATCCAGAAGAAAACGCTGTAAAAGAGTTTGATATGCTCTGAGAGTGATCAGTCTTGAAACATGAATGATACATGTAACAAACCAGTCCGCTTCCAGTTTGGAAAATTTACTTCCAGAAACTGCTGAATGACATGATCTAAAGAGTTTTGGTATGGTATGCACAATAACATTTGAAGTTATCCCCAGGCTACAAGTAGTCCTCAAGTTACAACAGTTCCAATAGTGACCGTTCAAAGTAACCATAGCACTACAAAAAGTGACTTATGACCATTTTTCATAGTTACCATCTTTGTAGCATCCCCATGATCATGTGATCAAAATTCAGATGCTTGGCACTGGTTTGTATTTATGACCATTGTTGTGTCCCAAGGTTATATGATCACTTTTTGCAAACTTTTGCTAAGCAAAGTCAAAGGGGAAGCCAGATTCACTTCACAACTGGATTGCAGTGATTCACTTAACATCTGTGATAAGAAAGATTGTAAGATAGGGCAAAATTCATCTAACAAATGTTTCATTTAACAACAGATTTTTTGGGCTTGATTGTAATCATAAGTTGAGGACTTCCTATAATTGAGCGGTATACAGGGAAAATATTAAAACATAAAAACTGTACCTAGAATTTAGATAAGAGGCAAAGGCAGTTAAAATTTATCTTTAAATGTTAATTAACAGGCTGGGATCATATGATTGCTCTTCACAGCTGCTTAATGATTCTGGGAAAAGATGCAGCTATTTTAAAGAATTCCAGATAGTTGCTATGTTTCTGCCTAATGTGCTCTGAAGCACCATTTTGGAACTGAATCTGAAGACTGCACAATCCTAACTGAACCAAAAGAAAAGGTTCATGCTAATATATTCTTCATAATGTATTCTTAATTTATTCTATATGGGAAAACTACATTTTGATGTTAAAATAAATATTTCTGTATTTTAAAAAGATGAAGCTCCAAAATATGATTGCCCTACTCCACATCCCGCTGAACCTGAAAAAAGGATCTCCTATGGAAGGTCCGGGTTATTGCAGATATTTATAAGAAGAGTCATGTATATCCAGACTAAAACCTGACTAATACGGAACCCCATTTTGCATAAGCAGATATTAAAATGTTTTCCACAGCAGTGAACCATTCAAATTACTGAAATTCAAACTTGTAATTAAATGAGATCCCCTGAATATGCAGATATCTTTTGTGTGCTGGAAACGTTAGCAGTGAGTTTGGCAGGATGATAAGGAGTTGCTTTGTCTGAATTCTTATTATGATACTTATTTGAAAGGCAGATCTTCTTGACAGAGATCTTAATGACCAAGAGTTTCCTGAGTGGTTAGCTTGACTTCTGATGAAAGTTCAAAGTAAGAAAGTTTTTGCCAGAGCCTGGTTAATTTTAGTCCTGGTTGATTTGATCTTGAATATGTTACTGGTAACATTTGCTTTAATATCCACTTTCTTTTTTTAACGATTTCTTTATTTAGTGGGAAAAGTCCTACAGCTTCATGGTTTTCTGCATAGTTTTGCTCTATGTAAACATTTTTGGTTTTGGTTCTGGACAACATAATGGTATTCCATAGTTTATTCCACTAGGATGGTTTTCTAAAATGAAAGACTACATGGATATGTATCCATCCTAATAGAAGAATAAAAAACAAAATCATGTCAAGAAAACAATTTATTCTTGTTTATGAAACAATGAGTCTAAAATCATCATTTTTAATGGTATGATGTCCTAAAGTTTTTCTGGATAAATTATTTTCAGTTTTTAAAATTACTTTTACCTTAGACCACTGAACATGAGAAATAAATATCCATATTCATTTATTTTCTTCTTTATTGCAATATCCATAGTATGATTTATTAAATACTGAAAAGGCAAAAAATAGATGGGTTATTGATGGAGTTCTATAAATAAAATTTATTTCCAACTGTCTATATTTAGTTTTATGTAGCATTACTTTTAAGTATAGATATATTTGGCAGTGTTATCAAGTTCTAATTATAAACTGTTAACTGATTGTTAGGAAAGCAATCAGTTAATTCATGTAATTATGTTACCATGAAAAGATAAAAATTTCAAGCTGGCTGGTTTCTCTGAAGGAAAATATTTGAGATAAGATGGTTCATAAAGCATAAAGCCTTTCTAAAGCAGTATAGGTAGTCCTCCTTTAGTGGGACAACACTGTCATTAAGTAAAATATTCATTAAGTGGAACCATCATTGTGCTTATGATCTTATTTCAGCTTTCTTTACAGAAAAGATTTCTTTACCAGCGAAGATTGTAAATTTAAGGATTGATTGTAAAGTTACTTTTTCACTATCGCTTTAACTGTTAACAGTTACTAAGCAAGAACTACCTATGCTAATACGGTAGTTAAGATTAAAACAATTCTTCCAATGTTTTACATTTTCCTCATTTTTTTATAAACTAAATGCAAAACAAATAAAAAGAAGAAAATGATAAACAAAGAAAATTAATAGAATTTCAAAAAGTAACAAAACATGAAATGTATATAGTCATATATATGCATACATACGCACACACAGACATATGTAAAATTATATAATAAACATTTCAATGAACTGAAGCAAACATTCATTATCCACAGCTAGTTATATTGATAAGTTGTACAATTATAAATTGCTGGTAACATTAATTCTACAGAGCACCATATAGTTGGAGAAACATATTTGCCTTTCAAATGCTAAACAAGTCTTTTAGCTGTAACCAAAGTATAGAAATTCCATATTCCTTCTCCAGATGTCAGTTCCCATGAGATAGCAATAAACTTGAAATGAATATGAACTTTTGAAAATATTGAATCTCAAAGCTGAATTAATAAAGGATTAATTGTTGGGTATTTCAGAAATGACATTATTGCATTTGCATAAAAAATCTGAGTAAATGGTTATGTCATTGGAGATGCAGTGAAATTAATGTTTTGATGTGTTATATATGAAGTGTGTCTCAGTGTGAGTATTATTAAAAGGAAAATAAAGTGGCAATATGAATTTAAATTTCCATTAAAACCCAGAAAAATGGAATGCCATATGAACTATAAGAATTTTATTCAGGCTTACATGCTGTAATTGATTTGTTGCATTAGCACTTTTAGCATTAGATTTTCAGGTCTGTTCTGTGAGGTACTGGAAATTTGCTAGAATAAGTATAGAAAAGCGTTTTTAGAAAATATCTTAGTTAAATTCATTCATTCATTGAATCTAGACAAGAGACTCAAGGGTAATGTATTATATATCCCAATGAAATGCATTGGGAAATGCATATAATTAGGTCACTAGATTCTTTGGATCTAATAAGTGAGATTCACAAGAGATAAATTATTCCTTCTCCTTCATCTAGGAAGTGAATCAGATATTATTGGTGTAGTTCAATGGTCCTCAATCTTTCCATTTTGGTGGCACAGCACAGGAGGGGGCTTGTGAGTGGTAGGGGCATGTGCACTGCATTTATGTGAACCGTGTGTGTGCACCTTCCACTCACACGAATGGAGCTTTGTGCGCATGTATAGGGTTCCTGTGCTCACACACAAAAGTCTACTGGCAGGCACTGACACTTGTGTGTGAAACTCCACTTACGTGAGTGCAAGCACTCTATGCTCACACAAATGGAGCTTTGCATGCGAGCACAAGTGGTCTCTGCTCATGCAAGTGGAGCTTTGCACATGCACTTCCCCATTTTCCCATGGCTCGGTTTTTGGCTTGGGTATTGGGGACCCATGATATACCTCAATATGGATGGAGTTTTGAATAGGAAAAAAATAGATTTGAGATAAAATAGGAATTTTGGTAATGTCTAGGAACATTACATATTGGGTACCAAAACTGAAGATCCTTTCCTTATAGATTCTGTTACTAAATGTGACACCATAATATTACAAGAAATCTACAAGGTGATCTAGAATTGAATGAGTTTACAATGTATTAACTCAAGTATAAAGGAGGTAAAAATCAACATTTTCATTTTGGAGCCCTAAGCATTTAATATAACTTATTTCTAATGACAAAACTGATGTGGCTGAAATCTTGAAAATTATATAATTATTTAATAAATACATATTTTACTTAAGTGCCTATAAAACCATACAAGAGAGACTTGGCATAAAAGTAAATCATACATTGTAAAATATAATTATTTGATTTCTCAAGGTGGCTCATGTAAATGATGCACTATCTCTTCATGAGAAGGAAGGATTCACTGGGGAAGAGCCTAATGCTGGGAACAGTTGTGGGCAAAAGAAGAAGGGGACCGCAGAGAATGAGGTGGCTGGATGGAGTCACTGAAGCAGTAGGCATGAGCTTAAATGGACTCCAGAGGATGGTAGAAGACAGGAAGACCTGGAGGAACATTGTCCAGGGGTGGTGATGGGTCAGAAACAACTTCACAACTAACAACAACAACAACAATCTCTTCAGTTTCCAATAAAAATGTAGATTATGATTGATAGTTTGGACCAAGTAACCTTCAATGGGGAATACTGTAGATAGAATCCTAGAAGGAGAAGTGTGTGTGTGTGTGTGTGTGTGTGTGTACATATGTATAACATATAATGTTATATATCATAGTGTTCCTTTTAGAGATGCTAAGCAGGATTGTCCATTTTAGTTACTATATCCTCTTGAATAAACAATTAATAATGGATGAAATGAGTACACATGGGGAAAATCAGAAACTTTCTCCAAAGCCTGTTTGATTAAATTAGAGAGTGATCTTTGTATCTGCTCTAGAGTATATCTGAGGTATTTAATTTGGATATCTCTATTCCTTGAGTAATTCTTAGTTTTAAAGAGTACACTCTGAAATTGCATATTAATATTCTTCCCATATTCTTCTGCATATTCTTCCTATAAGAAAAATACTACGTGTTATTCTAAATAACAAGGTATAATATTACATTTTACTCCTGTTTTTGCTGAAAGAATCCTGAACATATAATTAAATTAATTAAATTATATTATTAAGTATATCTACAGCATAGCTGGTTTTCTTTCCTGATTCATCTTAATTAATGGAGTGATTAAAAAACATAAGAAAACTTCTGACCACATTTAATTCAGACAAATCTAAAAAAAATATCATTTTTGGCACACTATACCTAGTCAGCCTCAGAACCTGGCATTTACATTTAATACAGCTTAGAAAAGACTTTGCCAGTGTTGGTCTTAGATGAATGGTAGAATTTGTTGATCAGATTGGTTAAGATAAATTATTTAATGCACAATTGAATTGGAAGATGTCAGTACTAACAATTATTTCACTTACCCTGTAGACTGAAGAAATTCTATCACAGTCTGCATTTAAAAACAGTATCTGATCTTCTTGATTTTTGTTTACTTATTTAATTGAAAATTTCAGGCTAACGTGTGTGGAGGGAGATTGGATTTGTTCAGCAAGATAATATTTTAGTGGAAAAATAATTTGGCTTTAGTACAGTAAAGTTGATAGTGGACCAGTGCCCTCTATGATTTCTAGACAACTTCTATTGGAGCAATTTATACTTCTATTGGCGATTCTGTATATAGTTTCAAAGGACCTACACTGGCTATTGAAAAGTTAGAAATTCCATAAACAGAAATCATTGCTGTTGATCAAGATATTATGCAATAATTTTTCAATGCAAATTAGATTGACAGTATGCATTGATTTTCTGATAAGAATTCAAACTCACAAAGTTCAAAAATCTGTATTTTACTTCTTTTTTGTTTCACGCCTACATGTAGTTAAGCTAAAATACCTACCGTAATTAGAAAAGAATCCCATTCTTATAAATTAGATGCTAAAACTATAGCTAAGCTTTTATATATAAATATTGTGGCTTTTAAAAAAAATAACTTCAGTGGATCTAAGAAGACATTGAGCCTTTTTTAGATAATTGAAAGTTTAAGAGTAAATTACTGAACTCAAAGTTATATCATTAAGAAACTCCAAGCCAACAGTAAAAGTTGCACAGTAATAAATGGCTGTGTATGTATGGCAGAGATTTTTTAAATCCTCTCTTTTATTCATTAAACATGAAACTCAGTCAACTGAACATTTAAAATGTATCACAAATGTCTATTATTATTATTATTATTATTATTATTATTATTATTATTATTATTAATTATATACTTTATTCATTAAACATGAAACTCAGTCAACTGAACATTCAAAAATACATCACAAATACCATTGACTGTTACTAATGGTTGATATGGGTTGCTGCCAGCGGACTAGGTATCAACCAAGTAACTTCATCATCATTGTCATCGTCATCGTTGTTGTTGTTCTTGTTGTTATTATTATTATTTTATTAAGTAGTACAAGATTGGAAGAGGTGGCCTATAGACTTGACCCATAGAATTACCAAGAATTGAACAGGACTGAATGGATAACATCACCATCATAGTTTATTAAATGTTTGACTTATGAACTAGTTCCTGATTTTTTACATGATGTTGTATCATTGGTTGATTGGATTATGAGACAAATTGATTTCCACATCAGGGACATCTTTTTATGTAATATAATATTTTTGTCAAATAATGGGACATTGGCACACCAGAAGAAAATCCAGAAAAGAAGGAACTGAAACAGTTGAAATAAATAATTTACCTTACAGAATAAAATTTAACAGAAAATAAAATAACAGTCTTAAAATATTTAAAAACTACCATACAGAAGATTAGTTGTTCTAGAAAGCAGGGATTTAGGTTTCATTTAAAATAAATAATAATTAATATTTAAATATTAAAATAAATCACTGCTCTTCAGCAGAGGGCTCTGGGAGAATCTGGGCATGTTTCTTTTTTTATATATAAATTTTATTGGTTTTTAAAAACAAACATAAACAAACAAAACATAAAAACATCAAGCTATCTTCCATAGGTGTACATACAGCGTGCCGGTTGGTTTACAAATTGTTTTGTGCTTCCATTTCATAGTCTTCAATTATAATTACATTACATATAATCTCATATTGTCAATCAAAAATTAAATACCTTAGTATCATTATTAATAAATCATTTGACTATACTTTTATTCATTCATATTTTACAAGATAACCATAATTTACTTAGTTTATTTTATAACAGTTCATATTATCCCAAATCTATCCTAAAATCATTTTGTAGATATAATAAGAAAAGAATACATCTTTATATATTTATTATTTTCTAAAAGTCTACATATTTCATTACTATATTTTCTTGTCTAACCATTGATAGAATAGATCCCAAATTTTGTAAAATTGTTTATCATCTTGTTCTCTAATTTCAAATGTCAGTCTACTCATTTCAGCACATTCCAATATTTTCTTAATGATTTCCTCCTGTGATGGTATTTTCTCATTTTTCCAGTTTTTAGCAAATACAATCCTAGCCGCTGTTAATACATTTACAATTAGGTATTTCAAGTCTTTACTATATATTTCAGGTAAAATTCCCAATAAAAATATTTCTGGTTTCAAATCTATATGCTTTTTTGTCATTTTTTTCCAACCACGTATGGATTTTAGTCCAGTATTTTTTAGTATCTGCACAAGTCCATCACATATGGTAATATGAGCCAGGTATCTGATAACATTTCCAACATTTTTCGGATTTATTCTTGAACATTCTTGCTATTCTTGTCAGGGGAAAGTGCCACCTGTAAAACATCTTATACAAATTTTCTTTATATGCTGTTGACATTGTCATTTTATAATTTTGAGACCACAATTTTTGCCATTTCTCTAGATCAATCCTATATCCAAAATTCTTCCCCCAAGCAATCATAGTTTCTTTAACTTGTTCTTCTTCTAGTTTAATTTCTAATAAATATCCATACAATTTTTAATCACCTTTTCATCAGTACCTGTCAAAATCTTATCTAAGTCAGTCAATTTATCATAGAAACCTTCTGTTTTAGAATCTTTATTTGAATGTATTTGCGCATATGACAACCAATTTATCTTTATACCTTGTTCCTCTAGTTTTTGTATAGATTTAAGTTCACCCTTTTCATTCAATATTTCACCATATCTGTTTCTTCTTTTTTGTATATTATAGGATAAGAAAGTGCTTCAATAGTCGATAGCCAGACTGGAATTTTCAAATAACATTGTCTTTTAATCTTCTCCCAATTTAACCACAGAGACTCCCGTATATAATGTCTTCTAAAGTACCCCTGTGTTTTAATTCCTTTATACCATAAAAAAGCATGCCACCCCAACAACAAGTCATGTCCTTCTAATGACAACAATCTAGTATTTCTTAATGTTAACCATTCCTTAACCCACATGAAAATTTGTAGCTTGGTAATACAACTCCCAATTAGGCAAACCAAATCCTCCTCTAATTCTAGCATCTTGTAAAAGCTTTAACTTTATTCTCGCTTTCTTACCTTGCCATATATATTTCAACACAATTTTATTTAAATCTTCAAAGTAGTCTTTTCCAAGCCTAATTGGAATTGTTTGAAACAAATATAAAATTCTGGGTAATATATTCATCTTGATTGTTGAAATTCTCCCTATTAGTGACAGTTGTAAGTTTTCCCATTTCACCAAATCTAGAGCTATCTGCTGTTTAAGTTTAATATAATTATTCTCTTTTAATGTAATACATCTTGTTGTCAAATATATCCCAAGTACTTAATCTTATTCGTGACCTGAATTTTCAGTAGATCTGCCAGTTCTTCCTTTTGTCTTAATAGCATATTCTTTGTCTTATCTTTATTTATTTTCAAACCAGCCACCTTTCCATATGTCTCTATCTTTTCTATCAATTTTGATGCTGTTTCTAAAGGGTCTTCTAAGATGAAAACCAGATCATCCGCAAATGCTTGTAGCTTAAATTCTTCCTTTTTGATTTTCATTCCTTTTATATTCTTTTCATCTCTAATATTTATGTTTAGCACTCCCAAAGTTAACACAAACAACAAAGGTGATAGTGGGCACCCTTGTCTTGTTCTTTTTCTTATATTAATAGAGTTTGTCAGTTCACCCTCTATCATTACCTTTGCTGTTTGCTTATAGTATATAGCTTCTATCGCTTGAATAAATTTTCTAGCAAAACCCATCTGTTCCAACAGTAATAACATGAATCACCAATTCACATTATCAAATGCCTTCTGGGCATCTAGAAATATCAGAGCCATTTGTTTTTCAGGGTGTGCCTCGTAATATTCCAAAATATCCAAGATTACTTTCATGTTGTCTTTAATTTGTCTCTTTGGCAGAAATCCATTTTGATCAGGATGGATAAGATTATTTAAATATTTTTTAAGTCTTTCTGCCAATATTGAAGCAAAGATTTTATAATCTGCATTTAGTAGAGAAATGGGTCTATAGTTCTTAATTTGTAATAGGTCGGCCTCCTCTTTTGGAATAAGTGTAATATAAGCTTCTGACCATGATTTAGGTATCTTCTTCTTTAACATAACTTCATTCATAACGTCTAGCAATGGAAGATTCAACGATTCTTGTAATGTTTTATAAAATTCTACCAGAAGTCCATCTGGGCCTGGTGCCTTTCCATTATTTTGCTTCTTAAGTGCTTCATCGTTATATTGCTTTCTAACATTTTTTCAGTCTCTTTAGGTATCTGAGGTAAATTAGCATTCTGTAAGTACTGCTTAACTCTTTCCTAATCAATATGCTCTTGCATATATAATTTCCTATAGAAGTCTCGAATGATTTCCTTCTTCTCTTTGCTACCATGGCAAACTTGGCCTTGGTCATCTATTAATTGCAATATTTTCCTTGATTCTTTCTCCTTTCTCAATTTGTATGCTAACCATCTACCTGGTTTGTTTGCATCTTCAAAGTCGTTCTGTTTAGCACCTCTAATTTTCTGTGCTAATTCTTCTTTTTCTATTTGACCCATTTTGTGTTTAATTATATCCATTTTTAGCTTGATGTCCTTTTTCTGTGGCATTTTCTGTAGCTCTTTTTCAAGTCTTTTATGCTCATCCTCTAGGGCTTAGCGGCTAGCCTTTTCATAGTATTCCTTTTCCTTGTATAGTCTATTATCAAGCCTCTGACATATGCCTTCATTGTATCCCATACATTCTGAATTGATGTACCTTTTTTTTGTTTTCTCTAAAGAAAAAAGCCAATTCTTTCTCCATCCACTGTGTGAAGTCTTTTTCCTTTAAAACAGTATTATTTAACGTCCATCTAGATCTTCTTTTTTGTCCTTTCCATTTAATTGCCATTGGATTGTGCTCTGCCCAAGTACTTGTTTCAATATTTATTTCTTGAATGTTAGATATTAATTCTGTTGACAAACATATCATATCTATTCTGGACCATGATAAGAGCCTATTTGAATAGAAGGTGTATTGTTTAGTTTTAGCATTTCTTTCTCTCCATGTTTCTTTTAAGTTTATTTCATCCACCATTTTAAAAAAAGATTTAGGGAGAGTCTTTCTATTTTGCGTTATTGTTTTCTGTATAGTGCTGTATAGTCCAATTTATTGTCTACAATTCCATTAAAATCTTCCATCATAACTATATTAGCATAGTCCAGTTCAATTATTTTCATATGTAATTTTTTGTAGAATTCTTCTTGTTTGTCATTTGGAGCATAAATTGCAATCAGGAGTGTTTTCATATTATTGTCCATTATTTCCACCATTAGTATTCTTCCATCATCATCGGTATAGATCAATTTTGCTGAGGTGGTCTCTTTAATATATAAAACCACTCCTCTTTTCTTACATTGTGTCAAGGAAGTAAATATTTTCCCTAATTTTGGCTGTACCAACAATTGTTCATATTGTTTTTTAATATGTACTTCTTGTAGACAAATTATATCAAATTTTAGTTTCTCTAATTTATGAAAGGTTTTCCTTCTTTTAACGGCTGAGTTAAGTCTATTTATATTAATTGTAATCAATTTTTTCTCTTCCATGGTTATATTTTATAGTTAAGTTTAGCAGTTCTCGTAGATCTTAGTTCACGTTGTTCTTTGGCTTCCACCTTTCCACCTACTGCGCCTTCTTCTTTTTCAGTCGCCATTTGGCAGTCCTCTTGGAATTCAATTAGTGAGATCTCTTTTTCTGCCTCTTCCTCTTTCCTCCCAAAAAATTCTGTATAAAATAATCCCGCTCTCTCAATTGAGTCAATTCTATGTCTCTCTTCTTGCCATGTGAACATTAAACCTTCTGGAATCAGCCATCTATAATCCACCTCCTTTTTAAGTAGCATTTTAGTCAGGAATCGGTATTCTCTTCTCATCTCTCTCACTCTTCTGGGTATTTGTTTCAAGACCACAATCTTCTTGTCTTTGTATTTCAATGTTTTCTCTTTTACCACTTGCAATATTTGCGTTTTAATGGCTTTCTTTGTAAATCTAATGTGAACTTCTCTTGGTAAGCTATTTCTCATTGCATATCTTGTGAAAACTTTATAAACCTCATCTATTCCATCCATCATCTTCTCTTGAGTTATTTCCAAAGCTCCAGCCAGTATTTCTATCATTATCTCAACTAAGTTTTGTCCTTTTTCTTCCTCTACGTTTTGGAATCTAAGATAGAATTCTGATCTATCCATCTCCCATCTCAACATACCACTTTTATCTTGTTCAACCACCGTTAATCTATTATCAATATCTCCAATCTTCTTGTCTCTTTGTTTATCTTCTTCTTCAATTTTTGGGAATCTTTCATCATACTTCAACATCATTTGTTGGATGTTCTCCACTTTTTCATCGGTTTTCCCTGTTCTTGGTTCAATGTTCTCTATTTTCTTTTCAATATTCTCTGATCTTGCTTGAATATTTTGAATTCCTTGCATAATCATCTGCAGAGTCACTTTTTCTTGTTCTTTTTCTTGCTTTAACATTGTCTGTATTGAACGTCCTCCAGATGGTGGAGAGGAAGACGTAGAAGTTCAGGAACCAGGGGCTGTAAATTTCCTACTCATTTTAAGCAATTCAAAATCTTCAGGTTCTTCTAAACCTTAATCCAATTGTGAAGTAACCAATTATAGTTCAAAATAAAAATATTTTTAAAAAGCAGCCCAATAATAGTAATAATAATAAAAGAAAAAAGAAAAAAAAGGAGGACAAAATTTCTTCAGGTTCTTGTATACCTTAATCCAATCAATAGTTAAATAAAGAAAAAGTCTTGAGAAAAGAAAAAAGAAAAAGAAAGGAAAAGGAAAAAATTCTTCAGGTTCTTCAACACCTTAATCCAATTGAAAAGTCTCAAATAGAAAAAAAAAGTGCATAAAAATAAACCAGAGAGGTAGATGAAAAAGCAAAAATACCAGGAAGGAGAAAAAAGGCTTTTAAGGCTTTCCCTTTAAAATAAAAAGCAAACGTAGAGATTGGACTTCCAAAAAAAGAAGAAAAGAAAAGCAAAGACAAGCTGCAACAAAGCCAAAAACCCAAATAGTTATTACAAAAAAAAGATAAAAAAAATACAATAAATCTAGTGGGGAGGGATAGCACAACTTAGGAAAAGTAAAAGGGGAACACTGCACTTTGTTTGATTATCCAAGGCTCTTATTATAACTCTCTTCTCCAAAAGCTTATCACCTTTTTTCCCCCTACATTTCAACACCAGACTCCAGCTGTTGATAGAAATCCAGAAGAGCACCTGCAATAATACTCTCCCATGCTCTTCCCTCTATCTTATCAAATAGCAATGTCCTTGGAAAAGAGTCTCAGTTCTTTCTTTCTCAGCTTTGTCTGGTCACAGGGAAATAGAATATTTTCAAGCCTCTAGTTGGCAGTGTTACAAAGTTTCTTTGCTCTCACTTTCCCCCTCCTTTTCCGAGCAGGATATAAGAATTAATAAAAAAAGAAAAAGATATTTTTTAAAAATGAAATAACTTAAGGGAGCCTGTATCCTAAAATATTACAAAATCAAAAAGGAGAAGAAAAAAATAGATATAAACGAAAAAATCAATCCAGTTTCAAAATACAAGATCATATATAGAAAATCCAGCAATGAGAGAAAAAAAAAGATTACTTTGACATTCCTGTTTAAAATCGCCGCTTAATCACTTCTGTCAAAACTTTTATAGATTCTTTCTTTTCCTTAGGGTGTCCTTTCAGATCTTAGAATAAAAAAAAGTTCTCACCAAGCTGGCACACTTTCTCTTTCCGTTCTCTTTTGTTTCGGAGCTGTCCCAACTTCAGTAGCTTTAATGGCTGCCTCTTTGCCGCTGGCAAGAAGAGCTTCTCCTGGATCTACCAGGGACTTTGCGGTATCCCTGGGATCGACAGGATGCGCTCTTCACTTTCATCGTGTCTTCGGGATGGTTTAGATCCAATAGGACTGTCCAGGAGCAAAGATATCAGCAGCGATCTCCAAGATCGCATGCCATATCGTCGCGATGCCAGCTCCGCCCACAGGGCATGTTTCTGTTGGATATACTGAAACAAAAGTTATTGTTGTTAACCACGGCAGCTGGACAATAATATGAAGCTGTGAAGGCTTCTCAAAAAAAGGAATCTGTGAGGGGCACTGTGACTGTGCTCCCAGGAAGATAAGAGTAAGATTACAGTATTCCTCCATTATGAAAGGCAGAAGATGCTTGATTTCTCTCCCATCCATAATCTGGAAGTCTTGCACTCAGATTTCATTTTCCTTTTCTGAATGAGTGTTGCAGTTCCAAGCTATCCTTTCTCCTGCCCCATAATTGTTCCAATAGTTTTGATCACCTCCCTGCCTAATAAACTAAAAAAAAAATGATCCCCATCTGCTCTGTGGAACATAAAGGCAAGACAAAGAACAATAAATAAAAACATTACACTTCTGCTTCCCATTCAAATATCAGCCAGAGTTCCATGTCTGAGTTGAAAGAAAAACCACTCTCTCATTGTCAGCATTGACTCATCACCAAGATGTGGAAGTGAATTGGAGATCAGATATGTTGCTTCAGGTTAACGTGCTTCATATCTTTCTCAAGTTAGTTCCTCCACTTACCCTGCTTGTTAAATTTTATAAACTTTTTAGATAATACCGTTGTGTACTGCCATTCTTCATTTGTACAAAAAGGTTTGATGAGATGTTTTAAAAGGTATCCTTTTTGCCCTTGTAGTTTTATCTAATAATTTGGGGATAAGAATGCCATAGGGACATTAGCCTATACAGATCAGCTTTGCATTCAATAAGTTGTAATTACAGATAGACTTTGATTTATGACCACAATTGAGACCAAAATTTCCATTTGTTAGCAAGACTGTTTTGTCCCATTTCCATATTAAGAATGACATATTAAGGATTTTTATATGACTTTAAAATGGTATGGCTTTTTGCTATCTTTTTTGTTTGTTTGTTTCACATTATTCAGTCTTTCTATCACAAACACACAACATTTTGCTTCAGGATCTCTACAGAACTTTTATGCAATGTTATAGAACTATTGCTATATTCACTGAGAGGAACTTGATGTAAAATTATTTGTAATCCGATTATGGAAGAAAATTCCCTTTCTGTTCCTCTCTACATATATTTATGAAAAATAAAACTTAGGCAGTTATGCACAGTCAGCATCAGAATAGGGTATGACCGCTGACAAATAGCTTGCCATTCCACACTCTTAGTATTATATTTGTTTTATTACACTATCCCCATGGATTTTTTTTAAATAAGTAACAAAGTTGAGCAGGGAACAAAGTTTCAAAACTACCAATTTATATGAGTAGATAAGATTTATGAGTTTCTAATCCCAATAGGTCTTCTCCAGTTAAAATTTACGACTTTATCTCACATATTTGAAAGCACAGTACTACACTTAGTTGCACACTAAATAACAATTACCAGTTGCACTAAAACAAGGGTGGCCCATCCAGATGGCAAACTAGGCAATTGCCTATGGAGCTAAGTTAAGTTGGATGCCAAATTCTGAGGGGGTGGGAATCAAATACAAATGCATTTGGGGAAAAAATTCTATGCTTCATTGAGAGCACTAGCTGTGGTGAGAGCACTAGTTACTGGCAGCCTATCTATAGCCACCCATATTAGAATGAGAGTATCAGCACGATATAAACCACACTATGCTAGCTATGAGAACTTTCATGTGAGAAATATATCAATGTTATTCCTCCAGAATCATGTTGACACACAAATGAATGTTATTGCCTTGGTTCTCACACTGCATAACCTATGCTATTACAGCTCTACCCTCTTATAATTAAATACTGCAGGCTCTTATTTAATTTGCTTTTTTAAAAAGTTGTCAGCAAAGACATAAGCACCTTCTCAAATTCTCATACCAGCTTCATTAGTTTGTGAATTTACAACAGGTAATAATAATCTTATATGCTCTACTTCTTTTTCTTTTCCAAAAAATTCTATTTATCCTTGTCTCATTTTTATATGTGCCTTCTCCTGAGGAACAAGAGCTCACTACCAACTATTTTAATAGCATCTCCCTGTTTTATTTGTCAATCAATACCTTCCCAAATTTTCCTATCAATATAATAGAAATACAGGAATTTTAACCAAGCTGTTTCCATTCTGTGAGAGAAGGCAAGAAGGAAGAAGAGAGAACTAGAAAGAGAATTATTTATTTTTAATTTAACAGACAAATCAAACACAGCCCTAAATGACTCCCTTGTAGTATGAAGTGATTCCATTGCCTGGTTCTGAACTTTTTAAATTCCCCAATCTAGGTTACAACCCTAGAATTTATTTATTTATTAATTTATTTACTTCAGATGAACTAATGTTGGGCAGATGCTGCCATCTGCTGTGACATTTTTCATTTAGATGTCGCTCTATCCCATTTATTGAGGCCCAGTGTTCTGCTTTTTGTATACACAACAACTGCATGTATAGGATTCTATGTCTGAGAAACTCATGGCAAAATTTCCCATTACTCTTTTACAAAGTTATCCAACCAGTGAATAAGCTGACTGTATTTTCTCCAAAGCTGTTACTAGTGTGAAAAAATTAAATCTGAGCAAATTATATAGTTCTTGGTTGTTCATTTTTCTTCATGTCTTATTAGAGGCTTACAGCAGATCTTTTTTTCTTTTCAAAATAAAATAATATGATTTACAAGTTTTTTAAGCTGTCCTAAACAACCACTTAATGACCAAGATTCCAGATGGGCATAAAATGTTGCAACTCCAGCGGATAATTGAAGGGGGAAAAGAACATTAGAAGAACATCTGCAGGATAGTGAAGAAAATGCACTGAAGCTGGTACACCATGAAAGCTTACTTTCCATATAAAGAATAGAGTCAAATCAAATTGTTACATGAAATGCATAAAAAAAACAAGCAGGCAAAGCAGACTGGGCAGTGGCTAAGAGCAAGAAAGTTGAATGAAAACAGAAGAATTAAGGCTACATAAATACCAAACCTTAAGAACAAATGTGTATAAAACCAGAATTGAAAAAATGACAAGAGTCAGCAAACGCCATTTTTGTAAAGAAGCTGAAAAAATGGTGGACCACTTAGTTAGCTGCTACAAGTAGATAGAACAGACTGACTACAAACAATGACAATAGCAACAATAACACATTGCAATATCTTGCCTGCAAACAGGAACTTTTGAAACCACAAAATAGACAAAGTAATAGAAAATGAAGAAGTGCTTTGGGACTTCAGAATTCAAACCAACAAGCATCTGCCACAACATCCCAGACTTAACAATTTTTGATAAAAAAAAAGACAAAAAAGTCTGGATGGTTAAATGACTTGAAAGAGAAAGCAAAAATAGTACCAATAATAATAGGTGCCTTGGGTACAATCCCAAAATGATTGGAGTACCATTTGAACACCTTTGGAACTGCCAAAATCACCACCGGTCAATTGTAGAATGCAAATTTACTTGGAATAGCTTACATCCTATAATGAGACCTGTAACACCATCAAATAAAAGCATTTGCACATATCAGGTTCTTGGGAAGGACTTGACAGATGGATAAAAATGCCAAATCCAGTCTAAACCTCTGGCAGACTGTGTCACCAACGATAGTAGTAATAATTATGTGTCTGTGTGTCTCATACTTCTCGGTTTGAAGCAAGAACATCTGAGCTATTCCACATCTTCCACTAATAGTAAAAATAATGAAATATGTGGCCCTATCATGAAATATATCAAGTAACTAACAGCTTCTATTTTTCAAAACATACAGCTTTTTGTTTCAGATTTGCCTCTCTCTCTCTCTCTCTCTCTGTGTGTGTGTGTGTGTGTGTGTGTTTCTGCATAAATAAAACACTCTTAATTCTTCCTAACTGTATCACCCAGGCGAATTCCCACTCCACAGGAAGAAAAACCAGAAAATAAAACTGCCATCTATCAAAGTCACAGCTCCCTCATAAAATTAATTATCTATACACTTTTTTGGAAGAGAAATTACTGATGGCAATACTCTTTTAAGGAGAAAAGATGGGCATTTATTTGCAGAAGGAGAAGCTTTTATTGTGCTTTTTTGTTGCTTATACACTGACAGGAAACAATATTTACTTTCTAGAGCAATCTGCACAAAAAGCCATTAGTTTCAAAAACAGACTAATTAGAAAGAAATATATAGCCCTTAACTACATTTAATCCTTTCTAGAAGATGAACTTTTACCTCCAAATACTTTAAGACAATTTTTCTGCTAATTAAAGTTTGAATAGACAGTCTGACTACAAAGGGAATAGAGTTACACAAAGACAGGACATTCGAAATTAAGAACAATAAGGACAGATAAACTTGGAATGCCAGGAAGATCTGTTTATTTGAATAGGGAAAGGCCACCCTAGGAGGTAGAGAAATGATGGAAAATGAGAAGGACCATTTCCTTTTCTTTCCTTCCTTCCTTCCTTCCTTTTATTTTAGCAATCATCATGCTCAGGAAGAGCAAAAAGAGGTTAAACTAATAGTGATATAACATAATGGTCTGGTGTTCCAATATGTTTCCTCTATCCCAGTGCTCTTGGGTTTAAGAAAGATATATGGCTGCTTTTTTATCTCTGCAAGTGTCATTCATTCAGTTCATTCATGTTCTTATCCTTTTGGTATACATTTATTGAAATGTCCAGTAATTAGTGCTTCATTCTTGTTTTTTAAAATCACATATTGTGGATAACAATCTTTTTTATTCTGTACATTATAATTACCTTCACATACTATTTCCCCCTATTTTAAACTAATTCTATATCAATTTATCATATGTTTCAAAAAATAAACAATTTTGGCAGATATTTCTAAACTTCTAACAACACTCATTCATGCAAAATGCTTCCTCAACATGCCTACATTTTTTCCTAATTCTATTTGAACTGATTTTTATTTCATTTGCAAATATAAATGAGAGAGAAGTTTCAGTCCTCGGGCAAATTCAGTTGCTTCATAATTCTGCCTCAAGACACTTTTATCAAAGTAGACACTCATACAGTGGTGGGATTCAATTTTTTTTACTATCAGTCTGTGGGCGTGGCTTGGTGGGCATGGCAGGGGAAGGATACTGTGTAAAATCTCCAATCATGGTATTTTCCGGTTCTCTAAACTACTAAAATTTTCCACTACCGGTTCTCCAGAACTGGTCAGAACGTGCTGAATACCACCTCTGCACTCATACTCATTGCCAGATCTCACAAATTTCCCGCTATTGTTTCCAAACCTCCACATCTAACCAAGCAGTGAATGCCACTTTCATAAGGGAATTACAGACTACAGTTCTGCTTGGCCTTGACACATTTGTCAACACATACAGAAAATTTTATACAGTGTTGAAAATTTTCACAAAATATTATGTATTTAGGTAAGATGTGAGAGAGTATCCACAGCTATTTGTCATTTCTATACTGATACAAACAGAATAGAATAAATGGTTTTTAAAAATATATAGAGAGTATAGAACCATGTAATAATAAATAAAATTATGTACTGCCTCATCTGAAGATTATCTTCAGTTTTTTTCAACTTGCCTTGTCTTAATACAGTTCTCATTCCATCTCATGTGGTTTCTCTTCCCTGCATTTGAATATCTTAAACAAAGCACTTCATCTGGATTTTTAAAAATCCACTCTTAACTCCTGCTCCCCCAAAAAGAAAGCAGCAATAAGCAACATGATTGCTAATTGAAAGTCCTATTCCTTCAGTGCTTCCTGCGGGTGAGAAGTGCCACTTATAGGTTTATTTGACTACTTACTGTCTAAACTCTAGAGGAAAACACTGTGATATCTGGTAACAACAATGTAATCTTCTCTTAAAATATTGCAGCAAAACAGGTGATTTATTATATCACAGTCAATAGGAAGTCAGTGCAGTCTTTCACACAAGTTTCTACAATTAATGTGCAGAGCAGTCACGTTGGTTTTCAATGTTGAAAAAAAAATACTTTTGTTGTGAATATGTATCACTGAATCTACAAAGCTGAAGCAGGGGGAAATTGTTCGGGGAAAAAACCCACAAGAATTGTGCTATGACAATTCACATTGTTTATACGTAGCTTTCATTTGTACAGGCATGACCTTTTGTAATATTTGTAATTGGATGCATCTCAGTTATTGCAGGCTAATTCTGTCAACTACCAGGAGTTCGATCCTGACAAGCTCAAGGTTGACTCAGCTTTCCATCTTTCCAAGGTCGGTAAAATGAGGACCCAGATTGTTGGGGGCAATATGTTGACTCTGTAAACTGCTTAGAAAGGACTGTAAAGCACTGTGAAGCAGTATATAACTCTATGTGCTATTGCTATTCCTTTATTTCAATTTTCTCATTTAATTGAGTTATATTAGCAAAACAATAAACAATAATTCTTCCAGGCAGTTAATATTTTTCATGATAAAGCTAACTAATATGTGTCCAGCTCTCTAATGCAAAATCCAACAAATCTATTATATAGTTATGATTTAGCTTCCTATAGCTTGGCCTACACAGTCCTAAACAGACATTTTGGGAAGCCAAACTAAATTGTGTGGTGCAGATGAAGACCTTTTAGTGTCCAATTTTCCCTCATCAGCAGTTCATTGTATCAAAAATTTCAGTACCAGAATTTCAATAAACCACAAACATTTTAACATGTGGGTGCTTTCATCTCATTAAAGTATTTGCACAGGCATAACAACATCACAGCCAACACCAGAGATTAGTTATTATAAGGCTTATCAACATAAAACCTTTTGGCAGAAAATGCAGGGTGACAAATTCACAGGAAAATGAGATCTTTTCAGGATTTACAGCCACAGAAAGATACCAACAGAAATGATCCTGACTTGTTCTAATCCTCTTGGCCCTTTTGTTAATATATACTACACTGGTCCAAATGACATAATGATGGAGAGCTAGAATATAAAAACTGCAAATGTATTTTCAATGTGACAATATACTGCATTTCTATAACATTCCATACTATTTTAGTTATTAGATTTAACATTATTATATTTAAAAAGTAAAGGAATTACAATAGGGGTATAGTGCTTAAGTAATTTATTAAATATGTTCTTAACAAACTTGCTTTTTCTTGTGCTATATTTAGTTCTAAATCAGAAAGAATGGTGATGATAATATACATTACAATAAATATACTACTTGCTTTGTTTCATGTGAAGGTGTAATTAGAATCATAATTGGTACTTATCTCTACAAAAGAATAAAAATATAATGGAAAACATCCTGCAGCCAAGAAGGCTCCACACACATTTGCACTACTCAGGTGATCCTGAAGACATAGATCAGGGATGTCAAACTCAAGGCCCATGGGCTGGATCCAGCCCACAGGGTGTTTAGATCTGGCCCATGGGGCCACCCTGAAAACAGTGAAGGACTGGCCCGCAGTGCCTCTACCACCAAAAATGGAATTTCTAGGGTTGCACACGAACTTCCCGAGGCCTGTTTTTGACCCTGACATGAGTGATGTCAAGCTGGAACATGCCACCATGGCCACGCCCCCTCATGCCCCCCTGAGGTCAAACGCAACCCTGATGCGTCCCTCAATGAAATAAAATTTGTCACAAATCTGACATAGATAAACCTCCAAATGGCCTCAATGACTCTCTAAAAGAATGCAAATGACCAGTTGTCTACAAGGAATATAAATCCTTCCATTCCCTACCATCCAGTCGGAGCTGAAGAAGCTTCTTGGATGAGAAATAAAAGTGAAACAGCTTCAAAGAAAAACAAGGAAGTCCAGTTACTCATGAAAAAGCACCTTTGGGACAACTATGACCTGGATGACTGAGAATCTCCATAAACATAATGGAAAATAATTTTAGCAACTGATGTAGAAATAGACATACTAACTAAAAATGGCAGTCAATTTCTAATATTTATATTATTGCTTATAACCCTTCTTTCTTTTAGGGCTCTGGACAGACACTTGTAACAGCCTTATAAAAGTCTATGGCATTCCAATCCTCCTCTCCGCTACTAATGTTCTCTGCCACACTCTTCCTCAATGACCTCACAAACTGTCACTCACTCGCTTCTTTACATCGGTGGCAGTCCGGACTTCAGAGCCGCCATTGATAGGAGGCTGTTTCTTGCTCATTGGGCTCTGGAGGGCTCCTCTTTGCTGCAGGGAGGTTGCCTTCCCCACACTGCAACCCGAGTCTCCCCCATGCCAGCACGAATCTCTCCGGGACTCATGCACTCTCAAAAAATCGCACCCACAAAAAGAGCTTAACTGAAACCACAGACAGGCTTCTGCACCTCTGTTCATCCTTGCCTTGCCACTGGAAGTCCACTACAAACCCAGTTTCAAAACATAAATTTTGGAAAATAGAAAATAGAACTAAGGTCAATGGGAGCAATGGCAGCAGCAGCAGAAATCAACACTACAGTACATTTTGGATTTCTTCTCACCTTTCTCTTTTTTCTATTATAAGGGGCAATTTTAGCCTGTTATCCTATTTCAGAGTGATCTAACTTTATGTGTAGCTCATTAAAATGCCATATCCCAGAATCCAATTAGTTCTAGGTGGGGGTAGGATTCTGCAGGTTCGCACCTATTCGGTAGAACCGGTTGTTAACATTCTAAGCAGTTCGGAGAACTGGTTGTTAGAAGAAATTACTGGCCTAATCCTGTAAGGAAGGCAGGAAGGAAACATTCTGGTGTTGCTTACAGAAACTGCCTCTCTGTTAACCCTTTTTACATTCTTGGCAGGACTAGATTTCCTGTCTCAGAAACATCTCTGGAGTTCTTTTCCTCTCCTTTGCTGGTACTTTGCTTGTGTGGAGTAACCATTCAAAGTTACAATGGCACTGAAAAAAGTGACTTATAACCATTTTTCACACTTACGACTGTTGCAGCATCCCCACAGTCACAAGAGGCCAGGCGAGGAGATGCGTGCCTTGATGTGAGTGATGTTGAGTTGGCCACATCCAGCCAGTCACATTACCACCAAGCCACGCCCACCAACTAGGCCACGCCCACAGAACTGCTTGTTTAAAAAATTGAACCCCACCTCTGGTTCTAGGGAAGAGCTCAGGACGGGGAACTGTAAAGATCCCAAGCAATAGCTGAAGAATGGATTCTGACTGCATTTTGTTTGTGAACGCCTTCTACTACAATTTGTCCCACTCAAGCAAATCAACACTGTCTAATTAACCATGGTACACATATACATTGCCATTTTATTTATAATATTATTAAAAGAGATGCAGTTAATAGTCCAAAGACAGAGTTGCAGAGCACATAACACATACTGTTCTGCCCCCCCCACCATCATTCTGTTTTTAAAATTAATGTGTCGTATTTCTCTTGAGAAATGGCTTATTTTAACAGACATAATACCTTTTCAAATACATTATATTTAATAAAATGCATGGGAGCCAGTTTGTTGTAATAGTTGAGACATCAGACTGGAAACAGGGAGACTGGGAATTCTAATCCTGCCTTGGCACAAAACCAGCTGGGTTAGTCACTTTCTCCCAGCCCTACAAAAGAGGCAATGGCACCCACTTTGTTCTGACCAAGGGTTATTGAGACACTAACAAACACACGTTAGTCCCAAAACCCTTTGGTCTTTATTTCAGTGGCTGTGAATTTTAGTTACTCACAGCCTGTAATGAGTCTCGAACAGTTTGTAAATAGTTCCACAGAAGTCTGCCAAAGTCCTTCAGGATAACTTTGATAAGCACACACCTTTATCTTCCTTGAAATGCTGCCAATTACTAAATTTCCAATTAGTTATACAAGGCCAAACAGAGCACAAATTCAACACAAACTGACCAGTACGAACAAAATTGCTTCCTGCAAAGATTCATGTCCCTTTGCTCTGCCTTTATGTCTTATAGGTGGGCCAATCACCTCCAAGCCTTACTCCCCGAGTCACCCCTCTTCCCTTCTGGCACACGTACACTGGGAACAGGCTCCCTTTGATCCTCTGCCTCGCTGCTGTCAGATTCTGGAGGCTCTGGAGTCAGCACATAACTCCCAGATGGCCCTGGTGCCATCTCTGTGTCAGATGTAGGAACCTCATCCACGTTCTCCCCAGACTCCGGACTGGTCCATGTTCCTCCCCACTGTCCAACTCTGCTGCCATCTCCACAGGCTGCCAGCAGACCACAACACACTTCTAAAAGACCTCGCCAAGAAAACTACAGTGTCCAAGAATTGGACACGACTGAACAGAAAACAAAATAAAATACACACATTTTAGATAGATTTTAAAAATCAGCACTAAATGTGAGAATTTTTGTTCTAGAAGCCTGCTACTAAGCTTTCCAAAATTTCAAGTGACAGTGCAACATCACCCATATTGCATGGACAGAAAAACATTCAATCTTCTGTCTTTAATAAACTTCATTTTGCTTGCGAGAATACAGGAGCCTCTTGTTTAGAAATAGGCCATAAAATAGTCTCTGATTTCAATTGTCAAGGTCAGTTATTCTTTTTTTTTTTTTTACAATACCTACTTATAGTTCAAGTAGGTATTGCATGTTGCAAGTAGCTTTTCTCTTAGGAACTTTCATTTCTTTGGATGCAGAAAATCAAAGCTGAGATCAACCTTGTCTGATGAGTAAGATCAAAAATGAAACTTCTAAAAATATGAGAATTTGATAAACTATAAAGAAGTTATCAAAATTATTACTAAACAAAATGAGAATACACATTTATTTTAATTAAAATGAGCTGCACTTTTGAACTAATATGTTTATAGCATCTCAAATGCTATATATTTTCTTCAGAAAATATGGAGCAAAGATTTTGTTCCCCTGCAGTCACTGCTTTATGATTGTCTATGCTGTTAATTAGGCCTAGAAGTTTAATAAATAAATATATAAATCTAACAAAGAAGTGGGTAATAAATATAAATGTTGACCTTTTACCTAATGAGTCATATATAAATAAAAATGCAAGTGACAAATTCAGAATTAGAATTGTATAAATCCAAATGAATCGTTAACATGGGCACATAGAATTAAACATAAAAAAACGTTATTGGATAGGTTTCCAAAAGCATCAGAAATGATATATGTGGTTAATGAAATGACATTTGCAATGACGATTAATAGTATTAATATGCAACAAAGTATTTGCACAAATTGATTTCAGATGTAGGATAGCTTTCATATAAATTCAATTTGCTTAATCAATGGCAGGATTTAAAATGGTCCGTACTACATATTTTTTTTCTTTTCTTTCCTTTTCTTCAGGAGTGGTTCAGCATATTAATTAGATGTCCCTCAATGTGCTTCTCTGAGTCAGGAGAATAATGGCTCAGAATTCAACAACCCACTGCTGAAAAGGTGGACAAGAAAGGTCAGTCCAAATGCAAATAAGTTAACAGCACTAGAATTACAGAGCACCTGCTGAAAAGAGAAGAATATGTTGCTATCTCTGATGAAGGCATATTAACAGTTACAGAGCAAATTCTGGAACATTATAGTTAGAAATAATGGTCAAGGTTATTGATAGGACTGAGGTAATGCTATCAAACTTCAAAAAATACATATGTTTCAAAAATGGTTACCGTGAAGATTAATAATTTAGTCACCAAGGGAGAAAAATGTGGAGCTCTTCATTTCAGTGGAAAGAGTACAATATTAATTCAAAATCTAGACTACCAGATTGCTAAGCAAAGTTTTGCATGCTTCCAGAACTATTAAAATAGTCCAGTATGGAAAAAATATAATTTTCCCAATGAACCAATGATACACTTGGAATAAAAAATAGTTAAAACCAGAATTGCAGAGCATTTCCAAGGAATAAAATAAAATGGATAGGCCTATCTTGCCAAATGACATAAGTAATATAAGAAGACATATTGTTCATTACAATGAGAGTATGGGGTGTGGATACTAATTTGAACAAAAAGTGGTGATGTTGGATCAGGGTTCTGTGATGTCATATTGCCTTCCCAAAGATATAGTTGCATCCACCGGGAATAAAATAGAATGAGATAACTCTGCTCTACTTGGACATAATATTGGATGTCAGACTGAATACTTAGTGAACAGTCAATTGTATATAATTGAATCCTTTAGTCATATGAGAAAAGAAAAGTGATTACAATGCTTAAAATATTCTGCAAAATATCTAGTTGCTTAATATATACACTGTGTTTTTTTAATCTGTTACTAACACAGTTCCAGATTTAAAGTTTATCTTCAAATCATATGTCTAAAAATATAAATATTTTTCCTAACTTGCAAAATGTTGTGTTCACCTGAAAGAAAAATTTGACTTTTTTCTACAAATATTTTTAATAGTTAAAAATCATAGGTTCACTAAGGATATAGGAAGAAGCAATGCCGTCTGTCTGTCTGTCTGTGTTTCTACTCTTTTACAAGAAATTGCAGGGACAATTCTTATTCAGGGGTGCCTGGAGAAAGTCAGGTAAAAGGGTATTCAGAATAACAATAGCTGCAGTACAACACAACAACATATATCCATATAAAAAAAGCAGGGCTTGTGATGTAATGTGACACTGTTTTTGTCATGGGGATGCCACTTCTTACATTCAGAGTAATCTTCTTTGTAGATAAATATAATAATTAGCATTCTAAACTTCAAACTGTCCCTCTTGAATTTTATTTTTTATATGGTTATGAATTGAAGAAAGGATGTTAAGAGTGAATAAGAATAGCACACATTGTTCTCAAAGCTATCACAATCATCTAATATTTCTTTTGCAAATTTTCATTTTATATCATCTGTTATAATTATATATCCGGGTAAACTAATAGCATAGCTATCCCAGTCATCAAGCTAGGTCCATTTACTCAGAAGGTTTAAGTATTACATTCCATGCACACCAACCTTCTATTTTGATTAAGAGGATGTTTTACAGGAATGGAAAGTCAAAAGACTTGGAAAGACAAAAATAGAAGGATGCCAAGTGAATTGTTTTCTGTTTATTTAGAAACTAGAAAAAAGGAAAATTTGTACCTTTCTTTCATTCACTTTCAAATGGTGCAGTGGTTAGAGTGCAGTAGTGTAGGCTACTTCTGCTGACTGTCAGCTGCCTACAATGTGGCAGTTCAAATCCCACCAGGCTCAAGGTTGACTCAGCCTTCCATCCTTCCAAGGTGGGTAAAATAAGGAACCAAAATTTTGGGGGGCAATATGCTGACTCTGTAAACGGCTTAGAGAGGGCTGTAAAGCACTATGAAGCAGTACATAAGTCTAAGTGCTATTGCTATATATATCACGGGTGTCAAACTCAAGGCCTACAGGCCAGATATGGCCCGCGGGGTGCTTAAATCTCGCCATGGAGCCAGCCTGGAAAGATCAAGGGACTGGCCCGTGGTGCCTCTGGTGGCTAAAACAGGCCGCGGAGGGGGAGGGGGGGCATGCCTTGTTTTCACCATCCATGGTGTCCTGCAGCACTCTGCTGGCCGAAACTTGTTTCCTAGTATGATTTGAATGTTGATAGTACCCTATGACTATCATTAAGTGTTGTATGTTATGATTCTTGATTCTTAATGAATGTACCTTTTCTTTATGTATACTGAAAGTATTTACAGAAAACAGGCTGAAAAACAGTCTAAAACAGCCCACACGGCCCTTTATCAGCCAGCAGAGTGCTGCAGGAGGCATCCAGCCCAATCTCCACCATATCTCCACTTTCCACCATACCCCCACCTCAGAGAACTATAATGCTGATCTGGCCCTCAAAGAAATCCAGTTTGACACCGCTGATATATATTTTACTGAGGAGAGAAAGTGCACATTTTGTGTTCATTTATTCATCTAACATTTATATGGCTGCCCAATTTGAACACTGTGACTCTCATTAACATACAATACATCACAAAATATATACAAAACCAAATTAAAAATTCCAGTAAACACTATTGAGAATTAGTCAGTAATTACAATAATTACACTCCTCCAGACAAGAAATTAAATCACTATGGCCCTAAGTCCTGAACAAGTAGTCAAGTTTGTGGTGTCTTTCTAGAGGCCAACAAGTTTGGGGCCAACTGTGTGGGGGGAATGTTGCAGAGGAAAGGGCCAAATGAAAAAGGCACACATCCCAGAGCAGGGTGTCAAACTCTATTTCATTGGGGCCACATCAGGGTTGTAACATCGGGGGGGGGCAGGGGAGAATGCCCATGGTGGGTGTGGACAGCATGACAGCATGACATCACTCATGTTGGCAGCACCTGTGGTGGACAGAGTGCTCTTCCAGGAAAAACGGGCTCCCAAGCTCCATTTTCAGCTTCCTGCAATCCTTTGCCAGTGAAAATGGAGTTCAGGAGCGCCGCATGCAGCCCTTGGAAGCTCCATATTCTCTGGCAGAAGCACCATGGACCAGTCCTTCACAGTTTCTAGGGCAGCACCATGGCCAGATCTAAGCACCCTGTGGCCTCCAGGCCTTAAGTTAGATAGTCCTGACCTAGAGCCTATCAGATGGCAATGTTTTGAGAAAGGGATCAAAAGTACGTCCACTCGATTAAAGCATTCAGGATGGGTAAATACCATTGACAGAGGCAGTCTCCAAATGTTATTCATTTTTGTCCTGCCTTTGTTATTTTTAAATGTACTTAGCCAATATTCTTACATTATCCTATTTTTCTGACAATAGCCAGTGAAGAGAGCTGACCCAAAGTCACCCAGCTTTCATGGCTAAGACAGGACTAAAACTCAGAGTCTCCTGAATTTCAACCTGGTGCATTAACTTTGCTAGACCAAACAAATCTAACAGACGAATTCTGGGCCATTCTGAAGATCTTCATAGGCAATAACTCCCCTACAAATTGCATCTAGAAGCCTACTGTGGTGCTTAACTGGTGAATTTAGATACTCCATAACTACCTGTGCTGCTGCATTCTGGACCAATTGTAGCTTCTGGATGGCAGTTCAAATTTATACTCCTGAATTGTCATTCTTTATATGTGGCATATCTCTTAAATGTTCAAATAAATCAATAAACCTTGTCTTGCTATTTTAGCTCTTGGTCCCTTACTGAAACATTTCCAGTAATAATCCTGCAATATATTTCTGCTGTAAAAGAACTATTACTCTTTTTTTAATATTTTTAAAATATTTTTAAGATGAATTATTACTCTTACAGTAAAATATTTTTAAAAATAAATGTACCGACATATAAATATTTTAAATAATTAGTTGTAGCTACCAATTATATAAGTTAGTGGCACTTTGGGGGGATATATTAAGCCATAATACGTTTTTGCCAAGTCTTTCTTTAATTCCAGATTCCATACCTCAGAGCTGTCAAACTCCCAGCCCACAGACCGGATGTGTCATGCATTGGCCATGTCCATGCCCAGTTCAGCGAAGGGAAAAAAAGTTCCAATGTGTCACATGACACTGCCGTGACAACCTGAGTCTGACACCCCTATCCTTTAATGCAGGCTTGTCCAACCCGCGGCCCATGGGCCACATGCGGCCCAGGTCACCTCGTAATGCGGCCCAAGTGCCCACCCCAACCTTCGTGCCAGAGCCAGCGAGGAGGAGGAGGAGAGGCAGGTGCGAGGCGGGGCGAGGCGAGCGCCAGGCCAAGCAGCAAGAGAAAAGGCGGGCGCCATCAGAGCGCCACCTCCTGCTGTTGCCGCCGCCAGCACCACTGCTGCTTCTGCCCCCGCCGTAGCTGCCGCTGCTGCCCCCACTGCCGCCGCTTCTGCCCCCGCCGCCACTTCTGCCCCCGCCGCCACCCCCACCGCCGCCACCACTTCTTCCCCCGCCACTGCTGCTGCTTCTGCCTCCGCCACCGCTGCTGCCCCCGCCACCGCCGCTTCTTCCCCCGCCGCTGCCACTTCTGCCCCGCCGCCGCTTTTGCCACTGCCGCCGCTGCTGCTTCTGCCCCCGACGCCACTTCTGCCCCCGACGCCACCCCCGCCGCTTCTTCCCCCGCCACCGCTGCTGCTCCTTTCCCCGCCGCCGCTGCCCCCGCGGCGGCGGCGGTAGAGGGGAAGAAGCGGCAGCGGTGGGGCAGAAGCGGCGGTGGGGCAGAAGCAGCAGCAGGGCGAGGAAGAAGCAGCAGTGGTGGCGGGGAAGTAGCGGCGATGGGGGGAAGAAGTAGCGGTGGCGGGGGAAGAAGCAGCAGCGGTGGCAGGGGAAGAAGTGGTGGGGGTGGTGGCGGGGGCAGAAGCGGCAGCAGGGGCAGAAGCAGCAGTGGTGGCGGGGAAGAAGCGGCGGCGGCGGGGGTGGGGGCGGGGGCAGAAGCAGCAGCGGTGGCAGGGGAAGGCTTCTGCCCCTGCCGCCGCTGCTGCTTCTGCCTTCCAGTCCTGCCTCATCCAGCCGGGCCATTTGCAGGAGGAGAGGTAGGCGTGAAGCGGGTGAGCTTTCCTCCCCCCGCAAAATTTGGCCAGAAAATAAACCGTGGTAAAAACCCCGTGATAAAAAATAAATAATTAATAATAAATAATAAATAATAAAAACATCTCACTAACTTCATTTCCAAATAAATTTAATATGTTAACTACATTTTCTATGGTTTTCGGGGATGATCAGGTATCGTTACTGTTATTTTATTTTATGTGCGGCCCAAACCAAATTTTCATCTTCTAATGTGGCCCAGGGAAGGTGAAAGGTTGGACACCCCTGTTTTAAAGTATCACTTCATGAGAGAACTTACTTTACAACTTTAAAATTGTTGTAATCTTTCTCAGGCCTATTGACTAATAAATATTGCAAACAATATTTATTAGTCAATAATCTGAAAATATGTTAGAAATATTGCCTGTTAGAATCAATGCAAGATGTCTTTTGATCTGCTATGTTCTAGTTCAATTACAGTAATAGGTAGTGGGAACATACATCTTACTTTCTAAACAAAAAGCAGTTAGTGTTGAAAGTTAACTGCCAATAAAACCTTGCACAAAAAGGTAGTCACAAGACATATATAATTGTAGATGCTGCTCCTTAATCCAGATGCCATTACAAAAAAAAACAGATGTCCACTTTTTGAAACCAGTGAGCCTGGAAATGGCAGCCCTGTATTTGCTCTGGTTTCTGACCAGACAGAGTTTAAAGATTTAAATCACCTATGTTGCATGAAAAAAAAGAACAACTTGAGAGCTACCATTGCTATCATAGTTGATATGATGTCCATACTTAATCATTTGGTCATACTATTCTTCAAAGCAGCCTCATGTATTAATTGGAATTAATCTAGTAGCACCTATTCAGACTAGCAAAGTTTTTAATAAAGGCATCAATGTTTGTAATCTTTTATTAAGATCTTCTATGCATAAATGTAGGTCAAAGTAGACATCTAGGTTTGTTGCAGGATCCTGTTCCCATGTTAACATCATAGCCTTGGTTTCTATTGATCCTATGAATCTATTTCTGGTCATAAAGACACTTTTTAATCTGCCTCATAGGTAACCTGCATCTGCATAACCTTTTTGTCCCCTCTAGGAAAAATAATGCTCTTCAAAATATTCTTCTACTCGATGCAACTGTCTTGCCAATTACAACACATCTAAAAGCACTTGCTGGTTTATAATAGCATATTTGTAAGGGGGAAATCCTGATTGAATAGAAAGAAAACACATATCAAGGTGCACCTTACTCATATCTAGTAGGCACTTACAGCTGCAATTTTGCACACTGGTACACACATTTATTCACTGAACTATAGAAAATAAAATAGACATACTTGATATCATTTCTTTCAATACATTTTTGTAATCAAAGAATAATCTATCACTTAAGACCAGTGTTGGCAAACCTTTTTGGTATAGAGCGCCGAAATAGGAGCATGCACGTGAGTATGCAGGAGCACTGGAAACCAGAAGAGCAACTCCTGGTGCGTGAGAGTGCCAGAAACTGGAAGAATCATGCACCGGGAAGTTGAGTTTCCAGTGCATGCAGGTGCGCCGGCCAACTGGTCTTCTGGTTTCTGGCATGCATGCACACATGAAGACCAGCTGGCCAGTGCGCATGTGCACCGGTGCACTGCTTTTCTAGTTTCTAGCACTCCAGCATGTGGAAAGACCAGCTGGCAGGCGCGGAGCCGCATGCCAGAACCCAGAAGAGCAACAGGTGGTAGCTGGAGTGCCCAGAGAGATGGTTCTGCGTGCCACTTCTGGCACATGTGCCATAGGTTTGCCATCACTGATAGAGCCTGTGCTAGCATATCAATACATTCCCTTATGCCATTATTTTTCTTGGTAGATTTCCTTTTTTCAGTTAAATCTCCATGTGAAAAAAAAACTTACCAAAAAGGCAATTATTACAATAAAAATAATTATAACTAAAAATAAGCAATATGGTAGAAACTCCAATGTTTTAGGAAAGTTGTAATAGCAGTCTCTTTTCAGTACACAATCCTCCTCTTTACAAACAACAGCACTAACAGATTTTAATTCTCAACAGAACCACAAATGTTTTGAAAACTTTGAATCTCTTACCCTCCCACCATGTGGCAAGATCAGGAAACAATATAATGTTTCCTCTCAGGGTGTTCCAAAAATTATGAATGATTGTACTGGGAAAAGGGAGCCAGTTTGATCTAGTAGTTAAGGCATCGGGTTAAAAAGCAGGAGACCATGCGTCAAAGTCCCATCTTAGCCATAAAAGCCAGCTGAGACACCTTTGGCCAGTCACTCTCAATCCAACTGACCTCATGAAGCTGCTTTTGTGGAGAAAATAGGAGGAGAGGAGTATTAAGTATGTCCGCTGCCTGGAGTTATTTATAAAAAATAATAATGGTAGGATACAAATGAACACAAACAAATAAATACTTGGCCATTTCAAGTGAAATTGTTTGCAACACTGGTGAGAGAAGTCCAGGTTTTCTGCAATCCACCAACCAACTGCAGCTAGATTGAATTTCAGGTAAGTGTAATTATGTATAGAATCTACTATTGTGTTCTATTTTCACATGGAAATATGCTGTTAATGCTGCTGAAGTTCTATACCTAAACTTAAGTGCTACTATTAGAACTACATTGGGAGGATTTGTTGACTTTTGGTGTGTTTATACTGCTATTGTTGAGCTTCAAAGCTCATTTAAAAGTATAGCCTGGGGTAGTTTTGTTTCACTACTGAAATGTTAACCACTTTAATCAGCATCTCTTTGATACGGAACTTGAAACATTTCCAAATTTTTTGTTCCCTCAAATTCTTCCGATACTTTCCTCTCATCCTGCTTGAAGGACTGACAAATGAATTTCTCAAATATTTCTGTATTTTTAAATAACCCTTTCCTTTATTTTCTGTATTTCTTAATTTTCTTTTTACAGATAAAAAAAGCTATACAGTAAGGGTGGAGAGAAATATATGTAATATAACGGTTTTAAAAGGAGAGTTGTTTATTATAAAGCATTGTAACCATGACAACAAATTCTACTCATATTTTTTAATTTTAAAAAGGCTTAATTTTTCCTTTCATTCATTTTGATTAGCTTACATAACTGTAACTTCATTGTGTTGGAAGAAATATCCTTCTGGGTTCAGTTCCAAGTAGGGAAAAAGACACTGGAAACATGGAGGCTGTTTGGAAAGATAGTTTAATGGTGGACATGGCTTGGAGTGAAAAGGACAATCACATGCTTCAAGATGTTGGGTGAAGAAAAAGTAGGCCAAAATGCTGAGAGACCCTTGGTTTTATACCCTCTGTTGTGTCTCATCTTAGTGTTTACTGTTCCTGTGTAAGAAATATACCTTTCTCTAAGATAATTGCATTTCGGGAGACTAACCATTGCAAGATCATGCTCTTCAACTTTCTGTTCTGACAAAGATTCTCTCTGAAAGTGAACAAGGGTGAATCTATTTTCAATCTGTTCTGAACCCAGACTGAACTGAGTGCAGATCTTCAGTTGTCTTTTGAGAGTATTTGGACATGTTACTCCCTCAAGTCTCTTGAAAAAAGGGAGATACAGGTACAGTTGATAGTAAAATGCATGCCCACAATCTGCACTGAGTTGACAAATGTTTGTCTCTCCTGCCAGAAACCCTTAAGGGGAAGTGTCACCTGTTTCATGGTTTTGTCTAGTCAGCTGGGTGACAAGAAACAGATCACTGCTACCTTACTATTAATACAAGATTGATTTGAAGCAGAAATTACTAGATTGGAGGAGATGATAACGCTTCACTCTTTCTTTTAGCAATCTAGCTCAAAAGCAGCTGCTTTCCATCAATATTGAGATAAGTACAATATATTCCATCATCCAATAAAATACATGAATTCACAAAAACTGTGTTTCATTACCTATTGGACAGCAAGACAGCATGTAAATGGAATCCAATGTGGAAGCCAGCAGCTGTATCCAGTGGAAGCTTTGTTGAAGTAGAAAGAATAAGTTTGGATGTCCTGAAATTGATTCCCTTCACTCAGTATAGTTCTCTGCGCTTTCCAAGGATGTTTGTCATTCGGTGGATGTACAAGATACAGTCCATAAGGCAATATTAAGCACAGAACGCTAGTCAATGATTGGGTATTTGCTGCATTTGCTGTAGTGGATGCCAGAACTGCATACCTTGACTTGGAGTGCAGCATATGTGAAATAGAAAACTCATTTTACTTTCTTAATCAGATCTTCCATACCTAGATGGAAAATTAAATTTAGAGGTGACCATGTGAAAAGGTGGGTGAAAAGTCAAGTATTTCATTATGTGCAACCCAAGTTATTGTAGAAAAATACTAATGTACAATTCAGCCTGGGGGATATATTACATGTGATTCCAATCTGCCTTCACTTAGCATCAGGAGCAGAAAATTAATTAATACTTACCTGAAAAATTAAAGAAACTATAGTACTCTTTCCATTACTCCCTGTGCTGGCATAATAATTCCAAATCATTGAAGAGGTCCTCTGGACACATTTCCAAAATTAAAATTAGAGAAAGTATTTTGAATATATTTTAAGAAAGGGTCAGCAAGCCTGATGTAATTTTCAAAGACTCACTTTAATTAGCCTTTATGTCCCTATAAAACTATTTGGAACAAAGTTAAGGCAAAACTAGATCTTCTCTTAATTTCAAGCATGCTGTTACATACCTAGTTTTCCTTTAAAACACAGCAGGATGAATAGAGATTTATCTCTGCCCTTCCCAGGCCAAATCCCTCAGTTTCCCATATGGCTACAATGCTTAGACAAAATGGAGATTTTTGTTAATCTAATCAAGCTGCATTAAAAGCAGGGGTGGGATTCTACCAGTTTGCACCTATTCAGTAGAACCAGTTGTTAACATTCTAAGCAGTTCACAGAACCGGTTGTTAGAAGAAATTACTGGCCTCATCCTGTAAGGAAGGCAGGAAGGAAACATTCTGGTGTTGCTTACAGAAACTGCCTTTCCGTTAACCTTTTTTATATTCTTGGCAGGACTAGACTTCCTGTCTCTGGAACTTCTCTTGAGTTTTTTTCCCCCTCCTTTGCTGGTAATTTGCTTGTGTGGAGTGACCATTAAAAGTTACAATGGCACTGAAAAAGCAGGCTGACTGGGGTGACGAGATATGGGCGAACGGACGTGCTGAAGCTCGCTCTGGGTTTCATGCTATCTCCTCTTGCTGTTGGAGTGACCCTTAGGGGTGCACGCATCTTGTAGAGAAGTGTGCCAGTGTGGGGAGACTCAAGTCGTGGTGTGGAAAAGGCAATTCTCATCACGACATAGAGAAACCCTGTAGAGACCGACAACAAGAGACTGTCAGCAATGGCGGTCCTAAAGCCTTGATCGTTGCATACAAGAGGAAGCGAGTGAGTGACAGACTGTAGTAAATGAAGCGTGCGAGTGAAAGAATTTGCTATCCTGATTGAGTGTTGAATATTGGAATATCTTAGTCGGAGCAAAGCCCAAAAACGGCAGCCAAAGCAGATACGAGCGGCGGCGAAAGCGAAAGGGCTCGTGAGACGGAAGAGGGTAAGGATGCGAGCGATCGGACAGAGAAAATAAGAGAATTGGAGGGATCTGAGAGACTGATAATAATTGGGGGAGAGAAAAAAAGAAGAAAGAAAGAACAATAATTTAATTTAAGGGAATTTTGAAGGATTTGAATTGTGGACTTTAGGGAAAATTGGAAGGATGAACTTGAGATGGGGGGAGACTTGAAGTAAGGAATTAAATTATAACTTTAAATATTCCACGAACGAAATTGAATAATTTACTAGTCTCCTTTTCGATTATTGGACTGGAGCTGTAGTAAGTGGAGAAGATTTATTAAAGAAAGAGACTATTTGAATCTAAAAATTGACTTGTTAAACTTTCAAACAAAAGGAGAAACGACTACAGTGGAAAGTGTGGTGAGATAGTGAAATCAGTGATATTACTCAGCAACTCTCTACTTCCGGTGATCTCGGTGAAGGAATCTTGAAGAACTGAATAATTATATTAAGACACTTTAAGCATTTAAATTTGCAGATTGCAACAATTATTTCTTGACACCAACTTAACTGATTTTTGAATGTGGTAAATGTAATTTATATATATTTAATTGATACATTAGTAATATTGTAGTTTATATTTGGTTATAACACACATAAAAAAGGGAGGTGATAATTAATTAATTATTTAGGTAAAGATATTTGATTATAGGCATTGAGTAGATTGAATTAAGGAATTAATTGTGATTAATTGTGATTATTATAGATTAACTAATTAATTATTGTATAGTAAGGTTGATATATCTATATTTAGATTTGTAAATATTTGAAATATTATTTTATAACACTATTTTGAGATTTGGGATTCTATAGTATTTATAGATATACAGGTTAATATTATTTAAATCTAAATAGAGGAATTTGATATATTATTAAGAATTACAAATCCAGATATTTGATTTAGAAATTAGCTGTAAAAGTGTTCTGGAAAATATATATATATTGATAAGAGAGGTTAATCCTGTAACATACCATATTATTTAGCATAGTGGCCATTTATAGTTGATATTTCATAATAGTGAATGTTAATTTGGGACAACATATTTAATATAATACAAAAACAAAAACAAATTTTACAAGAAATGACTTCCGTCACTAATACAACGCTTAAAACTGGAAAGAAGACTTCTTCAATACAGACGACTTCAATGCCATCAACCTCAGTGATGGCACAAAAGACAATTTTATCTGGAAAAAAACTTTATCTGGAGAAAAACAATCTATCATCACGAATGTCAATATTCAATCGACCCTTCTTACTTTACAAGAGTCCATGCTGAAGCTTCAGGAAATAGTGGTAAAAAATCATATCGAATCAAGAGCTGACACAAATGAACTAAAAGAAGAGATGGGAAACTTAAAGGCAGAAATGAAACTAGACATTTTAAAGCTGGATCAAAAAATTTAAACAATACAGCAAGCACTAGAAAGGAATGAAACAACAATAAAGGAGGTTGAGAAAAGAATAGAAAAAATGGAAAAGCTGGAAACAGTTGGTCAGCAATTAAGAAATGTGAGTAAAGAAATGGACGACTCCTTGGTATATTTGGAAATGGATAAGGCCTCAGTGTATCTAAGTGTCCAAAATATAATGGAATCTAAAGAAGAGGACTTAGAACAAGTGATGGCAGGATTTGTGGTGGTCCTGCACTGAAACCCAAAGATACTGGCATAGAATAAAAAAATGGTTAGAAGAAATAACGGTGGAGCAAATTGAATTAAAACCAGAATTCTTCCTATTGGGAATATTTAATAGACAAATTCCTAAAAATGTTAAATATATAATACTGCATATTCTTACTGCAGCCAGAATAACATTTGCACAGTGTTAGAAACCAGCAGATATTCCAACAGAGGAGATGGTTATACAGAAGATAACAGCCTATGCAGAGATGGACAAGTTAACCTTAGCACTTAAGGAAAAAGAAACGTCAGAATATTATAGAAGCCGGGAATGCTGGTATGATTGAATAGAATAAAAATAGAAAATATATTAGTAAATAAGGTAAAATGTAAATCCTAATTATATATTCGCAATAAGATGTATTTGTAAATGTATCACCAATATTGATAACAAACAAGGAACCATAGACTGTCGATAGTAGAATTGTTAGTTTTTTAATCATTTTCTTTTTTTCTATTTTTTTTCTTTCTTCTTCTGTGTGTTGTGTTTGTTTGATATTTTGGTTTTGTAATCAATAAAGTTTTTTAAAAAAATAAATTTAAAAAAAGTAACTTATGACCATTTTTCACACAACTGTTGCAGCATCCCCACAGTCATGAAAGGTCAGGCGAGGAGATGCATGCCTCGATGTGAGTGATATTGAGTTGGCCACACCCAGCCAATAACATGACCACCAAGCCATGTCCACCCTGTCACATGATCACCAAGCCACGCCCACCAACTAAGCCATGCCCACAGAACTGGTTGTTAAAAAATTTGAATCTCACCCTTGATTAGAAGGATCCGATTTGTGTTAAGGAGTTAGCAAGTAAGCCTCTATCCTCATTCACCGCATTCTGAATAAGATCCCTTTGTTTGAGGAGAAAGGGATATATAATTATGTGCAAGAATTGACAAAAGAAGAACTACTTCAAAAACACTATCAACAAAAAATTTAAATGGCCAAAATCTCACAAGATTGCCAAGCTCTCCTAGGGTTCTCATGCCACATTACTGAAATTTAGCAAGAGTTTTTTGCTATGTCACTAGAACATGTGAGATCACAAAAATCTCCTAAGTTCAATGGTCTCACATATGGGCATACTCAAAAGGAGGGCCAAGTCATTGTAAAATTATCATGAAAATGAATCAAATTACGTATCTGCACCCTTTTGAGGTTATCAGAACGTCTATTAGACACCTCTAGTTTCATAAAACTGCAATAATTATTTTTATACTTAGACAGTTGTACAGGTAGTCCATGACTTACAACAGTTCATTTTGTGACCATTCAAAAATACAACAGCACTAAAAAAAAAGTGACTTAAGACCATTTTTCATATTAAAATCTTTGCAGCATCATAATCACGTGGTCAAAATTTGGATGCTTGGCAACCAATTCATATTTATGACTGCCCCTTTGTCCCAAGGTCATGTGATCACTTTTTGTGACCTTCTGACAAGCAAAGCCAATGGAGAAGCCTGATTCATTTAACAACCTACTAACTTATCCATGGCAGTGATTCACTTAACAACTGAGGCGAGAAAAATCATGCAATGGGGCAAAACTCCTTTAACAAATATTTAACACCATAAATGTTGGGCTCAATTGTGATTACAAGTCAAAAACTACTTCCAAAAAACAAAGGATCATATGCCAATATCAGATTCATAGGCTTATAACAAAAATAAGAAATTTTTTAGCACACATAAAGAGCTTTCCCTCTCTGTTATTATGTATATATTATCTTTTCTCAAGCAGCCTCATATATAGATGTCTAGTTATTGTTGGTTATTGTTCTTATGCCACAGATGTAATTAAATCCAAGGGAATATCAGTATACAGTCTTTAGTTTTGTTTACTAATAGCTCCCGTTTGGTAAGAAATTATTACTATGGTGAACCAAATAACTACATAAAGGAGAGTTGTTTTTTGCTTTTGTGCCTTCAAATCATCCCTATGACTTCCTGAATTAGCCCCTGCAGTTTTCTTGGCAAAAATTTTCAGAAGTAATTTGCCATGGCCTGAAAATACTGACTAGCTAGGTTCATATCTAAGGCAAGTTCTAGAACTCAGTCCCCCAGTTCTAGTCTGATGCCTTACAAACTTTAAAAGCACTTAATAAAATCTGTCAAATTAATTTTTTTCCAGAATCAAATGATGTGACCTATCTTCAATTTTACTATATGTTTCTGATACAAAATATAATTCATATCAAAATCATCTATATTTTTACCACATAAAAATCTGAAGCCATAAAGACAGTATTTATGAAATAAAATATAACCAATACATTCCTTGGTTGCAAACTTCAAAGCAAATTGACTATCAAAGAGTTAAGCAATATTATCTGTGATGTTGGGCAAAGATAACCATGAGGGATGCTACAGATTTGTGAAAATGAGCTTCAGTACTTTATGATCCCTTGGGAAAACAGCTTACAGCTTTTTAATTCTAGTGAAAGTTCTGCTGAAAGGCAATATCTTTCAGGACCATTTTGGATCATATATGCTCTTTACTATGAAAAAAGAAACAATTTTTGTTTGTTTATTTTATCAGGAAATATATACATTTTAAATCTAAAAAAATTACAATTGCACTTTGTAACTTGTAAATAAATTATAAAAAAGAATATCATATCCTCAGCATTCTGAATAAACTAAAATTAGGTTATTCAGATTTTCTTCAATAGATTTCCAAAGCTTTAAGTTTATGCTGTAATGAGGCCCCAACTTATCAGGATGCTGTTTGATCCACTGGTTTCCACTGGAATAATAGAAAGCTCTTGTTGTCTTCCCATTGAATATACATTCAAATAAATAATCCACTGCAAAAGTATTAAGAGTATTCTTTTTGACATTACCAATGATGATGGGTTATTTCTGAATAATTTGTATACTGTTTGAAATTTTGTATATTGTATACAAATTATTTTATATACTATTTTTATATACTATTTATACAAAAAAGTATGATTTTTTATACTTAGAGCAACAAGATTTATTGCCAGGTTCAATATTATGTCTTTTCATGATTTTACAGATTAGCATACTATACATTGGATTAGGAATTATTCTCTTCCACTCAGAATAGAATAGAACAGTCAAAATAGAAATTCACTGAATAGAACTGAAAGGGAATTATTCTGTTGAATAGGAATTATTCTGTTCCATTCAAATACACAAGGATTTCTTATAAAGGGCTTTGGAGAGAGGCTAGCACACAACCCAACTCCGTCTTCCTGAAAAGTGAGCAGTAAATCTTCACCCTTTCTCTTTGCAGACCTTCAACTCATCAGAAGTCTTTCAAACATACTCAACATGAACAGCTAGGTTAAATTTTTTTTACTATATCTAGACTGAAGCTATCTCAGGCAATTACTTACTGATAGTATGAGACTGCAATTTCTTTTATGTATATGGTAGTTTAATTCCATATCTAGTTCCTCCAACATTTCAATAGACCTTTTGCCCCATAGTTCATTGGCGTTAAAATGAAGCAGTTGTTGGTTATTGATATAACATCTTTGCTGGAGAACTCTTGAGTTTTGTCTTTCTTTTCACATCAATTCCGTTCTCTGTACTCTCTGTTCTTTTCTTCTGTGTGTCTGGAAAGTCAAACACCATCACTCTCTTGCCCTGATTTAAAGCTCACAAGTCCTGCTCTTGCTGAGCATGAATTCAGTCAGTGAAATGAAGAGGTCCCTTTTCAGCTCAGAAAGCAGGAAAAATGTTGGAAATGTTGGAAATCAAACCACAAGTCTGAGACAAAACAACGGCTAGAGAAGGAGTACAATATATTATTGTTTCACATATGTATAATGTAAGATAGATGTATGTATGTATGTATGTACGTATGTATGTGTTTGCATTCCATAACCTCCTCCCTTGCATTCCAATCCATTCCCTTCCCCATTGCTTCTTGTCTAGCTGTGAACAGGGTTTGCAAAACAAGCCATAACATATGTATCAGAAGTGGGATTCAAATTTCATAACAACTGGTTCTGTGGGTGTGGCCTAATTTGTGGGTGTGGCTTACTGGTCATGTGACTGGCTGGGAATGGCTTGGTGGGTCATAAGATACAAACTCACTTTAACAATGCTCTTGGTGCGGGGTTTGCCTAAATGACCTCTGAGGTCCCTTCCAGCCCTGGATTGCTGTGCTGTTTCAAAGCATCCTCTGAAGCTGCGGCCAGAGTTTGTGTTCCTTCCTTCCTCTCCTTTTTCTTTCCCTCCCTCCCTCTATCCATCTGTCCATCCGTTTTTCTCCCTTCCCTCCCTTTCTTTCTTTCTCCCATCCCTCCCTCTCTTTTTCTTCCTTTTAAGAGAAAGAAAGAAAGAGGGAGGAAAGGAGGAAAGAGAGAAAGAAAGAAAGAAAGAAAGAAAGAAAGAAAGAAAGAAAGAAAGAAAGAAAGAAAGCATTTCTATGCTATTCATGGTATATTTTCATCTGGAACCTCTTTCTACTTAAACCAGGGCTCCCCAAACTTGGCAACTTTAAGATTTGTGGACTTCAACTATGCTATGCTGGCTGGAGAATTCTGGGAGTTGAAGTCCACAAGTCTTAAAGTTGCCAAGTTTGAAGACCTCTGACTTAAACCTTAGTACAAAACCCTGATATTTAAAGCCATTAAACATCTTGGATTAATCTTGAAACTTTTCGCATACTTGTACTTAAACAGAAAGAATTTTATTTTAAAACATATGGCTTCAATTCCAAAACTACTTTTTATGAAAACCAAGTCAAGAAAAGGAGATTGGAAACAAAGCAAAGGTTAACCTTCTCATTCTTTCTAAACCTTTCTAAATGGCAAGTAGAAGTGAGCCTTTCTACTTGCCATTTTATTACCATGAATTTACCACCATCTTCAAATTAAATAGTTGCCTTCCAATAACAAAAAACACAAGTTTGCAAACTGCCTGAATAGTAACACAGCACATCATTTTGTATGTTAAACATCGAACCACAAAGTGGAAAAGGAAAAATATTTGTGAGAAATATTTACTGTGTTTTTGCTTGTCAAACTGAAAAGGCCATTGGACACTCCATAAAGGTTGTGACAGCAATAAAAGTAATGATGCAGAAGCTAAGCAAACTGCTGAATAGTCTGAATTATGCTTTGGAAATTGTGTAATGTAGGCTCTGAAATTGAGCAAATGAATGAGACCTAAAGGTAAGCTGTTCTCTACAAAACCCACTCTGAACTTACCACGCTAAGCCTGGCATGAAAAAGAAGAGCAACTTACTAGTTTTGAAGAGGAGGATAGGGACGAAAGAAAGAAGATTGGCTCCAACAGTTTTAGGATATGGACAAAAGAAAGAAGATTGCCTCCAACAGTTTTAGGAAACTGCATAGTTTTGTTTACCCAGAACATTCCCAAAGCAGTAATCAATACTGTATTAGCTCCAAATGTTCTTTTTGCTAAACCCTGAATCCAGGCATACTGGATGGCTGGATGCTCCCAGGAGGCTGCAGAAAAGCCTCCTAGCCCAAAACGGGGCCTAGCAAGCCTCCCTGGAGCCTCTTGGGAGCAAAAACGGGGTGGGGAGGCCAGCACCGGATCCCCCCACACCCCGTTTTCAGCCTAACAAGCCTCCCTGGAGCCTCGGGAGCAAAAACAGGGTGGGGGTGGCACCAGGCCCCCCCAATTCCCCATTTTTGGTCCCAGGAGGCTACCCTATACTTACCTGGTAGCCAGACAGGCCTCATGGGGACTCCTGGGAGGGGCTGGGCAGGGTTTCTAATGGGAGCCCCTCCCTTCCCATTAGAAATGGCTGCCAAGCAAGCAGAGAAAAGCAGGATTCAACCTGGCTTGCTTCTCTGCAAGCCAGGTTAAATACTGTTTCTCTCTGCTTGCTCAGTAGCCATTTCTAATGGGAGCCCCCACCTTCCCATTAAAAACGGCTACCGAGCAAGCAGAGAAGCAGGATTCCAGACAAGCAGAGAAAAGCAGGATTCAACCCGGCTTGCTTCTGTGCTTGCCCGGCAGCCATTTCTAATGGGAGAAGGGGAACTTGGAAGCTTTCCACTGTGCAGCAGCAGGTGAGAGAAGCAGCTGCTGACCTGACTGGATCCTATACAAGCCTCTCCACGTGTTTCTCGGTGGAAGGAAAGTGGTAGGGGGAAGGCGACCGGTGGAGGCAGCAAAAGGCAAGTGGCGGGGGGAGGTGACTGGGGCTTGCAGAGCCTCACTCACCCAGGGAGATCAGTAAAGGCAGGGACTCAGTGGAAGGCAGGCAGCAATGGCTGGCCTGGCAGGTGCATAAGAGCAGGCAGCAGTGTCGCGCATGCGTGCAATGTTGTGCATGCATGATAAGGACTGATGGGCAGACAGCAGAGAAGCAGGTGGAGAGGGGTGGGACCAGCCAGAGGCCCGATTTACCGGTTCTCCGAACTACTGGGAACAGTAACAACCAGTTCTATATGTATAAGTATATGCATGTATTTATGTATACATATATTGTTGACCAACAAACTAAATTATGCCTTCTAATATGACAATGGTTAAGTTTTTGACAAGCCTGAAGATTACCCAAATATGGACTGTGATGGGGTAGCATGTGCAGATGCTATCAGTTTTTCATAACTTTCTGCAACTGTCCTGAAAGTTCAGAACTATTGGGAGGTGGTACATAAAGGGTAGAAATATTAACTAAACATACCACAGTTCAACAGATTTCAAGTAAAGAATGTGGGCTTTTCAGGAAAACTAAACTTATCATACTGGAATATTTTATGGATAATCTTAACTTGAGTACAGTTGAAATAATCTTTGACATGCTGTGACATTCCAAGATTAACAGGACTTTTAAAGATGCAAAGCTACCTGGAAAATTGTATCAACAGTTTTACAAAGTTCTCATACCACATAAATTAATCCTGCATTAACTGGATATTTCCAAACTTAGAAATATATATCTATACACTTACTGACCATTCAATAGGAATACAAGTAGATTACCATGTAATAATTGAGATATTACTAAATTAATTTGTATTTTAATATTTAATGTATTATTGTTATTATTATTTAATACACAAACGGAATCTGGGTTTTCATCCTTAAAAATCTCAAATAACTCCAGACCTTTATCATGAGGGTCCAGATTGTTATGGGCAATATGCTGACTTTGTAAACCACTCAGAGACAGCTGTAAAACACTTTGTAGTGGCATAGATATTTAATTCTATTGCTATAGCTATGCTTTATAAGCAGTTTTGCCATTTCATTTACTTGAGACAGCAAATATTGTTGTTATAGCAAAGCAACTATTTATTTGGCAAACAAAGAAGATGCAATGTGGAAAGTGAAATTTTGAATAGTGCATCTAATTGATTTATGTTCTTATTAGAAAAAAGAAAAGAGGAAGGAGGAAGAGAAAAACAGGATAAAGATATTTTTCTCTTGATGATAAAAATATTTCAGGATTGAATTGTAGAAAGTTAGCACCTACCACCCTCCTGGAAGAATAAAATATTTTGAGGAATATTTCCCTAAATGAGAAATGGAGAAACATGTTTTTTTAGAGGCAGGAAGCAGACTCACTTTTTCTTAATACCCCCCCAGCAGATATTTTGTGCCCGTTAAGACTTTAAGACTGGGCTACAAAGCAAAAGGCCTTCAGCTTCAGGGTAATGGGATTAAGAACAGGACATGATCCTTCAGGATATAATAGGATTAACCCACTACTATTTAGCAGAAGACACAGAGCTCACTACATTGCACAATCACCTAAGGGTATTTCAAACATTGCACCACCCCCAGAGCAGTCAAAACTTCAACCAACAGACAAAGCACCTAGGATTTGTATTTACTCTTTTGCCTATAGAGCCAGCTATGATTCCTACATAACTTCTATATGATCCCATAGCAATCTGACAACAGCCAATAGAATATTAAAGGACATGTTCTTGCACAGGAACAGAAAGCTCAAATACAAAGCCCAAGAGAAGGTACAAAAGCCACCCACTCTCAACTCCATTTTGTCAGCTTTCCAGAACCACAAACCCATTTGGTTCATCAATAAACAATCTTTCCAATCAGCCTCCAGGTTTCCAGTGTCTTTCTCCCAGCTTGGAACTGAACCAGACAGATATTTCTTGCCACAATAAAAAACATTGATTCACGTGTGCTTGATGGTGAAATGGACTAGGTGTTTGTCAAAATTATTATATCAGTATAGAATCTCAAATTGGAAGACATTTCCTGAAATATGTAACAGGCAATTTTTATGTGTGATTTCTAAAGCAACTCACAGTTTTAATTTCTTTAGATATCCTCTGAAAGCTGCCTTCTCTTTTTATCATAATGGGAGTGGAGTAAACACTATTTTTCTTCCAGTGGTCAGACAGGCTTGCAGAAAATACATATACAGGTAAAGTCTAAATTAGTTTGCACACCTATTTCAGTTTTTCAGAGATTGTAGTAGTTTCCTAACAACTTTAGGAAGCTTTCCTTACTGGTGTCTTGTTCATATGATGCAATATTGTCTGAAATCTGAAATACTACTTAATAGTAAGGCTTTGCAAAACATTTCAAAGGGCTGAACAAAGTGATCATCCATGAAGCACTGAGGCAACTGCATCCCTAGAAAGCTTAAGACAGTTGCTTCAAAGATACCCCAGGTTATCTTCACAAAGCAAAGTGTCTGTGCTTATGCATATGGATGCAAAGAAACCTGGAGTTCTAGTCCCACTTTAATTATGAAAACCAGCTAATTGACCTTGGGCAAGTCATTCTCTGTCAGCCCAATCTCTCACAGGATTGTTGTCGTGGGGAGAGGAAGGAGTATTATGCATATTTGCTGCCTTGAGTTATTTTTTAACATAAGAAAGGCAGTAGATAAATAATAACAACCTGGGAAGGCTTCTGGGCTTACTAGATGTAGCAACCTGCATTATTCCAGGCAAGGAATACCCTTGGCAAAGTGTTTCTTCAAGTGCTTTGTACAACCCCTTGGACATTGAACTATCTTCAAACAAATCGATATTAGCAAATCAAATAGATATCACTGGGGAAAAAAACACACACAGCACACACCTTGTCTGAAACTAACGATACACAATCAATTGTACCTTACTCAGTAGAAGAAATAACTCCAGTTTTACCAACTTGTACTTAAATGCAAAATAGATTATTTAAACTATATAGTAATACTGAAATCCATAAAATCCATATGGCAAGAAATTGGGACATGTTTTCCAAAGAAGGAATATACACACAGTGACAAATGGGTGGTAATCTATAACATTCCAGCAGTAGAACAATACCATTCTTAAACATTATTTCTTTATTTTTATCAACCAAATGAATATGATCACCCATCTCATGGAAACCCTTTAGCAATCCAATAAAGCAATAAAACAATTTTTAATATATCGAATGTTTAGAAACACATGTAAAGCAATAAAATAATGTCAACAAAATAGTGAAACACTATAGCTAAACCTTTTAAAAAAACTTTGAAAAGCAACCACAGTTCTGCAATTTACATAATCCTGCTGGAATGTATAACAATGAGGTTGGGAAAAAAATAGGATCAAGCTATAGTCCCTGTTTAATAATAAATGGGCTAACATATTTGCTTAATATCACCTACAATTTCTCAGAAGTTTTTGCTTTATATAATTTATGTACACTGAGAGCACATGCACCAAGACAAATTCCTTGTGTGTCTAATCACACTTGGCCAATAAAGAATTCATTCATTAATTTAGGAAAATTATTTTTAAGATGTTCTGCTTATATAAATACATACTTATTATCCTGAACTTATCATTATTTTAAAATTCAGACATACACTGTATGTTTTATATTGCAAAATTAACTATATTCAGTTTCTGCCACTAGGATATCAGCCAACAGCTTGGAAAGATTTGTGCCAAAGATCTCTGAAAGCTGTTTCCATTCAAAGCAATGACACTGAGTTCCAAAGTGAATTGACAAAGCAATCCTAAAATCTGTGTTTGGGCCATTCAGTTTACCCTTGCAATTAAGTGAGAAGGTGATAGACAGAAGTTGAGAATGAACCATAATCAATCTGCCTATTTCACATGTAGGCTGATCAAGTATACACTGATCCCCATGTGATATAAGTAGTTTGAGCACAGGATTTCAACCCCAATCACTAGTATTGTAATAAGCAGCCACTTTTGGGGCAAATATCCTAGCAAACATTAAATTCTGAACATTTAACAATTAAAACTATACTAGGTGTGATAATTTAAATGTAACATATAATTTTGTTATGTACAGAACTCTTTATTTATGTTAATTGAAAGTGAAGTTCTATAGAAATACATCCATCAGAATGTATCAAAGTGCATTTATAAACTTTCCTTGCAACTATAAACCTTAATAAGATAGAATTCCTGATCAAGAAATTTGTAGGATTTATTTATTCATTAATTCATGTAATTTATATGATTGAACATGCATTTCAATCAATTCCAATTAAAGCCTGTCATCAGACATCTCAGTGCAGGAAGAATTATAAGAATTGCCATCTATTCGGAGATATGAACTTTTAAACCTTGCATAGGCAAGCTTGTTCATCTGCAAATGAAATCTTTAAAAGAAATGGAAATACTTTCTTATTCAGCTTATGCATTCATAGGAAAAAAATTAAAAGAATCTGTGTTAAATAAATAACTCTAAATATTCATCCCAAATAAATTATAATTTCTAAAGCATGTATATTCAACAATATTTGCTCATTCCATACATAATACAAATTAATACATGCTGTTCTTTTCATAAATCAATATTAGAAGCCATGGGGAAGCATTTATTTTCCAAGAAAGTTATTGAACATTCAAATGAGCTAAGCCTGAAAGTTAATAATAGTCATTATTACAGAAATACTTGGCACAGAGTCAGAAATGGCAGAAGAGTGAATGTTTTGCCAATCATATTTGCTCAATAATTTCAAGATTCTTTGGAAGTCAGTGATCAGGTAGTAATAAAATTCGTTCCACAAATAAATACTGTGGAGTAAAAATCATATAGTATGTAATAACATATTTGCAGAATATTTTGTAAATGATAGTACATTTTGTAAAATAATAATGAAATAGAACAAAAAAACATATGATCAAAAATAGCCTTACCTTCTTCTGATCTTCCAACTTGTGACTGAATGGATTTCTTCCATGCCTACTCATATCTGAAGATAAATCCATCACATTCAATCCTGTCCCTGAAATGGAATTGATAGCAGACTAATCCACAATGTGAGGTTTCCAGGCACAGAGATACACTGCTATATCCATCACACAACTTTGTAGAAATTTGCTGCCTTGATGAAGTAACTTAAAATTCCATAGACTGAGTAGATGAAATAAATTTCACGATTCTCTCTCTGGATATTCTGAATCAACATATCGTCCTTAAAAGCAGATATCTCCAAAGGGAAGTGGATATTCACACCTTTAATTCCAATTTATCTGTTTCTTCCTATACATAATTCCATTTTTGAAAGTTACAATTTTGTTGGTGAACCTATTGAGAAAAAAACAAAATTATAATTAATGGATTATGGTATATCTTATGTGTTTAAGCTTAAGTATAGTATAGTGTATTTATTATAGTGTAATATATTTATTATATTATATATTTCAATTTGAAAAACACTTTGGTAAATGCAATTATCATAAGATATGATAACAATGGGTCCCCATCCAAGTATTGGATGATCCAGACACATTTATCTTTTTGAAATTAGATACAGTTGGCAAGGTGCTGCTTTTTAAATCTAGTACTGCCTCAGTCACATCTAAAGCCAATAGAATGTAGAGAAGGTTAAATTTGTATTGCATATTAAGCATTCCCTCATACATTAGGCTAGCCCATCTGTAAAGTTTATGGTGCTTTTATCATCAGTTAAATTCTGATACCTACTAACAGAAATTGATAGGCAGAAAAGTAGAGTGAAGGAAAGACTATTGGACAGAGAGTAAAACAACATGCATTCATCAGAAGAGTACTTAAGGTGTAGATAGTGGTTTAGGGTTAGGTTAGGTCATCACTATCATGCTTAATTTGTCTAGAAGTCAAAACAGTAACAAACAGATGAAAATACAAAGGCTGTATTTATCCTTTGTATTTTATCATAGTAACGTAATAAATTAATTATTTTGTTATTATTATGTTGCCTGATTCCATTAACTGTGGGTGATTTACAAACTATTAAAAACATTTATTTGTTTGTTTTTATTTTTATTTATTGATTAGATTTATTTGCCACCTGTCTCCTATAAAAAGGACTCTTTTCGTTTAAAGTAATTTAAAGCAAAAAACAACAACATGAAGCAAAGTAAATGGCAGACATAACAAGTTGGCACAAAGAAAGTTTCAATTAATTTAATAAAAATAATTTAATAAAAATAATAAAATAGGTAATAAAACTAACAACAGTCAATGCATGTGGGAATTATTCTCAGGTATGAATTAGAAGTCTGGTTTGTTAAATTGCATAAAATAATGAAAAACAATTCAATTTAAAAACTTAGCTTTAATGCTATTTTCATACATTTTAATTGGATAATAAAGATTAACAAAATATTTCTTCTATAGAAATATAGTAATAAAATAATGTTTAAACATGATCATTATTCATTTTTCTTTGGACTATTGCTTTGCAGTAAATTGGGACTATTTTCTCATTCAATACTTTATGATTAGGGTTGTGTATAACTTACTACAATATTAGTGGGATGTAACAAGACAAATTGCAGCTTTCATTTTTCTTAATAATGCAAACATTCTTATAATTCCAGTATTCTGTTTAACAAACAAACAACAACAACAACAAACCAGGCAATATTTCATTCATTCCCAAATAAAACGACAGAATAAAGAAAATTAAGCATTTCACCAATGATCATTTCATTGTTTTTAGAACAAAAATATTTTAGAGAGGACACTGCAGTGATGCCATTTTACAAGGAGAGGCTATTAGCATTCATTCTGTACAAAAAATACTCTGGAAATGGCCTTGATTGTCTCAAGGCCCATTTATTGCTAATATTATAATTTGTTATTTCCATAGAGAGCATCATTTGAATTGTATCCCTTGCTCAAATTATCTTGGATTCTGATTCTGACCCTAATGAACTCCCAGTGTATCTTCTTTCTCCTGCCTCATTTTTAAGTTAATAGCAGCTTCCTTGTACAGACTGAGATGCTAGGAAAGGCCAGGCCAGCTCTTTTATCAGTCTATTTCAATCTGAGAAAGGCTGCCAGACATGTATGCCCTTCCTTTTACCTCTTCTATCATTCAATTTATTGGTCACCGAGCAGAAAAGAAAGAAAATATATCTATGGTGTACACTCGACAGTTAGTCAATAACAGTGCTTTATTCCTGTTATTCATCACAATTTTCCTATAGATTTAATACACAAGTTAGATTGTGTCTGAAGCAGAAAACATATAGTAAGATTTAAAATGGAGTAGCATTCTTTAAATCAAACAGCCACCAAAAATAGCTGTGATCTGAAGCTAAGTGTCACATACTGCTTGGACCAGAATCTTTTGCTCTAACATTATTTATTATTAGTAGTAATCAATTGACTTATTCACATAAAGCTTGTTGGTAAGAGATTAGGTTAATAGTTTTAATTATATCCATGCCAGATGCAGTATTCACTGTTAACAGATAACAGATCTGTGGCAGCCTCTCTGTGGCAGCCCCTCAAATATCAGAAGACTGCTATCATGTCTCCCCTGGTCCTTTTCTTCACTAGACTAGCCAAGCTCAGTTCCTGTAACCGTTCTTCATATGTTTTAGTCTCCAGTCCCCTAATTATCCTGGTTGCTCTTCTCTGTACTTTTTCTAGATTCTCAACATCTTTTTTATAATGTGGTGAACAAAACAGGATGCAGTACTCTAGGTGTGGCCTTACTAAGGCTTTATAGAGTGGTATTAGTACCTCCCTTGATCTTGATTGTATCCCTCTGTTAATGCAATTTAGGATTGCATTAGCTTTTTTGGCTGCTGCTGCACACTGCTGGCTCATAGTTAGCTGGTTGTCCACTAAAACTGTTACTCACAGTTACTGCTATTGAGCCTGGTTTCACTCAGTCTATATGTGTACTTTTGGTTTTTCTTGCCTAAGTGTAGGACTTTACTTTTCTCTACATTGAATTTCATTTTGTTAGATACAGCCCAGTGTTCTAGTCTGTCAAGATACATCTGGATCTTCTTGGGTGTTAGCTATTCCTGCCAGCTTAGTATCATCTGCAAATTTGGTAAGTTCCCCTTCTATTCCCTCATCTAAGTCGTTTTAATAAAGATATTGAAGAGTACTGGGCCTAAGACAGAGCCTTGTGGCACCCCACTGCTTACTTCTCTCCGTGTAGATTTAGACCCATTAAGGACTACTTGTTGAGTATGGTTTGTCAGCCAGTTGCAAGTCCATCTAGTGGTGGTGCTGTCTATTCCACTTTTTTTCTGCCTTACTAAGAAGTAAGTTGTGGTCTACTTTGTCAAATGCCTTGCTGAAATCTAAATATATTATGTCCACAGTATGTCCACAGTATTTCGCTGGTCTACTAATTTAGTCATTATGTTGAAGAATGAAATAAGATTGGCTAGTTGTATTTTACTTGTTCCTAGTTGTTGGCAGATCTGTTTTTTTTATTATATTTTCCAGTATCTTCGTGGGTATTGATGTTAGGCTTATTGGTCTCTAGTTTCCTGGGTCTGTTTTTTTTTCTTTTTTGTTAATGGCTATAGTAGCCACATTTGGCATATTTTTTTATCACACCAAACTTGTTCAGGTAATTATGTGCAAGCTAGATACTTCTTTGCAAGCCAGCATACTGTTACTAAATAGGAAGAATCTATAGTGTACTGATAAAAGAAGTAGAAGTAAGTGTGGAAGTAGAATGATTTCAGAAAGAGAAAAGTTTATATGAAAACATATTAGAAGACAAATAAATCTACTAATAAAAGATTTGGAAGCTTCTTGGAACAGAGAAAAAATGATAATGTTACAGAATGTCACAAAAATTATAAGATATACAAATCAGTGGTAAAAATTATAAGATATACAAATCACATCCCGGACATAAACTGTTTCAACTCCTTCCCTCAAAATGACGCTATAGAGCACCACATACCAGAACAACTAGACACAAGAACAGTTTTTTCCCCAAAGCCATCACTCTGCTAAACAAATAATTCCCTCAACACTGTTCAACTATTTCAAAGTCTGAAACAGCTTGAGCTGGGAAGATGTATATGCACGTGAATAAATGAATGAATATATCTTTTGGTTTTGAGAATGAGCAACAATAGATATTAACCTGCATCCCTTTCTAGTGACACAAGTCTCTGAACAAATAAAAGTAGATCTGTAAACACCACTGATACAATCATCAGCAATTCATTGGCTGTAAAAGATCTTCAAATATAACCATTTCATATACAGTCACTTTAAATATTATCCTACAAGAATGCTTTAGGCAACATGATAAATTTTGGCGAATTCTGAAACATGTAGGTTCCCATTCACATAAAATAAATTTGGCACAAATCTATTTTATATGAATGGCACAAAGAGATCCAATGTAAAAAGCAGAAAATTAATATATCTAAAAAAGCAGGTAAGACAAGATAAGACTGATTATATCAATCCAAATCCTTTTACTTAGATGTACCTCTGACTAGGACTTTTTCTATTGCCACTAAACTCATTACCTAATGTGATTTACTTATCTTTCAAGGCAAGTAGACTTTTATTTCCCTCATTATTAACCTTTGCCTGATTTACAGTAGCTTTATATTGCTTTACATCTCAATTAACCAATACAATTGCATTCAGTCATGTCATGCTGACCATATTTAGAGGGATTGTTATTACAGAATAAACCAACTGTTAGGATTAATAAATGCTATTCATATATTATCCCTAAAATGAAATGATTAAAAGCAATATATTTAATGAACATAACAACACTTGATATATTTCACAGAGCATAGTAATCCATCATTGATATATCAAAATATGCATTCATCTGCTTAAGATTATCATATCTGGATTGCAAATCCAGATGATCACTCAGTAACAGTGGAGACAGATAAGGCAGAGTTTGGAGCCCTTTTGACACTTTACAGCTGACTTATATGACAAACATCAAAGTGTTATATGTAAAATTAGCATTTCTGGACAACTACTAAATAGCAGCAGATAGCAAAACCATTTTGGATAGATATATTTCCCATTCCCTCTTTGAATACATAATATTCAAATAGTTGTGAATTGCCAATTCCCTCTTCTAAAATAGATTAAGGAATTATGATTGCTCTATATTGTTTAAACATTAAAATATGAAAAAATATAGACAACTGTATAAAATGTAATTTTTCTAAAACTTTTAGGCTAGCCTATGACTAATTTGAAGATATTATTAAATGTTTCAATATATCTGAATATATAGACTCAAACAAGGTTATATACAGTGAGAACAATAAACCAGTGAAATGGTATGCCTTCTGAAATTATGGGTATCCAATCACTAGAAGCTTTTAAGAAGAGACTGGACAGTCATTTGTCTGAAATGATATAGGGTCTGCTGCTCAAGCAGGGGGTTAACTAGATGACCTCCAAGGTCCCTTCCAACTCTGTTCGTCAATGTTCTATGTACTTGATCATGACTAAAAAACTGGACCAACACTAGTGGCAACAAAGACACTTTCTATATCTCTTTCTTGCATCTACCGGTCACTTGGACTTTTATACTGCAGTTATGGTAGGCTTAGACAAGATTGTGTCCTGCCAAAATTATGTACATGTTTTTTTCAGCATGTCCTTAAATACTCTCCCTCAAACATGACTTTAAAGTCACCCTGAACTTGAAAGAAATAGATGCAGTGCATTTAACCAATGTCTAAACATGTCTTTAAATTAAGGCAAAAGCCCTCTTGATGCATAACTCCAAGTCTCATTTTGCCAGAATGAATAGACAAATGTGAGAGAACAGGCCTTCCAGATATTATGATGACATGTGTCAACTTCATTTATTATCAGTAAAGTAAAAATGGGGAAGGAAAGTCTGAATTGTGTTTGTCAACAATACAAAGACTGAAAGGGAATAGTTAGAAAGATTTTGTAGTGAGGAATATTAAATGAACAATGGTAGAGAAAGAAACATGGTTATAGAACTAAAAATGCAAATTCTATCCTACTCTACATCTCTCCAGAAAAATCAAAATAGTTTCACAGCATTATTTATAATGAACTGAAGAAAGAGTAGTTTTCACTAAATAAATATAAATTCTATATACAAATAACAAGGAGAGTTTTCCATGAATGAAGATCAGTTCCAGGTGATCATATGGATACAAACATGTTTTTCTACTGGATTGCTTGGTCATCGCTATTTTCTGCAATATTTTAAAATCAATCATTAAAATGTTGTTTTCCTTATTTAACTCAATAAATAAAAGTTTTCATAATAGAAGAAGAAATAAAATGGTGCACAATCATTTTATTAATGGTTCTCAAGTCACAAAGTTAGTTTTCTCTACATGTTTGTTTTATCTTCAAAAATCAGAGACACAACTCTAGCACAGTGGTCACCAACCAGTGGGCCAAGGACTACTGGTGGTCCACGAGAAAAGTTTGTTGCTCCACAGAGAAATGTCACCCCCAAAGCACCCCCCAAAGCAATTAATCCAGGCTGCACAGGAACACAAGGCTGTGCTGCCCACATGGCCCATGGGAACACAAGGCTTGCATCACTTACATTGCAAACAACACGGGGTAGTGAGGGGAGGGGGGAAAAGGCAGAGGGGAGGAACTTGCCTGGCCACCGGGCTGCTTCTTTCTGCTTCTTTCTTCTTCTGCTTTTGGCTTCATGCAAGGAAAACAATAAAAGTCTTTCTTTCTCTCCCCCAAACTCCACCAGAAATGAGTCTTTGGCCTGCAAGGCATCCTGCTTCAAGAGTCTGCACCAGCATGACAAATCTCACAAAGACTCATTTCTGGCGGAGTTTAGGGGAGAGAAAGAAAGACTTCTGCTGCTTTCCTTGCATGAAGCCAAAAATCTGTCTCTCCCCCACACGCCTGAAAATGGAGCTGGAGACTGTATCCTGCGATCCCAAATAATGAATGATCGATCAGTAGGAAAACGGGATGGGAAATTTTCCTGCAGACTTTTTTTGGGATTTTCCCAGTGTCTCTAGTCTACTGGATTTAAAATTATGAGTTTGGTGGTCCCTGAGATCCAAAAGGTTGGCAACCTCTCCTCTGGCACACTTATGCTTCATTTCAGTTCAACTAATTTTATGAAAGGCTTAGTACACTACGTAATCAAGCAAGTAGAATAAAGCAGGGGTCTCCAACCTTGGCAACTTTAACACTTGTGGACTTCAACTCCCAGAATTCTCTCAGAAATTTTGCTGGAGTAGAAGTCCACAAGTCATAAAATTTCCAAAGTTGGAAACCCCTGGAATAGAGTATGGTAAATATTGGACTGCAGGTCCTTATTGTCATTGCCCTGTTGGTAAGAGAAGACTTTTTCTCCTTTCAGTGAAAAACCCACAATTATTCATAAATGGCAAATTAAGATGATTTTATATAATAATAAGTATGGATAACTGTGGCAATACGACGGGATAATGGAATAGAGGACAAAAGAACTGGTGAAGATCACACAAAGTATTAAGATCTGAATCAAGAAAATTAAACCAAATGATTATAATATAAAGCATCCAGCAGTCCAAGTAATTATTAGCATACTGGGTGCTATACCAAAAACATTGGATGACATAATTTTACATCTGTTGATTGCAAAAAGCTATGCTGCTTGAATCTGCACATAGAAATACTGTATCAAATAAAATCATATTCTATTCCAACATTCAGTGATCAACAAAACATTACAAACAAAATTAAAAAACCTCATGGAACACAAAACAAAACTAAATAATTTATCAGTTTAGGAGTATATTTCTAACAGGAGGGTGCAATTTCTTAAATAATATGCTGATTTAAATAAAAATTGTTTAATTAAAAGATTGTAAAACTTTCCTGGTCAATTAATCTTTAGCCACTGTTAATTTACTAAGCCAATGAAAGTAACACTTAGATTTTCCCATATTTTTCTGTAAATATCTAGATATTTAGATGTATTCAATTTATCCAAATTTGGATAAATTTCTGGTGTTGCAGCATTTGATTTTTCTTGGAGGAAATGGACAAAAAAACTACACTAGTCTTAATTATTAAAAACATTGTAGATTTTCCCTTAAATTCCTTAAAAATGTGCTAGCCAAATTAATAAGCAGTTGGACATTATAAGTAGACATAATATATTATCTATATTATAATGTTGGTATACATTATATCCTTAAGTTTATATATATATTAATTTTATTAAAATACAATTAAAAAGATAAAAACCAATACAAACAACAAAAATACAGAAAAAAATAGACTAATAGAGAAGAGAAAAATGAATAAAGAAAAAAACAGATATATAAAGAAGTGAGTTCCCACCTTCCTCACAAGTATAAATAATTTTAGTTTATCACTTTCTCCTAAATGATCTCTTCTTCCCATACAAGAGAACTGGAAACAAAAGCATTTTCCAAAAATTTGTATTTCTGGGAAAACAAAGTTCTAAGCACCCTTTTGTGTTTATTCCAAAAGAATTTTTAAGTCCTTAAACTTTTATTCAAAAGTTCTTCTACCAAGGATTTAAATAAACCCACCTTGTCCTATCAAACCTGTCATTATAATTCTAAATCATAATTATAAAATAGTCATTATAATTCCTGTTATTCTCTGTAGTAAAGAGAAACATCAGTTTTTGTCTGTTTTAAAAGTTCACAACTGAGAGTCATAATGATATGTGTTAGTGTCACTCTCATAATATTTACTTCTAAAGCTATCCAGACAATATCCAATAGATTTTTAAGGCATGTGTGTAACTTTACCAATGTGAATTAACAGAAAATTGTTTATTCAAATTAACTTTTCCAGTCTTCATGTATAAAACTCTATTAGATTTTAAGAAGAAATATAGATGTTTTGAAAATCTCTGCCAAAATGAACAGGTATTTAATTTAGGGCTTCAGTTACTTATGAGATATGCCATTATTAGAATTGTGCTAAGAATTAAGGTTAATGTTGATGGCAGTGTGGGTGATTCTGAGGTAGAGATTAATATACATCTTGGGCAGTTGTTTGGTTACTCTGAGAATAGACTTCTGCTGGAAGATACTTCTACTACAAAGAACCATGGTGGCACTGGTTAGAATGCAGTATTGCAGGCTGACTCACTGTTCACTGCCAGATGTTTGATTCTGACTGGCTTAAAGGTTGACTCAGCCTTCCACCCTTCTGAAGTTGGTAATGTGAAGATCCAGATTGTTGAGGGAAATATGATTCTGTAAACTGCTTAGAGAGGGCTGTAAAGCACTATGAAGTAGTATACAAGTCTAAGTGCTATTGCTACTTGTTCTTTTAAATTAAAACTCATACTTTTTTCTTGATCTGGGAAAACAGTCCAACCAATTTTACATATTGATTCAATGAGTTGAATTAAAATAGTCTAATTCTTTAATCCAAACCTATTTGCCTACCTTGCAGACTGCCTATTGATTAGAAAATCAGTTACTTTTTTTCTCACTGCATTTAATAGCATAATATCCTAAAAGATGAAATACATTAATTATCCTTATTTGATATTCAAATACTGTACTTCCTTGAAAGGAAGAGAACCATGTATTGATAATAAAATACTAGCAATATTAGCAAGAAACCAGGAAACTTGTCTAAATAGTTCCTCTTAGGCAGAAGCTCATCTTCAAACGGTCCAAGCTTTTGCACATGGAGTTGAATCACTCTTATCAGCAAATATAAGATAAAATGACTGTAGACCAGAAACACACACACTTACATACATACATAACTTTGTTATGCTGTACAAATACAGATGCCACTGTTGACATGGATTGAAAATGGGTGGGATTGTACCAGATTGGACTGGTTCAGGCGAACTGGATGTTAAAGTTACAGCTGGTTTACTGAACCGGTATTTCAACTAAATGGTTTGCCCTGCAGAGGCTCTGGGAGGGGGAAAAACGAGCTTCTGGAAGTCCAGAAACATGCTTGTTTCTGGCTTCCGGAGGGCCTCCAGAGCCCAGGGGAAGCTGTTTTTTTCCTCCCAGAGGCCCAGGAGTGGCCTCTGGACCCTAGGGAGGGTGAAAAACAACCCAGAAAAACTGGAAGTGACAAATGGGCCTATTTCTGACTTCCGGTGGGCCTCCAGAGGCTGGGGGAGGATCTTTTCATGCACCCAGAGACCCAAGGGAGGCCTATGGACCCTTGGGAGGGCAAAAAAACAGTCCCACTGGAAGCAAGAATCAGGAAGTTCTCATATGTCCTGCCCACCATGGCCCCACCACCCAGCAAACAGGCAGCGAACCAGTTGCTGGGATTTTTGAATCCCACCCCTGGTTGAAAAGTGTTTCAGAAAGAATCTCTATATGTTCTTCCTAAATTCTTTCAATATGTTATAACAGAGGTGTCAAAGTGGATTTCTTCAAGGGACAGATCAGCATTGTACTTTTCCACAGGCCATGCACAGCCCACCCCCCTGTGCTCCATTTTCAACCTGGATGGCCTCCTGCTACATTCGGCCCACCCATGCCCCATTTTGGTCTGAAGAGTGCTGGAGAAGGCCATCAAAGCCAAAAACAAGTTGTGGGAGATGCAGGGGACCACACACAGATCCTTGCACTCCATTTTGGCTGCCAGAGGCACCACCACCCAATCCTTTGCTTTCAAGGCTGGCCCCATTTCAAGGCTGGCCCCATGGGCCAGATTTAAGCACCCCACAGTCAGATCTGGCCCACAGTCCTTGAGTTTAATACTCCTGTGTTATAACATTACTTGTTTCTATTTGATTATGTGATTGCCTAATTTAATAAGAGTAGAATTTATAAAGCAATTTGTGATTATAACAGTTTCAGTGTTGTTATGTATGTAAACTGATGTGTAATACTGTGTAAATGGCATTCTGTGTATCTCAGTAGCTTATGGTTGTTATTTTTTTAATCATTGTAGCAATTATAACATTTGTGTTTACATTGTTTGGCTTCTACCATATTCCTATGATTACTGATATCATTTTGGGAAATCAGATTGATCACTCAGTGCCTCTGATCAAATGGTAACCGATGCATTTTCTATAGAATTAATGAAACATACATCTCTACAATTACTGTAAGATTTTATTAAGGAAAATGAATAACATAGAAGCATAATCTCAAAAGTGGAACTGTATATTATATGGTAAGAATTTTTATCTGGCATGGGAAACCCAGATTCAATTCCACTTTAAACCATACAATGGTTAAATAGTTAAATATTCTTTCTCACAGGGTTTTTCTGGGCAAAAATAGAAGGAAATATTATATCTACTGGGGGATGGGGGAGGGCAAGATCTAAATCAACCATTTAAATAAATAGCCAAGTATTCCCTAGTAGTATTTGGGAAATATTTTACAGTATGGTACATTTTATTCTGAGTTGAGAGACGGACCAATTAAAACATCCACAACCTTTGAATTATAGATCACAAGCTCCAAATAAAGCATTGGATAAAAACAAACTTCTTGCTTATGATCTTTCACATTAAAAGATGTGAGACCTCAGGAATAGGTTATAATTATATGAAAAGAAGAAAGAAAGAAAAAGAAAGAAAGAAAGAAAGAAAGAAAGAAAGAAAGAAAGAAAGAAAGAAAGAAAGAAAGAAAGAAAGAAAGAAAGAAAGAGGCAGGAAGGCAGGAAGAAAGGGAGGGAGGGAGGGAGAGAGGAAGGAAGGGTTTCTAAAGTGAATTCATCAATAATTCCAAAGCAAGTTTTATTTCATGGTTAGGATAGTATTAGCATTACAAATAAATGGATCTTGTATTTATATAAGAATCTATCTCACCAAAAGGAAATCTTTAAAACATGTTTTTTAGACAGAGCATTTCTATTTATAGAGATACATTTAGTTTATATTACTTCACAGAGACAACGTTTCATAAAATGTCAATGAAACAGAATTTTTCATCTTGTTACTACCATTAAGAACAATAACTCAGTGGAGGGTATATTTTCAAAGAAAGAAATTTACCAAATTATGACATATAGAGATACTAATCTTTTCATCAGAGAATCAGAGGCAACTTCACAGTTGCATAGCCCCATCTTCCATACAACATACAACTCAATTATAGAAAGATCTGCTTCTTAAAATTGATGCTTCAAACAAAGGAATGAAACTTTATATGTTACCTTAGTAAGCAGCATTTTCTGTTTCTTAATTTTACTTAATGTTTACTTAAAATTTGAAAGCATGTATAGCCCAGAATTTAGTCATTTTGCACCTATCTAATTGCTCTAAAATTAAGTTATGAGTGTCTCACTGGATTATCATTCTTACTTGTTCCATACGGATAAAATGTTTTTATTGATCAAAAATTATTTTTATTGATCCAGAGTTCTTATCCTAATTGTGAACTTGCTCTATCATGATAAATTATATATTGTTATTATCCATTAAACTGAAAGGTACAGGTGGGTGAAAATTGCTATAGATTCACCATAGAAACATTCCCTTGAGATCAAAGGGCAGAATACCACAAGTATGAACTCTAATATCTTGTTTTCAAAAATACATTGGACAACCATGTCACTGGGATGGTATAAGGCTACTGCCTTGAGCAGAGATTAGACTAGAAGAGCTCCAAGGTCCCTTTCACCCATATGGTTCTATGAATCTAAATTCACCCATCTATCCCCATAATGTTTTAAATTTACTCTGTGTTATGACATAATTATATGTTAAATGTTAAATAGAAATCAACTTACAATACAATCAATATTCCATTAGCACAAAAGCCATCTGGGTGACTTTGAGCACGTTATTCTCTTTGAGCCCAAATCACCTCATAGGGTTGCTGTTGTGGGGAAAAGAGGAGGAAAGAGTACTAAGTGTGTCCATCACCTAGACTTATTTATAAAAATAATGATAACGGTGGGGTATAATAAAAATAAAATAAATAAGTGTGATAAATGAAGATAAAGTGTGATAAGATAAAGCAACCATGAATGCAATAGAATTAGGGGAGGTGGCGGGAAGGAAAGCACAGCCACTGTTTATAAAACTAATTGGCATTCAACCAATTGAAAAGAAAAGAAAGAAAAAGAGTTGTTTTTCTCAAAGTTATTTGATGAGGAAAGGCATGTATTTCATTCCCTCTTTAGGGATGAATATATTATTGTGCCATAACTCCATTTTTAGTTTAAGATATGGGATCATTTAATATCTTATAAAGTTCCTGCCCAGGAAAATACTTCTCCATGTAAATTTGTGGGAAATGCATCTTTCTGCTTGTGACTTGACTTCTTCACCCTAAGTTGCTAGCCCTACCTGATAGCCCAGAATAGAAAAGCTAAGACTACTTTGGTTGGGACTAGTTATAAAAACACACTCTTGACAATCTGATTGTGCTGCATTTGCTCCCATTGTTAAAATGATGCTAATTAGTGTCTATCCGAGCCACTTCCACTTTCTGCTTTTTTTGGACTTGAGAGGCATTTTCCACTTGTTGCTTTGGTAATGGGGCCCACTTATCTGTGCTAGAATGAAAAGTCTGCTTGATATATTGTCACATGCTTAATTACAGCTTTCAAATTAATTCAACTGTAAGGAAAAGTTTCGTTATAATGTTATGAATGTATACATCAGTCTACACCCACCATCATTTTTTGTACTTGACTAATTATGTCATAACTTTTTAGTAGATCTTTATCCAAGAAAAATGAATAATGGAACTCAAGATGCAATGTACTGAGATTTGTTTCACATTATGATAAGTGGGTTACTGATTGTTTGTCAAAAAATTGAAGGTACAAATCCCCCCTCCAAAGAGCTTTCTTTCTTGCATCAAAACTGCATGAGAAAGAAAATGAGATTATAGCTGGAACAGAGTATATATTGGTTCTTGATGGAAAATTAGTCTGATTTCATGTGTTGTTGCTTTGATCTTAACCAAGAGGAGAGAAAGTTGTTTCTTTGGGTTATTTGATTTCCACTAGGTTTGCCATGGGATCTCCTAACAACATCCATAGTTCTAACTCTAGTAGAGATTTGGTTTATCCAGCTCATGAGATCCAGTTTTGGGGTATCTGCTCAAGAACACTCAAATGCTGAACTATTTCCATGGTAACTTGTGCTCAACTGGAATGTTTCCCATAAAGAAAAGTGCATCCAAGTCTACTAAGAGATCAACATGGCCCTCTAGTATTGACTATGAACCTTAACCATTAACATTTTCCTTCCGCTCCAATCTACCCTAATGATGACAAGGAATGTAAAAAGAGAAAGGAGAATTGTTAATTATTATTGAAAAAATAAGGAAACTATAAGACATTCTTTAAATATATTCAGACAGAAAATCAGCCACTTTTATCAAGCAGTTGCATGTCAATATTGGGAAAAGGTTGCCCAAAGAGGATAGGGAGATTATTACCACCAGTATCTTTAATCATCTTGAGCTCATTGAAGGATCTCAATTTGGTACAAACCAGAGCCCTTCCTTCTAAAAAAATTCAACTGGTGTCCCCCAAATGTTGCTAGACTTAGAATTATTAACTGAAGAAGTCACAAGAAAGCAGATATTCATTAACAACTTATCTCACTTCTGAGAGACTTCCTTTATACAATTACATTCAATTTAGAGCTTATTGAGATGCACAACTTGGGAAGTGAAACCAAAAGAATTTCCTCCTCCTGGAACAGATATGATGGATAGCTTGGGACAATCAACAAGTAATTGTATTGTATTTGCTATATTTACTATAATAACTGATTGTTCAAGGTATTTTTCCATTATTATCTGTATCATCCAATATTGCACTTTGTCTTACTTATTAGGTGGGGAATTTATGTATAATTGAATTGTAGCACCATTTAATCAGACCAAATAAATATAAACCACTTAATCACTCATATTGAGGAAGAAATAATAACTAGAAGTAACTAAATATCCTATTGTAGTTTTACTGAAAGAATGAACAAATACATACACACATACATACATAGACGCATACATGCCTTAATAAGTAAAGTATGTTAGTTTACTTAAGGCTTACAGTTAATTAGTCTATGCATATTTTCAGAATGATGAAATGCCTATATAGATATTTTCTTAATTTTTTCATGTTATTTGGCAATCTTAATGGCCCAGGGAGGGGTTTTGCCCGCTGGTTTCTAACATGTATCCATTACAACAATGCTTTGATAGGGAACTTCAAAAGCAGGCCACAGAGCATCACTGGACTCTATGTTCTACATTATATTATGTATGATTTCTTTGATTTCTGTTCAGTAATTGTTCTCTCTAACATCTTTATCTAGGTTGTGGCTCGTATATTTTTAAGATCACAGTTTTCTGTCAAGTTTAAACAATGTTTCTGTCTGATTTGCTGAAGATGAAAATAGGATTCCAGCTAAGAATCACAAGGAGACAAAAATCCATAGTTGAAAGATTATTCTTTAGTGTTGTTGCTAGAAATATTGATCGCTCATTACTACTAACTGTGATTATTCTGTGAACCAATGCCGGGGAGGAAAAAGGATTCAGCAACAATAATAAAAAGAATTTATTCAACATATTAGATACTACACCCCCTGCATTTAAGATTTGCAAATTTAAAATGGCATTTTTCCACTTCACTAAGATTATTTTGTAATTTGTTTACATACAGTAGCAAAGAAGAGAAGGTATATTGAGTTATGATAGATTTCTCCTAACATTTTAGATGCAGACACATAATGATGACATTTGCATTGTGGTAACATACACGTGCTTTATTCCAAACCCTCAACCCCTTCCCCCACTTCTTCTGTGGATATCAGTTTCACTTCAGCCTCATCTTTGTCTGCAACATAAGGATACTGATACTTATGGCATTTATGTGAGCAAATTGGTCATCAATTTGTGTGATTTAAAATGCAACTAAAGCATGCCTATCCTTAAAATATTATATTCTCACAATTAATAAATGATAATGCGAATACAAGAGTATGCATATTGAAAGTGATACTTGCAACAATTGATTATTTAGGTTAAAAAGAAACTGTTTTATATTGCCTTATATTGCTAATACTGTATCATTTCTACTCTATTTTACCTATTGCAATATAATTTATTAACCCTCCATATCTTTACTGTGAGCTGGTAAGTGCTACCACAGTATTTTGGGGGTTAGCATTTCATTTCAATCCTACTGTTTTTGGATTTATTTTTAAAATCTACAATTCACTCTCATTTCAGCAAAATCAGGACCTAGAGAGCCCACATGTAGGATTACAGAATATATTCTTCCAATAGAGTGTTAACAACACTCTGGAGAGATATCAGTGTAAAATGTTTATGCTGGCATACTAGAATAGAATAGAATAGAATAGAATAGAATAGAATAGAATAGAATAGAATAACAGAGTTGGAAGGGATCTTGGAGGTCTTCTAGTCCAACCCCTTGCTTAGGCAGGAAATCCTATACCATTTCACACAAATCCAATTATCCAATCTCTACTTAGATTGTGTTTCCTCATTCAAAATATATTCCGTCTTTCCAACAGGCCACAAATCCACGCCTAGCAAAATTGCATCAAAATTAATTTAGTAGTTTTGATTTAGATCATACATATAACAAGCTCCTTTATATAACAAGTAATGAAGGAAACATCTATAGACTATGCAAAAGAGCCAGCCCAAAAGGGAACAAAAAGAACCAAGCACCTCTCCATCAGTATCAGCACCCAGATCAGCATAGATTAACTCCAAGGTTAACATCAGACCAATAATCAAGTAAACAATGACCTAATCAAGAAACTGCTAAAGAGCTAACAGTAAACAGAATCTCTAAGATCACCTCCACCAACCAGAAAATAAACTGCAACAAATCTCATTCCTTACTAGCACTGATGATGTTACGTAGTTTGGGTAATGAAACACCAAGGACCACTCAATTAATGAAAGGTCAGCTTCTGATTAAATGAAAATATCTGGGATTATAAAGTTGTGTTATTTTTAACACCACAGGTTTATGGACCAAGGATTCAAATGAACACATGTAATTATGAGAGAGACAGAGACAGACAGGGAGAGGGAGAGAACTAACTGAGAAAAAAGTCATATTATGAATACATTATTTGTTTTCCACTTTTCTCCCAGGAACTATGGAGAACTAAGAGAACCTTCTTTACCAAGGCTTCACCTCTTCTCAGATGATTCGGGATCAGGAATAGGTTTATAACCAGGGGTGGGCTGCTGGGGGTTCACAGGGGTTCAGGAGATCCTCTAGCTAAGATTCTGCACAGCTCAGAGAACCCCCAAATCCCATTCCTGGCTGGTCCCTCCCACCCCACCCTGCCCATCCTGGGAGTCCACAGATGGCCCATTTTGGATGCAGGTAATTGCAGGGCACACAAGTAGGCTTGGGGAGGGTGAAAAACCAGAAGTTCTGGAATGCCAGAAATGGGCCCATTTCTGGCTTCCCTAGAGCCTTCCGAGCCAGGGGAGGCTCGAGAAAAGGGTCTGGAGCCCAGGGAGGGGGAAAATGCCCCCCCACACACACCATGATGCAGGAGGCCACCTAGGCCACACCCACCATGGCCATGCCCACCCAGCAACTGGGCAAAGAACCCACTGCTAAAAAATTTGAAGCCCACCCATTTATAATCTTATGATGGTGATAGTAATCTCAAAGTATTGAACCACAATACTACAATCCAAAAAGATTGAATTTTAATTATAGGATTATCTTTGACAGGAACTTTGTAATAATTTGATAATAAAACATAAAGATATAAAATCTATATTCTGAAAAGTAGCTTCTAGAAGATTAAAATAGAACTGAAATTATTGAATGTTGCAAATTTTCTGAATTTTTGCTGATACCTCTAAAATAAATAATGTTTTCTGGGTCTCAAATAAGTTCCTCCTCAAGATGTATAGGTATCTTTTCAATGCAAGCAAATTCTTTGTTTTTTACGATAAGTACTCAGTACTGTTTCATTATTTTCATTATTTTTATTCCAGGCAAGATGCACGTAATTATGCACATAGCTCCAAATCTATTTTATAAATAAAACCATTATTTCCTTTTCAGTCTTTCTGAGCCTACCTTGAGGCACTTGTCCATAACGAGGGTGGAACTCTTAAATCGAAATGGGATTATTCATTTGTATGATATTTTCATGAATTATATGAGAAAAATTAAATAATTTTAAATCCTGCTTTTGCTTCATCTTGAAAGAAATTATCCCTTTTCAACACAAGGTCCTTTTTGTATTCTCTTCAACCTCAATTATTACTTCACAGTTTTAATCCTTGCCCAAGAGACCTAGCTTTTTTTCCCTTTTCTGTAGTAATACATTCTTTATAATGTGATGCATGAACTCATCCTTTTAACCACTAATCCCTATTTGCTACTCCTGAATGCAGTCCAAACCTTTTGACCTTATAATCATTCTGTTCACCATATACTTGCCCTCCTCAGAAATGCCAATATGAAAATCCCTTATTTCCTTTTCATTAAATAAACTACTTATTAATATCATTTTGTCTGCATACTATGTCCCTTCTAACATCATTTCTTTTCACAAACCTTATCTCTGGTTTTTATTGTTTGATTTAGTTCATCACTATTTGCATAATGGGTTTTTTTTTCTTAAAATGTCAATAATAACTGAAAAAATAATCCTTTGGGGGAGGGGTAAGGAAATGTTCTATCCCAGAGAGAGAAAAAGTCAGAGATAATCAAACCGATGATCCTAAAGATCTTCATCTGTGATTATCTTTGGGATGAAACTCTCTCATAAAAATATTATGTTTCCCTTGGACCATCTCTTCTAGTGTGTTCTGACTGCCCCACTGAAAGCAGTGAACATAGCTTTCATATTCAAACATATTCATATTATTCATATTCAAACATATCAATATGACTTTTTAAAAAGTTATATCTTATTCAAAAGCAGAACACTGAAAATCTTAAACTTACCACATCAATGGAAATAAATAATAACCGGTTTTCTACTTTTTAAATCAACAATATGACTTTGTCCTTAGTTATAGATTTAGACCCAGGAATGTAAGTTATAGATTTAGACCCGGGAATGTAAGCTTTTAAGTTAATGTATCTATATCTGGCCTTAATTGTTGGTAAAATGAAAGGAAAAAAATAGATGATGCGGGGGAAAGAAACTGAAACATAATTCAAGTGAATCAGATATATTCTTGGTCATCAAAAGGCAACGTAACAGGTAGGATTTCATTTATGCTGAATTTCTTTCATGTATTATTAGACTATTGAATCGAAATGGCAATAGGCAGCAGTATCTTTGCATACATATCAAAAGGCCCTGTCACTGAAGGAGTAAAATAGTGAACCCATATCACCATTACATATTACTTCTTAGACTACTAGTCTTGGGAAAACAGAGGTTGATATTTGCTGGAAGCATTCAGTTAGGCTAAAATTCTGCAACCAGGCTATCAATGAGGTGATTATTGCATGGTGGTGCAGTGGTTAGAATGTAGTACTGCAGGTTACTTTTACTGCAGTCTGGCAGTTGATTTTCAGTGGCTCAAGGTTGACTCAGCCTTCTATCCTTCCAAGGTCAGTAAAATGAGGACTCAGATTGTTGGAGGCAATATGCTGACTCTAAACCACTTAGAGAAGGCTGTAAAGCACTATGAAGTGGGATATAAGTCTAAGTGTTATTATATGGAACATAATCTCCTTGTTAAAGAACTGGTTAAAAGATAGTTTCAAGGAGCACTAATTATTCTCAATTAAACCTACATGAATTGTGACTAGGCTATTTAAAAGATCACAATCTTCCATGACAGCCTATTTACCCTTTAAGAATTGTTAAGAATTGTAAATGTATTAACAGCAGCTAGGATTATATTTGCTAAAAACTGGAAAAATGAGAAAACACCATCACAGGAGGAAATCATTAATGAGTAGATTGACATTTGAAATTAGAGAACAAGATGATAAACAATTTTATAAAATTTGGGATCTATTCTATCAATGGTTAGACAATAAAATATAGTAATGAAATATGTAGACTCTTAGAAAATAATAAATATATAAAGATGTACTTCTTTCTTATTATATCTACAAAATGATTCTAGGATAGATTTGGGATGGTAATATGAACCGTCATAAAACAAATTAAGTAAAATATGATTATTTTGTAAAACATGAATGAATAAAAGTATAGTCAAATGATTGATTAATAATGATATTAATGTAGTTAATATTTGATTGAAAATATGAGAATATATACAATGTAATTGTTATTGAAGATTACGAAATGGAAGCACAAAACAATTTGTAAACCAACCGGCACACTGTATGTATATATATATGGAAGATGGCTTGATGTTTTTATGTTTTGTTTGTTTATGTTTGTTTTAAAAACCAATAAAAATTAAAATAATAAAATAAAATAAAATAAAATAAAATAAAATAAAGAATTGTTAAGCCTTCTTTTTATTCTTACCATCACCATAAACATGTCTAAAGAAAGTATAGAAAAGAACTTCCTACAATTTTGGAACTGTGCTAAGAAAGGTCAAGCTAACTCTGTCCCTGTTGTCCTTTTGTCAGAAGAGAAAAATGCCTTTCACCATAAATTTTAAATTCAACCCTTCCCCAATACAATAGCTATACTCTAAACTGCTGTCTTTGTAGTTACCTTTTGATGTTTGTTAGAAAGTTATGTTACCATTTTGCAGCAGTTACAATTATTTTGTGGATAAGTTTAATAAATACTATTAACAATGAACCTAAGCCAGATATTGATTTGTAACTCAGAGACAATTTTATGATTATTTTCTTTTTAAATAGCTAATTGAATAAACTGCATCAAAACCTCATGTTGAATAACTAATGACTGATAATGAACCTGAAAGAATTCCCAAGAAACAAAACTGAAATCTACAAATGACAATATAGAAAGAGAAAAGAAACTTTGAAGCTTGCCTGTTTTCTAAAAATAGACATAAATTAACTGAAACAATAACACAAGAGAACATCCCAGGGGTTGTGCCTCAGTCTCAAATGTTAAAAAAAAATCTGAGATGAACTGATCAAATAAAGTTTCATGAATCAGTAATGAATAATTTGGCACCATGTCATAAAAATATGAGACCAGCCACTGGCTAGAGACATCCAAAGATGAAAATTCTTGTATGTATGCCAGTCCTATTAATTTGGTTTCATTTCTTTTTGCAGAATCTTGAAACTAAGAATACATTTTAGCATATTATTATTGTTTCCATTTAAAAACTTAGCTAGGTAAGTCAAAATACTTTTAGGCCAAGTATAACATAGAAGTTATTAGTCAAAATACTGATGAGTCCCAATGCTATAACAGATGACATAAGTTAATTATATTCAGGGAACAAAAACAAATACATAACATATTTTTAACTACAGATGGGATTAACGCCATTCCGAATATTGCTATAGGTCAAACCTTCAAACAGAGATTGTTCCCTTTGTTTTTTAATTATATCCATCTGAATCACTGCAAAAACCTGATCTGTATCAGTCTAGTAAACTGTATCAGTCTACTAAACACCCCACGCATTTCTGCACATGCGTGCACATCTCCCATACACCTACACCCCCCTGCGCATGCACACCAAATACCCAACAATCAGCTGGCAGGTGGCGGTATGCTCAGTGGGGCTCTTCCGAGCAACCTCTCACATGCCAGCAGAAATGGCTCTGCATGCCACTTATGACACGCATGCCATAGGTTTGCCATCACGATTCTATAGCATTGCTAATAAACTCTTACACTTTTCTTTTGATTCATTCACCTGTCACTGTTCACCATATAGTTTGTTGGTATGTTATGATCAATATAATGAAAAAGATTAATTGTAAAAAATATTTTTGTGACATTGACAAATGCTTTTTAAATCAATTGCTTCTTGAAAAGCAATCAAGAGCAGAATGTGCTTCTGTTAGTAATGGTGTTTTTCATTTTTGTTAGCAGTTGCAGTTATTATTGTTTGTATTGTTTGTAATATTGTTAACACAATTGAAGGCATAATGCAATGTTTCTATGAAATTCAGTATGTCTGGATGCAAACCTATTATACAATGTCAGAATGTGAAAAATACATTTTTTAGATTATAATAGTAAACACAATTTCTTTGTAAAGATGCCCAATACTTTTGAATTAAATCATGCAATGCAATATAGGTGCACTATACACAAATAATATCTATTTCATATTATAATCACCATGGGAAAGTTACTAGTTAGTAGAGGCATATGACTTAGAAACAATAACTGTCAAATTGCTTTGCTACAGCTCAGATAGTGTTTCATGCTAGGTCAATGAACCATCTGGCAATATTTTGCTTACTTGCAAGAATAGATGTTGGAATAAAAGTATCTTTAAAGCTAAAAATCCTACCTTAAATGGGAATAACAAGATATGCAAGAACTAGAAAAAGGGAGAATATTGATAGCACCATGGTTGATTTTAAGATTTGTTTTTCAGTTTTACAGAATATTGGCTTGCCTTTATTTATAGCAATCCAACAAACTGAATGAGATGTCAGACTGAGGTGCAAAGATTGAACACCACTAAATTGTTATGCATCCAGGATGCTATCCCTTTTCATCCAAAAGTACCCTTCCGTCATGCCCCTGGTGGAGTCTGAATCTGAGGAAGAGGAGGAACAGCCAACAGGGAGTGGGAGTGTGGCTCCAGAGGTGGTGGAGGAGGTTGGGGAATGGCAGAGGCCAGCTGAGCAGTCAGAGGAGGATCCAGGCCCATCCCCCCCATCCATCCTAGGTAACGCAGGGAGGAGAGGATCAGGGAAAAGTGAGGTCTACTCAAGAGAAGATTACCATGATCCTCCTCGTGGCTTGCAGGTGGGAGCTATGTATATAAGTTTGCAACTGCGCAGTTAGAATTGCTGAAGTCAGTTAGTGTTCACCTTGAAAGAGGCTTATCTTTGCTGGTGTTCTTCCCATGGACTTTTCTCAGCTATTTTCCTAGAGTTTATAATTAGTTATCTCGGCTTGCTTCAGAACTCTCATCAATGCGGTTTGTTTTGGTTTTCTGTTTGCCTTATTATTTACTTTGTGACTTTAAACTGTGCCTAATAAAACAGTGAAGTTAAGTTGAAGGTTTTACCAGACTTTAATATATGTTTTGGGTTTGGGGTTATTTTGAAAGGCTACGGGTCATCACACCTTCTGTCTTTAAGAAGCATAACGGGGGAAGACTTATATTATAAAATAGGTGGGGCTCAGGATTCAGAGACACAGAATGGAAATGAGGAGTACCTAGATTTATAAAAGAAAGAGAAAGAAAAATTAGGATTGTATTTAAAAGTGATTTAAGGTAAAACTGAACAATTAATATGATGATGCACCATGGCCTGTCTTGTTAAAAAGTTGAAGAGTTCTTGAGGGCACAACGAAAGATTTCATGGAACTTAATACAGTACACCCCTAATATAAAAGGATGTAAATATCAGTAGCCCAAAATACTGTGTACTGAAAATTATTACAGAATTAAATCATATCTATCATTATATTAATTTATTTATTATAACGTATTGTCATATCGCAACATATTATCCTATATCTATAGTGGAATAGCATTATACCAGCATAGCTAATAAGCTGTGTCCCTCTGCACCTGTTAAACATACAGTTAGAACCAACTGAAAATTGGCTGTTTTCTACTGTTGGTTAGGTGGATAATTTTGTTTTTAAATTAGCAAGTTTTTTTTCCCTACCAGAACAAGCTTTCTATATCCAGGCTGATCAAAGTTTTACATTAACAACACTTAATACATAACTGCTCACTAGGAAAGCCTATCAATTTGAAAAATAATTCTTCCCACTCCACAAATGGAATAAGGAATTGGAATGCAGGGAGCAAAGAAAAAAAAATCATAACCAGGCCTGAAGAAAACCTTGTGGTTTGCAGTTCTCTGGGGGACAGAAACAAATAATTTTCCCTCAAGCATTAGGGACCAGTTCAGTGGAGTTCCCTTTTGCCTATTCTGTTATGGTGTTTGATCATCATAATACAGAGTATACTACATATGGTTTAATGTTGCAGGTATTGCTGTTGATGTGGGTATTATTTGTTGTCTCGTTCTACAGTCCAGTGTAAAATATATAAAAAATTGTTCAACTTGATGGAAATTTTACTAAAGTACAAATTTAGGAAAGAACAAACCATTGCCCTTTTCTTGGCATTAATGTGGTCAATCAACTAATGAAAGGAGTTCTACATTATTATTATCGGTGTATATGCAAACACACAAGGAAAAAAAGAAGCCCCTAGAAAGCTACCTCTGAAGTATTTCTGAAGCTGTGTTGAAAATTTCTGAAACAAATGAGCTGAATTTGGTTGACTGAACTGATGATGCTCCAACAATACTGTGTGCACAATCAATAATTATTTCCTGTCCCACACACATACTCACGCCCTCTAAAAAGATTCATTAATCTTTTTCAAGATTTTGTTATTCACTACAAGTCATTGGATTTAAACCCTTTCCAGTAATCTATGGAAAAGCTTAACTTTGCTGTAATTCCAGAGATCATAGCCTGTAACAGCTTCAAAACCCTTGGTAGAAAAGGATCTCAATATATCTCAAGATTGAGAATACAAGTTTAAAAAGTGTATAAGATTTTTATGCTATGTTTACTGAAAGAGATCATGGTTTAAAACAGTCAAAAAACATTTCTATTGTTTTAAACATAAAATGCTGTTATTCTTTTATCAAAAAGCCAATGTAAAGACTAAAAATAACACAGTTGTATAAATCAACAACATCGGGGGACACCTGTACTAGCAACCTAGGAAAGAATTACAGAATAAATTTGACATGAGAAATGGTGTCCATCAAATTAATTGGATTTCAGTTCTTCTAATTCTTAACCAAAGGCCATACCTTTTACTGAAAAAGAAGCATTATATTTGGTGAAGATCAAATGGTGAAAAATGTGTTTCGCTACACCACAAATAGAAGACAGGCATTGGGCAATGAAATGGAAATAAATTCTCCCATCACTCAAGTTAACAGGCTTTGCCTTGTCTAATATTTCAGTGTTCAGTAGTACTACTGAGCCACCATCTATCATGGTATTTTCCTACTCTGAAAATAATTTTCCAGTCCTCTTTCAGAAAAACAAATTACTTTTATGAAGTTCATTCAGAGTTCAAAAATTACATTGTTGAAAGTTCATCTATAGATTTTATGTCTAATTTATATGTCACATCTCTCAATCATGAATATTATAATTAAATTTATCAGCAACAAAGTCTAGTAAAGTTATTCAGTGCTGACAACATTTAAAACAGAGAAAATGGCATACTTTGATTATAGCAGATTTAGGAGTACAATTCATGTTTTTAATTCATTTTCAGTTACTCTTTCAAGAGAAACTGACTAGATTATTAATATCTCATTAACATCAGCAGATGAAAGAACGAAAACACACACAGCAAGTTTAATGTGATTGAGTGTATTTCTTGCCACAGTAACAACTCTTACTTGGTTTTAAAGTACAAAAATGTGTACATTAATTTTAACTGTGTACATTACTAAAAAGGAAAATCTGTCTGTGGGTGCTAAATATATCTTTTCTCATCTATTATTGAATTCCTTTTTTTCCTAATTCAAATTCTAGTATGAACTGCATATATTTCCTCCAGCTATTCCATATATTGCATATCATGCTTAATCCTTAGAATGAAATACCATTATACTGGTTTTCATGCAGAAATAATTGGATTGAGTCTAATTACTTCAGTCTCTTTCCCACTCCTTAAACTTCATTAATTAATAAGTGGGACCATTAATGATCTGATTAAGAATAGATTAGGGTTAGTCAAGTGCCAGTTAAACTAGTAGGGACAAATCCATTCGGTACATAACAAATTTTCCCCCTGTAATATTCCCTTGTAGTAACACTAGTAGGAAAACAAAATCTTATTTTAGCTGCTATATAAAGCTAAACTTTGTGGTTTTGAAATTAGGCTTTAGATTTAATAATTAACCTAGACAAATATATTTAATTTTAAAAACTATGGTTATAGAAATCAGGCTAGCAAGCTGGTACTCCTCTTGTTAATTAAAATATTCTTCTAGTGCAAATCAGAAATAATGTTTGTGTACATTTGAGTCTATAAGTCAAAACTTAATATAGTGATGTTGTAAATATATTTATGTAAACATAGAGAAAACAGCAAAGTGTACTGAGAGAAATATTAGATTTCTACTTTCATGGCCAAATAGCTTTCTCTCTGTAAGAGGACTTTAGCAAGGCTGGCTCATTATTCAACCACTGGGAACTTTCAGGGAAATAGTCATGAAAATTCAGCCAGAATTTTTACCACCAGTTCACCCAAACTGACCTGAACCAGCTGAATCCCACCACTAGTCTGAAAGCTTGGAAGTCTAAACCTCTGACCCTGGTAACTGACCCAGATTGGATCCTTCAGAGTTATCCTGGGACACATATATTCACCTTCATTCATGATATGTTAAGCCTGACAAAACAAGAACAAGGTAAAATAATAGAAGTGTCTCAATCTTCTTTTACAAACCTGATATCCTCCAACAATTCTCATCATTTCAGACAATATGCAATAAACATAAAAAGAATCCTGGCAGTCATATAGTTTTCTTAGAGACATTATCAAAAAGTTTTTCCATTGCCTTCTTCTCAATCTAGCCTTCAGTCCTGGTCTTCTCTGCTTGTCCTTCATTCAAGTACTAAGTAGGCCTGATCCTGCTCGCTTTCAATCTCAGACAAGGCTAGAAGCAGACCCTAATACTTTTAAATAAAATTGTTTATAAGCATTATTTTTATGTACAAGAAAGAAGATCTTAGGCAATTTGGTAAGAAATACTTATTTGTTCCTGGAAAGGTTTTTGTCTGTGAATTTATCTGTACACACGTATATTTAGAATAATTTCACCCAGAACATCTCTATGGGATAAAATTGATTATTTCATTCTGCCTGTACACATCTTTCTAGTCAAAACTTTGCATGAAATAACTACTACAGGCAAAGCAGGAGTATTAACTCTTAAACCATAATAGCAACAAGGCTCACCAAGCTTCATGTTGTTTGATTGTTTCTAGTTTCTACTTTTTGAAGCGTAAGTGAAACTGAAATAAACTTGATGCTGTCATGTTTTAACAAGGTATTTATTATGGAATATAATAAGAAGTAACATCTGGCAAATTCAGTCCCTCCAACTACTCTTCTAAAACAGCTAAGACAGATCTCATTTTAAGTAGGAGTTTGAAAAAAAAACTTGAAAAATACAGGTGTAAATTAGATGCTGTTTTAAACATGCAGATTTTCAGCTGTTCCACACATAAATATATTTAATAATCTTTTCTTTAATAAAATGTACTTTAAGAGCAAAATTTTTAAAAAGCAAAAGACATGTTACTTTTGATACTATCTGTTATGTCCCCGGGACTGACACAAGTTCCCCATCAGGTCCGTTACTTCCGCGGGGGCGTTAGCAGCCCCCATTGTCTGGCTCCCTTTGACAGCCGGTTATAAAAGCGGCTGCGAGGTCGAGCCAGCCGCTGTTCGCTGGTAGTCTGCCTGGTTAGACGCAGACGCGACAGCCCCCTTTATTCCCCTGAATAAAGTGTGTTATTGGAATGCTCTGGTGTGGCCTCCCCTTTTTCCGATCTATAACATTGGCGACGAAGGTGGGATCTGGCCAACCAGCAGCAAGAGCAAAGAGCTGAAAATCACACCCCAAACGCTGAAACGTAGCCGCGCCGTGAGAGCTCGGTCAGTTGTGGATTGCAGAAGTGAAAGCAGAGCGTGTAGCCGCTCCGTGAAAAAAAAAAAAAAAAAGAAGCTACGTGAGAAGCAGGGCGCTGAGAGCCTCAGCCGCCGATACTGAAACGCAGAATTCAACCGCTGTGTTTGAATTCTGCTGTTAGCAAGCTTGGCTCTGTACTCGCAGCCGCCGGAACACATTGGGCGCGCGATTTGAATAGCTGTCAGCAAGACGCTACAGCTATAGCCGCCTACGCCTTTGGGAAGGCGTGAAATTCAAACGGAAGTCAGTTACGGGCTACAGCCATAGCCGACAGAGTCACATAGAGTGTGAAGCACAGAGAGAACCTCTAAGAGCTGAAACACTAAGCTGGGGCAGAGCTGCAAGCTACTGCTGCCACACTTATCAGGGCCATTGTATTCCCAGTGAGATTGGTCAGTCTACCCACAGACTGAAAACCCAATATGAATTCAAATCCGGCGTTCCCGCCATTTAAGCCAGATGAAGACAAGTGGGACTCTTACAGAAACCGCTTCAACCACTACATTGATGCCATTGGTCTAGCCGATGCTACAGAGAACAGGAAGAAATCGTACTTCCCGAGTTACTGCGGGGCCGCAGTGTTCGATACCGCCACAGCGCTATTTGCACCCAGAGAGTTAAAGAGCGTCCCCTGGTCCGAGCTGTTAGAGACACTCTCTAACCACTATTCCCCAAAACCATCGCAGATCGCGAGACGTTTCGCCTTTCGCATGCGGAAGCAAGCAGATGGGGAATCTATCAATCAGTATTTGGCCGCCCTGAGAACCACAGCTCTCCACTGCGAATTCAAAAATTACCTAGACGACATGCTCCTTGACCAACTCGTCTGTGGAGTCAAAGACTTAAGATTGCAGAGGCGTTTGCTGGCTAGAAAAGACCTCAACCTCACTCAAGCGATCGAGGAAGCCTTAGCAGCAGAGCTAGCGACCCAATCAGCCGCCGAAATACAAGGGAGCACGGCCAAATCCAGTCCAGTCACCATCCACTCAGAGGAGGTGGTGAATGAAGAGGACCCCGTCGAGCACTTAGAAGTTCATCAACTCAAGCCATCCAAGCAGCCACAGGTAGGAACTAGGCCTGGGAACAACAACACGTCCAAACACATCCTGTTGTGCCTCGCCTGCGGGGGTTCCCATGCCAGAACGACTTGCAGGTTTAGGAACGCCACCTGCAACAATTGCGGCAAGAAAGGCCACATCGCCAGGGCCTGCCAGGCAACACACGTGGCTCCACAAAAGGCAGCATCTTTTTACCCCCCTCCGGGGCCACCCAGGCAAGTAGAAAATTGTTACACGTGCTACCAAGCTAACCACACTTTTCTAACACCTAACAAAATCACGCTTTCTATCCATTTAGAAGGTAAACCCTGTCTTATGGAAGTCAATACCGGATCGGCACTCTCGATCATCTCTTGGAGCACGCTCAAGAAACTACGACCCAACCTGTCCAGAAACCACCTCCAGAAGAGTCGTCTCACCTTGAGGGACTACCAGGGGAAGAACATCCCAGTACTCGGAACAGGCAAGTTCCTCGTTAAATTCAAATCCTTTAAAGGCCATCTGCCTTTAGTGGTGGTAGATGGTGCCCTCCCTAGCCTTTTGGGGTTGGATTGGTTCCCCTATCTCGGCCTTAGCTTAACGGGAGTTCATGCTGTCTCACCTTCCGATATCGACTCACTCTTTTCAGACTATGCTGATGTGTTCAGCGATGAATTGGGTTGTTACAAGGGCACGCCCATTTCCTTTTCAGTGGACCCCCAAGCAGTTCCCGTCCGTTTAAAGCCACGCAGAGTACCATTTGCTCTGCGCTCTAAACTGGACGCAGAACTGGACAAATTGCTCAAACAAGGGGTGATCGAGCCCACGGATTTTGCTAAGTGGGAGACCCCAATTGTCACACCCCTAAAAAAAGATGGCAGTATAAGAATGTGTTCTGACTACAAGACCACAATTAACCGCTATCTGCAGACTAGCACATATCCAGTTCCGGTAATCCAACACTTACTACATACATTTGAACCAGGAACCATATTCGCCAAATTGGATATGTCACAGGCTTATCAACAGTTTCCTGTAGACAACCAAACGGCCGAATTACAAACAATTGTCACCCACAGAGGGGCATTCCGATGCAAACGTCTCCAATTTGGCGTTAGCGTCGCCCCAGGTATATTTCAGTCATTAATGGAACGGATACTGCAAGGCCTCCCTGGCGTGGTTCTGTACTTTGATGACATATTGGTGTCAGCCAGGGACAGACCTCAACTTCTCCTCAGAGTCAGAGCAGTATTGGATAGGTTCAGGCAGCATGGCCTCAAACTAAAAAGGGAGAAGTGTGCCATCGCCACTAAGCAGGTGGACTTTCTTGGGTATAAAATAGACGCCTCAGGCATCCACCCGGTGGAATCTAAAGTCAAAGCCATTCACGAGGCACCCACTCCTTCTTCCAAGTCAGAGTTACAGGCTTTCCTGGGTTTGCTAAACTTCTATGCATCGTTCTTACCCCACAAAGCGTCAGTAGCAGAACCACTGCATAGACTTCTAGACAAAAACACTCCATGGTATTGGGGACCCAAAGAGGATTACGCCTTTAAGGCAGTTAAATCGCTGCTCACCTCGGATGCTGTCCTAATACAGTTTGACCAACACCTGCCTATAGTCTTAGCAGCAGACGCCTCACCTTTCGGGATTGGGGCTGTTTTGAGTCACAGACTGCCCAACGGCTCTGAAGCTCCAATCGCATTCTTTTCGAGAACATTTTCACCAACTGAGCGTAACTACAGCCAAATTGACAAAGAGGCCCTAGCCGCCGTAGCTGCGGTCAAAAAATTCCATGAATTCCTTTTTGGTCACAATTTCGAACTTGTCACAGACCACAAACCACTGTTGGGGCTTCTCTCAGGTGAAAAGCAGACACCGCAAGTCTTGTCACCTAGGATGACTAGGTGGACCTTATTCCTGGCGGCTTACTCATACAAACTAGTTCATCGTCCAGGAAAACACCTTAGCCACGCCGACGCTCTCAGCCGCTGCCTGTTGCCAGCACCTGTGGAGGACCCGGCCCCGGTACATGCCATTTTCGATGCCAGTGAGTTCAACATTCCAGTCACTGCTGGCGACATCGCCCTCCACTCCAAAAAAGACAAACTCATCGCCCAGGTTCTGGACTGGGTACGGAGGGGGTGGCCGGGCAACGATCTCTCAACTGAATTCTCACCGTTTAAAACCCGCCAGCAAGAACTTTCTAGTTTGCAGGGCTGCCTATTATGGGGGACCAGAGTTGTCATTCCAGAACCACTGCGCACACCCGTCCTGAAGGCGTTGCACGAGGGACATCCCGGCATCATCCGGATGAAAGCGTTGGCTCGGAGTTACGTCTGGTGGCCAGGCATGGACGACGAGATCGCCAAATGGGTAAGCTCCGGCCGTCCCTGTCAGGAATCCAGGCCAGCACCGCCAATCACCGCCCCAACCAAATGGGAAAGTGCTAACGCACCGTGGTCACGTTTGCACATTGACTTGGCCGGGCCATTCCACGGCAAGACTTTCCTGGTGGTCATTGATTCATTCTCAAAATGGATCGATGTGGCCCTCCTGCTAGCAACCACCACCCGAGCAATTGCCCAGGCTCTGACCCGCCTATTTGTTACACACGGTCTGCCTGACACCATAGTCTCAGACAATGGGCCCCAATTTACCTCCACAGAATTCAGTCGGTATGTCACCAACCTGGGCATCCGACATATCCTGACAGCTCCCTTTCACCCTGCTAGCAATGGGTTGGCGGAGAGAGCCGTTAGGACAGCAAAAGAAGCATTGGCAAGATTCACTCAAGACGACTGGCACTCCAGACTCTCTCGTTTTCTTTTAAGCCAACACTCGACCCCATGCACTGTCACAAATAAGTCTCCAGCCGAACTACTGATGGGCAGACGTCTAAGGACGGTGTTAGATAGACTGCATCCCCACTATTGCCCTGACACACCGATTGGGTCTAACAGTAGGGTCAGGAGTTTTGTATTACAGGACCGAGTGTTTGTCCGGAACTACGCGGGCGATCCATTGTGGGTACCCGGAAGGATCGTGGCCATCACCGGTCCAAGATCATACCGCATCCAGCTGGAGGACAGGCGCGTCTGGCGGAGACATCTGGACCAGATAAGAAGTCGCCAGAGCGAATTTGCCAACTCCGACCCTGGGTCTCCAGGGACACTCCAGTTGCCCATCCCGAATCCGAGTTGGGACCACCAGAGTGACCAGCCCCCACCGGCCGAACCGAGGGAACAGACGGTAGACCGGGACCGTCCGCCAGAGTCGCCAGCCTTACCATCCAATGACACTACCGGGTTGCGTGACAATGACAGTTCAACAATCCAACCCAAAGACTGTGGTCATTCCCAGACTCCAGGCCGAGTTCCGGATCGATCCTGTGCTCCAGCAAGCCCTGTTCCGGGCTCACCGAACTCTGTGCCAGTGTGTGACTCACCAGAACTGCGCCGGTCAGGGCGCTCACACAGGCCACCCGTTTACTTAAAAGACTATTCGTGTTCGTATCTGGGGGAAAGGGGTGTTATGTCCCCGGGACTGACACAAGTTCCCCATCAGGTCCGTTACTTCCGCGGGGGCGTTAGCAGCCCCCATTGGCTGGCTCCCTTCGACAGCCGATTATAAAAGCCGGCTGCGAGGTCGAGCCAGCCGCTGTTCGCTGGTAGTCTGCCTGGTTAGACGCAGACGCGACAGCCCCCTTTATTCCCCTGAATAAAGTGTGTTATTGGAATGCTCTGGTGTGGCCTCCCCTTTTTCCGATCTATAACACTATCTAAGTAATTATTAAATGTTTGTTAACTATTCAGAAAGCTGTTCCTTGGATATATGTATACATCCCATAAGGTCAGGGGCTACAAGGGCAAGTTCTGTATTACAATGCAAGAGAGCTTAAGTGTTTGAAAGATCACTACTATCAATAAGGAAAACTGATTTTGTTGTTGTTATAAATTGATCAAAAGAGAATGTGCATGGGTGACAGGTTTTGAGTATCACATGAGTAAATTTGTGAGTTAGTATAAATTCAATAGACTGGCTGAGAGAGGACAGCAAAAGAGCTGACCTGAAAGACATGCAGAACAAAGAGAGATGAGAGAGCAAAATAAAACTCATTATGAAATAAAAATTAAAAAGAAATTCCACACCAACATGGTAGCTGGGATGTTCATTACAAAGTAAACGAAGAACAGATAATTATAGATTTTCTTGTTCAAAAAATTAAAATAAAATTAGAATGATGTAACATTCTAATATATATATATATATATATATATATATATATATATATATATATATATATATATATATATACACACACACAGTATGTATGTATTTATGTATGTATGTATGTATATGTATATACTATAAACCTGTTAGAAACATAATTTTACAGTTGAGCAGACTAAGCAAATCAATAATTATGTACCCTGTGCAATAATAAACAGTAATATTTCCTCAACCATATTACTATGGCAATCAAAGATATATTACCATTAAAGTTCACTGATTAAAATTAATAAATTTTAGTGTCATCAGGTCCATTCATAGTTTTATTTTCTTGTTTCTTCATCCTGAGGCACATTATAGATTACTTTAGATTCTGAATCTGTGGGGAGGAAGCTGAAAATTCAGTGTTCTCACTCATCTTTTCACATCATAGCAGACAACTAAGAAAGAATAGAAAAATGTTGTAGGCAAACAGCAGACTCAACAATTGTCCATTTGTTTTGATGCTTTTACCTGGTTTTATCTTTACTCTAATTTTGTATGCATTAAATCAAGGCAGCTATTTTTTTTTTCTTTTAACAGCCCTGTAATCCCTTGCATCAGGGTGGAGTTGGGGAAACCTGAATGGAACTGAGCATTTACTGGCTAGATACCAGTAAACCCTTATACCCTGAAACTAAGATCTAGTTTCAAGGTATGCTTAACCTTGAGAAGACACTTTGGGAAGCTTTGAGGATGCAGTTGAAGTGCATGTTGAATGAGCAAGGAGAACTGAAAACCAGATCAGAACTGATAGCATAAGGGGTAAATTTGGAGTGGTGGTCCTACTTACAAATACAGACAAGATATGCACAGGACAGGAAAAGATGATCAAACAATACTGCGCAAACTTCTGATAGGGACTGATGACAAATTAATTAAAGTGCTGTATAGATACCTATTAAAATATAAATTAGAAGAATAGCATGTTAAAGAAACAGTGATGGCATGGACAAAATTGTTTGGATATAACATCAAACTGGTCAAAAGGCAGAATCTCTGGACAAATAATAGGACATTAATAATGGCTACGGTGTATAAGGAAAACTTATACAGGATGTTTTAGAGGTGGCTTTCCAAAATGTATAAAAACTTATCACCAAAATGCTTGAAGTGCAAGGACCTACCAGGTACATTCTATCACATGTGGTAGACATGTAACTATGCAAGAAAATATTGGATAAGGTCCCACTTGCCATCCTCAGGCTGGTGCTTTTGGCTTCGTGCCAGTGCAAGCACTGCTGGATGATGAGTGGGACCTCGCCAAAATGTTGCCAAGATACTCTTAATCTTACACGGGAAAAGACCCGAACACACCTAGACCTACATACCTGTATGTATGTATGTGTGTGTGTGTGTATATGAAGTACTGCTACAGAGAACTCAGCAATATACAGACTATAATTATACTATTAAAAGTAAATAGCATTTTACCTGTTTTTTATGTTTTATCTAATTTTGTATGCATTTGCAAGGCAACTAATAAATTTTCTTCTTTTTCTTTTAACAACTCTGTAATCCCTTGCATCGGGGTGGAGTCGGGGAAACTGAATGGATCGTGAGGTGAGAGCTCCACCTCTAGGCCATCAAACCACTGAGCTAATAAATTTAATTAAATAAATAAATAAAATATACACATAGTATGTGAGAGATTTTGGTTTTGTAACTATGATCTGTACCTTCTGGTTGATAAACTATAAGACATGTACTTCATAAAGATTAGAAAGAGTATGCTTAAGAAGAGTTTTCTAAGCTTCTTAAAGAGAGTTTTAAATGAATATTCGAATGGCTGATAAAGCCTTTTGCATTGTAAAAGCAAGAGTCGCTATAAGAAACATATTAAACCAGTCAGTGAAAAACTAAGATAAATATTGGCTAACAAGATTCAGGCCAATGTTATTTCTGTAATGTTAAGAGAACATAAAGCAAGATGGAATTAAATTATTGGCACCAAATGTGTGTATGTGTATGTATATCTATGCACATATCTATGTATACATCTGATAGGATAAAATCCAGACTGGAATATAGTGAGCAGAGGACATGACACTGTAGAATTAAGTTGGATTCATTGGTATGAAAATTTAATAACATAAAGAATTCAACATGATTAGGACATGTTTAAAACACAACAACAAACCATTTCATTGAGAGGCAAAGGAAAAGATAAAAGAAGCCAATGTTACTGCTTAGTAGTAAATATCTGAAAATAAGAAGATGAATAAAATGGCATTAGAAACAGGACAGGTCAAGGAAATATTTATAATTTTTTTGTGCCGCTAAATCAGCTTTGACCTTTAATGACTATTCTCTGCCATTATTATTTTTGGGCAAGATTTACCACAAGATATTTGCCATTGCCTGCTTCTTAGGCTAAGAATGATTGGTTCAGCTATCTTCATGCCTAATGAAGGACTAGAACTCATGGTTTCCCATATCTTAACCATGAAACTGCCATTTATTAATAACCTAGAAGTCTATAAATTGTGTGAGAAAGGTTAATATTGTTAAGCTGCCCAGAGTCACCTTACAGAGGAGATGGCTGGCACAGAAATTAATTAAATTAAATTATGAATAACAAAATACAATTCAGAAAAAGATAACAGAGCAGACAAACTACAAGTTAATCAGACTTTCAATACCTGGAAATATTCCAGATCAATAGATCAGTAAGCAGCTTCAAAACAATGCAGTGATTACTGGATGTCTGCATTAACTTGTCAAGAATAAGCCTTGCCAAAGTAAATATATCTCTTGATTGTTGGGCTATAGGAATGCAATAAAAATAATACACATTGGTTTTAGCAATGAATCTGACAAATTACCCATGAGTTTATCATTAGCGAGCTAGCTATTTGTTGGCTAGATATTATGAATAATTAAGTAAATATATAACTGGTTCAAAAATTTAATCTAAAAATATTTATCATTCATTCTTTATCAAGTCAGGTACCACAAGACTCAGTATTTTTTATATTTTTATATTATTCACTTGGAGGGAACACTTTACCAAAATACAAAAATGTGTGAAATAGTTGTCACACTAAAAAAATAAAATTAAAAGCAAGATTATTTTCAGAGAATAGAAGATCAAGCTATAAATAATTGTATGAAATTGCAAAATGTAAGATTTTTCAGTTAGGAAAGAGAAATTAAATATGTAAATGCAGAATGGAATGACATGGTTTAGCAATAAGGTAAAGTTAAAGATATCCTCAAGCCAACCATGACTCTTTATGACTTTCATGGAGTTTTGTTGGCATTATCTCAAAAGTACTTTTGCCTCTTCTATGAAGTTCTAGCCAATAGCCCAAAGATTCCTCAGTGGTTTCATATGCAATTACTAAGGTAAGCAGCCCATCCTTAATCTCCAAGGCCAGCCCTCAGTTGTGGCAAGATATCAATAACACTTAACAAGATCACAAACTGACAATGAACCAGAAATGTGTGAGATGAATGCAAAAATGAACTGCAACTTAAGAATGCCTTAACAGACGTTTCATGATAAATAATAATTGCATAATATTTTGCATTAGTAAGATTCCACCTTGAGTTTTATGTTCCGTTGGGTTCACATTGTTGAATGGAAACAAAATATCATGAAGGTAACAAGGATGATCAGTGATTTGAAACTAGATCCTATAAGGAAAAATTCAAGGTATGCTTAATCTCGAGAAGACACTTTGGGCAGGTTCGAGGGTGCAGTAGTACTCTGGAGAACTCAGCAATACACATACTATAATTATACTATTAAAAGTAAATGGCATATTTATTTCTTCAAGCATAACTTCAACTTTAGATTTCTTCATGCAAGTTCATTGATTATCTTCAGGGTCAAGAACCTTTGAGTTTTAGGAAGATATGTTTCAGATGAATGTTAGAAAAAGTTTCTAACTATCAGAACCATTGTTTTCATGGTGTGGTTATGAATTTAGAACTAAATGTGTAGAACAGTGTGGTGTTTCCTTCCCTGGAAGTGTTCAAGCATACACTGCTAAGCTATCATCGATGTGCAATTGATTCTTGCACTAAGAAAACTTTTACAACAATCTAATGTAAAGTAGACAACTTTACACATTTCTAAAATATATTACCATAGGAAGTTGCAGCCTAGTTATATTGACATTGTCTTCTTTGCTGAAGGTACCTTATCTTGGAATTCAATCTGCAATTTAGTTCAGTCAGTGCTAATAGGGAATTCAGACTGCTGACTTAATTGCATTCCTGTCAGACATGGCTGCTTTGAAGTAGGATAGATCATTTTAAAAAGGAGCAAAGGGACAAGAAAGAAATGGCAGGAGCACCATCTCATGAGTTATACTGAATGAACATTAAAGGATGCCAGAACCTCCCCTCTATATCTTTGTCCCAAGCATACTTTCTCCTCTGCTGAAAGAGAAAATTTATTCAACTAATGAAAAATTCCAAATATTTTCAGGATAGAAAGGAAAGAATCCTTTTGCCCATTTTTATATTTAAACACCTTTATCCTATCCTGTACTGCGTAGGAACTTAGCAAAAACCACATATTGGACTGTGATACAATTCTCATCCCTCCTTTGCTTCCTAGTAATTATTGTTTTCTGAACTATTACATCAATTCTTGCCTACAAACAGTCATTTGCTAATGTGACTTTATTTCTGAATGCAAGCCTTTCTGCTGAAAAATAGATACTTTATTGTACCTGTTATGCATTTGCACTATCTTGATCTAACAATAATTTGGGATCCCTGAATATTTTAAGTTTTTCTGAGTGCTTGACTCTTAACTTCCTATCAAATTATTCCTTCCAGCTGTCTATTACACTCATTAGTTCAGTTGTACACAGTAGACATTGTTTGTTCCCATTTAAAATCTCATTCACATTTGCTTACAGCAGCTCTTTATTATTCAGACATTTTGTCCTTTTTATGGTTTCTTTCATTAGCACAGAATTTCACAAGTCCTTGGTGAATAATTAGCTCCACTAGGAAAAAGAGTGTGTGTGTCTGTATGTGTGTATACAGACATACAAATATATATATATATATATATATATATATATGTGTGTGTGGATCTTTGGTTGTTCGGGTTTTCTCCCGCGTAAGATTCAAAGTATCTAGGCAACGTTTCGATGAAGTCTCATTCATCATCTTCAGGCTTCTGTCTCCGGCTCTGTGCTTCTCAGAGTAATGTGAGATTGCAGCTGCTTCCTCCTTTTAACTGCCAGTGGGGGTGGGACTTGATTGGGTGGGGGCTTGGCTGTGTTCTGATTGGGTGGGGGTGTGTTCTCATTGGTAGGGGGTTTGGTTGTGTTTTGATTGGTTGGGGGGTTAGCCGTGTTCTGATTGGTTGGAGGCATGTTCTGTTCAGGTGGGGGCTTGGTTGTGCTCCGGTTAGTATTAGTTGCTGGGGGATTTGAGCTGGTGAGTTGTGATCTTGCTGTTTGGCTTCTAGTTCGTGGTCCTGCTGCATCTTCATAGTGGGTGTCGGTTTGCTTCATGTATGGCTCGGAGGGGTTTGAAGTGGGTAGTGATGCAGCTGTAGTGCAGCTTCTGGTCCATGGTCGTGTCTCATTTTCTGAGTGGGTGAGAGTCTGTTTTCTACATGGAAGTGTGGTGGTGGCATCTTGTGTGGCTCTCATGGGTGTGGGTCTGGTGTCCTTCTTCATGTTAGGTACTCGTCTGTTCATGAGGGCGGGTTTCCAAATGGCTGGAAGGCGGGAGGTGTCATCTTGTTTGTTCATGCTGTGTGGGCGTTTTTCTATCTCTATGGCTTCTCTGATTATTCTGCTGTTGAAGTGTTCGGTTTTGGCGATAGTTCTGGTATTTTTAAAATCAATTTCATGTCCTGTGGCTTTGAGGTGTTGGACCAGGGAAGAGGTCGTTTCTTCTTTTTTGATTGAGTTCTTATGTTCTTCAATGCGTGCATTTATTCTTCTGTTAGTTTGTCCAATGTATGTGGTAGGGCAGGCAGTGCAGGGGATTTCGTATACTCCTTGGTTTTCTAATTCGATTTTGTCTTTGGGGTTTCTTAGGATGGTGGATATTTTTCTGTTTGTGCAGAATGCTGTTTTGATGTTGTGTTTTTGGAGGATCTTGCTAATTTTGTCTGTAGTGCCTTTTATATATGGGAGGAGGGCTTTGCCGTTTTCCTGTTCTCTGTCTTGGATTTTGGTTGGGGTTTCTTTTTGGATTAGGTGGGTAATCTTCTTTCTTTGGAATCCATTGGCTGTAAGTACGTTGGTGAGAGTGTGTAGTTCGGTTTTTTGGTGTTGTTCATCGGCTAAGCATTTTGTTATATACACACATACTAACCGCTATCTACATGCACTCTCACACCACCACCCAGCACAGATCAATTCCGTAGCCAAGACACTCATCTCCAGAACAAAATAATACTAACCAGAGCACAACCAAGCCCCCACCTGAACAGAACACGCCTCCAACCAATCAGAACACGGCTAACCCCCCCAACCAATCAGAACACAACCAAACCCCCTACCAATGAGAACACACCCCCACCCAATTAGAACACAGCCAAGCCCCCACCCAATCAAGTCCCACCCCCACTGGCAGTTAAAAGGAGGAAGCAGCTGCAATCTCACATTACTCTGAGAAGCACAGAGCCGGAGACAGAAGCCTGAAGATGATGAATGAGACTTCATCGAAACGTTGCCTAGATACTTCGAATCTTACGCGGGAGAAAACCCGAACAACTAAAGATCCATATATATATATATATATATATATATATATATATATATATATATATATATATATATATATATATATATACACACATACATACATACACACACACACACACACACACACACACACATATATATATATATATATCAGTTTTGGGTATTCATGAGTGGGCAAAGGGGAAGAAGTGATAAAACATGACAATCCTGTCCTTACCATAGTTACATGTAACCCTGTGATGTAAATACAAAAATACAGAGCACGTGGCATGCATGTTGTAGCTAGTTGCCAGTGCCTTTCCGATCAGTTTATCACTGATATGTTGTAAGCACAGCAAACAAATCCCATTCAAATTAGCAAATTATTAAGAACAAAAAACTGCATTGCACCAATTACACAAAAGTAAATAAAACTATATGTAATGCAATTATTAAATTATGTGTTGACACATATTTTGAAATATGTGTTATTAAACACATATTTCAAAAGTGAAAAAATTGATTATTATTTTAATTTATATGAGGGTAGGTGAATGAATTGAATGAAATTAATGGTAGTTGTGACCTGTCCTCAGAATTCCAGCTGCTCCAGTATCCTCATGATCATATGAGATCTGGAGTTCATAAGAGGTCTGAAGATCTGGATGCTTGGTAACCAGTTTGCATTTATGACCGGTTGTAGCATCTTGCAATCACATGGTTGCCATTTGCAATTTGTCTACTAGTTTTCCCACTGACTTTTTGGGGAAGCCGGCAGAAAAGGCCACAAATCACTGGGGTGTCTTCCCATATACCCTCCATGATTATACTGCATGAGTCACTCATGCTATTTCCACACACCCTTAAGGTACTACAGCCTTATGCCAGTGGTGGGATTCTTTTTTTTTACTACCAGTTCTGTGGGCGTGGCAGGGGAAGGATACTGTAAAATCTCCAGTCAGAGGTGGTATTTGCCAGTTTTCCGAACTACTCAAAATTTCCGCTACCAGTTCTCCAGAACTGGTCAGAACTTGCTGAATACCACCTCTCCCAATCCTTGCTGCAGCTCCATGCACCCTCCCCAACTCATACTGTGCATCAACATATATTCTCCTGTTCCTCTTTCATCCCTCCCCACTTGGCAGCAGTCACTTCCCTGACTGTCAACTGGACTTATGACTTCTTGCTAGCTTCCCCACTGATTTTGATTGTGAGAAGCTAGCAGGAAGTTGCCTCACCTAATAATTGTGAGGTTAGGTTAATGATGGAACCTAGATTTCAGGAGTGAGATTCAAAATTTTTAATAACCAGTTCTCTGGCCATGGCTTAGGTGGTGGGTGTGGCTTGGTGGTCATGTGACTGGGTGGACATGGCTTGGTGGTCATGTTATTGGCCAGGTGTAGCCAACTCGATATCACTCACATAGAGGCACAAATCTCCTCGCCTGGCCTCTCATGGCTGTGGGGATGCTGCAACAGTCGTAAGTGTGAAAAATGATCATAAGTCACTTTTTTCAGTGCCAATGTAACTTTGAATGGTGACTCCACACAAGCAAAGTACCAGCAAAGGAGGAAAAAAAACCCTTCAAAGACATTCTTAAGGCAGGAAGTCTAGTCCTGCCAAGAATGTAAAAAGGGTTAACGGAGAGGCAGTTTCTGTAAGCAACACCAGAATGTTTCCTTCCTGCCTTCCTTACAGGATTAGGCCAGTAATTTCTTCTAACAACCGGTTCTCTGAACTGCTTAGAATGTTAACAACCAGTTCTAGTGAATAGGTGCGAACTGGTAGAATCCCACCCTTGCTAGATTTTATTGCTTAGTGATAGAAATTCTGGTACCAGTTACCATAATTAAAAACTATAATGTAAAGTTAAAGTAGGAAGTTGGCATGCTCCAAAGGCTCTAACATCATACTGACTTTCAGGAATGTATTTGATTCTACAAAGAGAAATCACACACTGAGATGGAGGTGTAGTTTTCCTTTTAATAAACAAATTACTATGGTCTTTATTGTGAATAGTGAGACACCATCTTCTGACTAGGCAAATCTCCTGTGGAATCCATTTTGTAAGTCACCCACTGTAAGTTCATAAATGTGACTGAAGCTGCAAAAGATTGACCATCCTACTAAAGTGATTGTTATCAATAGAAGAAAATATTTGTGGTTCAGGGTTAAACAGTGGAATCCCTGATGGTGCTGTCTGAGTATGTGTGATGGAGCTCTCAGACACTGCAACAGAGGTTGGCAAGACCACTCGCAAGGAGGCAGCTTCACCCCATCTAATGAGGTGCACCAGTCCACGCCTTCAACACTTGGAACCTGGTAGTTATCACAGACAACTATTTGTAATTCATTGATTTATGGGTGCTCTTTGAGACCATTTTGCTATCATTACACCCACTGAAGCCAAGTTGCCTTTATCGAATACCTGCTGGAATCATTTTGCCTTCATTGGGTTTTGAACCCATTGAAACTGTTTGCCATTGCTGCATCATGAACTCAAGTGTTGCGGAGGCTACTGTCCTGCCAATATTGTTCTTAGGCTGCCAGCTCAGAAAAGACTGTAGTGCATTTTACTTCCATTGCCTTTATTCTGTCCCAGGCTCTGTCCAGAGCTGAGACTTGGGTGACTAGGAGTCGGTTGTATGAAATAAACACACTTATTGCATTTGTGTTGTAAATGTGCATGTGGAATGGTACAGGACAGCTTGGTTGTTTTTGTGCAGACATTTCATTACCAAATTAGGTAACATCACTGATCACCCAGTTTGATAATTAAATGTCTACAAGAGAGAGCTCAAAGAGAACCAATGATCTCCAGTGACTGCAATCTCAAAAGATTGCCTATTATACACTGATGTCATTCCTACTGGTGTCCCAAATTTTGAACATATGCAGTCTGCTGTCAATCTTTTATGATAGAAACAGGTTAGGAAACAGATACCACAAGAAATACTAGAATGTAGAATATAGGCTATAAGTGAGCCTTGAAAGTGTTACAATATTTCTCATTCATTCCTTATACCAAATTAAGTCAATTCCGAGTCTATTTTTATATATATAAATTTTATTGAATTTACAATTAAAAAAATAACATAACAACATTACATAAGAAACAGAGAGAGAAAAAGAAGAAAGAAAGAAGAGAAAGAGAGAGGAAAAAAAAAAAACGCTCGGTCTTGCGACCGAAAAAGGAGAAAAAGAAGTATAAAAGAGAGAAAAAAAACAAAGAGACGGAAGAAAAAAGAAAATACGTTAAAACCAGACAGATATTCTTTTTGACAGTCTACAAGATCCAATTCTCCTACCTTACTTTAAATATACACATCTTATCACTATTTATGGTTATTTATGCTTATTTATGCTCATTGAACAGTTTATCTCTGATATAACCAATTATACCACGCATTCCAATTATTATCAAATGCTGAAGACTCTTTATTTTTAAGAGCTATGGTTAAATTGTCCATTTCTGCGCAGTCACATATTTTCTGAATGACCAATTGATCTGTAGGTAAACGGGATGATTTCCAGCACTGGGCAAATGCTAATCTGGCCGCAGTTAGAATATGAATTATTATATATTTCGTCTTTTTAGGAAAATGTTTATCAGAGATATCTAGTAGGAAGAACTCTGGTTTGTATTCAATTTGTTCTTTGGTTATCTCCTCCAGCCATTTTCTAATTTTTTGCCAGTATTTCTGGGCTTCTTTACAGGTCCACCACATATGAAAGTAGGTTCCCTCTATGTTTTTACATTTCCAACATTTTGGACTAGAGTTTGGGTTCATTTTCGCTAACCTCGAAGGGGGTAAGTGCCATCTATATAACATTTTATACATATTTTCTTTGTACGCCGCAGATTTCGTAATCTTAATGATTCTATTCCAGATCTTTTCCCATTCTGTTAATGTAATGCTTCTTCCAATATTCCTACTCCACATTATCATGTTCCCTTTCACTATCTCTTGCTCTAATTCTACCTCCAATAAATATTTATAAAATTTAGAGATATTCTTTTTATTTGATCCTAATAAGATTTTATCTAAGTGTTGTAATTTGCTATAGATTCCAAACTCTTTGATATCTTGTTTGTATCTACTATGGATTTGTATATATAACCACTGATCAATTTTAAATCCCTGTTCCTGTAAGTCCTGTCGAGTTCTTAATTTTCCTAAAGGGTCTAATAAATCTTTATATTTAGTCGTTTTTGTTATATCCAAATTGTTGGGATGAACCATTGCCTCCATTGTTGAAAGCCAAATCGAATTTTTAAATAATGTTTTTACATATTTTTTCCAATTAGTTAATAGTGAATCTCTAATAAGATGTCTATGAAAGTACGCCTGTTTAGTTTTCCCCACATCCCATAGAAATGCGTGCCATCCTCTCTGAAGGTCGTGCCCTTCCAAGGCTAGAGTTCTTTTATTCCGTAAATTGACCCAGTCTTTTAACCATAATAAGTTGGCTGCCCAATAATATAATTCCCAGTTTGGAAGCGCTAGCCCACCTCTACTTTTTGCATCTTGTAAGGCCTTAATACTGATTCTAGCTTTTTTCCCTTGCCAAATAAATTTAAGAGTTACCTTATTTATATCATCAAAAAAAAAATTTGGTAATTTTATTGGGATTGTCTGGAATAAGTAAAGGAGTTTTGGTAAAATGTTCATTTTGATTGTGGCAATCCTGCCCAGTAAAGAAAGCTGCAACTTATTCCAAGATTCTAGATCTTTCTTAATTTGCTGTAACAGTTTATCATAATTATTCTCTTTGAGTGATTTACTATGTGGTGTTAACCATGTGCCTAAATATTTGACCTTTTTTGTTGCCTGTATCCCCATGGTTTTTTCTAATTCTTTCCTCTGGTTCTCTGTTAGATTTTTAGTCAGTAATTTCGTCTTATTTCTGTTAATCTTTAATCCTGCTACTGAACCATATTGTTCTAGTTCTTTTAATAGATTATGTCCTTTTTCCATGGGATCCTCTAGGAAGAAAATCATATCGTCTGCAAACGCCTGTAATTTATATTCCTCTGCTTTGACCCTAACCCCTTGGATTTCAGAATTTTGTCTTATCCGCGTTAACAATGATTCTAAAGCAAATATAAATAAGAGGGGTGAGAGAGGGCAACCCTGTCTAACGCCCTTTTCAATGCTTAGTGGGCCTGTTTGTTCACCATTAATTAGTATATTGGCTTGTTGGGTATTGTAAATTGTTGTGATAATATTCTCGAATTTAGTGCCCAGATTCATGTTATAGATTTTTGTATTAAAAAGTGCCAATGTAAGTTATCGAATGCTTTCTCCGCATCTAGAAACATGAGTGTAAATTGTTTCTCTGGATGAGCTTCATAATATTCTAAGACGTCAATAACGGTTCTTAAATTGTTTTTAATTTGGCGGAATGGAAGGAAACCATTTTGGTCTTCATGAATGTATAAATTTAAAACTTGTTTTACTCTATTCGCAATAATTGAGGTAAATAATTTATAATCGGCGTTTAAAAGTGAGATTGGTCTATAATTGTTGATATATCTGGCATCCACATCCTCCTTCGGAATTAACGCAATCAACGCCTCCCTCCATGAGTCTGGCATTTTGGCAGCCAAAAGTACTTCGTTAAACACTTCCAGCATCAGAGGCCCTACTAAATCTATTGTGGCTTTATACAATTCTACTGGAATCCCATCTGGACCAGGGGATTTATTATTACATTGATTTTCCATTGCAGATTTTAACTCAGACCATGTAATATCCTTATTTAGTAATTCTTTGTCTCCTTCCCCTATTGTTTTATCATTCGTATTCTCCAGATAAGTTCTTATTTTATCCTCATTGATTTCTTCTTTTTATATAATCTTTGGAAATAGTTTAATATAATATCCTTTTTCTTCTCAATCTCATGTTGTGGGATGCCTTTCTCGTCTATTAATTGGTGTATCAATCTCTTTTCTTTTTCTTTTTAAGTTTATAAGATAGCCATCTTCCTGGTTTATTGGCGTGTTCAAAATAACTTTGTTTGGACCTTCTCAAGCTAACTTCTATTTTATCTTGTTCAATTAAATTCAGCTTATGTTTGGCTAGTATTAACTGATTTTGTAGTCCTTGGGTCTTAGGGTTTTTGTAATTGTATTTCTAAGTCTTGGATTTGTTGTTGTAACGCGTTTTGTTGGGCATAAATTCTTTTGTTTCTCATAGCATTATAGGAAATTGTTGTGCCTCTTATAATTGCTTTCATTGTATCCCAAATGTTCTGTTTTGAAGTTGTTTCATTATTATTATCTTTTAGAAAATAGTTTAGCTCCTCTTTCAGTTTATTAATATACTCTTCTTCGTTTACAATTTGGTTATTTAGTGTCCATCTTTTTTTTATTCGTCTCCTATCTCTCCGAATTAGCTGTATTGGGTTATGATCAGCCCATTCATTCGGTAGGATTTTGATTTCTTTTATTTCATTAGCCAAGTCCAAATCCATCCAAGCCATATCTATTCTGGTCCAAGTCTTATGTGGGTTAGAATAATATGTAAATTGTTTTCCTTCAAGATTCCGTTCCCTCCATAGATCTTTTAAATTTAACTCTCTCAACATTTCCTTACATGCCGCAGAAAGTTCCCTTTTCCCCTTCTTGTTTTGCCCCATATTACTATGGTCTTTCTGGTAGTCTGCAATGGAGTTAAAATCGCCAATCAAGCAAATGTTTCTTTTTCAAAGCCTACTATTTTTTGGTGAAGGTGTTTAAAAATTTCCCTGGTCATCATTTGGGGCATAGATTGCTACAAGTAAAAATGTGATGTGGTTTATCCAAACTTGTATAACCAGAGTTCTTCCTTCGGGATCCGACCAGATTAATTCTGCCTTTACATCTTGTTTTACATAAATTGCAATTCCTTTTTCTTGTGTTGGTCGGCCGGTGCTGTAAAAAGTTTACCTAATTTTGGACAAATTAGATGTCTTTCGTCATTCTTCGAAATATGTGTCTCTTGAAGACATATTATATCTGCGTTATGTTGAATAAGTTTTGAGAATATCCTTTTTCTTTTTAATAATGAATTTAATCCGTTTATATTGATGGAGAGCAACTTCTTCCCCTCCACCATTTATCTACTTCTGCTTAGATTTTTGCCTAGTAATGATTCGGTTCTCTTGTTGTTGTTGTTATGGGATTTGCTCTTCTCTCCCATGTTGTGGATTATCACTTCCTGAAATTGGAGAAAGTCGTTCCTTTTGGGTTCTGTGATAATATCGGACCTCCTGTGGTCTTGTTTTAGGTTCTTCTTTGGTGGGTTGACTATTCTTATCTGTGAGCTGTTGATGAAAAACTTGGGCCTGTTCTATCGATTCTATTTTGATTTTCCTCTCTTTCCATGTAATTAACATCCCTTCCGGGATTAACCATTTAAAATGGATTCCTTCTTTATTTAAATCATTAGCTAAAAATTTATAATCTTGTCTTATCATCCTCACTCTCTTTGGAATTTGTTTTAAAATCCTAATTTCTCTGCCTTTATATGATATTGTTTCCTCCCTAGACATTTTCAAAATTAAATCCCTCAGACATCTCCTAGAGAAGCAGATGTGAATTTCTCTTGGACAGTTGTTACGCCTGGCGTAGTCTATTTTTATGTCTTCCTATTTTCCAAGCTAAGTTCAAGTTTTCACAATAATTACTGCATATTTTTTTCAAAGTCATCTCTATAATTCTCTAGCTTCAACAATATTGCAACTTTATTGTTGATACATCAATTCATGTTCTTAGATCTATTTCCAAATCCTAAATCTATATATTACTGTAATTCCTGTTATCATGATCTTTATTTGGGTGTAAGGGTGCATCATGTAGCAATAAATTTTGAACCAAGGCTGCTCAACTGGGCTAACTTACAGAATGTGTCCAAAGTTCAAGATCCTAAGAAAAAGAAGTTTGGGGAAATTGTGGCAGCTTCAATGGTACTGGCAACTCCTGGCCTGCTACTGCAGTTATATTATTTTCAATGTTCTGTGTCAGTTTCCCAGCCTGTCTTCCAATCCCTAGCTCCCTCTCCACCCACTCCCCCACCCCCCACCCCCGCCAGCAGCAGCCAGCTATCTGATTGCTTGTCTGTCTGCTGGAAGAAACAGTGAAAACGGGAGGGAGGAAGGAAGGAGGAAGGGAGGGAGATTTCCAATGCTGTCTGTCAGCTTCCCAGAAGTAAAGTCAATGGAGAAATTAGCAGGAAGTTGGAAGTCACTCCTGCTCCCACTCCTTTTGCCCAACAATGATTCTGTTTCTCTGGTTAAGTAAGGAAATATCTCTGAAACAATGACCCAGTGGAACATGTATTGCCTGGTGCCATATAAAGTTCTGAATAATTCCAATATATAGGATCCAACTATGGAAACCTTCAGCACTCTCTGAACTTGGATATTTGTTTGCAGATGTTTCATTACCAAACTAGGAAACATCAGTACTACTGATGATGGAGTTTGCTCCCATCCCAGCAGCTTTGCCCTACCAATGTTGATTGAGTTGTGATTTCTCCTTGGTAGGTCCTTGAGCAGCATATTTTATTTACCTTGTATTAATTGCTGCTTATCTGGGCTTACTGTTGGAGAAGATCCATTCTGGTCTTTTTGTTTCCTTTTAAAAGTCTTATAAAAATATTTTTAAAGTCCTAAATAAAAATGGATTCAAAAGCAGATGCAGAATAACATAGGTCAAGCTTTGAACTGACATATAATCTTCTATTAATAAGTCAATGTAATAAATACTGATGTGTGAATATTTATTTTCACACAGAAATTTGCAAGATCACAGATAATAAACTATTCTAACAAAAAAAATAAAAATCTCATTGCATTTACCAAAGCCCTGTTGCTATGGTGATGTTCGGATCTAAAAAGAATTCCTTTCCTTCTTGCATATTCACACAAAGATGAAGTTGTGTTTTCTTATTTCAATTCCATTAACCATGTATGAAGTTTCTGATCAAAATACAGAAAACACCTTAGATATTAATATTACTCTTTATTCTTATTTATTACATTTGTTTTGCCATCCATCTCACCATGGTGACTCTTTACCACAGATATGTTAATTTCGCAAGAATAGTTAAGAGCTTTATAGAATGTGGAACCAAAGGATAGATCCAAACAAATGCTAGTTAAAAAGGATTAGTTCAGCCAGTCTATGTCCAGGTATAGAATTGGGCTTTGAGACAGGAAATCCAAGCCCTTCAGAAACTGACATGGCAGTTCATCACTTGCTTCCACTAGGGTGAAAAATCACAAGGAGCAGGTTTCATTCTTATTTAAGCCTTGCCTTCTAGCTAGGAAAGGTAGAGTTAGCCCTTTTCTGTCAGCTACATCTTTGATTACTATGAATGAATACTTTTTCCTTAAGAAGAGGAAGATTATTGATATCAGAATGAAATCAGTGAGTTTAGAAGAGATTTTTCCTTTTTAACTGAGAAGGTTATTCCTAAATATACACAAACCTTGTTTTCTTTTCACTACTACATCTGGGCATTTGCCTTCTTCAGCTAGAACAACGTTTTAGAAACTATAGTTGTTATACACATCTAAGGCTCCAAGAAACAGATGTTTTCTGTGCTACGATTTCAGCATGTAAGAAAAAAACCTTTATATAAAACAGATCAACCTCATATTTGACAACAGATGTGAGACACTAGTAATATTTGAATTTCCCAAATAAAAGGAAACATATAAGATCATCTTAAAAAATACAGATAAATATAGGAATACAATATTGCTTATTTTAAAAAGTTTGTTTCACATAGGAAGAAAACAAAATAATGTGTTTCCTGCACAATCACATTTAGTTGTCTGGATATGTAATAAATGGGAAAGAACATATATTCTTTTGTTCCTTGAACTGGAATGTGTGTGGGGGGGGGGGGGAGAACATTGCATAAAGAATATGAGAGTTAGAAGGAGAATCAGGAAAGTGTGCATCACAAATAATTCCTTTTTGACTCCATTACAGTACTTCAAAATACTTCTGTTCAAATGGGATAGAAGTAACAAAGTGCATATTATTAAAATCAGTGGCACTAGATCGGAGCAAAGAGATACTCTAACTCTGCTACCATTGCATGGTTTGATTCTTTTTCCAGTCCATTTCTGATGCCTCCTATAGGCAGAATAGAATGAAGTAAAGGATTAAAGAAGCCTCAACAGCTTCCTCAAAAGCTTTAAATTACATCTTGTTTGGAAATTAAATCTGCTAATACCTCTCCCTTTCCTGGTAATTCTTCTTATACCTTCATTTTTATTAAGTGAAAGTAAAATACCATTCTTCTAAAAAATATATTTAAAATTCTTAAAATATGTAAAGAATTAGAAAAAACTAATTATTTTCCTACTGGTTTTTGTAGAAATTCAGCTGCAGTTATAGATTCTTACATGGAACTTTTTGAAGAGCCAACCAATATTTCCAGACAGATGGGTTTAATTGATTTGGACAATTTAATTGATTCTCACCCCTATATTTTAACAAAAGTATTCCAAATTTTACCAAGGACACAGCTATTACGAAGTATGATATTTTTTTAAATGTGGCAGAGGCATTACTTAAATAGCACATATACAGCCAAATACCAGAAATTTTTCAGTATGTGCTATACTTATTTTCCAAAAGGTATTTAATCCTAACTAATATTCACATAATGGAGACTTCATCCCTTGTTCCTGTATTGGAGAATGACAGTGCTCATTATTTAGGGACAGGAGTACAATGTTATAATATGTCTTCTTTAAATAATGGTGATGTTCATCATCCTACTTGCTTTATTAGGAATTGCCAACATTACTGCTTCTCCAAAGGTGATGGCTTCTTTCAAAAAAGAAGGAACTAAAAATAGTTGAACAGTAGATGAATAAACAGTGCAGCAGTATTCTTATTGCTGATTGAATTATTTTTGTTTTATAATTACTTATTCTGCTGGTATACTAAAAATGAACAATCACAGAAATAAAATAAGCTGACAACTCATGCAGTGTATATGATTCACATAAGTTGTTATTCTGGAAACTACAACTGTATCACTATTTAAAATAGTAATTGGCATTATCATCTTTATTAATAAAAAGAAAATGCTTTGGGGGTTGCTTTGTTTTGTTTTGTTTTATTTTGGTTTCAGGAAGTCCATACGAATGCTTTAAAATTTAATCAATTTAATCATGCACAGGGGTGGGATTCTACAGTTTTGCACCTATTTGCTAGAACCAGTTGTTAACATTCTAAGCAGTTCAGAGAACTAGTTGTAAGAAGAAATTACTGGCCTAATCCTGTAAGGAAGGCAGGAAGGAAACATTCTGGTGTTGCTTTCAGAAATCGTCTCTTCATTAACCCTTATTACATTCTTGACAGGACTAGACTTCCTATCTCTGGAACTTCTCTGAGTTTTTTTCCCCTCCTTTGCTGGTACTTTGCTTGTGTGGAGTGACCATTCAAAGTTACAATGGCACCAAAAAAAAATACTTACGACCGTTTTACACACTTACGACTCTTGCAGCATCCCCACAGTTATGAGAGGCCAGGCAAGGAGATGCGTGCCTCAGTGTGAGTGATGTTGAGTTGACCACACCCAGCCAGTCACATGACCACCAAGCCATGCCTACCAACTAAGCCATGCCCACAGAACCAGTTAAAAAATTTGAATCCTAGCCCTCGGCATGCAATTTATCATATTGTGCAAAGACCAGAAAATATGGATTTTAGATTGCTTAAAGAGATCTTAAGTTTTTAATGCTAGAATTCCACTGTACATTTTTTTCTTTATCATCCAATGGTGCTGTATGTAGGATTTAAATAAGGTATCATTTCTAAGCTATTATGTTCTAATATTGAGAATGGTTTCCATTTAAGCATGTTCACACATACCAAAACCTGAAGTATTTTTCTTCTACTAGCACTATACTGTAGCTGAATAGAAAACAAATATGAATGCTGAGCTTGCAGTCAGAGCTATCAAAGGAAGTCATGGGTTGAGGGGGAGGGGAAACCAGCACAGATTTCAGAACTGCTTTAACAACCTTTAGCTATGAGCCATATATAGCGCAGGCAAGCATTATGCTGTGACAATTCTCAAGATGTTAGCTACCAATTTTAAACACCAGGGCTTGCTGTCAGTGTTCTTATCTCTGCATCCAAACTCACAGTAATGATTGCACAAATAGACTTCTAATAAAGGAAAACCCCACCTCCAGAGCTGGGCCATAGTCCTGTCCTTCCCATATGCAGTTAATGTATTTTGTGCTCAATTAATACATGAAAGTAATGAAAATATAAATCGAAAACCTATTCAAAAGTTTTTCCTTACACTACTCTACAGGTATTTTACTAAAACAGAAAGAAATGATTGTTTGCATTTACTCAATATAACGCGTCTTTAAAAAAAAAAGAATTTGAATTATTTAAACAAATCAAGAATTTTCAAAATGCCAGTCACTGCATCCCAAAGACTTCCACCCTTCTCCAAATTAAATAATAGCATTGAAATATTATGAGACAAGACTTTTTTAATAGTTCGTGTCAAAACAAGGTTAAAAAAAATCAGATGTAAATAACTATAAAACAGGGAGACATTATAGTGGGATAACTCTCAGTATGAAATATGCAAGGATTCAGTTTTGCTGAAGGAGATGCTATACATGGTTCCTAATTCAATAAGTTATGAAATATAATCTGGAATTGTTTATCCACCTTTAGAAAGGCATATAAGAATATGTTTAAGTAAGCAATTTCTGACTGAGGGAAAAGATTTTCACTGAAGGTGTGAATATTATAAATAAAGCAAGTATATACTGACTGCAGCAATAGTAGGGAAAAATAGAAGCCCAATCATCATAAAAACATTATGCTGGGATTCTGACTAGCATTAGCAGGTCAGTAACTTCAGACTAATTACCAAATTATACTAACTACAAAATAGTACTCCATAGGCACACACACACAAACCTATTAATCCCACCGTGGAAGAATTTTAAACTAAACTATAAATCCTTCTTTGAGGGAGAAGAAGAAAATAAAAGAAGCCAATATTACTATTCAGTGGTGAAGATCTGAGAATAAAAAAGATGACATAAAATGGAGTTGCAAAAGTAACTGGTCTAAGGTCATCCAGCTGGCTTCATGCTAAGCGAGGGCTTACTCAAGGCTTCCTGATTTCTAGCATGATGCCTTAAATACTACACCAAATTGGCTCTCTTGGGCTGATCTGCACAAGTAAATATGGTATATTTTATTTTTAAGCAAGATGCATGGATTTGGAATGTAAAGCTACCATGTTTCCCTGATTCTCCTTAGCTTGGTAACCAACCATGTGAGCCTTTGTTTAGCAGTGTGTAGGGCTTCAGATGGAGTCAAGACCTTGTTTTACTCCTTTTTTAGTCTTATCCTTAATCTTTCCACCCTTCTATAGTTCCATTCAACCGTTCATATCAATTACCTCTAATCAACATCAAAATATGCTAATTTTCAGTATTCATATATTTAAGACAGTTAATTTGCAACCTGGTCTGCTCCGAGTTTTAGAGATTATTTCATTAGTTTGTGGAATCAAATTCTATAGGCATAGTTCCCTGTTTTTGATACTGCCATTCAGAAAAGCTCCAGGGAAAAGAGTACTATTACCCAGGTTAGTGAACCAGCCTAATTGTCAGATTCTCTACAAGGAACAACATCAGATTGTGCTGATGTAGATTTTTTTTTCAACATCAACAGCTTGAATTACAGAGATCTCTTACTGACACATAAGATTTTTATTGTCTCAGTACATCATTTGTTAAATCAAAGGCTCAGGAGTAGTTTAATGTTTTCTCCAACATAATACATTTTGTGATAAGGTACAGTGGAGAAAACAGGATTCATGACTTAGCTAAATACAACTCATAAGCACATTTTACTTATTTCTTGTTTGTGCCTTTGCTAATTCAGAATTTTATTTTTTTCAAGTTATGACTTTAAAAAGTAACTATTTAATTTTAAAGTAAAGTAAATAACATAACTAAATATTTATGTTATTTACTTTACTTTAAAATTAAATAGTTACTTTAGTTTTCTTCAAGGCTGGAAAAGATCTGTTTTTATCCCACTAGTAAAGAAATATATCTTCCTTGGATTAAAAATTGTTCACAATGGCACTTCTACTCCTAAAATCAAACAAAGGATAACTTTAAGCTGTTTTGCAATGGTTAACATGAATAGGATTTGGAAAAGCAGAGATACAAATGCAAAAAGCAGCTAGTTAGTTTTAGTCTTTCATATAATGATGTATGGGTATGAGAGTTGGGTACTAAGAATGGCTGATCGAAGAATTGATGCCTTTGAACTGTGATGCTGATGTAAATTATTGTCCATACATACTATGGACAGCGAAAGCAATCAACAGAGAGGCACTGAATCATTAGAAGCTAAATCACAAGACTACATCTGATTAATTTTGGCCATGTCATGAGTGCAAATTCATTGGAGAAGTCGATGATGCTAGGAAAGGTTAGTGGAACAAGAAAGGGCAAGCAAAGAACATGCAGGTTTGATAACATCAAACCTGATACAAAGATGAATATTCAACAGTTGAAAGAGTCCATGCCTGACAGGGTAGCATAGATAGCTCTTGCCTATAAAGTCACAAGAGTTGGATGTGACTGAATGGTTAGATAGCAATAGCAACAACAGTTACTTTATATCATTAAGTATTTTTTACTTAGAATTAGAGCTGCTCATTTACTTCTGGATTTTTACAAGGACTGATTAAAAGATCGATATGTTTTAGCTTGGAAAAGAAGGAGAAGATAATGACTGACTAATAGTAAAAGCTAATCCTCACAAATGTGGAGTGAGAAATGAAAAATAATTATCCATTAAAAGGATATTCTATAAATTCAAATGAAATTTAGTTTCACCAACATTCAGACAAATCTATTTAATGAAGCTCCTGTGAATATTTAAAATACATTTGCTTTAATAAATTATGCAGTATTTTATTATAAATGTATTCCTTTCATAGCAACTAACACTGTCTTAACTTTGCCTACTTTATAATAATGACAGTTTAATTCAAGTATCTATTGTAACCCTCTTGCTGCGATTCAAATGAAAAATACATGATAATATAAATCTATGTAAGTTAAGAAAACACTCCTTATGACAGAGCAGAATATTGATTGGGAAGAAGCATTTAAAAGCTATTGATTAGAATTTCATTGCTACATTCTGTTCTATGTCTTACTTCTTCACTGCCCCAAGAACTGAAGTATACATTAAATACCTATATATTACACATACGTTGTAACTGAAGCTAGTATGCAACAAAGACTTACAAAAAGACTAAACTGGCCTACAAGAAAGACCAAATAAAGAATAAAAATGAGACATGGAAAGGCAAAGTATTACATGGCCACTTCCCTTAACAATAAATGCATACAGAGCCATAATTGAGAAGACAGAAACAGACAGAAAATGCCACCTCTGCAAAGAAACTTTTTTAAAAAAACCAAGTGGATCATCTAGTCAGCTCCTGCAAGATCACATAGGCTAACTACAAACAATGGCATGACAAAGTAGCAACAATGTTCATTGGAAGTTCTGCCAGAAATACCATTTGCTTGCAAGCAAAAACTGGTGGAATCATAAAATAACTAAGTATTAGAAAAGGAAGAAGCTAAAGTGCTCTAAAAACTTTAGAATTCAGACAGCAAAAGAGAAGAAAAGGTTGTGGAAAATTTCACAAAATTCAAAGACAAGCAACTAGAAATAGGCAAAATCACCATCACTCAGATGCAAAAGGCAGCTTTTACTTGGAACAGCTTACATCATGCAATAGTGCCTTTAACACCATCAAACAACATTTGCCTATCCCAGGTTTTTGGGAAGAACTTGATAAATGGATAAAACTGCTAATCCAGCCTAAACATCTGACAGACTATGAAACCAACCATAGTAATTTATTAAGCAAGTATGCCACACGACGCCCAGTGAGTCTGGACTCTTGAATACTATTGTATATTATACCATGCTGCAATTGGAAAATATTTTGCCAAAATGATTAATGTCCTCAGGGAATCTGTTTATTTGCAAAAAAATAAAACTGAACAGGGAAATTATTCAACAGGGAGCCAAGTATTTTTTTATGTTTACGGAGGAAAAAATGTTGGGATTTCCAATTACTGGGGTTCCATTTGACAGATGATTTGATTTTATCAGTATAGTGTCTCTTTTCTTTGAATAGGATGCTGGATATTATTATAGATATCAGAAGAACAGATTTTTATTACTTTCCCCAGAGGGGGAAGGTAGGGAAGAATCATTATGATAGGCAGCTGCTACTAGTCTGTTTGTCTGAGTCATTCTCATAGCCTCTTTCCAAGACTTTTCCTGCAGCCTATAATAGAAACACCACCTAGGAAATACAATTCCTAATGTACTTTTGTAATGGTCCTCAAAACATAAAGGATAATGGTGCAATCATGCCATCTAAAAGAGGAAGAAATCTTTTATGAGAAACTTCCTTTAAAATGAAATGTGATATAAAAACAAGTTTAAAGGAAAAAAACATGAAATAAAAAAGTTTTCCAAATAAATGCAGTAATAACATGTTTGAATTGAATCCTGGGTTTCAATATATATACAGAATGAGAATACTTTGCATGGTTGCTATTAGATATACCTTTTGTCCTTCTATTTCTGTTCCTCTTCAAAACAACCATTTCACAGTTGTACAGAAAGTAGAGATCAAGGGAAATCCTCCTAGAGGAGAATGTTTGTTTTGCTCATCTGTAACATGAGAAGACCTAGGCAGGACATTAGGAAATTATCTAAATCCACTTCTCTGGTTGAGTGATAAAGAAGCTCACCAATTTCATTAATGTATTTTATGAAAAGAGCTTATATCTGTGACTCCTACTGAGGAACAAAAGATCCTAAGCCTTATCAACACAAAGTACATTTTCAGAAATGTACTTCCCAAAATAGTCAGATCCAGTACTGATATAAATTAATTTAAATGTATTACAAATACATTTAAAAGCAATACAGCTGCTCACTTTCTCCATATTTAATCATCTAGTTCTCTCATTTTTCTGTCCCATTCAGTGGCAACCTTTGGAGGGCTCTATACACAAGACTTTCAGGGACCGTGTATAATCCTGGAGTCTCAGACTATACATCCATAGAGAAATGAATTATGCTTATTATGCTTCAGACACATTGACTAAACAGGCAGGAAGCCTGAATATGATATTGTGACTTGACATCTGTACACACATTGTGTGCTTCACTGTGACCAAAATTTACTGTTGTTATCTCTCACACAGTACATCTGAAGTGAGTGTTAACATTACAGGGAAACTTGAACTATCAAGAACAATTGTTTACTAATTTTATTATTTAAGTTCTTGGTAACTGGAAAAAGTTATTACTAATTTCATTTTGGAGTTATTGTTAATGACAGAATTATTAACAGGCCTGAATAGTAGTATTGTTTGAAAGACAGTAAAAATTCTGTGTGTCACAGTACCTGTCACATTTCTTACTGTCTTACAGAAAAAATAAATATTAAAATCAGCCATTAGAACACCATCAAATGATTGCCATTGTGGCACCAATGAAAATGAACTCAATCTTAGTAAACAGTTCTTTTTCCCCAAAAAATGTTTACTGGCAATAATTTGGCCAGGAATGGCTGGTAAAAGTTGAAAAGACAAAATTATTAGCAAAATGAATTGACAAAGTGCACAAATGCACATACTGTTTATATCATAATTGTAATTAAACAAACATTTTAAAATTCTTGGAAAAAGCTAAATAATTGATTTGGAAATTATCTAAATGCCTACAAAAATACATAAATCAAATTCATATTGTTTAAAACAAATTACATGGAAGAAGACATTCACTTGATGGATGAAAGTTGATTGATGGAATATCTTTGTACTTCCAGATCACACTTTTGAATGCACCCCATTTTAAAAAAGAAGTGTGCCAGTTTGCAGACCAGAATCAGTGTGGTATGATTCAAATAGCATAATAAACCATAATATATGTAGTTTGTTTGGGTTTGTATTACAAATTAGTCCTTTTATGATTTATTCAATAAACCAACTCAATGAGTAAACCTAGACATGGAGCCATTATGTCATACCTGAAAATAATCATATTTTAGGTATATTATGTGAAGACAGACCTCCCTTGAGAAGTCCATAATGTTGAGGTAAGTAGAAAGGAAAGAGAAGCAAAGGATAAGCAGCAGCAAGAAGGATGGACTCAGTTATAGAAGTGATGTATGTATCGTTGGAAGAAATGAAAGGTGAAGCTGGAGACAAATCATTTTGAAACAATATCAGGGGTGTCAAACTCGAGGCCCGTGGGCCAGATGCATCACATGCTGGCCCTCCCCCACCCAGTTTAGCAAAGGGGGGGAAGGTCCCAATATGTCACATGATGCCACCATGACGACATGAGTTTGACACCCCTAAACTATATGGTTGCTATGAGTCGACATCATATTAATAGTATGTAATTAGAGAATTATGTGTTCTTTTCCTACAGATAGAGAATTGTGTATCTTAAAGTAAAACATGTTGGTATTTTACACTGCTGATAACAATTTTGATACTTTTACTTTAGAGAAAAGGTCCATTGATACTTTTCATTGCCAAACCACATCCACCAGTCAGAGAGATCCATTCCTATTTTTCATGTTGAATATAAGAAGATACAGATACAGAAACCCACCCCCACCCCCTTTTATTAAATTATTGAGTCATGGATTTATCAATTTACAAAGGAAAAAGGAATACATGGGAAGAGTAAATACAAATTAAGTAGTTTCAGGACAGGAAATATATTTATTTCTGGCATATTCATTTGAAAATACCTCAATGTTACTTTAAATAAATATTTTCAGTGGATAAAAGCCATGTCACTGTGAGATCTGGAAATGAGACAATTAATGGTTATTGGTTGAGCATCATTACTTTAAAAATGGAAGGCAGTTTAGAAATAATGTAAAGTGATGGATACTGTATAATTTTGTAAGACATGAAACCTGAACTGTATTTCAATCAGCTAGATATTTTATTATTGTTGTATCTTGTCTTTCTCCCAATCCCAATGAATCAGGGATAACTATTTTAAAGAAAGTGTTTTGAAGAAGAAGAAGAAGAAGAAGAAGAAGAAGAAGAAGAAGAAGAAGAAGAAGAAGAAGAAGAAGAAGAAGAAGAAGAAGAAGAAGAAGAAGAAGAAGAAGAAGAAGAAGAAGAGGAGGAGGAGGAGGAGGAGGAGGAGGAGGAGGAGGAGGAGGAGGAGGAGGAGGAGGAGGAGGAGGAGGAGGAGGAGGAGGAGGAGGAGGAGGAGGAAGAATGAAGTTTAGGTTCCATGAGTTTCTACAATTATACTCAGTGACTACTTTACCATCCTTGAGCACATTGACATAGTAATTGATTGCTTCTGAAATCAATCCTGATTATTTTAATTCCTTCCAATCCCAAATATTGTTACAGGCAGACTTGCTTATTTATTAATTTCCTATTCTTCTGAACTCAATAAATTTTATTGAATAAATAAATAAAATACTTTCATAGCGTAGATGAATGACTTCAATCTGAAATGAAGGGAATGCAGCTCCCAGCAACTTCAACTATTATCAAGCCTGGTATTTTTCATAGCAGAATCAAACTTAGGGAGACCAAAATTACATTGATCCCAGAACATGAACTTCAGGTGTTCCAGCAACTTGAACTTAAAATAGTGGTTCTGCTGGAAGAACAAAAAACCACTCTGCCCTTAAACATTTATTGAATGTACTGCGGATTCCTTGATCAAAGTTGGAAATAAGCAGCAGCTAATATACTCATGATGACATGTTATGCATAGCTAAGGTGACCAACTTTTTTACAGTGAAAAGGAGGACACAAATAAATTGAAGAAAAAAAACAAAGCCACTTGCGCACAGCGATGCTATGACCTGTGGCTTTCATGTGTTGGACTAGAGGGGAAATGTGTTCCAGCTTTTTTACTGCATTTTTGTGTTCATCTAGGCGGGTACTTATTCTTCTATTGGTCTGTCTGATGTATATGGCAGGTCATGATGTGCAGGGGACTTCATATATGGCTTGGTTTTCCAGGTCAGTTTTATCTTTGGGGTTTCTTAGGATGACTGCTATTTTTCTGTCTGTTTTGAAGGCAGTCTTGATGTTATGCCTGTGTAGTATCTTACTGATTTTGTCTGTTGTACCTCTTATGTAGGGCAGCTGTCATAGCATTGACTTCAATGGCACCAAAACCCTAGCCACTATAGAAAACCCCAGCTACAGAATTATCAGAGAAGCCATAGAGATTGAAAAACGACTTGAAAGCATAAATAGAAGAGATGACTCCACTGTCAATTATCTGGAAGCCTGCACTCACAAACAAAAAAATCTCCACACCACAAGCCAAACAAACATCTGGGCACAAACAGACCCCCCCCCCCCATACCTCCAGCCCAAACACACCCCAGCCAGCCAGCCAGATGAAACCTAGCTTCCTAATAAATGATAGCCGGCCATTCACCCGAAGCCAAGCCACGCTGAAAACCCCCAATACACGAAACACAATGTTGCCAGCTAATCAAGACAAAAAAATGCTACTAAACAGACAGAAGATATTAGAAACACCAATCAAGCAGAACACAGCAAACTCCAAGTCCAACAAAGTCAGACCAAGACTCCCAACCAATCAGGATGAAGAAAAAAACATTCTGGCACAGCAGTAGGCTAGCCCCAAATTTAAAACAGAAACAGCTGTGAAAGCCTGAAGCACAGACAAACTCAGTACACAAGCCTGATGATGGCAGATGAGATTCTGCTGAAACATCGCTTCAACTTTAAAAGCACAACTATAATGACGTGGGAAAATACCCTAACAAAGCTGAATACCATACATACACACACACATACATACACACAAAAAAGATGGTTCCAAATTTATATTCTGCAAAGCATCATAGTGGATTTGACAGCTTTTTAATATTCTTTTCATGATTACATTCTAAACAGCATCTGCAGAAAAATCACACTATATTTAATGCATTGCATTCAGATTTTACTTCTTTATTTAGTGATAGTAAATCTTTACCATATTTAAAAGGTAGAAATATATATATATCAGGTAGAACAGTATTACATTCTAAAGCATATAAATATAAAACTTTATGTTGTTTCTAAAAATTCAGTATTTCTTGTTATAAAAGCCGGGTTCACTGATGATATGAATGTACACAATAATTTTTGATCTTATGTGACATAATTAGATACATTAGGCAAAGAGCTAACTCTCTAGAAAAAAAACTCTAGAAAAATGGAAGGAAAGAGAAGAAGACAATCAACAGCAATATGGATTAACTCAGTTACAATGGTGATGTAGAAATGCTGAAGGCTCAAATCTGATACAGCTATCATAAAGAAAATCTATCTGGTTATTAAGAGTCAACAACTTGATGGCACTTAATCCAAAATTAAAAACCTCCAATACAATTAAGTGAAATTAAATCTCATTAATTTAAATAACCTAAGGCTTAGATGCTCTGCACTCTCATACTCCACCAGATATTAGAAAGTATTTATTAATATGATGGCACTTCATTTATAACTTGTGCAGAAACAAGTCAGCATATAAAAAGCCTTCTCTCTTTTCAATGAGAATCAAAGATTTCCTTACGTTATTCAATAATGCATCTTAAAGCTTCACTGTTCCTGGCAATTGTAGAATACTGATGAATGTTTATTAAATATTGCCTGTGGTATAAATAGTTTTAGGGCTCTTCCAGTTCAGCAAGATTTTATTTTGTCTAAATGTTATTTAAGTTCTAAATCCATTAACTATAAGGCATTGTTCTGGTATTTAATGCCTGATTAGAAAATAGAACTCACTTTTGTCCACAATCTAACCCTGACATTAGTATAATAGCATGGAAATACTATTACCTTATCATGAAACATTTCCTAATGAGCTTAATTTGCAGTTTAATCTAGATAACTGATATATCCTTATTGTCAATAGTAAAGAGGCTAAATACTTAGATATTTGGTTAGTAAATTTCCTTTGGTATAATATTTTCTTTCCATGCTAAAAATACAATTTTACAATTGCTGGATCATAAACAAGAAATGGAAACAAAATTAGAGCTCCTCTTTAAAACTTATTTCTGTGAAATGTTAAAAGCCTTGTCTATGGCCAGATATGTGTGATGTATATGAACTTCAGGATCCATATTATTTATAGGTGTGCATGTAGAAGAACTCTCATCCATATGTGATCTATAAACTAATAGTCATAAGATTGAGAAGTAATTATCTGCCCACAGTTCCCAACAATGTTTAGTCAAAGAGGATTGGAATCATCATCAAATAATGTATCCACATTACTCATCAGGTTACCAATTAGATACTAAATTAGAAGTCCAACAGATACTACCTTGCTCCCAATTTAAGAAAATCACTCCCAAGGAAATCAAAGCTATTTCCTTATCAAAGCCAGACTGGAATGTGTCCAAATAGCCAACATTAACCAAGTATGCTGCAGAAGATTAAAATCCACTTAGAGGTACATTTGTAAGCAAATTATTAATTGCTAAATCCTATTAAAATAAATGTTATAGAATATATATTCATTTACAATAATCTCAAAAAGGAGATATCCAAAAATCTCTTGCAAATAGTCTCTCAATAGCTCAAATGTCACCTCAGAAAAAGTGCAACATGTTATCAGCTGTGACCCAAATTCAGGGTCTTTATAAATGTTATGCAAATTGTATTAATTATTCTTAACTACAATATGCAAATTTTCCACAGCTTTCCAGCTAATTGTGTGTGCTTAATGGAGCTTTCTATTACTACACAAGCTGGAGATCCATGCGATATGCAACAGGATACTGACAAATTTTCTCACAGGTGGTAACCAGATCATTCTGCTGTTTCAATTAGGATGCTATATTTTTATAACATTTGACTAGTATCATTCCAGCTGTAGTTGTATTACACTTCTTAGCATATAGGTGGGTTGACAGAACTATCAGACTTAAGATTAATATTAATGTCCAATAAATTGGTTCCAGTGCATTTTCATGAAAATAGATACTCAAATCTCAACTAAGTGATTATTCCTGACTACCAGAATGGCAAGTTTAACAGAATAACAAAGTTGGAAGGGACCTTTGAGGTCTTCTAGTCCAACCCCTTGCTCAAGTAGGAAACCCTATACCATGTCAGACGACTGATTGTCCAATATCTTCTTAAAACCTCCAGTGCTGGAGCACTTGCAACTTCTGGAGGCAAGTTGTTCCATTGATCAATTGTTCTAACTATCAGGAAATTTCTCCTTAGTTCAAGGTTAATTCTATCCTTGACTGATTTCCATCCGTTGCTTCTTGTCTTGACTACAGTTGCTTTGAAGAATCTAGGTTGACCTCCTCTTTTTGCTGGCAGCCCCTTGGATATTGAAATACTGCTATCATGTCACTTTTTTTTCATTAAACTAGACATACTCAATTCCTGCAACCATTCTTCATATGTTTTAGGCTCCAATCCCCTAATCAACTTTGTTGCTCTTCTCAGCACTCTTTCTAGAGTCTCAACATCTCTTTTATATTGTGGCAATCAAAATTGGATGCAATATTCCAAGTGTGGTCTTACCAAAGTGGTATTAACACTTTGTATGATCCTCTTGTTAATGCACTAATGCAGCATATGACTGTGTTGGCTTTTTTTTTTTTTTTTTTGGCAGCTGTAGCACACTGCTGTGTCATATTTAAGTGATTGTACACTATGTAAAAGTAAAAGCTAAACAACAACATAGCCCTGCAGATTCCTTCAAGGATATATTTTAAAAAAAATGAAAGTTCCAAAAATCAAATGAAGTATAATGTCAGTAGCCTAGAAGTTAACATTTTATAGTGTAAAAAGAGGCCTTTGAGGCCCAGTATAGTCTGAAAACAAAGCCCAGCTATATAAATAAGGATAGAGATATTAATAAGGCTTGCAGAAATCCAATGGAAACACAATAACAATTGTGGCATCTGCCAGTATATTGAATCATCATTAAAACACTGAACATAGTAACAAATAAACAATCTCCGGGCATCCAGCAATTTATTTTCTCTTCATTGCCTTTTCACAGTATAGCCTCTATATTTATATAGTAATTTTTGTAAAGATTATAGTTACAGTAATAAAAAGCTAATTCATACTAAAGAAATTAGAAGAACAAACAGAAAAAAAAGTACAGAAAAAAAAGAGAAAGACAGATAGAAAAGAAAGAAAAAATTGAAAATATACAGGTAGTCCTCAACTTACAACTATTCTTTTAGTGACTGTTTGAAGTTGCAACAGCACTGAAAAAAGTGACTTTATTTTTCACACTTATGACTGTTGTGGCACCCCAAGGTCATGTGATCAAAATTTGGATGCTTGGCAACTGACTCATATTTATGACAGTTGTAGTATCCCAGGTGATCACCTTTTTCAATCTTCTGAAAAGCAAAGTCAACAGGGAAGTCAGATTCACTTAACCACTGTGTTACTAACTTAACAACTGCAGTGATTCACTTAACTCTAGCAAGAAAAATTGTAAAATGGGTCAAAATTCACTTAATAAATGACTCACTTAGCAACAGAAATTTTGGGCTCAATTGTGGTCATAAGTCAAGGATCACCTGTATCAATTTTAACCTTGATCAAATAAACTGTCAGATCCAAAACCAAGAATGACAGGTGGTAATTTTTCCAAGCTGAGTTCTTTATTGTTTCACACCTATAAACAAAATGTTGCCAGACTCAGGAATCTACTATCTGCATCTACAATGCACTCAGGTGGCTTCTCTTTAACTTCTCAGGGCTTCTCTTTAACTTCTTACTCTCACACATGATATCTGGGATGAGTTGCCTCTTACTCCTCTGGACTTCCCTCTCTCCTGAGAAACCACATCCTCACTTTATTCCATTATATAAACCAACTTTATCTTCCTTCCTTTTAACTTCTGTCTTCTAATAATTTCACAGGACCTGATTTCATTTTTTGTCACCTCACAAAATTCTTCAAAATCTTAACAAGCCCCTTTAGAAAAACCAATATTAAAAAATTATTCAGGTCACTCAATGAGTTTATTTGGATATCACTTTTAATTATTAATATATCAACCAGTTTCTTTTGCATGTCCAATCTAAGATCTTTTTCCATATCATTAGTGTAGAAATCCACTTTCAGTTTAGTCTAATATTGTCAGGTAGAGCTTGCTCCTCTTCCATTACATATTTAAGACACATCTGTAGAGAAAGACACCATTAAAATTAACTTCTGGGTCAATTGTTCAAAAATACCATTAATATATCCAATGTTAAAATATTTTGCTTTGTTCCATAATTCAAATCCATAAGTCAAATTTAAATTTTCTTCTCCTTTCATTGTAATGTTGAGTTCACTTTAATGTCCTTTTTAAATCTTATTTATGTTTTTTTAATCAAAACAAAAGCATTTTCCATAGGAAAGCTTCTTTATAATTAATTCAAAAATCTTGTTTCATATTTATCTAGATTGTTAGCCCATTTCCATGTTTCTAAGATCAAACTTTTAAACACTCTTTTGCTAGTTATTTTAAACAAATTTTTTTAAATATTTTAAACTCATAATTAAAACTTCATTTGTTATGGATTGAAGAAAATTCACTTGATACTGTAATATTATTAGTTTAAAGGTGTCTAACCATTAACTAGCAATTTCCTAAAATGATTGGAAAAGAAAATTTGTGAATTCAGTGTCCCTTTAAAAGCCACCAACCAAGGTTTAAGCAAGATGGCTATTCCCACATCTCCCAAAACTTTAAACCCACACAGACCACTTTCTTGCAGTGTGTGTAAAAGGAGCAACTGTACAGAGCACTTGTGGGTTATCTCAATTTCTGTCCTTAACCAAACAGTAATTACAAAGAGCTGATCTACTTTTTATGGAACCATCTTCCATCTACCGTTTTTTCCCAGAAGTCCCCCTCCCCCAAACAATTTTGCCTGACCTGAGAAACTAAAAAAAGCATCTTCTTAGTATTTGTCATCTAGGAAAATATTTAAGTTTTTTTCTTCCTTTGCAGAGATATGTTAATGTAGATACAAAAAATGGAAAGCATATGAGCCCACAAACAGATTACCACATTATAAAATGTTTGTGTTGCTAAACTAAGGGAATTGTATCTTTCATATGAAATTGAGTATTATATTTCAGTGATCAGATTCATTTAGTAAAATTTAGTTCAAAGCCCAGTCAATTTCAGACATTTGCAGCTGCACCCTCAGGATGCTGTTATCACTCTCATCTTTGCTTTGAGACTTAAGAAAAGCAGGGTGTTTAAATGCAATGGAGAAGCCCAGGTTTGTTTTTAAATTCATATTAGGGGAAGTATTTCAGAAGTCTGACTAATGTTGTTTAAAATATATGCTTAAAAGAAATACATATTCTGAAAGGCACCCTAAGCTTTATGCAAATTATTTTAAAGCATTCAAATTCTACTGATATTAAAGGAAATTGGTTACACTTTGGCAAAATTCATTGCAATCTTTTAAGGAGCAAATATCCAGATTATTTGTTAAGCTTTTTCAAGAGCCTTACGATGCTGCACCTAATTATTCAAGTGCACATCTCAATGCTTTTTATGCAGGATGCAGACATATGCAGCATCCTATACTATTGACAAAGATCAAGAAATGCATTTTGCATTTTAAACCATGGACAAAGGAAGAGAATACAAGGAAAAGTAATAAAAATAACTTTACAGAGATCTTTTAAAAATCCCAATGTACAGTACTGCACAGGGTACTACAATGTACAGTATACAGCAGCCGATTATATTCATGTATACTAAAGCATGGCAAAATCTCTATAGTCACTAAATCAAGCAATTTCCAACATCAATCAGAAGCACATATTCAGTCCTTCATTCAACAGTAATTCACATCTGGCTGTCACAAAGATGTGCTATAGTTGTTCATAATGGTAAAATAAATGCAGATGAGTATGGAATGGCATTGTGGAACAGGCTCAATTGTTGGTTTGAGCACATTTACAGGAATGAACTATCTGTGATGTTCCAGGTAGTGACTGACACAGCTAACATAAGGACATGTAAAACTACTGCATTACAAGTTGAGTCATTGTTTCTTGCAACCAGCACTGTAGACAGTGAAAGTAGCTCTCTTTAATTCAGGCAAGACGTTTTACAGATCAGCTTAACTGAAAATAAATGGGATCCAATCAGGGATTTCCTACTTATAGAGTATTTGCTATAATTACAGAGGCACAGCCATCCCCTCCCCTCCCATTTGCAGGAACATGCTGTGTTAAATAGGGGGAAAGAAGGAGCAGAAGCAACTCTTACAGATACTATTTTATATAGAGATGATTCCACTTATTTCTGGCAACTGCATTGTTTACAATGGATATATGGGGCTGGAAGTATTAATGAATCTAAAATACAAATTGTGAACATAATTTATCTGGTAATATAACTTGTAAAGCTGTTAAAGAGCACTTAACTTGTGTGCCCTTTGTTTGTCATGGGAAACTATGATCCTGTTTATTTCAAAGGTTCATGAGACACATGAATCTTTAGAACTTCCTCATCAGAAAGGACTAATTTGAGCCCATTTGATATAGTGGTTAAGTGTAAAGTTGGGGTGTAAGTTCTACTTTCATTTAGGCAAAAGCCAACTGGGTGACCTTGGGCCAGTTTTCTCTTAACCCTAAGAAGCAGAGGCAATGTCAAACCAATTCAAAAATCTTGCCAGGAAAAGTGCAGGGACATTTTTTTTCAAAAGTTTTGCTCAGGGGTGGGATCCTACGGGCATAACAACTGGTTCGGTGAGCACGCACTTTGCATGTGCAGTACTTGTAAATCAACTTCTCCTACAAGCAATAACTTTCTCCTGCTGATGCGCGGCACTCAGCTGTACTGTGCAAAGCAACTAAGGTTGCTTTAGCAGGAATAAAGGACAGTCTAGAGCCCCAGAGGGCGGGTGGGCCCAACCGATCTTTGGAGTGAACTGGTTCAGTGTCAGCTGTTCTTCAGAGCTACCAGTTCTATAGAACCGGGCCGAACTGGTAGAATCCCACCCCTGGTTTTGTTCCCTGAAAGTGTTAGTGATTATGATAGAGCCAGTGATGGGATGCCAAAAAAATTTTTATTACCGGTTCTGTGAGCATGGCTATGTGGTCATGTGACTGGGTGGGCATGACTATGTGGTCATGTGACTATGTGGGGTCAAAAGACACAAAGTCACTTTCTGGAGCAAGGGGTTAGACTAGATGCCTCCAGGTACCTTCCAGCTCTGGATTGCTGTACTGTTTCAAAGCATCCTCTGAAGCTGCATTCCAAGGTTTGTGGTCTTTCCTTCCTCTCCTTTTCCCCTCCCTCCCTCCCTCCCTTTCTTTTTCTTTTTTTATTTCTTTCTTTTCCCCTTCCTCCCTTTCTTTCTTCCACCTGTCCCTCTTTCTTCCTCTTTCTTTTTTTCTTTTGGAGCACCTCCCCATGCCCTGTTTTTGGCTTGGTAGGCCTCAGGGAAGCCTCCTGGGAGCAAAAACAGGGTGTGCAGCAAAATAATAGAAGAATCAGTGTAATAGTTTTTTGCTCCTCCTGGGAGCAAAAAATGGGGTACACCTCCTGCACCCCATTTTTGGCCTAGTAGGCCTCAGGAAAGCCTCCTGGGAGCTGAAAAAAAGCAGCATTTTGAAGTAAGGGGGGAAAAATCAGCTGTGCCATGTGATTTAGATTAGCTAGAAAGCAAGAAATCCAATGATTTCCCGCTTTCTACCTAATCTAAATTCGCATGGCACAGCTGATCACCACTCAGCTGATAATCAGAAATACCAGTTCAGCTGCCAGTAGAATACCACCATTGGATAGACCCCTTCAAACTAAACACAAATATGATTTCTGAATGATTGTATCACATAGAAATCTTGAGAAACATGAAACTAACTTTTAATTGCTGGTGTATTTAATCATATGTTCCCAACATGCTGCAATAAGTTCAACAAGACTAAAAGTGTTTTGCTGATAATTTTCATTTGTACCTGTGCCCAATGAGATCAAAAGGCAATTGGACTTCAAAAGGCAATTGGACTTTCTAATTTTTTTCCGTGAAAACGTTTTGCTTCTCATCCAAAAAGCTTCTTCAGTTCTCCTATTGGTGAAATTTGTAAAACTGTAAAAATGTTTTTGTTCACATGGATTTAGGATTAAATTAGGATTTAGGGTGTCTTGTTTCTGTAACAAGTTTTAGAGGTTCTAATTTTCTTTTGTGATTATTATCATTTTAACCAAAGGAAACAAGTATGTTGATATCAGAATAAAAATGAGTGTTTACATTTGGATGTGCTTTTCTTCCAAAAAATTTAAATTAACATGTATCAATACTAATTCTTGCAAAGAATTTGTAAACTAGATAGTCTTGGATTAGTAAGGGAGTGTGATGACCCAGGACATGGCACAAAAGCAACACAGTCAAATAAGCAAGAAAAGTCCCTTTATTATCTCCAACTTTGCCCCCAAAGTCCAGTTACCTTCGGCTGGAGAAAAATCTCCCAGGAACAGTCTTTAAGTGGAGGAAATTCAATCGGAAAACAAAGTACATACATACATTAACTAAAAATCCAAATGAACTATGCTGCAATAATTAATATGACAGAGCAGGAGAAGGAATTGCAGACTTGAAAGCACAGCAAAGCACACACAGTTGAGAAGATGCCAGGAACACAGATAATACCAGATAATTCACGATTTGCTCCCAACAACTTGCTGTGTGCAGCTTCCCTTTTTAATCACTGTGTTCCCAGCTGCAGCTAATGAAGGGAATTAGGGCCCTTTCTTCCCCCTGTAAACCATGCAACTCATTTTGCTCCCTGCGTGCCCTAGGATGAAGAAGGGGTGGGCCTGGGTCTTCCTCCGAATTCCCTCTCCCTTGCTCTACCTCTCCCCTGCTCTGCTCAGCCAGCCTTTGCCCTTCCCCAGTTTCTTCCACAGCCAACAGAGCCACACTCCCACTCCCTGTCAGCTGCTCAGCCTCCCCATCTGAATCAGATTCCAACAGGGGCATGACAGGGAGGTTGCATCCAGAAGATTATCCCTTCTTGCTTTCTATTATATAAGAAATAAACAATTTCTGTCTACCAGGTTTACATGTATGTATGTATTTACATGACTTATATGACCATTTATCTTGTACAGTGACTCTAGGCAGATCACACCAATCCATCAAACAAAGTTAAAATCAAAGATACCATTTCCTTCCAGCACCAGAACATCTTCATAATTCAATTCCCATCTTGGTCCAATGCTTGGAGAAGAGCCAGGTCTTCACAGCCCTCCAGATTATCTTTTTCACTAGTAAGGCTTCTCTTTAAAGCCCTATCCCACTCCCTATTCTAACTGGAAGTAAGTGTCACACTTGCATTTCCTGATAGACTTGGAACTGCAGGCCTGTGACTTGGTAACCTTGTGCTGGCTAACTATATGGTATAGCAAACAACTGCAACTGAAAAACCTGCAAGAGGTTGCTTGTTTGGGCCACCAGCCCTTTCTAGAATGATGGAAGGCACAAATGAAGTGATCTGTATTGAGCAAAGTTGGAAGTGCTGTTTCCTCATTTCACCTTGCATGCACTGCTTTGGCTCTGTGTTGACAAAAGTAAGAATGGTAACTACACTGATCATATCATAACTATTACACTGATTCTTCTATTAAGTACAAAAAGAGCTGCTATTTTAGATATGAAAGAACTATAATTATCTCTGAACTGAAGAAAATATAGATTATAAATAATCAAATATGTGCTATCATGTCTTTAAAACTATAAGGTACTGAACAATATTATATAAAAGACTGCCTATTACCTAAAACTGCTGGAATGAACAACTTATCAAATACCACTACATTTGCAACACTTATAGTTGTCATGTTTTGAACAAAAACAATAATAAACCTTTATCCAACTATGCATTATATCTTCATATTTTAAAGTTATATTTCATTAAATTTTGATCTGAAGTTTATACTCTATGGAACTAAACCTTATTATCATCATCCATCCTACAAGGATAATTGACTTATGGTATGTAACAAGAAATTCTTCCTTGCATATCGCCCAAAGTCTTGCCAGTATATATAAAGGAAACTGATTCACAGATCAGTTCAACTAGCTTTTTAACTAAGAAAGACAAAGAAATGCTCTATGGAGCCAAAATATCCATATGCAAACAAGATCAGACAAAAGAGAATATAAAACAATAGTCCAACTTTAAAGCGTCACCAACACATTCTACATGAACTTAAAATCTAATTTTAAAACTCATTGAAACCTATTTGAAAAATAATGTAAACAGTTCGGTGTGTCTACACCTACAAATATTAAAACTGTGTAGACAATCATTTCCCAATAACATTACTAGATGGGAAAGTTGAATTTGCAGAAGCAGTACCAAATGATATTGACAATTTTGAATTTGGTGTTGGAAAAGACTCTTAAGAATACAATGAATATCCAAGAAATCAAATAAATGGAATGAATCAATCCAGAATTGTCACCCAAGACACAAAATGCCAAGCTAAACTGTCATATTTTTAGTATATTATATGAAAGATCCAGTTCTCTTGAGAAGTTCACTTTGTTGAGAAAGGAGGTAGGAGAAGCTGAGACCATTCAGCAGCAATCTGGATGGACTAGATTAAAACAGTAACTAATATACAACTGAGACCTCTAAAAGGCATGTTTGGCTAGACTTAATCAATCTATTTAAGGTGGGGGGTTAAGTCAGCATATTTCAACCCCAATTTCTCCTGAAAGAATTATGAAAAGCATTGCTATCACTCTCAGTTTGTTAATATGAAAATATTAATATCATACCTATGAGCTGTTTTGTGTATGACTGTTGAGGGGATTTGCTACTGTTATGTCCCTGGAACTCTAGGAGTTCCCACTCAGGTCCGTTCACGTTGCGGGGGCGGTTTTCCCCCCTCGCTCATTGGTTGGTTCTCCCCAGCAGCCAGCTATAAAAGCAGGCTGCGGGGTCCAACCAGTTGCTGATCGCTGCGAGCCAGTTCCAGGCTTGGCAAGCACGGTCAGTCCTTTATTGTTATAATAAAGTATTTGTTGCACTCATGCTCTGGTTCAGCCTCTCATTACCCAAACCTAACACTGGCGATGAAGGTGGGATGGCTACCAGAAGCACAATGCAACCGCTGAATCACTAGCCGCCGATCCGCAGCCAGAGAGAACGATCGGCCGGCGATAAGAGCAACGCTGATCTGCAGCCAGAGAGAGCGGTCAGCAAGCAACGAGAGCGAACGCTGATCCGCCGCCAGAGAAAGCGGTCAGCAAGCAACGAGAGCGAACGCTGATCCGCAGCCAGAGAAAGCGGTCAGCCAGCAACGAAAGTGAGAAGCATCTGTAGCCGCTTGTTAGCCTAGCTACAGGAAAAGTGAAGCGCTGCGAGCCGCAGCCGCTCGTTTCTTTAGGCGCGAAATTCAAACGGCTGTCATTTGAATTTCAAACCTAAAAAGTACAGCGCGGTGCTGTAAGTCAAGTCACTGACGCCCACGCAGGCGCGAATTTCAAAACACTGCCAACGGCCGGCAGCCTAACCTCGTGTTTTGCCCAGAGAGAGAGAGAGGATTGTGAAAAAGCCTCTCCAGAGCTGAAATCACTTGCCTGCCACAGGCACTAGAAACCTTCTGCTGCTGCCCCAGAGAGATTTTTTCCACAGATTATACAACCGATTTCCTCACTATGAATTCCAATCCAGTCTTCCCAGCGTTCAAACCGGATGAGGAGAAGTGGAGTCATACAAGAACCGCTTTAACCATTACATCGACGCAATTGGGCTGGCTGATGCAGGGGAGCACCGGAAAAAATCATATTGCCTGATCTATTGTGGAGCCATCGTCTTTGACACTGCCACAGCACTCGTGGCTCCACGTGAGTTAAAAAACGTTCCATGGTCTGAACTGTTAGAAATCCTTACTAACCACTATTCTCCCAGACCTTCACAGATTGCCAGGCGATTCACCTTCCGTATGAGGAAGCAATCAGACAAAGAGACCATCAACCAGTACATGGCCGCCCTCAGGACCGCAGCACTCCATTGTGGGTTTGGAACCTACCTGGAGGACATGCTCCTCGATCAGCTAGTCTGCGGAGTCAAGGATCTCCACCTCCAAAGGCGCCTACTCGCTAAGAAGGACCTCAACCTCGCACAAGCCGTCGAGGAGGCCCTGGCAGCAGAACTGGCAGCACACTCAGCCACCGAAATCCATGGTCCAACTGCCAAGCTAATGACAGTTCCAGTCCACTCCGAGGAGGTGGTATTAGAGGAAGCCCCTAGTGATGAAACCGACATCCACCGCCTCACCAACGCCAGGCATCCGCAGGTAGGAGCCAAGCAAGAAAGCATCAGTCCACCCAAGCACATCACCCTGTGCCTATCCTGTGGTGGATCTCATCCGAGGGCCACCTGCAAATTCAAAGGAGCCACCTGCAACATCTGCCACAAAAGGGGGCACATCGCGAGAGTCTGTCAAGCCTCTCAAAACTCGGCACAAAGGCACCCTTCCTTCTCACATTCTGGACCTCAGAGGCAAGTATTGAACTGTCGCACTCACCACCATGCCAAGCACACTTGCCATACCATTAGTAAAATCTCTCTCTCCGTTTTGTTAGAAGGTAAACCGTGTCGCATGGAGGTTGACACAGGGTCAGCGCTCTCAATTATCTCGTGGAGCACCCTCAAGAGGCTACAGCCCAGTCTATCAACAAGCCGGCTCCAGAAGTGCCAGTTTAGCCTGAAGGACTACCAGGGAAGGTCATTCCTGTAATCGGCAGAGGCAAGTTCCTTGTCAATTTTAAAGCTTTCAAAGGTCACCTACCTCTAGTGGTAGTTAACGGCAATCTCCCCACACTCTTGGGGCTCGATTGGTTTCCCCATCTCGGCCTAGGGCTAACAGGAGTCCATGCTGTCTCAACCTCTGACACTGACTCCTTATTCGCTGATTACTCAGATGTATTCAGCGATGAGCTGGGGTGTTATAATGGTACCCCTATCTCATTCTCAGTCGACCCCCAGGCAGTCCCAATCAGGCTAAAACCGCGTAGAGTCCCATTCGCTATTCGGCCAAAACTAGATGCAGAATTGGATAAATTATTAAAACAAGGGGTCATTGAGCCAACAGATTTCGCCAAATGGGAGACGCCCATTGTCACACCCCTCAAAAAAGACGGTAGCCTGAGAATTTGCTCGGACTACAAGACCACAATTAATAAGTTTTTACAAGTTAGCGCTTACCCAGTGCCCGTCATTCAGCATTTTATTACACACTTTTGAACCTGGCAGCATTTTTGCCAAATTGGACATGTCTCAAGCGTATCAACAGTTCCCTGTTGACAGCCAAACAGCGGAACTCCAGACCATTGTCACCCACAGGGGTGCTTTCTGGTGCAAGCGTCTCCAATTTGGCGTAAGTGTTGCCCCAGGCATTTTTCAATCCCTCATGGAGCGGATTTTGCAGGGCCTCCCTGGTGTAGTACCCTACTTCGACAACATCTTAGTCTCGGCCAGGGACAGACCCCAACTCTTCCAGAGAGTTCGAGCAGTGTTAGAGAGGTTCAGACAGCATGGCCTCAAATTAAAAAAAGAAAAATGTGCCATTGCCACTAGACAGGTGGACTTTCTGGGTTATAAAATTGACGCCTCAGGCATTCACCCCCTGGAGTCCAAGGTTAAGGCAATTCACGAGGCACCCACTCCAACCTCCAAAACTGAACTGCAGGCCTTCTTGGGGCTATTGAACTTTTACGCGTCCTTCCTGCCCCATAAAGCATCAGTGGCAGAACCCCTGCACAGACTGTTGGATAAAAAATCGCCTTGGCACTGGGGTCACAAAGAGGACTCCGCTTTTCGCGCCGTCAAATCACTACTCACGTCAGAGGCGGTCCTTATTCAGTTCGACACCAACCTTCCATTAGTGCTAGCAGCAGACGCATCCCCTTTCGGAATTGGGGCAGTATTAAGCCACAGGCTCCCCAATGGCTCCGAGGCTCCCATCGCTTTTTTCTCCAGGACGCTCTCTGCAACAGAGCGCAATTATAGCCAGATCGATAAGGAAGCTCTAGCAGCTGTCGCAGCAGTGAAGAAATTTCACGAATTTCTCTTTGGCCACTTTTTCGAGCTGGTCACGGATCATAAGCCTCTCCTGGCTCTACTAGCTGGGGACAAACAGACCCCTCAAGTCCTCTCTCCTAGAATGACGAGATGGACCCTTTTCCTAGCGGCATACTCGTATAGACTCATACACCGCCCAGGTAAAACATTGTCCCACGCAGACGCCCTCAGCCGCTGCCCCTGCCGGCTCCAGCTGAAGACCCTGCTCCGGTCCACGCTATCTTTGAGGTCACCCAATTGGACCTCCCCATCACTGCCCTTGACATTGCGGCCAAATCCAAGACTGACACAACGATCGCCCAGGTACTGGACTGGGTGAGGAGGGGGTGGCCGGGCGGTGATGTTGAAAACAAATTTACACCTTTCAAGACCCACCTGCAGGAATTATCCAGTTTGCAGGGCTGTCTGCTGTGGGGCACTCAAGTGGTCATCCCGACCTCACTGTGTACCCGAGTTCTGGAGGTGTTGCACGAGGGGCACCCTGGCATCGTCAGAATGAAGGCGTTAGCACGCAGCTACGTATGGTGGCCGGGCCTCGACGAGGACATAATCAGATGGGTAAGCTCCTGCAATCCCTGCCAGGAATCCCGTCCAACTCCTCCAATTGCCACCCCTACTAAGTGGGAAAGCGCCAGCGCTCCGTGGTCCAGAATTCACATCGACCTAGCCGGCCCATTGCACGGAAAAATGTTCCTAGTGGTCGTGGACTCCTACTCTAAATGGATTGACATGGCACAACTATCCACGACCATCACACTAGCGATTACCAAGGTATTAACTCGCCTGTTTGTAACACACGGGCTGCCTGACTCCATTGTTTCTGACAATGGCCCACAGTTCGCATCAGCCGAGTTCAGCCGTTTCGCTGCCAACCTGGGCATCCGCCACATCTTCACGGCCCCATTTCATCTTGCCAGTAATGGATTGGCTGAAAGAGCCATTAGGACCACTAAAGAAGCCCTAGCTAGGTTCAGCAAGGATGACTGGCACCACAAACTCTCGCGTTTCCTGATGAGCCAGCACTCAACTCCGTGCTCAGTCACTAATAAGTCCCCAGCTGAGCTCCTGATGGGCAGACGCCTGAGGACTGTATTGGACAGGCTTCACCCACATTACTGCCCTGACTCTCCCCTCGCTTCCACATCGGGGGTTAGGCATTTTATCTTATAGGAACCCGTATTCGCGAGGAACTTCGCTGGAGACCCTCTGTGGATCCCGGGTGAGATCGTGGCCATCACCGGACCCAGGTCATATCGGGTCAGACTGGAGGACGGCCGAATATGGAGAAGGCACCTGGACCAGCTGCGAAGGCGTCACAGCACCCTCGTCAGCAGTGACTCAGAATTACAAACCGGGGCGAGGCCACAGCATCAACCCCACATCAGCACCAATCCCGGTGACCTGCTTACACCAGCAGCCGATCCAGGGAATCCGAACACGGACAGCGACGTCCAGATGGCTGACCAGTCCGAACCAGTCAACGGGAGCACGTCCCCAGTGACCAGCCCTACGAGTCCCGAGCCAACCCGAACCGAGGGGCGCGTTAGTGACTCCCTACCGATCCTGCCTTCCCCTACAGACTCTGAACTGACAGACAACCCACCAGAGCTGCGCCGTTCTGGGCGCCAGCATAAACCTCCTGCCTACCTCAAAGACTATGCGTGTTCGCATCTGGGGGGAAGGGGTGTTATGTCCCTGGAACTCTAGGAGTTCCCACTCAGGTCCGTTCACGTTGCGAGGGCGGTTTTCCCCCCTCGCTCATTGGTTGGTTCTCCCCAGCAGCCAGCTATAAAAGCAGGCTGCGGGGTCCAACCAGTTGCTGATCACTGCAAGCCAGTTCCAGGCTTGGCAAGCACGGTCAGTCCTTTATTGTTATAATAAAGTATTTGTTGCACTCATGCTCTGGTTCAGCCTCTCATTACCCAAACCTAACAGCTACTACTGATAATTTTTACCTTTTCTTTTTCAGCTCACAACACAATACACATACCTGCACATTCCATGCCTGTAATGAAGGGACTTCAGCCCATAAAAACATATGCCACAATGTGTTTGTTATTCTCTGATGTCTCAAACAACACTTGATAGCTCACAATCACAGCAGCAGCAGCAGCACAGTAGCCTTTTAGGCATAAATGGCCAAGTGTAAATAGACAAAAAAATTAGAATAATAAAAATGAAACAGAGTCTTTTTAAGGAAATTAGAATTTCTGAAGAAGTTACATGTTCATAGGGAAAGAGATAAGTATATATGCTTTGTATGCATTTAGATAGGAGTTTACAATCTGGAGAGAAAAGATTTCAAGGGCGGGGGTGGAGGAATTCAATGCAGAAACAAACACAACCGCGTGGATTAATAAATCAACACACATACACATGCTGTTGCTACCACTGCTGGTGATCTAATAGACCCTCTTGACACAGTTCAATTATAACAAAGTCTGGAGCCTCATTACAACCACAGTTCTCATTTAGTGGGGTGTGGTGGGGGGTAGAAGGACTAGACAGCAGGGAGAGAGGAAAAGAGACAAAGATAAAGGAACTCAGCTTTGTTCATTAATATTTTGATATTGTACCTCATAAAGATGGTTCAGACATCACTCTACCATTGCCTGATCTGTATTACACCAAATAAATGATAGCTTTCTTTTAGTAGCAAACCCATTATCATAAGGAAACAAACAGTTTAAAATTTATAACGTTTATGTAGTTATTTACCAAGCACATCTAAATTATATTAAAGTAACAAAAATATCTTTACAATACCAAGGCATGTCACATCATTTGAGCACCCCTAATGTTTGGAAATTGAAAGTTGAAAAATTTGATACATTGTAAATAAGCTTGTAATGAGTAAATAATCAGCCTCGGGGCTGGACAATCATTTACAGTTATTGATAAAATTTATATTCCACTTTTTCTCTATGAATTCAAGATAGAACACATGCAGTATTTTCTTCTCCAATGTTAATCTACAATAATCCTGCAATGAAAGATGGGATTCAAAAATTTTAACAACCGGTTCTGTGGGCATGGCTTAGGTGGTGGGCAAGGCTTGGTGGTCATGTGACTGGGTGAACATGGGTTGGTGGTCATGTTATTGTCTGGGTGTGGCCAACTCAATATCACTCACATTGAGGCACGCATCTCCTCGCCTGGCCTCTCATGACTGTGGGGATGCTGCAACAGTTGTAAGTGTGAAAAATGGTCATAAGTCACTTTTTCCAGTGCCATTGTAACTTTGAATGGTCACTCCACACAAGCAAAGTACCAGCAAAGGAGGGGGGAAAAACTCCAGAGATGTTCCTGAGACAGGAAGTCTAGTCCTGCCAAGAATGTAATAAGGGTTAATGGAGAGGCAGTTTATGTAAATTCTGTTTCCTTCCTGCATTCCTTACAGGATTAGGCCAGTAATTTCTTCTAACAACCGGTTCTCCAAACTACTTAGAATGTTAGCAACCGGTTCTAGCAAATAGGTGCGAATTGGTAGAATCCCACGCTTGGTCATTGGCTGAAAGGTCACATAGTCAGCAGGGTTAAAAGTAGAAATGGCATTGGATTTCTCAGGTCTTATCTCTCTGAATCAAATCATTCAAATTATCTGCACTCACTGCAATAACATCTTAAATAAGCGGGCAATATATTATTACTTGGAGGAAGTCAAATATAAAAGGAATCTTCTCAAAGGTTTTCATACTTTTAAAATATGTTCCACTTTTCTGCACATCATGAACTCTATAGTGACAATAGAATAAAACAAGTGGAAAAATTAAAGCAGGAAACATTACAATATTTATTATTTTTATTGAATTTCTACACAGCCCATCTCACTAAAACAGTGAGTTCAGATACGTTCAGGTGCCTCTAACAGTAATAATAGCATAAAAATAAAGCATTACCACACAAGGCCTCTACTTGTTTCAGCAGAAGGCCATCTTAAATTTGTGACTGAAGGCAGACAACATCAGAGACCCATGTTTCCGCTTGGGTGAGGTCAGCCTATACATTACTAAAAACCCTGTAAAAACCCATGTCCCTCCTTTTCTTTTAGTTTCTTTTCTTTCTTCATCATTAGTTTGGAGAGGCGGGCCTGAACATTTTCACCTACAAATGCTATAGCTGCTTATTAAAATTGTCATTTTGTTTGGTGCCTGTTAAAGGGGAAAGCCGTGAATACATTTGTATGCATCCAGAGAGAGAAATATGAATCCCTGATGGAGAATATCACAGGTCAGAGCTAGAGGGCAAGCAGACAAGGTGAGCGTGTGACTAGTCATTTATTAAGAATTAGTGAACTCATAATTACATGAGCATAACTGAGACATTTGCTTTATACGCTGATTTAGTCTATTGATTCAGTAGATTTCACAATTCAATATCATAACATATTTTGAATAGAATTTTCTATCTAGGTAATGGATTAGTTGGTTAAATAAGACTGTGCGTGTGGGGAGGACATTCCTGAAGAAAGGAGATTGGTTTTGATAAATTTGATGAAATTTGATGGTTAGACAAACATAGGCAGACATACTAAATTGTATGATCCATGCAATATTTTAAAAACTGATTTTGAATATACTAAAATTAACATTTTTAATCTTTGCTACATCATTTCTATAGAAGAATTTGAGTGAAGTGCGAAATTTTGAATGTTGCTTCATGTATAAAAAACACTGTACTAAATAATAAAGATATCCTCATAACAACAGCAACAAAACTCCAGCTTTATATAAAACCAAATAAAGCAACTCCCTGTAACAGTGACCCCTATATTGACAATTTTAAATCTTGTATTTCTATATGTACACACATACACACACACCAAAGAAAAACTGTAAAATAGCTGTTCAGCAAAATTTAGCTTGTAGTCTGTGCAATCTGTCTGTTCTCCAATTAAAGAGGGAAAGAGAAGTGTGAATGAACAGCAGCTGTCACAAAGGGACTTGGAGGTACTCCATTTTAGAAATGCAGGGGATAGAATATGGGGCACTTCTTATGCAACAAGTTGATGTTAATGTCTGGACAATCATATTCTTCCCCAGGCTTGTTCACAAGCCTGAGAAAAGGCAGGCTGTTTTAATGAGAGATTCTTTTTTCTGGCAAGTTCCAAAGCAATTCTGAATCATTTTCAAAGTGTGATTCAATTCCTTGAATAGAATTATATTGGAGTACATATTGGTCTTTTTTTCCACATGCCTGTGGCCTATTCCCATGAACATCTCACCTCGCGTATGCCATCACATCTCCGCTTACCCATCATTACCAGAAAATTACAATCTGCCCTCATATCTGCAGAGTTCTCTCCCTTCTCTGTCCATAAGGTGCAATGCCCCAACCCACACACCCTACATCACACACACACAACCGCAAACTTACAATAAGAGCTCCCTAATACCTGAGGCACTTCTGCAGTATTCTTGCACTCAGCACCTCCAGTTAATCAGGGATCATCTCACTTCCTTGCCTATTTACCAACCTTATCATGCTAATAGTCAATACTCTCTCACCAGATTTCTGTAGGCCCAATGACATAATCTTTTTTGTATATGTTTTATTTGCAGTTTTCCTTTAACAACCAACATTTTTGTGGACAATGCAATGACTGGGTTAACATATTTTTCACACAGTGCTAACAGTAATAATACAATTAGATACAAAAAAATTATCTTTCAACTTGGATCAGTAAGGAAATTGCAGTTTCCTCTTGATCAACAAGGATCTCTCCTTTCTTCACCATTCCTCCAGGGCAGCTTAACCTCATAGGGCTCCCAGCAAGCAGTTGCTGGCTGCATTTCACAGAGCCCAGCAGAGTCCGCTATTTTCCAGCCGTCCTCGCCACAATGTCAACCAGAAGTCCCCAATTACATAATCTATTGCCCATAGGAAAGGTAAGAAGAGTCAGTACCAACATGAATCTTCTAATGTGATAAGCAATCCTGTTCCAATTTAAACCGATCCAGTCAAATTCTCTTCATCTGCAATGACTGCAGATTAAATAGCTGATGCAGATGGCTGCTCCAAATGCCTACTACATCTTACCTGTTAGGTTTCCAGAAATTACCCTAATTAAATCATGAACCTCAAGCCAAGCTTCAGGGTTATAGCAACTTGAAAACAAGTTGCTTATGGCAACTTGAAAACAAGCATAGGAATGGTTTATGAATTGACATTACCCAAGAGAAGGCAAGATGTCTACCCAGTAATATGGGACTCTCTCACCACAATCAGCCTGTTCCAGCTCTGTCTCCATCACAGAAAAATGCTTCACCTCAATATAGCCAAAGGCAGCCCTCATCTCTGTTCCAGCAGCATTATCCTCCTTGTTCTTCTTGCTCTATAGTGTTTTGCAAGCTGATATGAGCTTCCTCTGGCACCAGACTTGGCCTCTTTCCCACCACTGTGCTGCTGAATGTTGAAAAACACATGGAGTATTTTCTGCGCAAAATGGCTGATTCACACAACTGGTGGCCCCACAATCCAACTGCCACTGCCTTTTCTAATATCCCATGGCCAGTTGTCAAGCCCACAATCCATGTAAAGGAATGGGGCTCAGATGCCATACATGATCCCATTCCAAATAACCTGGCCTGAATTGCAAGCCAACCAGATCAGATGAAAAACCATCTCACTCCAGTTGGGAAAAGACTCCAGGGAACTTCACACCAGAGCCATGGTGACACAGTGGTTAAAATGCAGTACTGCAGGCTATTTCAGTTCAGCTGCCGATAGTTCAGCAGTTCAATTCTCACTGGCTCAAGGTTGATGCAGCCTTCCATCCTTCTGAGGTCATTAAAAGGAGGACCAGATTGTTGGAAACAATATGCTGACTCTGTAAATTGCTTAAAGCACTCCCTCTGATAGAGGGAGAATTGACAGAATCTATCAATATAAGAAAAGGAACAAGACAAGGGTGTCCACCTCTGTTGTTTGCGTTAACTTTGGAAGCGCTAAACAGAAATATTAGAAATGAAAAGAATATAAAAGGGATGAAAATTAAAAAGGAAGAATTTAAGTTGCAAGCATTTTCAGATGATCTGGTTTTTATCTTAGAAGACCCACTAGAAACAGCATCAAAATTGATAGAAAAGATAGAGACATATGGAAAGGTGGCTGATTTGAAAATAAATAAAGATAAGACAAAGATTTTGACAAAGAATATGCTATCAAGACAAAAGGAAGAACTGGCAGACCTATTAAAAATTCAGGTCACGAATAAGACAAGTACTTGGGGATATACTTGACAGCAAGATGCAGTACACTAAAAGAGAATAATTATATCAAACTTAAGCAGCAGATAGCGCTAGATCTGGCGAAATGGGAAAATTTACAACTGTCACTAATAGGGAGAATATCAACAACCAAGATGAATATATTACCAAGAATTTTATATTTGTTTCAAACAATTCCAATTAGGCTTGGAAAAAATTACTTTGAAGATTTAAATAAAATTGTGTTGAAATATATATGGCAAGGTAAGAAAGCGAGAATAAAGTTAAAACTTTTGCAAGATGCTAGAATAAGAGGAGGATTTGGTTTGCCTAATTGGGAGTTGTATTACCAAGCTACAAATTTGATGTGGGTTAAGGAATGGATAACATTAAGAAATACTAGATTGTTGTCATTAGAAGGACATGACCTGTTGTTGGGGTAGCATGCTTTTTTATGGTATAAAGGAACTAAAACACAGGGGTACTTTAGAAGACATTATATACGGGAGTCTCTGGTTAAATTGGGAGAAGATTAAAAGACAATGTTATTTGAAAATTCCAGTCTGGCTATCGACTATTGAAGCACTTTCTTATCCTATAATATACAAAAAGGAACAAACAGTTAGATATGGTGAAATATTGAATGAAAAGGGTGAACTTAAATCTATACAAAAACTAGAGGAACAAGGTATAAAGATAATTTGTTTGTCATATGCGCAAATACATTCAAGGTATGATAAAGATTCTAAAACAGAAGGTTTCTATGATAAATTGACTGAATTAGATAAGATTTTGACAGGTACTTATGAAAAGATGATTAAAAATTGTATGGATATTTATTAGAAATTAAACTAGAAGAAGAACAAGTTAAAGAAACTATGATTGCTTGGGGGAAGAATTTTGGATATGGGATTGATCTACAGAAATGGCAAAAATTGTGGTCTCAAAATTATAAAATGACAATGTCAACAGCATATATAGAAAATTTGTATAAGATGTTTTACAGGTGGCACTTTCCCCCGACAAGAATAGCAAGAATGTTCAAGAATAAATCCGAAAAATGTTGGAAATGTTATCAGATACCTGGCTCATATTACCATATGTGGTGGACTTGTGCAGATGCTAAAAAATACTGGACTAAAATCCATACGTGGTTGGAAAAAATGACAAAAAAGCATATAGATTTGAAACCAGAAATATTTTTATTGGGAATTTTACCTGAAATATATAGTAAAGACTTGAAATACCTAATTGTAAATGTATTAACAGCGGCTAGGATTGTATTTGCTAAAACTGGAAAAATGAGAAAATACCATCACAGGAGGAAATCATTAAGAAAATATTGGAATGTGCTGAAATGAGTAGATTGACATTTAAAAATTAGAGAACAAGATGATAAACAATTTTACAAAATTTGGGACCTTTTCTATCAATGGTTAGATAATAAAAGACAATAATGGAATATATAGAATTTTAGAAAATAATAAATATATAAAGATGTATTCTTTTCTTATTATATCTACAAAATGATTCTAAGATAGATCTGGTATGATAATATGAATTGTCACAAAACAAATTAAGTAAAATACGATCATTTTGGAAAACATGAATGAATAAAAGTATAGTCAAATGATTGATTAATAATGATATTAATGTATTTAATATATTGATTGAAAATACGAGATTATATACAATGTAATTATAATTGAAGACTATGAAATGGAAGCACAAAACAATTTGTAAACCAACCAGCACACTGTATGTACATATATGGAAGATGATTTGATATTTTTATGTTTTGTTTGTTTATCTTTGTTTTAAAAACCAATAAAAATTTATAAAAAAAAAACAAATGGTCAAAATTGGGAGCGTCCTATCAAATTCTGTACCTGTCAATAGTGGTGTCCCCCAAGGCAGTGATCTAGGACCAACTCTCTTCATACTCTACATAAATGACCTCTGTGATCATATTAAGAGCAACTGCATTCTCTTTGCTGATGATGTAAAGCTGTTCAATACCACAGACAATACTGCTACCCTTCAAAAAGATCTTGACTATGTATCAGAATGGTCAAACAAATGGCAACTTCAAATCTCAACAAATAAATGCTCTGCCCTACATATTGGCAAAAAAAATATCAGAAAATAAAATACAGGCTGAATAGTCAAGACCTTGTTGATGATCCAAACTCTGTCAATGATCTTGGAGTACTCATCTCTAATGATCTAAGTGCTAGAGCCCACTGTAACTACATAGCCAAAAAGGCATTAGGAATTGTTAGCCTAATCTTACATAGCTTTTTCTCTGGTAATATTACACTATTAACTAGAGCATACAAAACATTTGCTAGACCAATACTCGAATACAGCTCATCAGTCTGGAATCCACATTATGTATCTGATATTAAAACAGTTGAGAAAGTCCAGAAATATTTCACAAGAAGAGTTCTCCACTCCTCTACTCGTTGTAGAATATCTTATGCCACCAGACTAAAAATTCTAGACCTAGAAAACCTAGAACTACCCCGCCTTTGGTCCGATCTAAGTATAGTATATAAAATCATTCATTGCAATGTCCTACCTGTCAGTGAATACTTCAGCTTCAACCATAACAATACAAGAGCAAACAATAGATACAAACTCAAGGTCAATTGCACCAAACTTGATTGCAGGAAATACGACTTCAGCAACAGAGTGGTCAATGTCTGGAATATTCTACCTGACTCTGTGGTTTCTTCCCCAAACCCCAAAAACTTTAACCTTAGACTGTCTACTATTGACCTCACCCCTTTCCTAAGAGGTCTGTAGGGGGAGTACATAAGTGAACCAATGTGCCTACCATTTCTGTCCTATTGTTTCTTTTTTCTTATATGTACCCATTTCATGTATTCATAACTGTGTATATACTTATACCTATTATCTTGTAAGCGATTGACAAATCAAAATAAATAAATAAATAAACTGACCTGATAAACTGTCCAATTAAAATGATCAGTTCATTAAATTCTGTACCCTCAAAGGGAAAAGCTATAACTTACTTATTACATTTATCTGCTGTCCATCTCACAGTTTGAAGCACCTCAGAAAACCCAACTACTGAAAGCAGCTAAGCATTTGGGAAACGTGAAAAGGATGCAATTGATTTTTTTTTAATGTTTTGAAAAGGCGTATTTGGAAAGTTTGGATTGTACAAACTAGAACAGAACATCACGTTGATTCAGAAAGCTTCTTTCTAAGTTTTCTACTATTTATTAAAAAATGTGAAGGCTCAGTTTATCCTTTTCCTAACTCTGTGTTTTCTAAAAAAAAGTAATGTGGGCTATATTTCAAAAATCTATTGTGCTAAAATCTTTGAAGAATCCAGTTTAAAGCCAGCAGGATTACACTTTAGTAAAAAGTCTACTATATTCTCATCTCCCAAATCAAACTGTTTCAGAAGCTTTGAATTTCTCCCATTATACCCTATGGAATATATTTTTCTCTAAATAAAGTCTTGAACTGAAGTGTGTTGTCATGAAAACTCAAACTATATGCGTATGTTCACTTTGAAGCTTGAATCTTCAGTTTGAACTGAATCAGTGCTGAGGCGCATTTATCAAACATTCTTCATTCTGTTTAAGTAAATTATGAATACTGTTTCTCCATGTGTACTACTTTACTTGCTACAAGATTAGTTTTAATAAGTACTGTATTTTGGGCCTTTGTAGACATTTATTATTTTATTTTTCTTACTTTACTCTACCCCCGTTCACTTTTCCATTTCTAGATTTGATTTAAGAGTAATGTTACATAATTAAAACACTGTAAATCCAAAATTCCTGAAAAGAATCAATACAAATTACACGCAGCTTTCAGTGGACATATGATCTTGCTCAACATCTTCAGGAATCACATACTACAACCTCATTATCTTACTTGCACTATTGGCACTAAATATCCAAATATTCCATACAAAATTAGATATGTAGTTTACACTGAAATAATAGAAAATATTTGTAGCTCAGATTTCAAAACCCAAGAAAGAAAACCCCCAACTCCATTGAGATAGAGAGAAGGTACTTTCACTGATTTTGAAATAATAGCAGTAAAAGAAAATCAGGATCTGAAGCAAAAGATGTGAAAATTACATATGGAAAGTTTCTCCAAATCCCTCCCCCCCCAGGGACCCAGGCTGAATGTCCAATCCACATCCCACATAGTGTCATGTCGGGCACATCTTCAGCTGTTTTTGTCCATCTGGAATTCTAAAATGGTGGCCTTGACCGGGTGTAAACAACTCCATTCAGCAGCACAGTAATTCTTGAGATCAAACCTTCCTTTTAGTTCACATGGGCATTTCTCATACCAGTACATTTCTCAAACCCCAATGTCATGCCTCCCCTCCCTGTTACTATGGCAGCCAATAGCAAGCAAGCACCAAAGGGAAAAGCCAGGCTGGAGATCTGGGTGACATTTTAGATTTGGCAGTGATTTGCTCTTCAAACTTGTTTCAATTTAGTTTCTGAATGTTTCATTACCAGACTAGGTAACATCATCAGCACCTCCCTTACATTAAGTTGAATGCCTCAGGCAATAAGCCATTGCAACAAGAGTACACTGAATGATAGGCCACTTATAATAGGCCAAATTTTAGACTATTACCAATCTGCCAGATTATTAATAAAGGAGAATATTAGTTTCATTACCCAAACTAGATAACATCATCAATGGACACTTGTGATGTTTCTTAATTTTGGTAATGGAACACCTGCAAGGAAACAAGTAAACCCGGACAACACCAAGGACCTTACCAGATTATTTTTCTCCCTACAGTTATGTGCCCAATCCTACTGAATTTTTTATTTATCATATCTCTTTCAGCTATCTTTTAATTTTTCATAGGTCTTTTTACTTGCCTTTCAGAAAGCATATTAATCAACACATGGTCCTCTTTATCACACAAAGCACTGTCTTTCTCTTGTTGTTGTACATGTCTTATTATTGAGCTCAACCATTTAGGCTTAATGTGGCATTCTGGTCACATGAATTATTTTGATAACTACTACCTACAGTCTTATTTTTTTTTCCCCAAGAGCTTAGGTTTGTGTATATGAACTAAGACTTCAATGATTAAATTTATATGTTACAAGCATAATTGTATGTTAAAAACATAATTCTATCAAAATTAAATATATGAAGCATGTATATTTGACAGTCAACTAATGTTGCAATTTTATGTCATTTTAATCTAGTTAAGTAAGCATGCTGTGGCAACAGGAGAATTCTTGGAAGTTAAGCAGTATCACCCTTGGACAGTGTTTGGAAGAGAAACCTGGTAATTCCAATGCTGTTGATTAGACAGCCAACCACTTATATAATAATACTACATGGATGCAGTCATCAGCAATTAAGCTCAATTCTGCAACATCTTCATCTCTTTTTTTTTCTATCAAGGCAAGATGTCTTTTATTGTTAGGAATTGATAGCCACCTAACAATTGGGTTGGAAATATATAAACCAGGATAGACATTTAATACTGTCTCTTTAAGGAAATGATGTAATTGTAATTGGGTGTGGTTCCTCAAATGGCCATAAGATGGAACCAGAAACCCGGTTTCCTAGTTGCTGGATGTTCTGATGTTCGATGTCGGTTGGTTTGCATTTTTTCCCTATTTACTGTTGCTGATTGTCGTCCTTCTTGGATTGCTGTGAGTCTGTTTGCTAAACTGTTTATGATACTGGACTTTGTTATTTGGATTATCCCTGGACTGAAAACTGACTACTTTAACCATATATAACTTGGACTGTTTGTTGGACTTTGATTAACTGTTTACTGAAAGTAAAACCTACATTTTACTATTCAGAGTATCTGTATGCTGGTTCTGTGTTATTCAACAACACTCTCACTACGCTTCCCTGAGAGTACTCATTCTCCTAACGGGGAATACCTCAACAATTTCATAATAATGGTGTTTGCTGATGTGCAACAGATAACATAGAGTTGTTTGTTTTTCATTTTATAAAATTAAAAACTGTTGTTGTTGTTGGTTGTGAAGTTGTATCTGACCCTGTGGACAACGTTCTTCTAGGCCTTCCTGTCCTCTACCATGCCCCCAGAATCCACTTAACTCACACAGACTGCTTCCAGCCACCTCGTTCTTTGTCATCCTCTACTTCTATTTCCCTCAATCTTTCCCAGTATTAGGCTCTTCTCCAGTGAGCCCTTCCTTCTCATTAGGTGGCCAAAGTATTTGAGTTTCATCTTCAGGATCTGGCTCCTAAAGAGCAGCCAGGATTGATCTTCTCTAGGACTGACCAGTTTGATCACCTTGCAGTCCAAGAGACTTGAAGGAGTCTTCTCCAGCACCATAGTTCAAAGGCCTCAATTCTTTGGCACTCAGCATTTCTTATGGTCCAACTTTCACAGCCATATATTGCAACTGGGAAAAACATAGCCTTGACTATATGCACTTTTGTTGGCAGGGTGATGTCTCTACTTGCCATAGCTTTCCTCCCCAGGAGCAAGCGTCTTTTAATTTTTGGCACTGCAGTCCCCATCTGCGGTGATCTTGAAGATCAGGAAAATAAAATCTGTCACTACCTCCATTTCTTCCACATCTATTTGCCAGGAATTGAGAGGGCCACATGCCATGATCTTAGTTTTCTTAATGTTGAGTTTCAAGCCAACTTTTGCACTTTCCGTCTTCACCTGCTTCAAGAGTTTCTTTAGTTCCTCTTCAATTTCTGTCATTAGAGTGATATCATCTGCACATCTGAGAATATTGATATTTCTCTCAGCAATCTTAATTCCAACTTTTGAGTCATCTATCCCTGCCTTTCTCATGATGTGCTCTGCATATAAGTTAAATAGGCAAGGTGACAGTATACAGCCTTGCCAGACTCCTTTCCCAATTTTGAATCAATCAGTGATTCCGTGTCCAGTTCTCATGTTGCTTCTTGACCCACATATAGGTTTCTCAAGAGACAAATAAGATGGTCTGGTACTCCCAATCTGTTTAAGAACTTGCCACAATTTGTTGGATCCACACAATCAAAGGCTTTAGCATAGTCAATGAAGCAGAAGTAGATGTTTTTCTGGAACTGCCTAGCTTTCTCCATGATCCAGGGTATGTTGCCAATTTGATCTCTACTTCATCTGCTTCTTTCAAAATCCTGCCTGTACTTCTGGTAGTTCTTGATCCACTTACTGCTGGAGCCTAGCTTGTAGGATTTTAAGCATAACTTTACTAGCATGTGAAATGAGTGCAATGGTGCAACAGTTTGAACATTCTTTGGCATTGCCTTTCTTTGGAATTGGGATGTAAACTGACCTTTTCCAATCCTATGGCCACTGTTGAGTTTTCCAAATTTGCTGGCAAATTGAATATAGCACTTTTACTACATCGTCTTTTAAGATTTTTAATAGCTCAGCTGGAATACTGTCACCTCCACTAGCTTTGTTATTCAGATTTCCTAAGGCCTATTTCACTTCACATTCTAAGATGTCTGGCTCGAGGTCAGTGACCACTCAATAATGGTTATTAGGGACATTAAGCTCATTCCTGTATAGTTCTTCTGTGTAATTTTGCCACCTCTTCTTAATATCTTCTGCCTCTGTTAGGTCCCTGCCATTTTGGTCCTTTATCATAACCATCTTTGCCTGAAATGTTCCCTTCATATCTCCAATTTTCTTGAAGAGATCTCTGGCCCTTCCTATTCTATTGTTTTCTTCTATTTCTTTGCACTGTTCATTTAAGAAGGCATTCTTATCTCTTCTAGCTATTCTCTGAAATTCTGCATTCAATTGGATATTCTCTTTCTCCCTTCCCTTTCACTTCCCTTCTTTCCTCAGCTACTTGCAAAGCTTCCTCTGACAGCCATTTTGCTTTCTTGCACTTCTTTTTCTTTGGGATGGTTTTAGTTGCTCTTGTACAATGTTGAGAACCTCCATCCATAGATCTTCTGGCACTGTCTATCAGATCTAATTCCTTAAATCTATTTGTCACCTCTACTATATATTCATCAGGGATATGATTTAGTTAATATCTGAGTGGCCTAGTGTTTTTCCCTACTTTCTTCAATTTAAGCCTAAATTTTGCAACAAGAAGCTCATGATCTGAGCCATAGTCAGCTCCTGGTCTTGTTTTTACTGACTGTATAGAGCTTCTCTGTCTTTGGCTGCAGCGCACATAATCAATTTGATTTCAGTGAAATTAAAAACTATAAAAGTATTAAATTAAAATTCATTTTTTAAAAATTAGGAAAAGTAGAAAGGTGCATTTTTACTGAGAGTTAGAAGCACTTTCAACTCCAAGTGTAAATCTCTTTTTTAACTGGCTTGAACTTCACTGAAGTTTCCAAGATACTCAACATAGCATGGCTGATAAAAAGGTTTTTTTTTATATACACCAGGACTAAATACACTTTGGACAGTTGTATTCTGACTGTTAAGGCTGCTGTCTCCATCTTATATCCACTTGGACTTAAGCTGACTCTTCTTATTCTTTCTATAGCTTAACCAAAATCCTCCTGTATGTTTCCCATGCACTATGCTAGATGGCAGCTAGTTATTGACATGTTCAACTTACCTGAGCTGTAAGGCATTCTTTTAAATAAAGCTATGGTAATAGAAATATATTGATGTTCAGCGGCATAAATCCATAACCCATTCAAAATCCATCGAACCTTTAGGAAAGGATGCTTTAAAATGCAAGATTAGCAAAGCAGCATTGGAAAGTTTTGAGAGTGCCAAGACTCATATGAAGAATTCAAATTCCTTCACATAACAAGTTCATTTCAAACACTACTGTAACACACATGCACCCACAAGCCATCTGTCTGTTCTCAGAACAGTTAACTCCTACATAATATCATTAGCCAAAATCAGCTTTCATTCCCGAGATCTTTGCTCACAAAGTTCCACATAAATCCCTTGAGAAATACAAATTATACATGTGTCTGACTTAAAACTGAATCACTCTGATGCTTAAAACTTTCTGCCAAATAACATCTAAAACTCATTCTCTACAGGTGTGCAAATAGCTTCCCCTTTCTCCATTACTGCATTTACTTTCCATTCTCAGTTTAAAGTAATTTCTTTTCTAGACAGAAAATTCCACTGCTGCAAATCAAGAGTTCTGATAGCTAAAAAAATTGCAATAATCTCTCTTCCTTGTGGCAAATCATAAACAAGGGATGATCAGACTAAAAATTATCTCTACGAAAAGAAATAACAGCCCTGAAACTCAAATGAAGCAGAAGCTAGACTAATAGAATTCTCCCAAGAAAATTCAATATTTACTAACAATTCATTTCAACAATCTAAATCAGGGGTCACCAACTTTTTGGACCTCAGGGACCATCAAACTTATAATTTTAAATCCCACAGACCATTAATATGAATTTTTGACTGACGGTGGCTTGCTGATGTTGGTGGGAAAGTTGGTCCAATGTTCCAGAGCTGCAGTTGTCACAGGACTGGCTCTTTGGTCATCACGGAGCAGCTGCTCCTCCACCTGGGTGGACCAGCCTGCCATGAACTGGAGGAGCTTCTCCAGGATGACCAAAGGGCCATTCTTGTGACCACTGCAGCTCTGGAATATGGGACCGACTTTCCCATCAATGTCAGCAAGTTACCCCAGGGCGGATTTCCCTCCCCTGCCATTGGTCTTACCATCCAGTTCCAGCTTGCGTGGTTCTACTCGAGGTAAGGTTTGCACTAGGCTGAAGGGTGGGCCAATGGGTGGGCAGACCATGTGGGCAGTGCAGCCTTGTGTTCCCACGCAGCCTGGATTAATTGCTTTGGGGAGAGTGCTTTGGGGGGGACATTTCTCTGCAGACTACCAACATTTTCTCACAGACCACCAGTGGTTGGTGACCACTGATCTAAATCATTTGTATCTAACCTGCAGCTCATGGACCACATGCAGCCCTGGACAGTTAGTAAGATGGTCCCACAAGATCATAAACCTTTAACATTATTATTTGATTTATATACATCTACTATATTACATATTTTATATGTGGCCCAAGATGATTCCTTTTCATTCACTGTGATGCAGGCAAGCCAAAAGTTTGAAACCACCACCCCCGATCTCAATTGTATCTAGGAAGGAAAATGCAAAGTGAAATTGACTATACACACCAGGGGTGGGCAAACTACGGCCCACGGGCCACATCCGGCCCATTGGTCTTTTTAATCCGGCCCGCCAAAGTTTGGTACAGAATTAAGGTTTGATGTGAATGATTGAATGATTGCATTCATTTGATTTTGACTTGTAACGACAGGCATTTCGACACCAGGTGGCGGCCTGTCTGTCAAATTTTAAAAGTCAATGAGGTCCCCCGAGCCAAAAAGTTTGCCCACCCCTGATACACACTATAATCAAAACTGAAACAGTCAAATTAGACCTAATGCTGACTGTGGCTCAGATCACAAAGTCCCCTTTTAAAAATTTCTTAAGAACTTAAACAAAACAACAAATCATCAGACCAAAAAACTATGACCTCAGCAATATTCAGTGTAATTAAGTGGTAAACATAAATAGATTTATTTATTGGATTAGAACTGTGGACTGAAATGTCTGTATCTTTAAAAGTGAAACAAAGAAAGTATCTCAAAATGAAAAAAGCAAAAGTAAATAAAATTGCTGCCTGCTAATACATTGTAAAGAGCTTTCTCAAGGTAGAAACCAAGAGAGGACATTTGTCTAACTAAATATTAGTTCATTTTATTGAAAGTGTAAATGATTTCCAGAAAAAAGCAAATAAATTGAAATTGAAGATAATAATCCAACAAAAATGACAAAAAACAAGGAAATTTTTAATGCAATAATGGGCCCAATAAAAGACAACAAAATTTTACTGATAAGAGCTTTAAAGAAATGGCACAAATATATGGAAATAATTTTTTAAAATTCCAAAATTGATTAAATGTATTAAGGTTTGCTCACTGAACTAGAGCCAGGCATCCCGGAAAAAGAAGGAGGCCCTAAAATATTGCTATCAGCAATATTGTTTAAAATATTACAATATTTTATAGTCAAGGTACCATATGGAATTTGCCAGGAGCTAAGAAAAACTCAGTGGTGACAAAGAAACTGGAAAGAATCAGTGTCAAAAACAGACCGCACTAAGGAATGCTCATATTACCAAATTATTTATTGTGGGATTCTTGATGCTTTCTGAGCTTGGGTTTGGTGTTTTTTGTTTTGCTTTGTTTTGGCCAACATTTCATTACCAAACTAGGTAACATCATCAGTGCTACAAGGAATGGGTTAGCTATCATTTTATATACTAGTGGCTGTCTTAATTCTCTTTCTCCCATGCAAACTATATAAACTATGCTATCTTTGGAATGAGAATCCAGTCAACATTCCATTACATTTATCCACATTAGTAACATAATTCTCAAGATTTGCAATCAAGTCCTCAACAATACATAGAACAAGAACTCTCAGACATACAAGCTCAATTCAGAAGAGATTGAGCCACCCAAGATCACATTGCAAACATCTAATAAATAAGGGGAAAGCCTTCTATTTTGCTTTCTTCTAAGGTTTTTCACTGTCTACACAAGTTGTGGAAAACCCTAAAACATGGCAGTATCAGGACACCTTATCTACTGTAGCTGTTGAAAAATGTTATCATGGATAGATAACAACAAATAGAGTAGAAAATGAAGAAATTTCAACATTGGAAAATGAGGCCACTTTGTACACTATCACCTTATATATTTATTTTATATGCAGAATACACTGTGGAAAGTGCTGGAAGAAATAGAAATTAGAATTAAAGCTGCCCTTAGAAACATCAAAACCTCCTAAGATGTTGATGCTATTACTGATGATTGGAAGTGAAGCAAAAATTCTTGCTGATAATGCCAACTTGGTGCAAGAGAAGAAATTGCTTGGTTACTTGTTTGTTTATTTATTTATTTCTAGTACTTATAGATCTAATCCTATTGGACTCTACTGTAGGCGCAAAAGTCAGGGAAGTATACTATACTCTTTCTATTAATTTAACTTTTGTACAATTAACACATAGTAAAACATCAAAAACTCTGATATGGTAGATAAGTCTGGGTGATATAACCAGTCCTATTGAGTTCAGTAAACCTTTTTCACAAATGTAGGACTGCAAATAAAATATATTTCAAAACAAACTAAAAATATGAAATAACAATTGCAGTAAAAATTATTATATGGAATCAGATGCACCTGTTAAGGTCTATTATTTGTGATTTAAATAAGAATAAAGCAACATTTTAAATATATATACTATACTATATGTTAAAAAATTTACCAGTAGTATTATGACTACAGTATGATCACTAACAACCATTTGGTGAATAGCCAGTGTTAGTAACATACTGTAACTTTGTGTGTATAATTTTGCACTTCAATTTTATTTTCTTCTGTTTACACTCCTTTAATTTGATCTAGGTTAAAACTGTGCAAAATTGCAAAGATATAGTTATAATAATACAGTAAAATTCCTATGTAGAAAGGTCAAGAAATAGCTCAAACCAACATTCAGTCTCTCACATTTAATTAATGTGTGCTCTCAAGGTGTTGCTCTAACCTCAGCCTACCCTTCCTTAAACCCAGGAGAGGAATTCATTGTAAGAACCAGGATTAAAAATGACAAAAAAAGCTATCATATTATCACTTCATATTCTAGGAGTGACATTTTTATATAACATTTAAACAGATAGCTAAGGAATCCTCCAAGACTGGCTGAAAACCATGGAGTTCATGAGTCTCTGACTTTGAGCCTCTCAAAAGTTATTAAATTCAAATATACTTCGTTTCCCTACTAAGACTGATCACTTATGCAATGCTGGTTATAATTAGCAACTGATTCATCAAAAGTTAATTTAGGTTTCTTCTTTAAAGGAGGTGGGGAGAAAACAGCACAATAAAACATAAAATAAAGGGCAAAGGTGATTTAAAGAGATGTAGGTAGAATTCCAATAACATATATTAATTTTAAGATTCTAATACTTCTAGCTATCCAGTTCTAGAATCCAATTCTGAATAGCTTTAACTATTTTGAATCACACATACAGCTAATGAAATTTTAAGCATCTATTTCATCATAGAAACACTACTAGAATTCTATCTATTAATGCCATAATCAGCTGTAAAGCAGAATTGGACTGGATGATAAATAGTGAATGTAATGTCCATGAGGGATATAAATACAGATATAAAGTATATAAAGTTTATAAATGTTCTGACCAAGGCTTCCTAGACTCTTATTTTAAAAACAAGACTTATTTTATTGCAATGCTGAGAATTGTTTTCATTCCCAGCCAGAATTAATTTCAAACAGTCCTTAGAGATAAGCACCCACCTTTCTTTTCTGTGAAGTGCTGCCAATAACAGAAGTATCAAATGAACTAGAAAAAAACCCAACTAAAGTACAAAAAAACTCAACCGAAGTACAAAGAGCTTCAAGAATGAATCTGAACCGAACAAACTACCTTGCTTCCTGCAAAAGTTTCATCATCTTTGCCTGACCTTTATACCTTATGGAAGGGGTAATCATCTCCTAGCCTTACTTCTGAGTTGGCCCTTTTGTTTCAGCTGCTCTCACCTTCTAGCAGCTCTGTGCATACGCACACTGGGAACAGGCTCCCCTGGGTCCTCTGCCTCGCTGCTGCCAGACTCCAAAGGCTCCGGAGGCAGCACCCCACTCCCAGATGGTCCTGGCCCCATCTCTGCACCCTTGTCCAGACTCCCTGATGAGTCCTCAATCACTGTCTGATTCCACTGCAGTTTGCAATGGCTGCCGGTGAACTACAACAATATATAAAGGAATTTAATATTATATCCTAATACTACTCAAATTTGTAACAACTTAAAGCCAAATGTTTCAAACCCAGTAATTTATGCCGCTTCATTGACAAAGATGCAATGTTTCCATACTAAATGACTCCCTGAGGTCGTTGTGCCATATTTTCTTATGAAATGGGGAGAGTGGGTTAGGATTATCACCTCATGATTCAAGAGGAAATTAACACCCATTGCATCCAATGTGCAGCGTCAACAAGTAAATCACTCTGAACACTTGAGGAGCTGAAAATTGTACTTTGCTTTCTGCAGTGCTTGCAACACAGCAGGCTTGATGGTTACCATAGTAATCATGTGACAGCTTCTGATTTATTACCTTGACTGCACAATTGTAAAGGATCTCAGGCTACCTTCTGTGTCCTTTCGAAATTCGAAAGCAATGCCATGATGAATGTCAGCCATCTGAAAGCTGTACTCAGTGGAATGCCACAGCCAAGAGCAGTGCTATAAATGCAAATTGTGTGGTTTTTTGCCCTTCCAAGAACATTAAAAACACATGGAGGAGATGAGCTTCAACCTCTGACATCATGATTCTTTCTTAATTTTCTGCCAGAAATACAAAAAGATGCAATAAATTCTTCTTCACATTTACAAAACCATGAGAATGCTTGTGACTAGGACTCAAGAATAGTGGTTTGATTATGCCTTTTATACTTTTTAAATAAATCTGAAACAACCAAACAACACATTACTGTATTATATTTAATTGATCGCTTTAGATAATTGTCTTATTTTACTGCGCTTGTGTGTAGACTATTATAAGATGTTAATGTTAGATTCAAGTACATCTTTAAATGGCAGGAACAAGTGATACAGTTTTTTGTCAATAACATCCTAGTAAGATTAAATTGAATTTCATGCAATACGTGCACTGGCCATTTTAAGAGAATGTTTTTGTTATTGAAATATTACATATAATATTACAATAAAATATATTAATTTAAAATTAAAATATTAATTTTATTGAATTGTTTTTGTCCGTAATTCTTTTTATGTGTATATAATGAAAAAATGAGAAAACAGGATTTTTGTACTCACATACATAAGCACTATACATTAATTTATGTATTAGCAGGTCCCAAGTGGTCAGCATATTTATTGATTTTGCTATCCACATTATTCAGTCTGACAGTAAGAAAATTGTGTATAGGTTTAATAAAATGATCTCTTCAATCATTATTGTTAAAGAATAGGTTATCTACTGGTATGTTTGAAAAGCTTTTCATTCAGAAATGAACACTCTTGGCACGTATAAACTTCTTGTCGACTATTTTTTATAGCACTTCTTGATCATTATAAGACTACTTCATAAACACCGTCACACTAAATGGTTTTATAATTGCAAGTTCGTTAATATATTATTATCATTACATGGAGGGGGGGAGATATATCTCTACAAATGTTCAGTAATTTAAAGCAGAACTCTTATAGGTATCATTATAGAAGGAAATACTTCCAAATCTGGCTTTTATAGCAAGATCATTTTTATAATTGGACTCTGTATGAAATGAAGAGCTCTGGATACTTAAAAGGTTATTTAAGAATAAAAAGAGTTTGAAAGAATATGGATCATGCTTCTATCTAAATTAATAAAGGAAGACAATTCACTGCAGTGAACAGTTGCAATAAAACTGAGCACTTTGTCCTACCTAATTGAATGTTCAATTCTACTGGGTATGCATGGGTATATCCCATGAGGTAAGCCTAATGGAAAAGCTCATAGGCTTTAAAACAGATGCACATGAAAACAAGCCTCAAAATTGCATGGATGATTTGACAAGAGAGAAGAACAGAATCACTTCAGAGAATCAGCTAATTAAGAAGGTGAGTATTCAAGCAAGTAGTGGCATTTGTTCACATTTCTCCTTATTTATTTTTCTGTTGATAACAATTATAAATTCACACAACTCCATTCAAACTCTGGGCAGCTTACAACAATAAAAACTATACAAAACTATAAACAAAGCAGAAAAGACACTTGGAAGAGTCCATCATTAAACTCAACAGAGAAAACCCTATGAGAAGTTCACTACCACTCTGAAACCAAGCACTGGAAAACAGCTGTTTTTAAAGACCTTTCAAACAGAGGCAAGATAGGATCTTTATAAACCTCTGGAAAATTGCTGATCCAGAGGGCAGACACAAAAACAGAGAAGACCCACTTTTGAGATCCTGCTGGATGACAACTTCATCTGATTGGAAAGTCTGTCAGATCAAACAGGATGGGCAGAAATTATCAGATGGGCAGTCACTCAGATAGTTAGATTATGTGCCATGAAGGGATTTATAAATAGTAATCAGCACCTTGAATTGCACCTAAATGGCAACCAATGCTGCTCATGGAACAAAAGTGTTATTTAACTGTACTTCAGCATGCTCATAATTGTCCATGCCACTGTATTTCAGAAAAACTGAAGCTTCCAAGAGAAGCTTTATGTAAATACTTTGAAATAATCCATATGCGAACTGACTAAGGCAGGAGTGATTGCCTGGAGGAGAGGAGAGAAGAGGAGAGACAAGAGACAAGAGACAGGATAGGTTAAAATAGGATAGGATTTGGATAACTTTTATTGTCATTGATCTGTACATATAATGGCATGCATTAAAATTCCATAATAGTGTAGAAAAATTGCTGTATTGAAATATTTTGATTATTGATATGTGCCATCAGAGACCAGTTTGGTGAGTGATTAAAGCAGGCTAGAAACCAGGAAACCATGACAAGCCTTATCAAGAAAACCTGGGCATCTTCAAGAATCAGGCATGATTGAACAAAATAAAAAAAAGTGCCTGTATAGTTGCTTTAGAGTCAAGATCAAATCATTGTTGACGCTTAGCAACATATGACTCCATGACTATCTGTTCTCTAACTAGAACTTTCAGATTTTCCAATCAGGCCCCCATCATTATTGTTACTGCACCTATCCATCTTGCTGCTGGTCATCCTCTTCTCTTTCCATTCCAGCTTCTCCAGACAATGAGGTTTTTGCATAAAATGTTCAGAGGAAGATTAAATATACAATGGCAGTGTTCCATCATAGTTTCACACTGACCAACTGAATCTTCCTAAGTACTTTTTAAGATTACATACTACTTGTAAAAAGGTCATACTTGTTTTTGGGGAGAATTCACATTTATATTAACCACAATGTTTATACATGACATTAGATGCCATTATTTGCAGCAGAGCTGTTCTTGCTAATAAAGAATGCTAATTATTTAACAGGGCATGGTATGAAACCCAAACAATACTAGCTATGTAATTATTAATTGAAAAAAATATATTCTGAAAAGTTATCAAGGTTTTGTTTGCTTGTTTGAGGGTTCATTGATTTAATTATTGATTTGTTTATTGGTAATTAAAGTATTTTTAACCTACTCTTCAATCAAAAGAGTTCCTAAAGCAATATAGTAAAATGTAACTATATTTGAATTTTGAGTTATGGGACTTTTTTGGTCTCAAGTCTAAAAATATGCAGAAAAGTGCATGATAGCACTAACCTTAGAAGCTAAACTATAGATATTTCTTTTTCCTATAAATACAATTAATTCCTTGGAGACTTTGTAAAAATGTGAAGAATAAACAGAATAAACAGACTTTTAAAATTCTTCTATCAGTTTGGTGTGACAAATTTATTGCAGATAGCAACTCTAATCAGCAGAAATATATGTTGCCGTAGACCTATCTACTGGTAAGTAGCACTGGTCCCACTGAGGGATTTGAGTCAATAAAGCTGTCTTGCAGACTCATTTCTAAAATATTTATTTATGCAAACACCATTAGGAGAAAAATGTTGAGGGTTTCACATTTTCAAAGTTCACATGAAGATACTGATTTGCAAATCCAAGGTAACTGGATCTATAATTGGCTTACTTTTTTCAAAAAGTTAGGTATAGAAAGATGATTATGAATTCCAATACCCTCATACTAATAAGGATTTTGTGGATGTTAGAGACTCCACACAACACTGTGCAATACACTGTGTTGCAGTTAATTAAAACTCACTTTGTAGTTACCTCTCAGTATGAGAGGATGCATCAAGATTATGTGAAATAACGTCTTATCACACTAGAGAGCCAGTTTGTGTAGTGGTTAAGACATGAGGTTACAGGATAAACTGCAGGAGCTTGTCCAGTTGCCAAGAGACATTGTCTTGAAGGCACAAAAAAGATATCATGCTGCTAACTAATTAAAATACCTTACATTATTATTGTATATTGTATATCAGAACTGCCTATTATAGGTATTACAAATAAAAATTATAAGTTTGTTTATTTTTCAGTATTTCTCATATTTGCAAAGAAATGAATTCAGAAAAAAAAGTATTATACCTTAATAACGTTCCCTTCTATTAAATTTGTTATATATATTACACAAAGGCATTTTTGCTATACAAATGTCTTCCATTCCCAGAGAAAAATTATCATTGAATAACAAAAGGCACTTTTTTTCTCTGAATAAAACAAAACAATAGATTTCTTTGTCTAAAAGGTTGGATTAAAATAGATATAAAGTATATCATGCCCTGTACTATCATCTGAGAGCAATTGACGTGATTGAAATAGAGAAAAAAGAGTAGTCTGTCATCCATTCTATTTTCTTTTATTAAAGAAAAATACATGAGGTATATTCTATTGGATAATAGAAGTTCTATTTGATTTATATACCATGTTTCTTCCAAGAGCTCAAAGTAATAGACCCAATATTATTTTCTCCAATTGTATCTTCACAGAAACAACTTGTGAGGCAGGCTGGGCTTAGTGGAAGCCATCGGATTAAATACCCCACTGAGTTTTCATAATTGAAGGTGATGCCTAACAGCATTTGTCAATTATAATATACTTTATATACTATATATTTTATCACTCTCAGTTATGTGAAATACTTTCGGGGACAACCCTGTCAAACTCAGGCACTTCATATAGACTACATAGCTTATTGTCAGTGAGAAAGCTGCTTTCCATGATTTTGGCTGTCTTTAACACCACCCAGCCCAGTAGGACTTACTTCTGAATATGTACAGAATTGTCTGTTATTACCCATCATTATTTTAGACAAAAAAATCTATAAATTTTATTACTGCCCATTTTCATTTAAATTATGATATGCACAAGATTTGCGCTTGCTTCTAAATTTTTACAAGAGCTACAGTTAAATGAAGTCTCATTTAAACTTAAATAAATTATCATTTCTTACGAATCAATAAACTCATAGGGTTTCTCATTATGAGAAAGTAGGATCTTAAACCATTTTCAAACCATAATTTAATATTATGATACATACAATCTCACAAATTCCTTAATTATTCTTTGAAGCATTTTAGACCATTTTATTTATCTATTTAGTTGGTAAACAGTTACTAGAACTGTAGACTATAATTGAGATGAGGCCAGTTTAATCAAAGCATTAAAAAGTTAACTTGGTGGTTCCTTTCCCATGCAAGTGTTTTCTAATAGCTATGATGAACACCTTTGTCCCTGTGGTATGTCTAAGGAACTGCACCACCAATTTTCACAACTTAATCCATGTACAATAAATGCACAAAAAGGAGGAAAGAAAAAAGTTATCTTTGGTAATGCAGATAATTGGAGCATTACAATACTAAATGGGAGCAAAATAAATTACATTTAAAAATTAATTTCACAATATATATTATTGTTCTGCTTTACACAACTTATATTTATATAAACTGATGATTATACAGTTATTTTAGAAACAAATTGATCTGTTCTGAAATACTTTTAACAATAGCTTTCATACTTGTGCTTATGTTGTTCAGCTGAGAAATTTGCAGGTGGTTGTAAATTAGATTAATAGAAAATACTTATGAATTGACTGAATGCCTCCTGGATAATCCACTTTTAATATAAATGTTTGTGCTTGATTCTAAGAATTTGAAGTTGAAGGGAAGCAAGCACCAATATTCCATGAAACAAGGATTAATATTCTGAAGCTTCTCATTGTCTCTCCTGAGTGTAAGCCACCCAATCTTGCTGGGTATCTTCTTGTTTATGAATTCAGGAAGCCTGTCAGCACTACAAATCTGCAAGATCCAGGTACCCAACTAAAAGTGCTCTGATGATATAGAGAAAGAGAGGGAAGTGGCTAGCTACCATCTGGAAAAAACCCACACTTGGATGGTGATATTTTATTTTAATTTTATGGTATACAGAATAAATGTTAAATGTTTTACATGTTAAAATCAATGCATTGTAGAAAGGGCATCTAGATCAGGGGTCGGCAACCCACAGCTCTGGAGCTGCATGTGGCTCTTCGACCCCTCTTTGTGGCTCCCTGCCAAACTGGTAGTTAATTTTTCTGCAGTTTGGCAAACCAACTGATCCCACCACTGGCTGGCCTCACCCCTAAATTTACCAAAGAAAAAAAAAACCCTAGCAAAAGCCCTAATGAAAAGCTGTTATGCTTGGGAAAGACTATATGCATGCAATCCTTGCCATAAAATGCTAACTTTCTTCCAGTCTTGGACAGGAAGTATGGCTACAAATGTTTTTGGAAAGCACCAAGAAAAGAATCCAAAAAGTCCTAAACATACCAACCTGAAGTAACCAGTCACATATGTAGATATTTGAAACAGTTTTAAATAGTAGAAATAAACTGAAATGTTCTCCAAGGGAACGGGAAATAAGAAAAATGTCATATTAAGTTGGTTGATATTGACATTCTTTATGGGAAATAAATTTTAGTATATGGCGTTTCTGGATTTGCCAGAGAATATAAAGAGCCAAATCAATCTAGAATCCTTTAAAAATTAGTACCTGAGTTACTTCTTAGAGTTGGTACTAAAAAGAAACAAATTGGGGGTGGGGGGACTGCAAAACATACAAGTTGCATCTGTGTGAGAAAGTTGTATAACACTGCAGAGGAATTCTTTAATGTGAATCAAACCAGAGTACCTTTTATCTGAATCATTCTAATAGGGCAGGGATATAAATAATTCTGGCAAATAAAGTACAGCATAAGATCCAGTCAAAAAGTCAAAGAGCCTTAAGGAAAAATGCACTGATGAGAGACATATAAGATACAACATATAAGCTCTTATACTAATATCTGACGACTCTTTTCTACGTTTGAGAATGCAAGTGGTTGGCTGTAAGGGAAAACAATGATTTGTTGGATGTAATGGAAATTAGATGAAATGGAGGAGCATACTGCACCCTATGGATGCTATCGGAAGCCATGCAGATAACCTCAGAGAAGCCATGCAGAAACCATACATCAACAGATACAAAAGCATGTGTTAAGCCCAGAGCACGATAAAAAAATTAGAATACAGACTCAGATTGGCTCCCTGTGACTCTCTGAAATACAAGCTGGAGGACGAGAAAAACACAAACAAATGTGCAAGATTTATGTCAGTCCTGTGTGATAGATCCGGTAAGGAAGGAAACTGACTCCACAGGAAGATTAGAATTACATTTTATTGAAATAGTCTACAGCAGCCCACTGTCAAACTCCCAGCCCGCAGGATGCATGCATCACACACTGGCCATGCCTATGCCCGATTTAGCAAGGGGGGGAAAGTCCCAATACATTATGTGACGATATGAGTTTGACATCCCTGGGCTACAGTAATACATAGTAATAAATAACCTTGCGAATCTGCTGAATTTTTCCTTCTCTTTCTCTTATACCCCAGAGAGTTTGGGGAAATTGGTACGGATCTCTAATGTTTTCCTGCCTTCCTGGGCTTAATGGACCTGCTATTGACTTCTATATGGCTTTTCTAAAGTTATGTCCAAATGTACAAAGATATATCATTTTTACTAGACTTTTATTGTTGATTTCAATACTAATATTTATTTATTCATTTTGTCTTCCATATTATAATTATGTTAACTTACATAAAGTAATTTGAGTATAAAATAGAATATAATCAAATTAATGAATAAAATTATGTAAGAAAGATAAAGGAAAGATATAGTGCTGTTGTGCCATAGTTAAACATACTAGGAATCTCAAAATCGGCATATTTCTTTAAGAATCATAGGAGATAAGAACCCAAAATTTAATATTGGACATTACCTTCTCCTTGGTATATCAACAATCTAGGAGGCAAATAAAAGTTAAAGTATTATAACACTCAATCATAAATAGTATGATTGTAAACAAGATTTATAAAAATTCTAGATAATTATTCCATAGACTAATTAGTAATGGGAAAAACCAGAGAGATCTGATCCTAGATGTAGTTGTACAAGGCATTTAGGCCCTATTGAAAACTTATCAGTGATGCTGAGATTATTGGAAACATACTTTCAAATGTAATTTATATACAAATTACATATTAGAGCCACTTCTCAGAGTAACACACTGATATATAAATTTAATAAATAAATAAATATAAATTGCCAAGGAAGACCAATACAGAGATGTTACTCTAGAACAGGATTGTCAAACACAAGGCCCGCAGGCCAGATTCAGCCTGTTGGGTGCTTAGATCTGCCCATGGGTCCAGCCTGGACATAGCAAAGGATCAGCCCACGGTGCCTCTGCTAGCGGCTCCCATGGCCCATTTTTGTCCTGGATGGCCTCTTGCAGCACTCTGCCAGTCAAAACAAGTTGCAGGGGCCTCCAGAGGTGTCCCTCAGCTGTTGCTGGCCAAAATGGAGCATCCATGGGCCAGATTTGGCTCTCCCCACCCCATTTCCCATGGCTTTACTGTACTTACTTTTCAAAGAGCTCCAGAAGAGGTTGACCCAGAGAACCCAAGGTCTTTTATTCACAAACCTACCAACCTACCAAGAATATGAGATGTAAGGAAAACAGCTTTCCCCATATGAATAAAAGACCAGCTTCTCTGCCATGACAACCTGCAGGCTTAGTTTGGCGGTGATGGGATTCAAATTTTTTTACTACCGGTTATGTGGGCATAGCTTGATGAGTGTGGCAGGGAAAGGATACTGTAAAATCTCCAGTCAGAAGTGATATTTGCCAGTTCTCCGAACTACTCAAAGTTTCTGCTACTGGTTCTCCAGAACTGGTCAGAACCTGCTGAATACCACCTCTGCAGTTTGGGCCCAGTCTTGCCAGCGACAAGCTCCTGCTTGCTGCTGAAGGGCTAGTTCAAATGAACAGCTTCAGGGATTGGGTCATGGCAGTCAATCAATAAGGGGCTTTCAGTTCAGCCCAGTGAGACAAAGGAAGCAAGCTCCTCATTGATTAGCTGCTGCTGCTACCTCAATCCATGAAGCAGGAGGCTGCTGTGGCCCAGTCCAGGCCACATGGCCCCAGCCTAAGTCTTTTACTCAGAAGCTGGTAAAAATGTTTTCCTTAGATTTCACATTCTTACAACTTTGCCATCATCTGAATAAGATACTCTGGCTTCTCTGCCAGTGGGTCAGCCTCTTCTGGAGCTCTGGAGATCTGTGGGGACTTGACAGGGCAGGTTGGAGGTGAAGCAATTGTGGGGACCCCAAGGGAACATGAAATATCTCAGTGGGTTGGTGGGGCTTGGATGGTCTGCTCCAGCACTAGTCCCTGCATGCTCTTCCCCACTCTGAGATACCTCATGTGCATTTAATGACCTGCACATTTGATTAACAAATGCATTGGGGAAAGCAGGGAGTGATCATGTTCATTTAACTTCATTCAATCGAACGAATCCTTGGGTTACGAAAGTAATTGGCAGGCTCTGTTACATTCTTAACTTGAGGATTACCTGAATAATGAGAGTGAGGGAGGGTCTCGGGGAAGTCCTGCCTTAGCACTTGGCCATCACAGGTACCCTCATGACACGAGTCCTGTGTCATGCCTACCAGAGGTGGAATTCAGCAGGTTCTGACCAGTTCTGGAGAAGCAGTAGTGGAAATTTTGAGTAGTTCAGAGAGCAGCAAATACCACCTCTGACTGGAGATTTTACAGTATCCTTCCCCTGCCATGCCCACCAAGCCATGCCCACAGAACTGATATTAAAAAAATTTGAATCCCACCACTGATGCCTACCATGACCATACCTACCATGACCATGCCCCCTGGGCATGCCCCACCCCCGGACCGCTAAAGGTCAAACACAATCCTGATGCAGCCCTCAATGAAATCAAGTTTGACACCCCTCTTCTAGAAGAAAGAAAAGTTCTCAAACTTAAGGAGAAAAATTAAAATTAAAATGAGATGGAAAGTTAAGAGAATTACATTTTTCCAGATTAGTGGATTGATTATATTTATAACAACACAAGTTCACTATATGGTAACTGTAATTAATTGAGGTACCACTAATTCAGATTCATACCATTATGGTAAATAAGCAATATAAAGGAAATTATTAGTGATGTCAGGAAGATCTCTTTCTTCCCCATTTGTACACATACACATAAAAGAAAGAAGAAAATGGAGCTTATCAAAATAAATGTTGAGTTCCATAATGCTACAACAAAAGTGCTAAGGAAAAATGATTAAACCACTGGATACCAACAAATTCTAAAAGAGATTGAGAAAATTCCAAAGAACTTGAATAAAGTCTTTCTCTTTGTTTTTACTACAAGAGATATGCCCAAACTGACCATTTCATGATGAGAAACTGAAGAAGTGAAAAAAAAGAGTGGTAACCCTTTTGATATGCTCATAAATGTCTGGAGCTAAGAATGAGAAGAGAGGTAGCCAAGTTTATTGCTGCTTTGAAACTGTTAAGGATAGTCAAAACAAAAAAGAATGGCGTTCCCAAGGGGTTTCACCTATTGGAGAAATGCAATGATTTTATAAAACAAAGAAAAGACAATGCACACTTAACCAAAATAACAACTGGTGGAATCTAAACTGTCAATAAGTGAGCAAGTAAATTTGTAATAGATAATTTGATGAAAATGGTCCAGTATATGGATGTTGAGAAAACAAGGAATTCTATGCCGACAATACTTAGCAAATAAATAATCCTGTTCAATTATAAAACTGTTCAACAAATATATACTGCAAACAAATATAGCTTGAATTCTGTTTACAGTTTTGATTGCAATCTATCAGAATCAATAAATGGAAAAAATGGCAATTAAAAAGTTCAAGCAACTTCTCTGATGAGAAAAGATTAGAATTTAAGCTTAGAAAAGGCAAAGGGAGAGATGACAAAATGCAGAGACGACATTTTTCTTCCTCATAATGGTAGAATTTGAGTTCATCCTATTTAACTGTAGAACGGGACATTAGTCATGAACCAAAGGAAGCACTGCTTCACAAAGCATTGTAAATGACTGAATGCATTATCATAAAACATAGTTATATTGACCAACATGGAAAGCATTAAAAAATAATTAACTTCATGAAAGATAAACATGTATAGTGCTTTCTAATTGTGTTTATGTATTATTTCTTTATCTGAAACAATACATTTCTACAAACCAACCCACTGGTATGAATTCAGGAGCACTTAGTTCTTTCCCATAGATCTAAGCTTGACTGCTTGGTGCTTGTCTAAACAGGAATGTAGTATGTTCTAGTTAGAGTTTTATTCTGCTCTTATGTCTGAACAATATATTTTATGAATTAAGGCACCCACAGAAACTCTGCCTAAATGGTTTAATGTTTTTAACATAATCATTCCACTGCTGTATAATCAAAATATATAACAATTTATATTACATACTTCTTATGCTACTTTAGAACATTCAACATATGTACTAGAATAGTTGAGTTGGAAAGGACCTTTGAGGTCTTCTACTCCAACCCGCTACTCGAGCAGGAGATTCTTCTATATCCAGGGGTGGGATTCTACTGGTTCTGACTGGTTCTATAGAACCCTTTGTTAACTTTCTAGGCAGTTTAGAGAACCGATAGTTAGAAGAAATCTCCTTTTGTTTTTTTTTTGCACCGTTATGACATTCTTGGCAGTATGCCTAGATTTACTGTCTCAGAAGCAGGGGATTTTTTGTACTTTCTTAAAGAGCAAGGATTATTTTAAGCTTTTTACACTGCTGTTGGGAGGAGATACTCCCCTGAATATACTTCCAGCCACATGCAACAATCAGCACTTTGAAGAAATAATTAAATAACCGGAAAGGAGCTTTTAATGACAGGGAACCAAGATGAGTGACATTCAGCAAAGGTTTCTTGGCTAGCTAGAAAGATTGACATTCAAAAGTGAGTTTACAAACCCTTTCTGAGTTTTAATCTAAAACTGATTTTTGGAGAAGTTCAATTCTGTCCTTGGTGATGTTTAATCCTGTGTTTATTGATGGAATAATTTTCCCTATTCAGCTTTGTTTGGAAGGAAAAAGGTTCATCTCTGTCCCTGAAAATAAATTGGGTTGAGAAATCTGGCTACTTCCTGTGTCTATTTGTTCTGGTAATTGGCTTAAAAAGCAACAGCTACTGTTGTGATCTAATTAACTGTATCATGTTTGAATTTTTTCCTGTCTCATGGTTTCTTTTTCTACCTGGGCAGGGGGGAGTCTTCCTTCACTGCTTTAGTGGTATCTGGCACTGTCCTTTTGGGGTGTACTTCCAAGAGGCAGGATGCAAGCTTGGCACTGATTTTTTTACTGCCTTTCTGGGGGGTATGTGACCTTTCTTAAATCTGGATGATTTCCTTAGGATATCTTGTGAGGTGAGTGAGACCAGCTGGTATCTTTAAGTGATACAAATGGTTCTTAGGATTGTTTTTCCTGGGTGTGTTCTTTCTGGAGAGCTTAAATAACCTCTGGGTTTCACTTTATGAGCAAGAGGTGGCTGCAGATAGTTATCATTGCATTTTAACTATTTTAATTTCTCAAGGTGCTCTGGCAGCCTGCCTGATTTGTAACTCTGGCTTGCAGGTATTTTTAATCTAATGATTGGTATTTAGATCAGCTTTTTGCAAGCAAAGAAACTTTTTATATTTTTGTACAGGTAATTTGTCATGCACTTGTTGGAGTCCAATTTTGAGGGGGAGATTGAGCAGCTATCGGGGAGTGGGAGTGTGGATCCAGTGGGTGTGGAAGAAACAGGGGAAGGGCACAGTCTGGCTGGGCATTCAGAGGAAGACCCAGGGCCATCCCCTTTTCATCCTAGGGCATGCAAGGAGGAACAGAGAAGGGAGCAATGTGGCTTATGGGAGAGGAAAGGGCCTTGATCCCCTTCATGGATTGCAGCTGGGAAGACTGTTTAAAAGGGCAAACTGCACATGGCAAAGTTGCTGAAAGCAAAGCGTGCATTATCTTTGTCGAGGCTTATCTGGATTTTGGTGTCCTCCCAACTGTGGGTGCTACATTCCACCCTTTTGGAAGTCTGCAATTTATCATCCTGCCCTGTCACTTCAGCATGGTTTATGTTGGTTTTTTTATTTCTAATTATCTTTACTTTGGATTTGGACTGCATTTCATCCCTTCGTAGACTGTTTTTGGAAGAGTTTGATCTCCAGCCCACTGGACATTGGGCGCCAGGTTGGAGGCATTAAAGGGAATTTATCTACTTTTTGTTCCACACTCCGGGTCATCACATAATCCTTCACTTACAACAGTTCATTTAGTGACCATTCAAAGTTACAATGATTACCAAGTTACATTCCAAGTTAAATGAAAAAAGTGACTTATGACCGTTTTTCACACTTATGACCGTTGCAGCATCCCCACAGTCACTAGAAGCCAGATGAGGAGAAGCGCCCCTCGACGTGAGTTACATCGAGTTGGCCACGCCCACCCAGTTACATGACCACCAAGCCACACTCACCAACTAAGCCATGCCCACAGAACCGGTTGTTAAAAAAATTTAATCCCAACCCTGTCTATATCATTTCAGATGGATGGTTGTCCAGTCTCTTTGAAAGCTTTCAGTGATACAGCACTCACAACTTCTGCAGGCAAGCTATTCCATTGGTTAATTGCTCTCACTGTTAGTAAATTTCTCCTTGGATCTAGGTTACTTCTCTCCTTGGTTATTTTCCAACCATTGTTTCTTGTCTTGCCTTCTGGTACTTTGGAAAATAATTTGATCCCCTCATCTTGGAAGGAGCCCCTCAAACATTGTAACAATGCTATCATGTTTCCCCTAGTTCTCTTAGGTTTTAACCTCCAGCCACCCAAATTTCCAAAATCCTTACATTATTTTTAATCTATTTTTAATATGGCCTGCATTTTTTTCCAGTTAATTTAACTAAAGTACTTCTTGTACAAGCTTCAATGAGTTCAAATTTCACTTTAATCATAAAAGTCAGATGGGTGCCTTTGGAATACTCATTCCCTCTCAACGCAACCCAGAGGTGGGTGCCTTTGGAATGCTCATTCCCTCTCAACGCAACCCAGAGGTGGGCTGCTTGGGGTTCGGGAGAGCCCCTAGCTAAGATTCTGTGCAGTTCAAAAAAAAACCAAATCCCACTCCTGGCTGGCCCCACCCCACTCTGCCCCTCCCAGGAGTCCCCACACAGCCCATTTTGGATGCAGGTAAGTGCAGGGCATGCTCAGAGGCTCAGGGAGGTGAAAAACGGGCCTCCCAGAAGTTTGGGAAGGCCAGAAATGGGCCCATTTCCAGCTTCCAGAGAGCCTCCAGAGGAAAGCCTCCAGAGCCTAGGAAGACCAAAAATCCCCCCCCACTCCCGCTGTGGTGCAGGAGGCTGACTACGCCATGCCCACCATGGCCACGCCCACCCAGCAACTGGGCAGAGAACCCTTTGCTAAAATTTTTGAAGCCCACCCTTGACGCAACCCATCATACAGGATTGCTATTGTGGGGAAAAATAGGAGGAAGGTGTGTTTTGTAAAACAAACAGTAAATGTATTTGAAATGCAGCTAAAAACAGAATCAAAATGTCCACTCCCAACAGATAACTTTAACTCAATAATAAAAAAGAGAATAAAAGCACTATTCAATTTGCTTATAAACACAAAAATACAGGAATGGAATTTCCTATATGACTCTTTCAGTGGTGGGATTCAAAAAAATTTACTACCAGTTCTGTGGGCATGGCTAGGTGGGCGTGGCAGGGGAAAGATACTGTAAAATCTTCAGTCAGAGGTGGTATTTGTCAGTTCTCCAAACTAGTCAAAATTTCTGCTACCGGTTCTCCAGAATTGATCAGAACCTGCTGAATACCACCTCTGGACTCTTTCCTTGGTAGCCATGTTTGCATCAGGCTGATAATTGAAATTATTACCAAGTTTCTTTGGAACTAACACTTGTTTCTTTTAAACATTATATTTTATTAAAATAATAATTATGCTATATACTGAACATTTTGATAAGCTAAAACTCAGAAGAAGCCTGCTAGTATATTAATATCAGATGTCATCAGTCTTTGTATATTGTAGTATGATAGCAGAAATTAATAAAGGAGAATATTTGTAGATAGGGGTTGAAATGAGGAGTCCTTTTTTGCAGATGTTTCTTTACCAAACTGGGTAACATCATCAGCATAGTTATTACTAAAAGTCAAAAACATACGCAAATATACATTTCTCTTAGTGTTAAGAATTAGATCTCTGGACTCCTTTATGGTGGCACTAAAGAGTTATGTCTAACTCAGAATTCCTAAACTTATTTTTTCTATATTACTGTTGTGAAATTTAGAAGATAATTGTAATTATACATTACAATTATACTGCAACATTATAACTGCAATAGAAAACAAAGCAACAAAAAAATATCAGAGCTACTACCCATGGCAACATTAGTGTTGCTTCTTCAAAGGTTTTGAAGAAGGCTGCTTGAACATAATCCTCAAAAGAAACCACCCAACCTGGATTCCTTCAGAAGTTTACAAACTGGCTGTAGGTTCCCAAAGCCCAATTCACCAAGGCATTGATGAGACATTATGGAATCCATAATTCAAAACATTAGGAGTGCATAAATATATTAACCCTCAATATAAAAGTACTATCTGCTGAGCTCTACTGAAACAAATTAAGCAAAAAGTCTTAGCAGTCAACTTTATCTACTTTTACTGATGCAAAACTCAAATGGAAATGAAGCAGGTTAATGAATGGCTCAAGAAATCTAGTATAGCTTCAAGCAAGCAGAACCAATAGAGTGTGCGATGCTTGCACTTGATATAATCTAAAGGATTGTTCTCATTCAATGTCATGGGGCCTTATTTATAAACTTATAGAACGTTATTCCATTTTTCCACCTTACATATATCCTGCAACGTTGCTGTTCTCACCCAAATAAGACATCATATAAATCCTGAATTAATTGATTTTTACCTCAACCAGCTAGTTCATTTTAACTTTGTAGAATTTGTTTCATTAAAACAAAGACCCATGCACAAAGACCTACAAGACACACCTTACAGACACTGATATTTCAAATCTTGACATATTTTTTGAGTTAGTGCATCAACTATTTCATATTCAATTAAACCTTAAAGCAAATACTGTGAAAGAAAGCAGTATTCAGATATGATCTTTCTAGTTTTGTCCTATACATTCACCCTTAAAAGCCAGTTGGATTCTTTTCAGTAACAGTGAGTGACAGAATCAAATCACAATGCGCAACTCCTAAAAAAGAAAGACAGCCCAGGATGTCTACAATATATTTGGATAATGTGTCATGGCTATGCTATCTTTTTGTTAATAATAAGCCATAACTATGCTTTTGTCCTAACAAAGGGCTAGGGAATGATGATCCCTTTATGACTTGTGAACTTCAACTCCCAGAATTTTGGCTCAGGGCTCAAGTCATAAAAGGTCCATTTATCCTCAGCCGTGCCCTAACCCAACACCTAAGAAGGGTTTTGGATTTGAGAACTATTAATATTTCTAATGGATAACAAACCATTTCTAATGGATAACAAATGGATAAACAAACCATGGAAAAAAATCATTAGGATACGAGCAAAAGAGTTGATTGTACTGTCAGTTACATATTTTTCAGTTTAGGGGGAAAACATGACAATTTAGTCTCAAGACACACACATGTTCACCATTTTTTGCCAACATCATCTTCTAAAACTGGCAGCAAAATCTGGACAGACAGTAAGTGCAAAAAATATCCAAGTACTCCCAACATCTTTAAAATCTCCACATTCATATTTTTACTTTGGTTTTTCAGATTTAACTGTAAAATACAAGTAATCCAATAAAAAATAAAATAAATTCACTATTGTTTCTTGGAACAATAACATAGCCAGACACATATGAAAGTAATCTGCTAGTCAGAAAATTATGAGGAAAAAAAATACCACTATAGGAAAAAAAAGATTCAGTCCAAGCAATTGAAGCAAAGCAATTATTTTATTGCCTCACTAGCCTCAATCCTACACTATTCCAAAACTCTGCCAAGAATATGGGTGCTTGCCTGCTAACTTGAACTATATCCAATGTTCTTAAGAGAATGCATTCTGAAGAACACAAATGAGGAGGATCTGGACAAACATGTTAACTTAAAGAAAATAGATTTTAAATGGAGAGAACAGACTGGAAGCATTTCACACAGTCACATGTATTATTTTTTGAAAGGCTGTCCTCCTAATTCAAACAATCCAGCTAATCCTCTTGATGAATGCAGCATGTGTTATGCTGTAAATGAAAATTGTATAGCCTCTAAACAAGGGAGGCAGCACTGCTACAAATGCCAAACAAGGGATTGCCAGTTTAAACACTGCCTTTTTATCTTCCCCTTTTTGGTAAACAAACAACCCACATAAGAAGCATCCAAATAATACTGCAGGGATAATAGTTTAACCCAAATATTGGTTAAAATGCCCAAAGAAAGATAAAGAGAAATGTAAATGCAGGCAGATATAAGCTATGTAAGTTGTGAAACCAATTATTCTCTTCTAGACACAACTTTACTTATTTTAAATAGTAACCAACATCAGGCTTGTAAAATACTTAATACTGAGCCTGCTCACCCAGCAGACACATTGCATGGTAACATTTGCATGATGGAAATCAGAAAATCACTATCTATCGTCTGGCTAATTTAAATTTTTTCAGTATTTTATTGGAAATTCCAAGCACTGTAGTAAATATAAAATGACTAGACCACCTGTGTGATTAGGCCATTTTTCTTTTTCACATTTACTACAAGCATGCACCCCCCCCCCCAAAAAAAAAAAACATAGAAGACCCTCCTGAAGCATCCTCTTTGGCTAATCCATGAATTGCCTTATATTTTGTTGGGTGGGTGGGGTTGTGTATCCCCAAAAGTCATCTTCTTCCAAGGAGGAAGAAGGCTCATATGTCAACTGCTGATGCCAAATCACTCTCTCATGCTTCCTCAGCAGCCATTGCCATTAAGAGATTTCAGATTTTGGTCTCAGTTCCAAATCAACCAGTGTCCTCTCGCCTGTTGGACCTTGCCACCAGCCCATTGGCCATAGGGGCCAGAGGAAGATGGGAAAGAAGATAGAGATATTCTCCTCCCCCTTTCCTTGCTGCATATGGATTTCTGGGAATGTAGTTGAAAGTTCTAAAATGGGCACAACTTTGCCAAATTTCAATCCCACAGAACTGGTCAATCCCAGATTTTGGTTGTTTCTGTAAATTAGCCCATTTGAGGTATGTTTATTTAAAAAGTGTTGCTCTGTGATACATCATTTTTGCCCACTTGAAGGTTACAAACAAGAATTTTAGTAGTCTATGCATATTTTGGTGTCCATAGAATCTAGAGGAGGTAGAAATAGGTCTTGTAGTTTCAGCAGCAACTTGAGTGTAACAAGAGTTAACAATTCTTCTGGTTAATATTCTTATCTAAAAAGACTTGTGCTGTGATATTTCAGGCTACTATTTTATATATATATATATATATATATATATATATATATATATATATATATATATATATATATATATATATAGCATTCAGTTTGTTCGGTATTTTCTCACATCATTGTAGTTGTGCTTTTAAAAGTTGTAGCGACGTTTCAGCAGAATTCATCTGCCATCATCAGGCTTCTGAAGCCTGATGATGGCAGATGAGATTCTGCTGAAACATCGCTACAACTTTAAAAGCACAACTACAATGACGTGGGAAAATACCCGAACAAAGCTGAATGCCATACATGTAAGTACCCACGAAAACTTAAGAAAACACACACACACACACACACACACACACACACACATATATACATATATACATATATATACAGTATATACACACACAACTGCTTGGCAATAAATCTTATAGACCAAAATTGGGCTACTTATTCACACATTGCCCATCTGATAAATAAAAAGGAATTATTTTTCAATCTAGATAACTGATTGAAGAAAATTAATTATTATTATTTAAAAAATATGAAAATCCCTCTAAAATAGTAATTGGCTTAATCCCTTCTTGCAAATCTAATTGTGTACCTACAAATCTGTAGTGAGTTTGCCCTCAAGTCAGGAACTGCTGAAATGAATAGCGAAGTGCTATATACATGCAGATATTCACTAATTAAACATTGTATTTAAATGCAAATGAGCTGATTTATATTTCTAAAGAACATGTGTTCCTTTATAAAATAATAGAGGAAAATTGCATTTTTGAACAGATTTTAGGTATTCACAACAATACACTACTGTAGTATTACTGGTGGTATCTAGCAATTTCTATCAACCTCTTTTGGTTGACTTCAATTTTCCAAGCATCATGGTCTTCTTCAATTACTCTTGTTTTCCCATTTTTTCCACATTTTAAGATATGGCCTCATTATTATTGCTGCCATACAACAAACTGATCTCATTCTGATGGTGATTTTTCTCATGGTCCAAGGTATTTTCAACAGTTATAATCCCCAGCATTCATAAGCATCTGTTTTAATTCCTTCAGCCATTCTGATGGTGTAGCTTTCACAGATTTATAACTTGCTCATACTTTCATAGCTTCAAATAAACCATCCCTATGGATTTACATTCTGAGATATTACTCATTTGTGTAAGGATATGTGGGAATGACCATGAGGGGCAAAGGGAAGAGATGCTGACAAGAAAGGAAGAAATGGAAAATGGAAAAGTCCATTGGAAATTACAATGATGCTGAAAAGTAAGTTTATAACTGGTCCTCACATTTACTTCAGTTGCAGCATCCACATAATCACATGATTAAACTTTGGGCACTTCACAACCAGTAGAGTTTATGACCATTGCAGCATCATACAGTAACACGATTGCCTTTTGTACCCTTCACAACTGACATCTAACAGACTGAGTCAATGGAGAAGCCAGCAGTAAAATCACAAATCATGGCTACATGACATTTGTTTCACAACTGTTGATGCTGTGCTTAATGATTGCAGTGTAAATAAGGTCGTAAGTCTGTCACAGTTATGTCAAGCCTCTCTTAACAACCACATCACTTAGCAATAGAATTGCTGGGTCCAGTTGTGATTCTTAAGCCAGGACTGCCTGTAGTGCATTTCAGAGGTGTTAAAAAAAATGCTGGGTCGGAATCATGGCAGTATAGGTAGCTTACATAAACATATTCAACCTCCTGCAGAGCTTACTTATTGCAATGGATCTAAGAGTAGCCTTACAGACCATGTAATTGTATCTGGAATTGTATCTTAATTATTTTAAAGTTTCCCAAGTTGATAGCAATCATTTCCCACTCATTCTACTCTTATTATCCCAAATGGACCTTCTCCAATTTAATGTACAAGTGTAATGTTTTCCCAACTACATTGTCTTACTGAGTAAAATGGACTATTCAACTTAATAACTTAATTACAGAACAACTAGCTACTACATATTTTTCACACATATGCTCTCTTTACTACAACCAGCAACAATACCTTTGTATACAATAATCTTGGGTAGGAGCTTAGTAAAATCTACCTCAATATAAGATGAAGATCTACAAGCAGCATCCATCAAAACTATTTTTTGACTCAGAGTGGACAGCAGCCAGGAAAAGATTAGTAGCTAACTATCATCTATATAAAGTAAATAATAGCAAAATTCTAGCACAAGATCCATTTCACCAGAAGAGACACTACAAGCAATTAATTTGGCAAAGGAAAATGGAGGGACATCAAAGTTTAGACTTGTCTTAGTCAGTCAAAATAAACAATTCATTCCTTTTCTGGCACATCACTACAGGATTCCTGTTGCTGGCCTATGTCAGCTGAACAACTTTATATTGCCAGAAACAGGGGTGGGATGCTACCGGTTTGGTCTGGTCCTATAGAACTGGTAGCTCTGAAGAGCAGCAGACACAGAACCGGTTCACTGCAACAACCTTTTGCTCATTTGTTTGCCTGCTCACCCGCCTGGACTCTTGGTTTCCTCCTTTATTTCCTGCTTTTTCAACCTCAGCTCTTTTGCGCGGCACAGCTGAGGTTGAAAAACCAGGAAAGAAGAGGACTTTCAAACACTGTGTGACCCGTGCGCAGCGTTTGTCAGCTGTCCAGGCAGCATTTTGCAAATGTTTTACACATGCACATAGCACGCATCTGGTGTGTGTGCGTGCAAAGCACATTCTCACTGAACCAGTAGTAACACTGGTTGAATCCCACACCTGGCCAGAAATATGGTGAAATCACTACCAAGAACTTTACAACAAAAGTTTAATGTCTATCAGTTCGCCATACGTTGATATGTCTGTCTTTTTGGCAAACAGTAAAGCCTAAGGAGTTTATGGATCTGATTTCCCAACTGAAGGGAAGGCAGCAGGTGCAGATTCTATCACCCCTGAGTTAATTAAAAACAGTGCAGCATGTTGAGCCCATGTTGGCATTAATTTTCATATAATTGACAAAACAGGTCTACTGATCACTGTGTCTATGCATAAGAAAGGGAGTAAGATTCATCCGGCCAATAATCAACCTATATGTCTCTTTAATATTATAAGTAAACTTTATGTAGGATATCTTGGAAGGTTACATATTGAATGAAACAATAAGGACTATTGGTGGAAGAACAAGCTGGTTTTAGGGAGGTCATTCAACAACTGGTCAATGTCTTATACTTCAATATCTTATTAAGAAATAGATCTCTCTGAATACTGCTTCATTTTATGCAGCCTTTGCTGTTCTCAAGACAGCAGCTGACTTCATACCTTAGACCAGACCTGTCGAACTGGCAGCCTGCGGGCCAGATGGGTCACACACAGGCCATGCCCACCTTGGCTCTGCAAAAGCAAAAAATGTCACAATACATGATACATTATGTGACATGATCAAATTTGACACCCTTGCCTTAGACTAAACTATGGAACAAGATGTGTAATACCAGTATTTATTGCTGTTTCTTATTTGTGCATTGCATGAAGAAATATTACTTAGTAAGATGTACCTCTCAAGGACTAACCTCACTGCACCCATTTCAACTACCAAGCATATCAAACAAGGCTACATTTTCACACCCTTCTTATTCAATTATTATACAAGTGATCTGGTAGCTCACACCACACTTTAAAACTTCAAACCCAAGAATATATATTAAGGCAGAAGTAGCTTGTCCACCCCAAGGAGAAAACACCAAGACACAAACTGAGCAATGTGGTATATGCAGTACAATGCAGCCATGTGCAGGTCTGTACATTGGGGAAACAAAGCACCCACTTCATAAACACACGGCCCAACACAGAAGAACAATACAAGTATATCTTTGTGGCTCAAGATAGGTAGAAACCATTAATCATGTCCTTCTATATTTCCAGTTTTATACAGAACCTCAAAAAGCTCTAATTACCCATTTCTGACTAACAAAATGAGATACAATAATCAACAGTATAAGCAATTTATTTTGGATAACATTATTGCTTTATTTGTATATGCATGTTTGTGTGTGTATGTATGTGTGTGTGTGTGTGTGATCTTTCTATTTTACACTGCTATTCTAAGTGTATATTACCCAGATTGCTAAATTTAATTTCTTCATGTTATATACCAGTGATGGCTAACCTTTTCAGCTTGGTGTGTCAAAAATCGGGAAAAAGTATAGCCTTCCTCAGGTCGTGTGTCAGTTCAAGAAATATCAATAATTTGGTAATATTTGCAGCCCTAATAAAGAAAGAGTTATATTTTTAATATATTTATTATATTTATTAGTTCAAAAAGCTAAAAGTTTTGGAGATTTTTTTTTTTTGAGGGTTTGCATGGTGCTCTGTGAGGATGGTGAGAAGCAAGAACTGCAAGTGCTGCTATGGAGGCAATTAAAGCTTAGAGGAGCTGGAGAGGGGCTTAATGCTGCAGACTAGACATCCAAGCGTTTTACAGTGGGAGAGAAGAAGGGAGAGCCACAAAGACAGAAATGCAGATTTTAGTATTAATTGCACTTACAGGACAGCCACCCGATGCTGCTTATCATGAGCACTGTGTCTGGTTGTTGTGGTGCAGTCCTCCTGCTATGTTTATGATGGACTGGGCTGGGGTGATCACACAGGGCTGTGAAACTCGTCTCCCTGGTCTCAGGGCTGCAGGTGCAGGATGTGGGGATTGGAAGGCCACCTTACAGGGCTGTGAACCTCATGGATCTCCTTTCCTCCTGTAGCGTTCCTGAGGTAATGAAACTGACAAACCTCAGTTTATGGCGGTTAAAACTGGTTCTCTGCTGCAAAGATCTCGTGGCAGCGGTGACACCATGCCTTCACGCAACAAGCAGGGAGCAGGGATTGGAGCAGAGCACAGGCAGCCTCTAAATGTGCAGGTTTTCCCCACACCAACAGGCGTGTCAGTCAAAGTGCCTCGGCGTGTCATGAGTGACAAGCGTGTCATAGGTTAGCCATCGCTGTTATATACAGTATGTGTAGACTGAGCAAGCCTTTAGCATATTTGATTTAATATTTCACTTATTTTTTAATTTATTTTGTCAATTACTTACAAGATAATAGAGATAAGAATAAACATAAGTATAAATACCGGAAATAGATACAAATAGTTGGAGACAATAGGACAGGGACAGTAGGCACAATTGTGCACTTATGCACGCCCTTTATTGTCTTATTAATTAATATTGTCTTGTAGCCCAAAAAATTTCCCTGTAGGTATTTTCAAGAACCATCATGGCAATTCAAATTAGGTTTTAGATATTTTACATATTTGAATACTAATTCTCTTGTGCTGATTAATGACCACAATGAAATTAATAAAAATATTCAACACCCCAATAGCTTGTATCTTTATAGCTTTCAAGATCAGCTTAAGTATCATGTTTATTTCATTTTAGAGAAAAAAAATGTTGCCATTTCTCCAAAAATGGTTTTGAAAGTTTTAATCATTGAAAATGATTAATTTTCAATTACTATATAATAGAAAAGCTTTTAGTAAAAGCATTTATTTAACAATGGAATTAGGAAGGTACTATATATTTCAGTGTTATATTTGCTTGCAAACTAGAAACACAAAATAAGTAAATACTGTCTTCCAAACTTACTCTTTTCTTAACTTTAAATACATTCAAGCATTTATTTAGAAGTGGGAAAGTAAAGTCATGGGACAGGCAGTTATCCTGAAACAACACATAAAAACTATTTCTGTGTATTGTTTGTTTCAAGTTCATTAAAAATGTGTCCATAGCAAAATGTCATCATCCGTAAGTATACATGAAGAAAAACATTGTTTTTATTAGTGTCAAAGTTCACTGAAATCAATAAGGTTCCCTTTGACTTTGTATTTTTATGTACTAGAACACTGAAGAATCATTACGCAGTTTGCAAAGTTAATGAAAATATCCTCCAGCTTTGATTTTTGCCAACACATGGCATATAAAGTCAATTTAAATTGGAAGAATAAATAGCAAGATTATTTAAATTGAATAATTAGTAAGATAAGCAACCAAAATACCTAGTTTGACCGTACACATTCATCTTCAGCCATGGATACATGCTTTTCACAATGAGGCTGCTTATCAGAATGGCCAAAGTATTTTTATTTGATTTGATTTGATTTGTCAATCGCTTAAAAAATAGTAGGTATAGGAATAAACATAGTTATGAAAACATGAAATGGATACATACAAGAAAAATAAAAGAAACAATAGGACAGGGATGGTTGGCATGTTGGTGCACTTATGTACGCCCAAGTAAACTTAGGAGAGACAAACAGTAGATCTATAGGAAGATACTTTGTTTTGGTCAAAAAGCCTTGTTTTGAAGGAAACCATTGACCAGTTTTCCAGACATTCTCATTAATCAGAATTTGCTGCTACTAACCTTGATAAAAAGTATAAACCTTGACCATGGGGTTAAGTCCATAAGGGGAAAGAGAGCAGAGCAGAACAAAGTTACTAAGATGAAGAAATGCAAATGATAAAGCCAGAGTGAAGACCAACAATTCTGACAATTCTATTAATTTTGAGATGTATAGCATTTATTTTCAGAAAACTTTGCCCATCAATTTAAAAAATGATGATACAAACGTACAGAAATCCAATTATATTAAAGCAAAATTTACCAATATTGCTAATTTATGAAAAAAAATCAGCACATACAATAAATATACTGGCGCAGGGCTGTTTTGTGGCTAAAAACTAAGATTCTTGCTGTTTCTCAAAATCAAATACTTAGATCAATTTTTTTTTAAAAAAAATCCTGTTCTTAATTGAGTAATAATTGAGGGAGATAGAAAAAAGTGAGAAATAATGGGAATTTCATTCATATAAATGGAAAATAATTTATATTGTTTCCCTAGCACAGCACACCTTTTGAAAGTAAATTATAATCACCTTAATCAAAACTGACTTAAGTTTAACAAATGCAACTCCAACAAACTTTGAACAAAAACAATATCTACAGTAGAACATTGTTTAAACTTTAAATGATATATGTAGAAAATTTGGATTCATGCCATTATAAACTAAAGCATACTACTTTTATATTCAGATGAACATTTGCTTTAGTTCTTGCCTCATACACAAGGAAAATATGACTAGGGAATGCTACTTAAGAAAAAAAACAAAGACATTCAAATTGTTTTATAAAATATGCAGTTTCAGAGACATGCATTTGTGAGAGTTCTTTGAGCTCCAAAGACTGGACACACACAGTGTAGCAAAGCTCCAACCAATTTTAGTTTCTGATTAGAAAATTCTGGTACTACAAGCAAAGTGTTTCTTGTTGCTTATGGTTATACAAACTCCATCTGTTACCCCCACAAATATTATTTCTGAACTTTAAAAAAAAATCCAAAGTCTACAACCTTCACCTGAAGAAAAGGAATGTAATTATGTTTCTTCAAATAAATACTCAGGACTAGAGGGGGACCAAAGTAGAAGTGAGCACATTAAAAAAGATACATTACTGCACTCTCAATAAAATTAATATGCATAATCTACAATTATAAATTAGAGTTATTGGATTTTCAAATTTATCGCCACATTTTAATCACACATCAGATTTACTTATAAGAATTTGGGCAATCCTTTCCCTTCTTTCTAGCTACAGACCCAATTCTCAATATTCCAAATAGTAGCCAAACTCTTGGTATAGCAGAGGATTGGGATGAAAGAAACCTTCCAATAAAGTTATGTTGTTCTACCATCTTCCAAAGATAGAGGGAAAACAGAACATTAGAAAAACGGCTAAAAGATTTTCTGATCCATTTTAGCTATGCAAAATTCAATAACACTGAGAAATGAGACAGCCCTGTAAATGAGCAACAAAAAGATGCATTCCTACACGTAAACTATTTTTTAAATCATGTAAGATATGAGAAGATTTACCAGAAGCACATACTGATGAGAATAATTTGCACGGTTTGGTGTCTGGACCAAATATTTCTGTGCAAACAATAACATTGGTATATAAGCCTTTGTTTATCATTGGTTTACCCATTATTCAAGGGTAAAATGAATGTATATATGCATACATTAGGGCTGTGTAGTACTTTGAATTCAGAGGGAACAAGATATTTCAAGCAGGTGTTTATATAATACCTGTTAACAATGTTTAAAACAAAACAGATCTTTTTCCAGAATTGTGATCAGCTGTGACAAGCAGACATAACGTCCCAGAAAAAGATACATATGTAAAGATTACATACAGTACAATCACTCATAGAAATATTCTGTTTTGTATTTGTGTTTTAATATCTTCACAATGAGTGGGGAGAGGTTGTATCCTTAAGATGGCACTTCTATTCTGGCCAATGTGTTTAGCCCTGTGAATCAGAAGGAACTGAATGTTTAATTATGGTATTCTATGCCTTCTCTCAGTAATTTTAAATGCAATGTTTTACTATTACTGCATTAAACACATCTGACTATATTTAGTATTATTTTTGTACTGAAGATACACCTGAGGGAAGCTGCTGAATTCTAGATTAGAGTTTTAACCTCAGAGTAGAAAGCTTTTCCTTGTGCTATGTCACAATATTTTCATCATTTCAACAGGAAGCTCAGCATCATTAACTTTAAATTGTAATGATAGAGGAACCACAACATTGCCTAAGAGGCCAACTTAAAAGAACAAGTATGGCAACATAAACGTAAATGTTCTCTACTACCTGCTTGAAGAAAAATGTCTATAGTTCCCAAATACAATATCCATATAATTAAAAATGGCTGAAAGATGCAGTTGATAAAATTACCTTACACTCTTGTTCAAATTTGGTAGCACCAACCTAATATATCTCTCTCCTTAAATCTGGATAGGATTCTCTTCTTTCTTGTTGCTAGATAGAATTTTGGTGGACTGGTTGATGAATGATGTTTTAACATCATCTTTTTTCCTTGGTCTTTGGGGGAACAGGCTAGCTTTGTAAACTACTGGAATTCACATGGATTATGATGATGATAAACCAAATTACAGGGAGGATGGTAATCCATAAATATTTTGCATCAAAGGAACTCACAATTATTCTTCAATCTGAGATAGCTTCTTCACTTCACACAGAAAGAAAAATTCAGTCCAGTGACTTTATTCCCCTTTTATGGAAAATGGAACATTAACAATAATAAAAGATCTAATAGTGCAATATCCTAATACTGTGCCAAATATTTTGGAATCATTTATAAGAAGTATTATAGTCAGATAAAAGAAGAAGAAAAAATGTAGTATAAATATTGATCAGAAGAGGACTTTTGCCATCAGAATATTCACATTTAATATTATTTATCTTTCTCAGACAGAGATACAGTGTTAATAGTATAGCATAGCATAGATTTTTGTGAGCTTCACCAATGGTGAATTCAAGAATTCAAGAATGGTGACACAAACATAAGGAAAATAAAAAGCAAAAAGGCACCAGTATAATGTCATTAATGTTCACGGATGACTAAGTGCAAACATCTGCTAATATATACTGTATAATGTAATGAAAAATAAGAGAAACACTGAAAACAATAGCTCTCACCATGCTTTTTTCTGATTACTATATCCCCGCTACAAAAATCTACCCTGACTTTCAGTGCAAACTTTTGCACATTCAGAATCGTTTTCCCTCTTTATCTGTCTGAACTCCTCCTATTTTTATTGGTACATATGATTTTTTTAAAAAACCTCCAGTGTGTTTATATAGGAGTACCTAAGTATTCTTGTAACTAAAGACTTCTGGAAATAGCTCAATATTGCTCATGATTAGTATAGTTTGCGCATATGATTCACTTATAAGCAAAATTAATCTCCTGCAGACTTACAAATTAAAAATGCCTTTCCTCTCTTTTAAACAGAACTGCGCTTATTTGTTCAATGACTAATCAGTCTTTTCCATGCTTTCAACAGCAGCTTCAGCATGATGATATCTGAGAAGAAATAACTTTTAATGTAATGATGGTACCTATGCATGGTCCTTCACAGCAGTGGTGGAATTACATTGTTTTACTACCAGTTCTGTGGGTGTGGCTTGGTGGGCGTGGCAGGGGAAGGACACTGAAAAATCTCCAGTCAGAGGTGGTATTTACCAGTTCTCTGAACTACTCCAAATTTCTGCTACCAGTTCTCCAGAACTGGTCCGAACCTACTGAATACCACATCTGCTTCACAGAAACTAAATAATATCAATTTCCATTAAGAAGGTTCAAAATTATCTCGATATATTTTTACTAACAAATACAATGATTGGTCATCTAATCCAGAAAATATCTGGATAATCTGTTTACAGAGATACTGGTCAATCTTGTTATCAAGGCAGCAGCTTGTGTCTCCTGGACTAAGTTATCAAAGCTGACATTACAGAAGAGATTCACTATATATTCATAAAGATGGACAGGAATATATGGCCAAATCTCACTTGACTGGTACTGCAGTACAACTCTAATGCTAACTCTGCAGATAGTGAAAAGATTAGTGGATTTCTTTTTAAAAAAAATACATCAAATATATTAATACACTTGCCTTGGAAAATGTGGGCACGTATTATTATAATAGGTGAACTAACAAAAAAACCCCAATAAATTAAATAATATATTCCAGCCTTTGTCAATCTAGAAACTTACCAAATGTGTGGACTTCAGTTTTCAGAATTTTCTACCTGAAATGCTGCTGAGAATTAGGAGTTAATGTCCCCACATACAAAGTGAGGGTGGTTATTATACATTAACATGTTTATAGCCATAAGCTATTCTTGTATTACCAAAACTATATCAGCATTTAAATGGCCTAGTGTTCCTTTGATCAAAAAGTGACCTCCTTACTAAAAAATTAGTATCAGAGTTTCAGACTTTCACATAGATACAGGGGGGAAAGTTAGAAATTGTGTTATTCTAAAAGATATTCCCCAGCTTAATTCATCCATGACAAATCTATATTCTACTAAAAGTTATAGTTCTGTTTGTGTCTGTAAGCTTCAATTGGGTGAAACAATGCATCATAGAGTAACCATTTTTGAACCAGGTATCTCAAGTAAGGTCTCCTACTTGGACGGGGGGGGGGGGGGTTGGAGTAGAAAACCTATAAGGTCCCTTCCAACACTATTAATCTGTTAATCAAATGGACTTACAGAATGCATCCATCTGGAAGCCATTATACATGTGACATTGAAATTTGGAAAAATTGTAGGTGCTTCAGTATTGACACACCATCATACTACTATAGTCATGTGACTGTCATTTCCAATAGTCCCTACAGCTTTCCATGAGTCAATGAGAAAGCTGGCAGGGAATCTAAACTTGATTGTGATTTCTGACACTCCCTGCCAGCTTCCCACATGCAAAGGGGATTCCCAAGAAGTGCAGCAAGGATCAGGATGATATCTGAGAGGATATCATGGATTGTAGAGGGTACACAAGCAAGCACAAAGGTACATGAGGAGGGTTTGCAACAATGATGCCACTAAAACAATGACCCAATGGGCCATGGGTTGTCTAGAAACACCCTGAAAGAAGCCATTAAATTATTGGTTTCATATGTCTTGATACATGTGGGTATACCAAGTATTAGCATTTCTAATATTTACTGGAATAGTGAAGAGAAGGGAAATAAACAGTTGATTCATTGCAAATCAACAGTAAGCATGAAGTTACACATATTTAGGTGCAATATAAGTTTCCCATATTTTATCTGGACAATTGTAAATTATTTCAAGACTATTTTAAAGATATAAAATATATGTGAAAAGGTCAATGGAATAGAACAGAATGACTTTAGAATACATATCATTCACTTTCGGAATATAAGTTCCTAAGCAGATTTCTAACCAAACACACATCCCATTTATACCTAATTAGATTAGTTTAAAATAAATTGCTTCATAATATTCATAATATTCATGCTTAGTCAATGATTTTCCCCATGTTCTTCTTCTATAATGTTAACTATTATAAGCTAGCTTGCTGAGACCCTGCGGGTTAGATGTTAAATAAATAGTAAATGAGGCCAAACAAAAACATGGATATTCAGTTAAAAATATAGTTACATGCAATACTGCTATGCTGATATCTTACTACACTCCTTCACTGATACTTTGAGAAACATAGGCTTTTTGTTCCAACACAGATATGCATTTCATGTGCAGTAGTACATCCAATGGCTCAGTGACACAGCTACCATATCAAGCTGCAAAAAGCTGAAATACCACTACATGGTATCAGAAAGACTTTTTAATATATTGTGGCTATGATCTAGAGGTCATCCAGATTTTGCATTCCAAGAAATATTAGTGTTATTATTGAAGACTTAGAAGCCTCAACTTTTTATCCGTTCAGTATTATATAGCTGTAAAGTTAGCCCTATGGACATCAACTAAAGCACTATTGCTTAAGAGCATGAACAAAGTATGAAGGAAGTCTCATTTGTCTTATAATTGTTTTAATCTGAAAAGTTGCTTAAAAAGTTAGGTTATTTTTCACCTTTAGAAAAACCTACAAATTTCATTCTGAAAATATTGCCCCTTCTTCCATATTCACCTGATTTCTCGGTATGAACCTCAAACTAAGTCCCATAACTTCCAGCTTCTTACCTGTATTAAGTACTTTTATCATGGTCTCTAGATGAGTTCATACATGATGCTCAGACATTCAGTGCAGTTTATTAGTTTATTTACAAACATATTAAGCCATATACCACAGTTGCTGGATCCATACAGTAGAATAAATCAAAACAAAAGAAAGTATAATACTGTGAAGGGACAAAGTGCAAACCCAGCTAAACCAATTTCCAGAGCAACTATTATTAAGCAAAAGTGAGAGGAACATATAGGCTGCCCTGAGGTTCTTGGAGTAAGGGTAGGTTTAAAATAATTAAACCAATAACATATTGCCTAACTCAGGATCTAAGACCATTGCATATTGTATACATATAAATACAGCTCATCAGTCTGGAACCCGCATTACCTATCTGATATTAATACAGTTGAGAAAGTCCAGAAATATTTCACAAGAAGAGTTTTCCACTCCTCTACTCATAGCAGAATAGCTTATGACATCTGACTTGAAATTTTAGACCTAGACAACCTGGAACTACGCCACCTTCGGTCCAATCTAAATATAGTACCTAAAATTATATATTCAGTGGTAGGATTCAATTTTTTTTTACTACCGGTTCTGTGGGCGTGGCTTAGAAGGTGTGGCAGGGGAAAGATACTGTAAAATCTCCAGTCTGAGATGGTATTTGCCGGTTCTCTGAAATACTCAAAATTTCCACTACTGGTTCTCCAGAACTGGTCAGAATCTGCTGAATACCACCTCTGTATATATTACAATGTCCTACCTGTCAGTGAATACTTCAGCTTCAACCACAACAATACAAGAGCACACGATAGATACAAACTCAAAGTAAACTGCACCAAACTTGATTGCAGGAAATACGACTTCAGCAACAGAGTGGTCAGTGTCTGGAATACTCTACCTGACTGTGGTTTCTTCCCCAAACCTCAAAAACTTTAACCTTAGACTATCTACTATTGACCTCACCCCTTTCCTAAGAGGTCTGTAGGGGGAGTGCAAAAGTGCACCAACATGCCTACTGTCCCTTTCCTATTGTTTCTTTTATTTTTCTTATATGTATCCATGTATCCATAACTACGTTTTTACTTGTATCTGTTATCTAATAACTGCTTGACAAAATAAAATGAATAAATAAAACATATAAAACTATATACAGATACAACTTATGCTGCACGATCTCTTGCTAAATATGCTTTACCCTAGTCTAATAGTCTTCTCTGTAAATATCCAAAGTCAGGCAAGTATGTGAGTCTCCTGACAGCCACATCTAATTGCTTACCTTTATTAGTAAAATTCCATCAGTTTGACATTATAGATGCTTCTCTTTCTATTGCCCTTGAAATCCCTTATGTTTGGGTCAACAAGGCTTTTTTTCTTTGTTCATAGATGCATACAACAGTAGGCCACAGCATTACTTCCATTGTGAATATTTACTTGCCCAATTTTTTATGAAACTTTGAAATAAAATTATCCCATGCAATTACATCTGGGCTAAACAATAAGATGTATATGAACATTAAGAGTGAAAAATTACCTTTCAACTATTTTTAAACCTAGCAATCCCAGTAAAACTATATTCTAAAATTCCACCATCTCAGCCAGCTCAGCCAGCAAGTTTAACAAGTGGAGAGGCACAGGTTCAGACTTCTAATTTATGTTAAGTTGCATCAACCTGGGACTTGATTATTTGGCAACTTGTCACCATTTATGTTGCTTTAGAATCATCAGGCATATCACAGGTTTTATATCTCTAGTAAAATTATATAAACAGCAGAGGAAAATCAATAAATATTGATAATTTACAAGCATTTTGAAATGAAAGGTTGGAATATCTTATTTTAATATATCAGCAGTGTCATGTTTTAAAGAATGTCAGGCATATGCCTTATGATCTAAGATGACATTAATAATACAGTTCTTATTCGTGTTTAACATACATCACAACACATCTCACCATCACTCAATTTATTAATGCTAGAAAAACAATAAATATCAAAAATCTTTAGCATACATGCTTAGGACTAGATTCTTGGCTACCTCATGTTGTTTTATATCTGTATTTTTATGGGAAGACAATAATGATTTAAAGACAAAGTTAACATCAAACTATGTACATAATATTTGGAATTAATTGATCTATGAGAAATAATAGCTATAATTGGTTGATAATATAACAAAGAAGAGAATAATGTGCAGCTATAAAGAAATTATAAACCCAAATGTAAACTTCTAGATTGAAGAATAGATTCAATGGAAGTACTAAACAGAATGGTTCTATGAGGTCATATTGTAATGTGTAATTCGTTGTTGAAACATATATTTCTTTTATAATTGGGGAAATGATATGGTTTGATTATTAAATATTGTAAAAACACCCCTTTTATGTCATCCCTCAGAATAGAGTAACATAAAGATAACATAATATTAATAAATGAATAATATTCTATAATATATAATAAAGAGTTGACTAAGCAAATTCAGTTTGAATCACTTTGTGGTGGTCATTGTAAGAGGTCATTTTATCATTCATATTACATTGTAATCCATATTACATACTTTTTAAAAGTCTGAGTCAGTGCTTGATGATAAAATTTGACTTGATAACAAGGGGTCATTGTAATAAGCATACAACCTGAGTATAATGATACTTATGTACTTTCGTTAGTCTTGATGCAAGTACATAAATGAGTCATTTATTTGATAACATCATGATGCATGTTACCATTTTGATGTCATGTAACGTAACTTTCTTTAGAATATAACAGCCACCAGTTCAGTAGAAAAACATAAATTCATTGATGTTACTGTCTTGTTGCAACAATGCAGTAGCTGATAAAGATACACAAAGATCATTGACAATGATGACATGCACAGTAATGACAATGCACATAAAGTTTTACCTATAGGAAGTTATTCAAAAGCAATACTCTTTTTGGACTAGGTTTTCAGTTTAACCAAAAGAAATAACTGAATGAAAGTCAGCTTCTTCGTTTGCCTTGTTCTCAAATGATTATGGAATCAGAGGTGGTATTCAGCAGGTTCTGATGAGTTCTGGAGAACCGGTAGCAGAAATTTTAAGTAATTCAGAGAACCAGCAACTGGCCACGCCCCCATCTATTCTCTGCCTCCCGAGTCCCAGTTGATCGACTGAGTCTTCTTTTGTTGCCCTGTACGGGAGAACAGAGCTGGAAAGCAGGTTAGAGGGGTGGGAAGGAAATGGGATTTTGCAGTAACCTTCCCCTGGAGTGAGGTGGGAATGAGGTTTTAATGATTTTCAAGAAGTCTCCTTGGCAAAGTATTCAAATATGAAGAATATAACCAGTGACAGAATGTTTAATTATGAGCCCTGGCACTGCAGTGGTTAGAATGCAGTATTGCAGACAAACTTTGTCTACAGTCTGGAGTTTGTTCTTGATGGGACTCCAGATTGACTCAGCCTTCCATCCTTCCCAGGTTGGTAAAATGAGGATCCAGATTGTTTGGGGCAATATGCTTACTCTATAAACAGCTCAAAGTGCTGTAAAGTACTATTCGGTGAGGTATAAATCTAAGTGCTATTGCTATTGCTACAATAGTTAGCTTCTGATATGGAGGATATACATTCCATGCAGTGGTGGAATTAAAAAAAAAATACTACCGGTTCTGGGGGCATGCCTTGGTGGATGTGGTATGGCTTGGTGGGCATGGCAGGAGAAGGATACTGTAAAATTTCCATTTTCCATTTTCTGTTTATGCAACAATTCTATTTTCTTAAGACACACATATTAATTCAAATAATTAATAACAATACTTCAATAGATATATAAGATGAAGTATCAAATAAGTGTATTGAAAAGCCTTAGACAGGAATGTTAACAAAAGCTCATTTCTCACCAAATAAATGTATTTAATTCTAAGAACCCTTACTGCTCCCTTCCTAACATATGTTTAAATTAGAATCAATATCTTGGCCTGTTTATATTAACATTTCTTTTTCTTTTTTATCAGTCTTTGTAGGATCACAATTGGGCATTTTCAACTTTTCTGCTCTGCCATCAGTTTATGCCCCTCCCTTATTCTTTTACAAGGCTATTTCCTCCTTCTGCCAAGCTCATCAGCACTTGCTGCAAAAAGAAATACACAAAATGGGTCTGTATGTTTATGTTCCAACTCTGGAAATATTTTTGCTTATGAATGCCCTAAGAGTCATTATTTGCAGAACAATCAAACTTGTTGCTCAACATAAAATGGACCTTTAAAATTACACATGCTATGTTACACATGTTATTTTAGACATGAGCCTGAAACCTTAAGAACACTTACCTAGGGAAAAAAAGTTCTGATTTACTGAAAGTCATTTTCATTTAAAGGCAATTCATCTACTGTTAACCAATTTTAATTCTAATCATTGTTCTTTTACAAGTCATTTCATGAATGAAAGAGCTTATCCAAAGGATACAGAGGGAGCAAAAGAATAATTCAGGAGGAAACATAGCATCCTCCTGAGTCTTGACTAGAAAGGTGCTCCCATGGAATCAGATCAGGCTCATATAATTTACAAATAAACAGAAGAGTCAAACACATTTACTTGATACTGAGAGAACAGCTTTTACTTGGCAGGACCTCTGTACATAAACAATTGCCTGGCAGGAAGAAATTGACTGAAAATCTTAAAAAGACAGACCTATTCTATAGAACAAAATAATGCAAAGAACTTGACCTTTTGGTAAAACCAGTACAAGATCCTTGAGAGAAAAAACGAATAAATTCTAGAACACTTTTTATCTTTATCTGAAAGCCCTTTGAAGTGGTAGCAGCCTCTTTCACAAATAAGAACTTTACAGCATCTCAAAGGCTAATAATTTTTTCTTCTTTTTTTCTATTCTCTGTCAGGCCAGGAATCTTTATGTTTGGCTAGTGGTGGGGAACCAGATTAGGAACTAATGGCTTTGAAATCTGCAGAACTGGAGGGAGTCAACAATTTTCTTTGTTCCTGAAGCAAAAGTGAAACGTGACACTAGTTACACCTACCCTGCACAAATGCATTCAGTCCACAGTCTCCATCTTGAGGCTGTATTTGAACTGCAGATCTCATGGCTCTAAGTGATATTTGGCCTAGCCCAGTTTTTCTCTGGCTTCTTCCCGGTCCCTGGCGCTGGGTAGCACCTTGCCCGATGAAGAGTATGGAGAATTCAAAAGCTTGTCCCCTCTCTGGTGTCCTTTTGGCTTAGCCCAAATAAAGGGATTGCCCAGCTGTGCGTGTTGACTCTGAGGGCACCAACTGTTGTGAATGTGAACACCCGCCCCGTTTCTGACAGTCAGCATAAGCTTGCTTATTGTTTTAAGCTGCCCGGCGACTTTGGAGTCTTTAAATTCTCCCACGACCACGCCCCCGGCTCTTCTCAGCATCAGACCGCTCGCTCAAAGTAAGATCGAAGGCTCTACTGTCACCTGATGTAACCACCTAGAAACTTGGCAGGCGCTAGGACTCGGAGGAGCTCACGCAAGGGATGCAGGAACTGTAACCTAGGCAATTAACAACAGGCTGCTTTCTTCTACTTTCGCCCCCTCCCAGTTCCACCCCCCCCCCGCCACTTTACCCAGGCGAAATTTTCCCCACCCCAAAAACATGCACACAAACCCACAAACTGTCAGCTTCTTGCTTGGCCGCTCCTCCACCGCTGCCACCCTTAGCCGCCGGTTTCTCCAGCTCACACGCCCCTAACGCTGCCAGTCTCTTGTCTTACAAGAAGAAACGTTAATTCCTTTTAAACGATCGCTTTGGGGAGATTTAGATGCCATCCGCCTCGCCGAGAAAACGCTGATCGTTACAACATTGTCTCATCTGTCAAGGCGCGGGAGGGGGGAGAGGAGGCATAACGCGCATTTGCACCTACACAACCCTGAGAAAAGATCAATAAAGTGGCGAAAAAAGAAAGCGTGCCGATTGTCAACCGCACGCCAGCTATAACAGGGGCAAGGGGGAGCGAGAGAAAAGACTGGGGATGCATGTTCGCGTTTGCGGGGGGGGGTCGCCAGAATCGCAGGGTTTTAAGGCGAACTAAACCACGCATTTTCCATTCCCAGGGCTTCTCTCTTCCACCCTTCCCTCCCACCCACCCACCCCCAAAAAAAACAAAAGGAGAAAGAGGGGAAAGAAGAAACCGGCAAACAAACCAGGGGGCGGGAGAAGAGAGAAGAAAAACTGGAAAATGGGGCGGAGGGAAGATATATCTAGGAAGGGACAAACAAAGAAGGTAAGGAAGCGCTATGCTTTCATCTGCCAGACAGCCCCTGGCCACCTCTTATCCATCCAAACCTGCAAAGGCTGCCCTGGGCCAAGAATGCTGCCTCTTGGCCAAAGCCTCTGGAGTCTCCAAAGTCGCTAGTCCACAATCTACTCCTGCCACCACAGAACACAACGCTTAGCATCCACTGCCACCGCAATGAAATGATGCTCGCCAACATCATTCTCTTGGAAGACAATAACGAAAGAACAGAAGCTTTTAAAAAGAGGTACGCGAATATACCTTACTGCACATACACAGAAAGAGAGGGAGAGAGAGCAATCTGGCTGCTGCCATCAATTAAAACGTTGATAATAATAAAGGGTTAAGAGCTAGTTTGACTCCAGGAAATTACATCATTTATTTAATATAGGTAAAACAAATGGAAAATGAGCCTATTTTTTTAACAACAGAACTTTGAGTCATCAGTGGCAATTGAGAGAGAAAGAAAGAGAGAGATTCATATTTATAAACACTCAGATGCAAAAGGTCCAAGGGTTAGCCAGGAGCCTTACCTATCAGATATCATCCTAGAAGTGTTAAGAAAAATCCTCAGCTAAACTGCACGACTTCATCAGGTTACTATGGAAATCCTCTTCAGGAAGATTAGAAACAAGCCACCTTTATCTTTCTCCCACGGCCACGAAGGATACTCATCCAAGGAGCCAGTGATCAGGAGTCAGTACAAGCCCAGACTCAGATAGATGGATGGATGGTTGTGCTCTGAGTGATGGAGTCACCCTGCCTGCCTGCCTGCCTTCCTCCCCCAGAGGACTCAGCAGGCGATCAGATCTTCTCCTTGCTGCCAGAGCCAGGAAGTAAAAGGACAATCTCACACCAGCAGCCCCAGCCCAATGCTTTGCAATAAAAGGAGCTGTTTCCTAGTCACATAACTGGAATTTAAAGGGGAAGCGCCTACCAGGGTCCCCCTCTTACCTTTAAAAAAAAAATCAGTAGTAACAGTAACTGGGGAAGTTAAGAAAAGAAACAGTTCAAAAAGGCTATAGATTAGGAATATATTATGTTTATCAATTAGTATTCCATTTCAGGCACTATGAGCTAACCCTAACGCATTGTTATGAATTGTTACACAGTAACATTCAGGGGATGGAAATGCAGCCTGCTGAGACATAAAACTATTATTAAACTATAGTTTGACACATTATGTAAACAGAACCACTGTTTTAATCAAAACTCGAAAGGGTTGGCCTTTTGCATGTTCTGTACAGTAAAACAGGAAAAGAAGAGGAAGTATTTCTGTTAATCTCTGTGAGGGGGTTTTTCCCCTTAAATACAATGCTAAGGTTTGAAGGCCAAAAAGTATGGCATCAAAACAGTCCCAGGAGAAAGGAAATATATAAGGAAATCACACAAAGCCTTTTTTTAATGAGAAAAAACAGCATTATGCAGAATTTGCATATTTGAGATAAGCAATACAGAATACTTGTTTGTAGAACTGTAGCAGATGAAGCTGTTGCTAGCATGGGGATCACCGGGTCAATTCTTTAGAGTAGTAAAAAGTAGTAAAAAGTAAAAGTAAAAAGCACACTTTTCTTTAGTGTGGAAAAAACATAGAGTGAAGAAAAAAATTAAAAATTAAATAACACCATTTTTGAGCCAAGATTCCATGCTTACCATATGAAGCGAACCCTACTGTTTTGAATCCCTTTAAACTGGTTGCTGTACATTGTTGTTTATAGCACTGGGTTAAAGAAATGGAACGTGAAAACTCTTTTGAGTGCTTATAAAGTAGTGTGAAACTGAGTTGAATGGTTCCATTTGTGCCATGTTTCATTATATAAAGTTTATGCCTTAGTGTGTTGTGCAATTAAAGCTAGAAGAAATATTTCAGAAGCAGCTGAAGTCGATGAAGTAGTTGAAAAAAATGAAATGATCAAAAACAGAGCTGAGGTATCTTGGTGCAGAAGAGGTATCCAACTAGGTATTCTCCAGATATATTGGATAACTCCCATCATAGTGCCAGAAGCCATGGGATTTATCATCCTGAAGGGGACCAGATTAGAGAAAGGTGACTTAAAGATTGGAGGTCTATTTTTTTCTGTTCCTTTTTTATTTGTTCTTCATTCATGGTAGGAAGGAACTTTTCCCAAAAACTATTACTTACAGATGTGTTACAATTTCAACCATCACAAAAACAGCATTGCCAATGCATATCTGAAGAAGACAAAGAAATTGGAAATGATGAACTCTTGATACTCTTTACTTCTTTCATGTGGTTAATTTTTTTAATTAGTATGCATGTTTATGGTTGTGGGCTTGGTTATTGAGTTTGATTATAAATTATTGTTTTGCCAAGCTCACATGAAATTCATTTTTTCTAAACATCAGAATGGAAAAAAAGACATCTGAAGACCAAAATAGCTATCTTTTTGCAAAACAAAGCTCCTGTGATAATTACAGGTTATAATAAGATTGCCAACAGATCAAAATTAAGACTGCCAACAGATCGATTAAGTGTTCTTATGAACTATTAATTGAGAAATAATCTGACAAAAACTGTTTAAATCATGAAGACAGTTTCAGAAGAAGTTGTTAATTAATATATACACAAACTAGGCATGTGTGAGAGAGGTCTTATGAATGATATTTGCAGTTCTGATAGAACAGAATAGAACAGAAATAGAATAGAATAGAATAGAATAGAATAGAATAGAATAGAATAGAATAGAATAGAATAGAATAGAATAGAATAGAATAGAATAGAATTATTTCTTGGCCAAGTGTGATTGGACACACAAGGAATTTGTCTTGGTGTAAATACTCTCAGTGTACATAAAAGAAAAGATACATTCATCAAGAGTCAAAAATCATAAGGTACAACACTTAATGATAGTCATAAGGTACAATAAGCAATCAAATCATACTAGGAAACAGTCAATATAAATCGTAAGGACACAGCGACAAAGTTACAATCATACAGTCACAAGTGGGAGGGGATGGGTGATAAGGAGTGATGAGAAGATTAATAGTAATAGTAATGCAGACTTTGTAAATAGTTGGACAGTGTTGAGTGAATAATTTGTTTAGCAGAGTGATGGTGTTCAGGGGGAAAAAACTGTCCTTCTGTCTAGTTGTTCTACTGATTCTACTAATTTCATGATAAATATGATTTCTTAAAATGAGAGGGAGGGAGGGAAGATTTCAGTATGACTTTATTGAACTGGGAGATTCAATTCTGGGAAAGTGACACAATGTATATTGTTTTAGTTGGAAATAAAGCTAATACTGGTAGCTTTATTTCCAACTAAAACAATATACCCTAAGTGTCACTTTCCCAGAATCCTTCCTTCTGTCAGACTGGCCACAGTTTGTTCCCTAGGAAATAACAACCCTTGACTCCATAGCTGTTAGAGAAAAGCAGTGGTAGGATTCAAATATTTTTACTACCAGTTCTGTAACCATGGCTTGGTGGACATGGGAGGGGAAAGATACTGTAAAATCTCCAGTCAGAGGTGCTATTTACCGGTTCTCCAAATCACTCAAAATTTCCACTACCAGTTCTACAGAACTGGTCAGAACCTGCTGAATACCACGTTTGGAGAAAGGGTACTTTTACTAGAGATGCTGAGCGTAGCCTAGCAAAGCAAGCTCTGAAGAAAAACCATGTGAAAATCATATATTGAGAGCAATCCCCAATGTCCAAAATCCTCCCCCCGTGAGAGTATTCCCTTTTTAAAAAATAAATTTTATTAAGTTTCCAAATTCCAAAAACACAAAATAACACAAAATAAAACTTTATACATTGTTATCAACAACATCTTTTGCATCTCCTCACATTTTTCAGTATATGTATTTACTTATTCCTTTACCATTACATCTTACTCTTACTTACCTTGTGAGAGTATTCCAATCAGGTTCTGTTTGGATCTTTTGAGAACCTGGAGCCTCAGGAGCCACTGTAAATTCCTTTCCCAGGGCTGGTGTCCTTGAAAGCAGGAAGATGGCTGAGTCTGGCACCTCCGGTTTCTGTTAGTGTTCATACTCCTCAATTTCCCACAGCATTCTTTCATAGCTCCAGCACTCTTCCTCTCCCAAATTCCCCCAGTTATGGCAGTTGCTAGTGAAAATGGAGAGGGGCAGCTGACACCTCCCTCCCTCCCTCCCTTCCTTCCTTCTTTATCATGACATATCTTTCTTTGCATTGACACCACATTTTGGATTGCTTTCCCACCAGAGGTGCAGAAAGTTCCCTCACTTATGTTTTTTTAAAAGATCTTCAAGCCTAGCTAGTTTATTAATGACATTTTGGAGGAGGGTTGATTTTTTGCTAATTGATTCCTTCTGTTGCTTTCTCTGCAACATGATTTATGGGTATTGTTGCTGTTATGTTTAAGGTGTTATAGCCTACCCAGAACCTTTGATCTCATTTAGTTATAAAAATTGCAAAATAAATTAATATAATATGCAGGAATTTCATAGGATCTTAAAAGCATTTATGTTTTATCTGCACATTTGTATGCAAAATACATTGGTTGTGAGTTATCCTACAATGAAAATAACAGTTTCAAAAGATTGATTTTCTCCAGAACAATAGCGGGGAGAAGAATGATATGAATCACTTTTACTCAGATTTCCCCAATATGGTGCCTTCCAGATATGTTTGGCTATAGTTCTCATAATCTCCAGCTAATTTTGCCAAACAAAGTAATAATCTAAAATCCTTTGCAGCAACTCTTGCCTTAGGGAATGCCGATCAATTTGATGCAAAGTATTTTGGAGGAAAAATATCTTGTACGGGTAATGCAAGAACACAATATTTTCTCTAGTTTGGCCCTAAAGGGGAAAGATTTTTCCCAAGTCTCTTGTTATATACATATACATTATATTTTGATTTAGTCTAAATCAAATATGTAATCATCAGTAGAAGTGAGGATGCTGTCATTATACACTGCTAAGTAAACTGGAAAAGCTCTTCCTTAATTATCCTGATTGTGACAACAGGATAGTTAAAAATCATTAGGGGAGACTAATCTATGGTAAATGATCCTGAGCAGCCTTGTTCAAAAATAAATAGCTTCCTTCCTTATGGACATAATATTTTTCCACTAATAATGTAGATATACATATTTCTATAACATTGTAAATACGATGTCATTGAGCTGTCACTGAATATTTGTAATCATCAGATTTTTTTTAAAATCACTTATTTAAGCTTCTATTTCATTTCTGCCCAGTGAATGAATGATAACTATTGAAGTCTACAACATTATTTTTGCAAGTACTGTTGTTTCTTCTACCATTCTCTCAAATGTTTATCCAGCCAAAATTTGTAATGGAATTAACACTTCAGTAAGTAATTCTTTTCTTTTTGTATATAAAATATTAAATAAATGATATGGATAATGTACTAGATGAATAATGTACTTTTAAAACATTTTAAAAAGATGCTACACAAGCAGGCAATTTTGATTTAAAGTTTATTCTTCCTAACAAGAAAAATTATCTAACAAAACATGGCAAAGCACATTCCAGTTCTCAGGTTCTCCTGAGACATTTGTAAATCAACTGTACAAACTTCTGAATAGGAAAATATTAGGCAGATTTTAAAATGTGTGTCTTTCCCATGAGATAAAAACTGCAAATATTTCATGCAAAATATGGATTTATTTACATGTATATAGTGTCATACAAGAATATTTTAATTTAAAATTTCAGTACTTTTCTGGGATATTTAAAAGAACAGAAGAGTCCTCAATGATATACACTTGTGTAAGTCGAATGGCAAAACACAGAAAACCTTACAATTACAAAATAATAAATCTGTCCCAGGGGAGAAGATACAGTCAACTCAGTTGAAATGACATCATTGTGGTTCAACATGTGACCTTCTGCTCAAATCCTAGAGGAATATATCACAAAGCATAAAAGCAAGATTAGCATTACTTTCCATATATATTAATCCATCCCTTCCTAAATTATGAAAAACATCATTTCGAACAAAACCTGAAATGAAAACAGCAAATGGGAAAATGAAAACTTCCTTAGTCTCCACTACAATCAAACTGAGTGCAGAAGAGGAAATGCAGAAATGGGATAAATAATATAACCAATTAGTAATATTTTTGTTGTGCTATGGATTTCCTGATGACGCCAAAGCACTTTTTTAATGTGTATTATCTGAAAAACACCTTGCTTTCAGTATGATTCTTAAAATATATTTACTACAAAATTATACTGATTTCAGTTTAACCTCTACATAAATGCATTTGTAGCACAGCATACATGAATAAAGGGATTATTTCTTTCTGCATTGTCTGCCACCTTTAGAGCATGGAAATGCAAAACAGGAATCCTTACAGGAAAAAAGACTAAGTCAACCCTCTTCAGTGTATCATTCCTGCTATGCCAAATACTTATGAACTGGAGTCTTCAAGCCACTCTCTTTGGAAGGGTTTTACCTGGAAAGTGGGATTCTTTGATACAATAGTTTAAAGGCATAAGGGTCAGGTCTATAAACATTTTCTTCTAAGGGAAGAGCTTAGTATTACTCTCACTTCTCTGTGATCGTTCCGGTGTGATATATACTGAATCTGAGATTTTGTATAACTAGTAACCACCTGCACAAGGCTCACTGTGGATGTCTTTTGGACTGTGAATATGGTAGTAGTGATTTATTATGTTTTTCATTTGCAATTCCATCAGTTCCAAAGCTCTAAAATTATGCAATATATGATTACATTAAGCTCACTTGGCAGGCATAAAAATACGATATGCAAATACAGGTAGTCTTTGCTTACCAACCATTCATTTACCAATTATTTGAAGTTATGAGGATGCTAAAAAAAAACTTGCAACCAGTCCTCAAAGTTGGGCCATTGAAGCATCCCTGTAGTCATCCAATTGTGATTCAGTGCTTGGCAACTGGTACACAGTTACAGCCATTTCAGTGTCCCATGGTCATGCAATGGGCAGCTGAAAGCTTCATTGCTGGATTTTGATGAACAAAGTCAGTGGGGAAACCAGCAGACAATTCTGGTCAAGTCACATGATGTTGTGCTTAATGACTACACTGCTTAGCAACAAAGTTGCCAGTCCTAATTGCAGTTGACAATTGAGAATTACCTTTATCAACTAAGTTTTGTATATTAAATGGTCCTTTTGATCCTTTTTACAGTCAGATCCTTGCAAATCCTTCTATAACCTGATTCTACATAGCTCATGTGGGATTCAGTACAGATTTGCTACTAAGGAAGCATGAAGATTACACTCACACAATTGGTTTCTATACATATTTACTTAGAAGTAAATCCACTTCAGTTCAGTGAGGTTTATTTCCAAGGAGCTAAGTTAAAATTTTAAATGTACCAGAAAAGACTGGTAAATATTTGTCCAGAATGGTGCAAGGATTCTTGCACAGGGCAAGGATTTGAACTTGAAAATTTCCAAGGTTCTTTCCAATACTATGATTCAATAATTCTATATTTTGGTTCAAGTAAATAAGCAAGACCTGCTTTGGAAACTAAAACTGAACATGCATTGATCATTGTTTCAAAATTCATTTCGGGATTTTACCTGCAATAATAACTTTCAAGATATATCCAGCCACCTGGGGGTCCCTGAGAATCTGTCAGAGGGTCACCAAAGTCAAATAAATATATTTAATATGTTTAGAAGTCTTTTTTAAAATACTGATATATGTAAGAGATATACCACTTTGGTTTATCATTTTAAAGAATGTAAATTAGTCCTGAAACCAAAATGTTTGACAATTGCTGACCTAGAGCAATAGACTGTTATCATCACTGGTCACCTCACCTTTTCCAAACCAAAGGTCTATAGCCGGGGTGTCAAACTCACGTCATCATGGTAGTGTCACGTGAGGTATTGGGACTATTTTCCCCTTTGCTAAACTGGACGTGGCATGGCCAGCATATGACACATGTTCACGAGGAGTTTGACAGTCGTGGCCTATAAGGGTTTTTTTTAATCAGTACTGGCTCCTGGATTTTGGTAACCCTCAAGAATCCTTAGTCAACTCCCCTTAAAATGACAAAAGTTATACAAACTAATATCTATCTTAACAGCCATCTAATCTTGTGTGCTCTGCTTGCTAGTTTACGAAACTGGCAACACCTCTCTTTACAAAACTTCAGTAATGAAGAGCTTGTGTATTCTACTGCAAACTACTAGAAGAATATAACACATAGGGGAGATGTCAGAGTTGCCATAAACAAAATGAAAAGGTTGTATTTACTATTAAACTCAGCTTTGACAGATACCTTTCTGGGTAAAAAAAATGTAGAAACCAAGGACACAAGATCTTTCTCCATCCTCCTCGTCCTTGTCACATATACGCATACAGTACATATCCACATTAGAACAAACCTTCTTAGTGTTCAGCATTTCTTTAAAAAGAGTTCCTGGTTTGAATCAAAACAGAGATCTTTCTCTTCCTCTTTTTCCTCTCCTTCTACAGAAATTTGCTGTAATTGAGGTATCTATCCTTTACCAATTACCAGAATGAAAACCAAACCAAACAAATGTAATACCGTGTTTCTCACATAATAAGGCTGGGTCTTATTTTTTTTTTTTGAGCCCTGAAAAAATGGCTAGGCCATCTTTTCGGGGGTGACTTAATTCCCCCCCTTGCATCTTTGGGTGGGCGGACAGCGACGGCTTGGATGTTGAGTTCGGCGTTGGTGGGGCACTTCGTATCAGGGTCAACGCAGGCAGCACCATATCCAGGTGTGCAACAAAGTACTTCCTAATGGCAAGCCCCCCCCCATTCCCCTCCATTTTGCATGTTTTAATATAGGCCTTAATTTGGGGGGAGGGGCTTAATTTCATTTCATGCCTATAAAACATGCTGGGACTTCCTATTGGGGGAGGCCGTATTGCTGCAGAAACAGGGTAGAAGGAAACTACATTTGAATTCTGGTGGCCCAACTCAGATTTCCAGTTTATATTGCCTTGCTTGCATAGTTTTATGCAATTCTGGAATAGCAGATCCAACCACAAGAGGTAGCTAAAACTGCATATCTGCCCTGCCACAGGGCAAATCAAGGACTACTTTATGGGGACTCATCAAGAACAGTTTGATGAAGAAGAGGTTGAATCAAATTCAAGTGACATTAGACAGTTATAACAAAGATAAAGTTTGCAGGTGTGGTACAAGATTCCTTACTTTTAACAGCCATAATTATTCATAGTAATTGACTGGATCATCTGATGTCCTCTCCAGGCCCATAACCAGAGTTTAAATGAGTCTTAAGTGTCCATTTCAGATCACTTTTAGATCAACTTGAATACTTAAAGCATTATTGTGCCCGCTCTGCTGCTGCTTGTGGTGATACAACCTGGTCACAATCTAATCCTCAACTAGCAGAAAAAGTTAGAACAGTAAATTTCACCCAAAGGCAAAACCAACTACATCTCCCACTAACCCTTCATCTCATTGAGCAAATTACAGATATTTGCTACTTTTAATCATGCAAGGAAGATGGCAGATCATTAAGTCTCTAGGTAAAAACTGAAAACTAGAAAGAGACTCAAAGGCTCTTAACATACTTTCTTCCCACCCCTAAGTAAGGAATGAAGTCTATAGGCCTAAATTACATTATCCTTGTGCTTGAACTTTACCATACCTGAGTAACTATGTTGGACAATGTAATTGCTCTTAGTTATTACTGCAATATAATTTCAGGATAGCAGTCCATGAATTCCCTGTCAAAATTCATTTCCAATCCAGTATTACATAATGGTAGGAATACCACCCAACAGTGGCTTATCTGAACATATGTCAGGTGAGAATGATGATGCTCCAAGTCTTATAAATATGCTCCAAGGCTAATAAAATACGACTTCCATAGCTGACATTAGTATTTATTATTTATAATAACAAACATTTTTATTTATCATAATTTTTACTATATACCCCATGCTTTTGAGAGAACTGTCACTCTATCAGTAATGAGGGCAACCTCTAGAAGGCACCTTCTATAATATCATTTGCCTTTTGAATTCCTGGACAGTCAGAAATCCTGGACAGTCAGAAACACCCTCTAATATTTCCTCCTACATTTAAAGATAGATAGATAAATATATAGATAGATGATTGATAGTTAGATGATAGATAATAGAGATAGATATATAAAGATAGATAACTTTATGACTATAAAGACACATAACTAATATTTTAACTTTTATCTGTCAATAATTCATAGTTATTCCAAAAGCATTATACTTAACATTTTGATTTTATCTACATTTTCTATCATCTTCCCTTTCTTATTCTTTCCAATTTGAAAAAAAAGTGTTGTTTTCTATATCATATACCAAGGGTATACAAGTTTCTATTTACTTCCCTTTGAGGGAATTTTCAATCTTTATTTCATTGGGACTGATTGACTCTTCTTGCAGTCTATAGTGCTCTTATTAACCATTCCAAAATCCACAATTTATCTCAACCTTTTCAAAGTCCAGGTTTCACAGTTGAAATGTTAGTACTGGATACAGCATTGCTTTAACTATTCTGATTGTTGTTTCATAGAAATAGCTTTGCCTTTCATGAAGTCTTCTAACTTTATTGATGCCTTTCTAATTCACAGAACCCTGTCCATTTCTATCTATTCTTCAATCCAAGAAAACAAAATTGTTTACCACCTTCACTTCTTTGGCAACATTAATCCTGATTGTTCATTCCATTTTATTTTCATAATAATCAACAAACTACCAGTATTACAGCATCACTGTAGTACACAAACCAATTAACATGCTCCAAAACATCTTAAGCAAACCAAAACACCTAATGGTCCAAGAAGAAGAAACGGGGTCATCTACAACATGCATGTAAGGACAGTAATAACCACTATTTGGAACAAACTGCTAGAAGGCTAACAAAGCACATCCATGAATGCCAACAAGCACTCAGGAAACTTCTTAATTTCAACAGGGAAACTGTGAGCATCCTGGATCAAACTAAATTCAAAACCCTAGGGAACTCCTCATAGTTTGGTGTTCAAATCAGCCATCAATATACACATGGAGAAAAATCATATTTATATACCTTTCAAAATATACAATAAAAAGCTAAGAAAAAAGCAAGAAGACCAGAAGATATGTTCTTCAAAAGTCTACAACCAGATAAGCAGCAATTAACCAGACATACTATATAATCAAGCAGTAAACAATATCTTCATAAAAGAACTATCAAGGAGAAAACAACATTCCCACCAACACTGACAGGGCAAGATATTGTATATAAACAGAAGAAAACCCCATTTGCACCAATTATGTTACCTAGTCAGGTAATGAAATATCTGCCAGCAAACAACCAACCTCAGGAATTCCAGAGAGTATCAGTTCAATTCTGAGCTACTCTGAATTTGAAACAGATTGATTTCATAATATTAAAATGCTCTGTAATTTTATGGTGCAATTGAGGACAGAGCTCCTACACATTTAAAACTGCATGAAAAGAATCGGTATATATCTTACAATTCTGTCAACAACACAACTATTTAATGTGCTAAAACTTTGTTGCCACCTGTTTAGATAGATTTATATAGTATTATTTGCATAATTACTCAAAAGCAACTACCACTGAATTAAATGGTTTTTATTTTTACATAAATCTATGAATCTTTCTTCACAGAAAAGATATTCTAATTCTATTAATGTTAGTTGCCATTGTCAGTGCCATTCCACTTGTTTTTTCCTGCTGATATGTATTTGCCTAGTTGTTGGGATTTTTCCCCCTTTCCCTTCCTTTCTTTTTCCCATTCAACACGGTGCTACAACAGTTATTGCCTTTAGATGGTGTTTCCTGCTACTCTCTGTCTTTCTTTCTCGCAACCAAAAACAAAACTAAAAGAAGAAAAATGCCTTCCTTTTTTTGCTAATGAGAAACCAAGGGCACCTTAAGCCCAGCACCTGGTAATCAATATGGCAATCAATCTGCCTAGACCTTCTGAGGCAAGTTATCAGTGTATAGATTAGATTCTTTCTTCTGTCCTCAAAAATTTAATCATATAACCTGGGAAGGGTTTATATTCCTTCTATTCAGCAATGTAGAATAACAAAAGTCCTCCAGCAAATTCTCTATTTAAACTCAAGTGAATAAGTATTGTCCATGCTCAAAACATTAAATAACAGGCCTCAATGGCGTTACTCTAGAGAAAGAAGGGATTGGTTTGCAGGTCAATTGTGTGCATGTTCTGACTTTACAAGGAACCCTGACTGTGTAATCATTAGGGATTTTGTATTCCCTTGCATAAACCATAGTTCATTAATCACTTGACTGGTTCTTCTTTGTTTACAGAATAAGAGGTAACAAAGACAAAACTCTTAAATCCATGATCTAAATCAGTGTGCCTGTTTCTCAGACGCTATAGGCTCAGTTTGCCTGGGGTTCTTCAATAGTTTGCTTCATATAGCTCAGGTGCTTGTTGAAATGGTTGACTGACATTATCCTCAACTTATTTGTTGAATTACAATGACAGATAAATAATCTCTGGCAAAATGTATAATACATTCAAGATTCCCAATCAAAAAATATTTTGTTAATTAATGTATTTTTGTAAACAATGAAGTAATGTGCTAGATTTTTAAGAAATGGCAAACAAAAATTGCAAAAAATATATAGTATGTGATAAGAAGCTATCTTTTTAATGTAGCTTGAAAACACAAAATATATAACAAAGGAAATGCTGCATCAAAGAAAATGCTATCCAAAAGTCTGTTATTCCTGCTAATTTTCTACAAGGAGAATTGGAGGAGGTTGCAATTCATCTTAACCAAGGGTGTCAAACTCACGGCCCATGGGCCAGATGCATCACATGCTGGCCATGCCCACACCCAGGTTAGCAAAGGGGGAAAAAGTCGTGATACATCATGTGACAATGCCGTGACGTCGCAAGTTTGACACCCCTGATCTTAACTCAGCCACTTTGCCTAATTGTCTCCTAATACATCTTGTCTTGATTGTAAATTCTGACCAACAACTTCTGCCTTCATTCTACTCTGCCTCCCATAATTACCAGTAGAAAATTATCTTGCTAGGGAGGATGGGAAGTACAGTTTAAGTCCCAGAATGGAAAAAAGATACCTGCTTTGCATCCTTTTACTTTTGTATTAAGTAAAAAAGGAGGAAGGAATTTGAACTGGCAACTGATAACTGACAAGAATGATTAATTTTGGAGTTGAGCAGTCTGCTTCTGCAGCATGCAATCTGGAAAAAAGCCACTTATTTGTTGAGAAAAAAAAAATCAACCATCTGAAACTATATAAGATTCTAGCAGAGCATCACAGAAAAATATGAAAATGTCAGCTGAATAGTGTATCATGTATTTTACTAATACATGACTGTAGCAAAAGGGAAGTGAGTTAGCAACCATAATGGTTTGGAGTCCCTATACTGTGGTTAGAACCATCATAATTATGAGTTGAGTCTGATATCTTTATAAAGATTTCCACTTGGCATATAATTATCTTGACTATTCCAATGCTTGCATTCAATTCCAAATATGCAATATCTGCAATAGGGTGGGTTTTTTTTCCTCAGAATAAAGCAAGCACCTATGAAATGCATCAGTAACATTGAAAATTATAATCCTTCAATACTTTATAAAGTCATGTCAGTGCATCTGGCATTGGGTTAAGAGGCCCATTATGAATATGTGCAGCACATTCAGATGTTAAATTTTCACATGAATCTAAGCGAAGATTATTTTTACTTTATTATATGACAAAGGGCCTGATTACTTGAAAGCTACCTGTCTCTCATAGTACTTGCCCAGCCAATTTGATCCTGCAGGATTTATAAGTTCTGGATTCCTTCAATTAAAAAATGTTATCTATTATGACCCCCAAAGCCCACTTTCTCTATAGCAGTTCCTGCCCTCTAGGATGAGATTTTCCCCTTCCCCCAAGATCCAGGTGACACCACCCCCTCCAACTTGGCTGCTTGAAAGAATTGTAAACACCTGGCTCTTTACTCTGGGCTTTGTCAAGAGAGAGTAAAGCCTCTCATACCACCAGGCTTGTCATCATTTTTCTTTATTTGTTATGTTTTATTAATGTTACTGTAATTTTTTGTTTAATTATAATAAGCCACTCTGAATACTGAGAGTCAGACAGCATACAAGCTTAATACATTATTATTTCTTGGTTTTCAGTCTTTATATATGTATGACAGCTGAACAACTTTACTTCCAGTTTTTCCTGATCCTGGTTCAGCCAGCAGTCTTGAGTCTTGCAGTCCATTTGTCATCAGATGCCCAGGATCTCCAACACCTAGCACAGATCTTGTTGACCCAGGTGACAATGATTTGGCATGAGTTTCTGTAAATTGTTTCCATAACTTATATCTTACCATATTATTTTGTTGGAAAGATGCTCTTTATCTGGCTCCTGCGATGAGACTTGTCCACATTATTATTATCATTATTCTAATTGGTCACATAGTCAGCTAGATGTTTAGCCTGGATTTGGCATTTTTATCCCCCTATTGAATCCTTCCTAAGGACCTGGGATAGGGATATGTAGTTAGATGATAATGACAATAATGATGATTAAAGTGGGTGATTAAATAAGAGACAAAGCCATATTAGATATTTGATTTTCTATCCAGATATGTGAAGTCCCTTCCTTCCTTCCTTCCTTCCTTCCTTCCTTCCTTCCTTCCTTCCTTCCTTCCTTCCTTCCTTCCTTCCTTTCTTCCTTCCTTCCTTCCTTCCTTCCTTCCTTCCTTCCTTCCTCTGTACAAAATATATATGCATTTAAGGCAAATAAATCTTATTGATAACCTTTTCAGGTGGCTTTTCTGAAACACTGTTGATGCATTTTTACTATGACTTGTACAATGCCAGGATGATTTTTACAAGCAGACCAATTTAGTATTTGGTCCCTTGATTTTTCTAAAAACCGAGGAATGTTAGGCATTTGTGATATTTATTTTTAAAAATCTTATCTTACAGGAGAAAATACTGTTCTGTTTGATGTAAGGAGTTATTTATACTTGCATTTTTACTCAGGCAATTATAAACTAAAGGTGAGTTTGCATATTTCATTACTCATATGTTATCTGCCAGCAAAGGCTTAAAACAAAGTGTGAATTGAGCACACATACCATTGCACTACTCCATTTCAGGTTAAGTATCAGTATGCAAAGTACAAGAAAATGGTAAGCAGTGGTAAGAAAAAAATGGTTTTAAGAAAAAAGGAAAAAGAAAATAAATGTAAATTAGGCTACACCAAAACTACTTCTCTATATTTTTCTATCCTTGGAACAAGCTTGTTTCCTTTACATCGATACACTGGATTCAGATAATACATTTCATTCATTAAACTTCTCATCCTCCTCTTGTTATCTATCAGAATCTCTTCTACTTCATACAGGTCCAACTGTCTCAGTTTTCCCTTTCCACTGAATACATGTGCTCTTCTTTCCTATATTTTACAGTAATGTGTATTATTTATACTAGCTATTCATTTTTTTGATTCAATGGATTCCATTCATTAGCTATTCATTCTTGATCTTATCTCTTTTTGTTTTTACCTTAGATAGTTAAATAATCCATTCTTCTCGCATTCAATTTACTTTTCATTTCTCTGACATACCCATCTGTCACTCTGAGGGAGGGGAAGGGGCAGAGACACCAAAAGCAGAATCAGAATAAAATCTAATCAGTGCAATATAATAAAATGATAGATCATCAAAAATCATAATTGTAAGGAGGTCTAATGAGATCAAAGATTGCTATTTGGGAAGATAAAAGTTCTTCTGAAATTATTCTGATTCTGCCTGATTTTTTTCAATCTTGTAACCTGGAGAATCCTGGCAAGGTATCATTGGTCCCTTCACCTTTAGGCAGATGGAAATGGGCTTAACTTGGTCACTATAGCTAAGCAGTGTTTGTGCAGACACTTGCAGAGAGTGCTGTGGTACACCTGATTTTTCCAAATTTTCCCTCTGTTTTCTGAGTGGGCAACATTCAAATCCTACATCCTGATTGACCAGATTTTCAGCTTTGCATATGGTAATTGGTTGAAGGGGTGGGACAGAATTGCACTAGTAGACAAATACAATTTTGTCATAAAAAATGTCCTCCTACCATAATATTAACTGAGTTACCATTGTCACACTCTCTGAGCTTGGTTGCTTGGTGCAGACATTTCATTATCTGAGTAGATAAGCTCTTCAGTATTAAAAGAGAGTGGGGCTTGCTCTCTGTTTATATACTGTAGCTTCACTTACCATTGTTGGTGGGATGTTGTTTTTTTCCTTGGTAGTTCCTTGATTAGAATGTTGTTAGCATGAGCTAGCATTTTTGTCCATCATTATGCCATTATCCTTGATATAATTAATTGTGTTCTGTGAACAAGGCCCGTGTTACAATGTAGCCATTTTTGTATCTTCTTGTTCATATGCAGATATCTTGATGCAAGAATCATTAAAAAGGTATATTATGTGCCTTAAAAAGGTACCTTATGTGCGTGTGTGTGTGTGTTTGTATGTATACATACACACATACATACACACATACACACACTTACACACACACACACATGTACCACTGAATAAAAAGATGTTATTTCCAGGTACATCCTTTCCTATACACCTGTCCACCATATTTTACCTTCATTTGTCTTACAGTGACTTCCTCAATAATATTTTTAAATAAATTGATAGAAATGCAACTGAGAGGACTTCCAGTTTGGGTCTCTTCAGTGACAGACCGAAATCCACGATCGTGAACGGTTTCAATCTGTGCCCACCGCTGGAACGCCCCAATCCTTTGGATTTGGGGCTGAAGCCACCCCATAAAGGTGGTGAAGAGGGGGGAGATTGCTAGCCAAGTGGAGGGGAGCCGCATCTCTCCTCCTTGGCTGGTCTGAACTCCCTTTCCCGAAGGTGGTTGCAGCGGTGGTCAGAAATGGCCACCTCAAAGAAGAACCCGACTGGATAAGATTGTGCAGAAGGAAGTCAAAGAGGAAAGCAGGACAGACCGGGATAAACAACAGAGAACATCTAAGCAAGGTACCCTGAATCTAAAAGTACCTAGAGGGATACTTCTGAAAGAAGATCTTTAAGCGGCGAAGGAGAGAGAAAAGGAGATTAAAAACCCTTTTTTACCTTTATATTGACAATTACAAATGCTATGGAAAGAAATTTATATTAATCTATTTTGACACTAATAAGCAACCTTAAACTGAAATCTAAGTGTCAAAAGGAGAATAAAGATTTTTTCTTGGTCATTTTAAAGCCCTAAAAAGAAGAAGAGTGGAGGCAAAAGGGTGGGACTTGGAATAATGGAAAAATGGAGTGCCACCTTGAAAAATAAAGACAATTTACAGTGAAACTTTGAAAAGACTCCCAAGGATACATTGTAACTGAATTCTTATTAAAAGATATAGTAACCCACAGAAAGGAAAAGTGAAGGAAAGAAACAAGAAGGAACAGTCTGGGATCATTTGGTGATTTAAAAAAAAAGTTTTGGGCATTGGTTTTTTTCTTTCTTTTTCTGTTTTTATTTAAAGTCAATCAGGTGGTTGTTCAAAAGTGTTTAAAATGCCATCACTCCTGGAGGAATTGAAGATGAGTCTTAAAAAACAGAAAGAAGATGCAGAAAGGGGAGGAAGATCCTTTGGCTTCATATTTGAATATTTTGAAATGGAGATCCTGAACTATGAAAAGGAAAAGGAAAAGTTTCAAGAGCAAGAAGAAGGGCGGCACAAAGAAGAAGCCATTTTCAATGATCAAATAATGCAAAGTGTGGTAATAAGGGGGAAAGGGGGGGAAAGGAGTTAAAAGTTTGAGATCAAAGGGAACAGCCAAAAAGAAAAATAGTCTGAAAAAGAAGTATAACAGCAAGGAGAAGCAGAAAAGAAAACTACAGAAGGGAAAATTAGAGAGAGAAGGGTATTAAAAAGGGATGAGAAAAAGTGGGGAAAGCTAGAAAGGGAAAGAACTTATGAGGGACAAAAGCAGGAAATAAAGAAAAGGGGGAAACATATTAGGATTAAAGGTATTTGCTCAGCTAGAAAACACAGAGACAATGGTTAAATTAAGTTAAAAGTAAGGATTCTGCAAAGGCACAAAAGATAGTGTTATGACAGTAGAATACTGTAATGAGCTTGAAATGAAATAAGTAAATAATCTATGAGATAAAACTGTATTATTATGTAATGGTATGTTTATTTATAATTAATGCAATAATAAAGAAGACAGGGAAACATTGCAATTGTTTCTAAAGATTGATAAAATATTGAAAAGAAATGTGAAAGATTTATAGGGAAATTTATACCAGTTATTAGAGTGAATTTGAATAATTATTTTGCTTATTAATAGTAAATAATTTATAAGATAAAACTGTATGACTATCCAATGGTATGCTTATTAACAGTTAAGTAATAATGAAGAAGGGAGGGAAACATTTCAATTGTTCTCAAAGATTGATAGATATTGAAAAGAAATATGAAAGATTTACAAGGTTCATACCAGTACTAAAATGATTTTGAATAACTATTTTGTTTACTAATTATAGTTATAGTTGTGCTTTTAAAGTTGTAGCAACATTTCGGCAGAATCTCATCTGACGAACACAATACAGAAGCCTGATGATGGCAGATGAGATTCTGCCGAAACATTGCTACAACTTTAAAAGCACAACTACAATGATGTGGGAAAATACCCGAACAAAGCTGAATGCTCTATATATATATATATATATATATATATATATATATATATATATATATGTGTGTTTTTGAATGTTATAATTTTAGAATGCACCAATTCAATGTTTAATGAGATTTCATATGATAATAACAATAAGATTTAAAGGTGTTGCACTTCGATTGACAATCATAGGGGGAATTTTGCTTCTTAAGAATGAAATTGTAAACAAGACAGATGAAACTATAAGTACAATGAATAAAAAGATATCGAAATTTAGGCAAAAGAAATACAATTGAATAAGAAGAAAATGAGATAACCATAAAAGAAAATTAAGAGAAGTAAAGGGAGAAATAGTGAGAAGTTGGAAAAAGAGTAATAAGATATGAAGTTGAATACATAAGATGAATATGCATATGAAATTGTGTCTGTATGGAAATGTGATAACCCAGAATGATGCTGTACTCAAATAAGATGTTTTATTTGTTTTGTTAAAACTCAATAAAACTCTATTTTTTAAAAAAAAGAAATGCAAAAGAAATGAGACATTTATCCCTAATCATGGAAAGAAAAGATAGGAGAAGCTTATCTGCTTCGGACAGGAATTATTAGCACTTGTTGTAGTCACATTTCCAAAAACAATATTTTTTTTTTATTTTCAGTAAAATAATATATAAAATATTGCAATTTGTAAATCTTCAAGACTTGCTAACAGTCAAGCAACATATAAATTTAATATAGTATTTGTATTATCCTTTACCCTTTTGCTTCCCTGTGCATTCCTATGCTTGTAGTGACAGGTGGGTTCCCATCATTCAGAGTGGTTATCCCTTTCATAAACTAATACGCATAAATAGCATCTACTTCTTTTTAAGACTGTGGCTCAAATCTAGCCCAAGCTAGAAACATGGCCACTCTATTTGAGCCAATCTAAGCTCAACTTATCCCCAAAGTTGATAGCTATAGGGGTGGAGGAAATACAGAGGAAGTAGCAATGTGCTTTTTTCCTAGAGAAAAGGTGAGATGAAAATGAAATCAAGGCAATGAATAAAGCAACTTTTGGGAGTCACAGGTATGTTTCATCAAATAAAATCTTTAACCTATTTAGACACTCAAAGTGTCTGGTCTGGTGAACAGGACTGCCTGTTCACAAACTCACAGTCAAAATATGTATGCCCAGTCACAAAACTTTCCTTTATGAAGAGAGAAACTGGTGAAAATAAAAGAAAAATAATTGTCTCAAAAACGAAAGCACAAGACAGAGACAGAGTTCTAAAGTTCAAAACATATATCTGTACCACAGTCAGTGGCTCCACTATCCATATAATGTGGGTCCAAGGACTGCATTACATGTTTGTATCCTGTTTATGGCCCATAGCTAGTAGTAAATATTTGTATTATTTTAAATCTGCCCCAGGTATATAAGCACCAAGACTAAGTCAAGACATCAGTCATTCTTCAAGTTAAATCTTGAGTCTGAAGATGAGAAAGTGATAAGAAAAAGTAGAAACTGAACAATAAAGAACTTTGCAAAAATTCAGAAAGTTATTATATAGCTACAGTAAATCAGACTTAACTAGATTTTTGTAGTCCAGATCTAGTATTCCTAACAAATATATTAATTACTTCCAGTATTTGAGAGTGATAAATCTTCAAACTACAAACTCATGTCAAATTGTGAAGTTTATGCATTTTCCTCATTGACACAGGTGTTAGTTATTTAACAACTGGAATTCCTGGCCTACAAAATCTCTTTGTCTGCTGGGCTGTGCATATCACATCTGAATTTTCAAGTCCTTCGTGCATTATTAATGCATAATCAACTAGTTCATCTGACTCAAGTATTGCATTCTCCATAGCACCGCTTTATCTGATTTCCTTCCTGTCTGGTGTTTGTGATTTTTCTGCAGATTTTTCTTAACTTTAATCTTCTACTTCCTGTTTTTAGATGAGGAATCCTCCTCTTCAGGATAAATAAGGAAAAGAGCCTGGTGGGTAACAACAATTGAGTCCCTCCACAGGGTAAGCAAGAAGGGGGAAGTGATGTCATATATGGAAGAGGTAGAAAGAACAGAGATCATACAATCAGAGCACCCAGAAATAGTGTGGAATTATGTAGATGACATTAGAATAGAGAAATCTCACAATGGGCTTATATTGTTAATCGATACTAAGCACAACAAAAGGGGCTTCCACAGATATACATAATGAAGCACTATTATACCAGCTGTTTAGTGAAGAAGAGAAAATGCTAACAAGTAAAAAGCAGAACTACTCAACTCTTCGTTTTATCCGATTAATTTTATTCCATTTCATTTGTGTAACTTCTTTTGTTACCTTATGAGAATTTCATAAATGTAATATAAGATGACTATATTTGACAAAGGACTAAAACTTCTCATTGGTTAACCGCAGGAAATCCATTTCCACCAAATAGGAAACAAAGGAAGTTATTGAGATGAGTGGTTCAGTGTTGACTTCAAAATGTAAGATTCAGACGACTGTTCCTTTCTTCTAGGAAGAATAATAGAATAGGAAATAAAAGCTACTTCGAAGAATTTAAAATATTTTTGAACTTTTCACTCTTTTCTTATTTTATTCTAAATCTAGGATTACCTATGAGTATACCTTTAATACAAAATACAGCTTTAAAGTATAGCTTAAATTTAAAAAAATATATCAAAGATTACAGCCATGTGCTAACATCTGTAACTGCATATGTTCAAAATCACTATGTCACCAGTTATGATTGTCCTGCTGAGATTATTTTCACCAAACTTTATTTATGTCATTCCTTATCTTTGTGCCTTTATCTTTTGCAGGTTAAGACAAAACTATTGTCAGAACTACTAATCCATTTTTATATATGCTAAATTTTCTATTAATGCAATTATCTAGAATTTGATTCTCCAAGGTTGATTCAGTTGTAAAAAATGTTGCTTTAAAAGATAAGAGAGATCCAGTTAACATTTAAGTCTACAATAGTTGCATTGCTGTAAGACACACATACAAAGGCATGCAGTACAGCCATATCTCTTATCATATTAGCCATAGTGAATGATTATTCCCATTAATTCATAGGTAAGAAAACCTTTAGAGTCTCTTGTGACTATGATAAGTGGAAAATGTGTGGTTCTCTGGTGGATTCAGTCATAATAACTCTAAAGCTCTGTCATCATCAAGGAGTCCAGACAATTCACTAACAGCAACAAAGCCATAAACTTCAAACTAGCTCTTCAGCCAGTCCCTAATGAAATGATCCTTTCCATACCAGTGAAAAAACGAAGGGTAAAAACTGGCTTTTCTTCTTCCTAGCAGTTAAATCTTCTTTCCACAATCTGAGCATCAAATTGAAAGATGCCAAGTTAACTTTTCCTTTTTGTAACAAATAAGGAAGCTGTATTTCAATCTAACTTGTTTAATTGGAATTCTGTGGGAGGGAGGGAGCTCCATCTACCATGGTTTCTACCATATTTATACTGTATTATACATCAGCAAGGTAAAAGTTTGAAGTGGAATGAAATAGTTTTCAGTTTCCCAGGACTTTCGAACTGACTGGCCAGACACTGGGTGAATTAGTTTATGTATTTATGTAGGTATTCCTATCCTTTTTGCTCAAATTTCTAAATGCTAACCAATATAATTCTTCAGAAGGAATTTAACAGTCCTCTCCACATTTTTGTCCATTTTTGACTGTAGCTACATATTTGATTAGAACTTCTAAAACTTTACTTCTCCTCAAGCTATTATTTATGGAACATTAAAACATTTTTATGGTGGGAATTTCCTCTCGTTTGCATTGCTATAGTCCATGACATTCATCCATTACCATCAGCCGTATCCACAGTGATGGCAAAATCATAATTCATGCAAGTTTACATTTCTCAGACACTACCATTATGTATTTACTTGTATCACTATTACACAATACCTGCAACATGTAACACAACTGTTATATTGTAGGATGGCAACTTCCATGTGTCCTCATTTGCCTAGAACTATGAAATTAATTAGGATAATAGTCTTACGATTTTTCTCCTTCAATATTTGCTGCTCAGCTAAAAAATGTAGAAAAAAAGCAAAAACCTCAGAAACTTAATACAAGATCTTGCTCTTACTCTGCAGTATATTGGCAGTAGTTATAGCAGGGATTGTAAATTTTTATTATATACTAATAAAATCTCCTATAACTATTCACCCACACCAGCCAATAGAACTTTGTGAAGCTTAAATATATCATTTTTTGTCTTCATGAACATTTAAAAACTGTATAGTCATAGCCCTATTGTAAGATATTAATCAATCTGCACTGGAGCAAATAAACAAAAAATATTAAAAGGGGGGAAATTGACTATAAGGCAAAAGAAAGCCTGATTTCTGGCTTGGTATCATAAGCCAAACTATTAAAAATATATCCGCTGAAAGGCAAATGTTAATTGGAAGTTCTACTTACTATACATTCTTCCCTTTTTCAGACATTTTTCATAAATTATTAGAAAATCGAGGTGTCCATTTTCTAGAAAGAGACAAGAATAGATAAACACAAATTAGCTACCTCAGAAAATAAGCTGCCCCTCAGGATGTCAGCAATGGATTCCCAATTTCAAATATTTCTTTTAGTCTTATTTCTCCAGAGCATATTAGCTTAACTGCTAATTCCCTTGCAAAAAAGATTTTGCAATAGATATGAGGCTTATAAAAAAATCAAGTCAGTAGGATCATAGGACGTGCCTTGTTTTCTCTGATTATGATGGCTATAATCATATATTCACCCAGTTTAGAGAATGCCCCACTGAGTTCAATGAGGTATGAATAGGAATACACTATCAATGCCTCCGTTTCCTGTGAGGGAGCTTTCAGATAAGGATTCTGTATCAATTTGAAAGTGGTTCCAGACTTCAGTGCTCCTAAGATGTTATCTGGGTTGAAAATTGAGCTGATGCATGTCCAACACAGCTGCAATGTAGTGGAAATTACTGAAAATCAAATTCTCCCCATTAGAGGGAATATGCGCTCCCATCCTTTGAGCGTCACATCTTTCCATATTTATAGGAAAATGCTAGCTCATAGTTTGTTTGACAGGAATTTTGTCAGTTTCATCCTGTCTTCTGCACAAAAACAGGCATGTAAAGTTACACATTATCTGAATGCTCTTGTTTGCTTATTGTATACACCAGTGTAATGCAGAGAAGTTTACAGCCTCGGGAACCTTAACAGTTTTGGTTGGGAGAGTGATTGTTCAGTCTGTATTCTTGGCATTTTAGTTAGCAGAAATAAAACAATCACATGTCGCCTTCACAATTCTTGACACAGATGAAGAATAAAAGCAGTGGCATTGTGGAAGTGCTCTGAGTAGTAATAACATAGTTCTAGAGAAAGCCAAAAAATAGCTCTCTGGTTATTTTTAGGCAGAGTGGGTTGGCCCCGACAGGGGGAAGATGGTTAGCAAATAGCCACTACTGGCCTTCTCTGTGGAGCAGAGAAGGTAGTAGCTGGGGAAAAATTGCAAATAGATGATACAGCTCTGGGTGTGTGTGTGTGTGTGTGTGTGTGTGTGTGTTTTAATCCTGCCTTTATTACCTTGGGAGTAACTCCAGATAGCAAACATACTAAATATTCCTTCCTCCTCCTATTTTCCCCACAACAACAACCCTGTGAGGTGGGTAGTGCTAAGCGAGACCAACTGAACCAAAGTCATCCAGCTGATATTCATGGACAAGGCAGGACTAGAACTCATAGCCTGTCAGATTCTAGGCCAGACTGACTCTTTTTTGTTACTTGGCACTAGCAGCAGAGGTGGTATTCAGCAGGTTGGAGAACCAGTAATGGAAATTTTGAGTAGTTCAGAGAACCGGCAAATACCACGTCTGACTGGAGATTTTACAGTATCCTTCCCCTGTCATGCCCATCAAGCCATGCCTACAGAACCGGTAGTAAAAAAATTTGAATCCCACCACTGACTAGCAGATAGTACAGGGCACTCAAAACAACTAGAATTGTTTGCCATGGAGAATGGGTAATCTCCTTTGGCTCACCTGCTGTAGTGTCAAGAAGGTCACAAAAACACTATAGCAAGACTGAATGCTATATAAATTGAAGACTGAATGGCACACATAGCACATTGGTCCTATAATACCTTGCTACCTGTACAAAGTATGATCAGATAGGAAAATACAATTACAGTCCGATTAACAAGACAGCTGTTCATATGAAGCTGATGTAGGGAAATCTCACTTTCTGATTGTAAAACATCTTAGGATGGACCTGGTTGCTATTTTTATCATTTCCATCCAAATTAAGGAGATATTTAACGTTTTCTTGTATGGTATATATTGAACATTTTAACCTTTTGCATAAATACATATTAACTCAGAAATTGCAATACTGATATTTTGAATAGAATTACTTTCTATTTTCACTGCTCCAGTCTTTAGCTTTAGTAATGTAGGAAGTTATCACCCACCTCTCTCCTAGAAAAATGAAATATCCTAGGAAATATTAAAAAGGCAGAATATTTCCCCTAAAAAGAGAAACTCACCAAAGAGGCAGAAACTCAGCCTCTCCACCTTTGCTAATGGACCATTAGTCTGGCCTGGGCCAGCCTATTTTAGATAACAAAGATCTCCAGCTAGAGCTATAGGAATTGCCCAAAGCCAGGGGTGGGATTCTACCAGTTCACACCTATTCACTAGAACTGGTTGTTAACATTCTAAGCAGTTTAGAGAACCAGTTGTTAGAAGAAATTACTGGCCTAATCCTGTAAGGAAGTCAGGAAGGAAACATTCTGGTGTTGCTTACAGAAACTGCCTCCCCGTTAACCCTTATTACATTCTTGGCAGGACTAGACTTCCTGCCTCAAGAACGTCTTTGGATGGTTTTTTTTCCTCCTTTGCTTATACTTTGCTTGTGTGGAGTGACCATTCAAAGTTACAATGGCACTGAAAAAAGTGACTTATGACTGTTTTTCACACTTATGACTGTTGTAGCATCCCCACAGTCACTAGAGGCCAGGCAAGGAGAAGCGTGACTCGATATGAGTGATGTTGAGTTGGTCACGCCCAGCCAATAGCATGACCACCAAGCTGTGTCCACCCAGTCACATGACCACCAAGCCATGCCCACCAACTAAGCCACACACCCATAGAACCAGTTGTTAAAAATTTGAATCCCACCCCTGCACAAAGTTCTTTCATTACATCATCATCCAGCAACTCTCAACCAAGCCTGGGACTCAGGACAGTACAGAGTTTCCCTTGCATGGCCCCGTGGGAGTCTGACAACCAATCACAATACAAGCTCAAATTCAAATCCCAACAGAAAGTATAAAACCCAGGCACTTTCAGCATCTTGGCCCTTCCTTCTTTCTTCACCCAAGGCATGTGATCCTGTCCACCATCTTTCCAAGAGTCACCATGTTTCCAGTGTCTTTCTTCCCCACTTGGAACTGAACCCAGAAGGATATTTCTTCCAATGGTAATATATGGTAAGAGCAGACTAATGAATATATAAAAAGCATTTGTTCTTTTTCTTTTCCAGTGTGCATTCTGCAGTTGTCATTGTCTTGATTTTCAATAAATCTCATTTTGTGATTTTAGATTTCTTGAGCTTTCTAAAAATGCCATTTCTGTTTATCTAAATAGCAGATTGCAGGAACTTTTGGTTTGCCACTTCACTTTTTTTTTACTAGTTCAAAAATCAATAAGATTTAACATACTGATGAAGATCACTCAAATATTGCAACATTCTGGTGTTCGTTGCACCATTTTGATTAATTCTGCTGTTTAGTCCATGGCATATAAAGTGCCACATTCTACACAATCTTTTCTTAATTATCATTAGCTGAATTATGAAAATGTTCTAACAGTCAAATCTGATGACCTGTAATATCGGAGAAAGCTAGTAATTCTGTAATCCTGAATAACAATAGCTGTTCATGGGGAAATACATGTCTGCTTATATATTTTCCTGTTTATTTCAAGGACTGTCTTGCTTTTTTTTTTTTTTAGTAACTAGGTTACTATTGCACTAAGCCAACATTTGATAGATTTGGTTTTGGCTTAGTGTGTTGTCAATTTAGGGAAACTTTGCAGAAGAATTTCAATATTATGTAATACAGAATGATATTGGAAACTGGACAGTGTACTCCTATGCATGCCTCATTGAACTCAGTAGGACATACTCTAAACTGGGTGAATATATGATTGCGGCCATCAGAATGCAAACTGCCCCCACCTATAAACTCCCGTAAATCTCTTTCAGCCAGCCATTCAGAGTCATCAATTAACCCAGTTCTTGATGTGCCTGGAATGAACTCACCTTCCCTTGAGCTGACCTCAAAGAAGAATCCGAGGAGTTATCCAAGGAAGACATCACAGGCTTAGATACTTAACATCCCTGAGCCATGGTGGCGCAGTGGATAGAATGCAGTATTTCAGGCTATTTCCGCTGAGTGCTGGTTGGCAGTTCAAATCTCACCAGGCTCAAGGTTGACTCAGCTTTTCATCTTCCCGAGGTCAGTTTACTCCATGGCATAGTAATTCTGTAATCCTGAATAACAATAGCTGTTCATGGGGAAATACATGTCTGCTTATATATTTTCCTGTTTATTTCAAGGACTGTCTTGCTTTTTTTTTTTAGTAACTAGGTTACTATTGCACTAAGCCAACATTTGATAGATTTGGTTTTGGCTTAGTGTGTTGTCAATTTAGGGAAACTTTGCAGAAGAGGTCAGTAAAATGAGGACCCAGATTGTTGGGGACAATATGTTGACTTTGTAAACTGCTTAGAGAGGGCTGTAAAGCACTATGAAGCAGTATATAAATCTAAGTGCTATTGCTATCCCTACTTGAAAGAGCAATTGCAGATTGTCCTATTTCCTCCTGGGTTCTAATGGACACATTGTAAGCAGTATTGTTAAGGCAGTTAAACTAAGAACCTGTTACACTGGATAAATTAGAATATCATGTAAAAGGGATATATTCATCTGAATGATTTTTTTTTAAGGCAGATATATTTTATTGTTGTATTTTTTAGCTATTTTACGCTGGAGGTAGATCATGTACTTTATTTTATTTAATATGGTCATAGGACTAATCAATTAATTATTTATCTACATCACACTTACTGACTATTAAGATAATTAAACTGGACCAGGTACAAACAAAAAGAGTAAGTTCCTAAAAGTTGGAATAGTTCTTCACAGTATAAATTAACCAATGCTGCCTTCTTAAAAATGGCCCACCTCCTTTTCAATTTGCATATGTTTGCCTCACTGTTTTCCTTAGAAATGTATAATGATTCTGATTAAAAAGCAAGAAACCCACACTTATTTTTATTCAAATAAATTGATTCAAAACAAAGTGGCTGTCAGGGCTCCAACAAATCCACCCTCGTTCAAATCAAAAGTCTCTAGCTGCATCTCAGAGAAAAGAAAATTGATTTATTAGAGATTGCCATGTTGACGCATGGCTGGCTATAGCCAATACTAAATTACATCATACATTTCCCCCTTGACCCTGGTCTTCCCCGCACCCCCCTGGATGTGGCTTCTCCAATGGGACACATCCATCTCCAAGAGTCATCCATCATGCTCTCCAATAACCTTCCCATGCTCCGACAATTTTGGGCTACCAAGGTGATTATCTAGGCATTTCAAGAATGCCTTGTTTTCCCCCACTCTCTTTTTCTGGCAGCTAAAAAGACCAAAGGAGTATCTTTTTAGTTGACAGTGGCAGGGTAGTAAGGTAGGGTAGGCAGGGTAGTCCTTGAGTTACAACAGTTCATTTTGTGACTGTTCAAAGTTACAGTAGCACTGAACAAAGTGACTTATGACCATTTTTCACATTTAGAACCTTTGTAGCATCCCCATTATCAGGTGATCAAAATTCAGATGCTTGGAAACTGGTTTATATCTATGACCATTGCTGTATTACGGGATCACATGATCCCTTTTGCAACTTTTTGACAAGCAAAGTGAATGGGGAAGCCTGATTCACTTAACAACTTATCAACCACGGTGAATCACTTAACAACTGTAGCAAGAAAGATCATAAAATGGAACAAGACTCACTTAATAAATGTCTCACTTAACCACAGAAATTTTGGGCTCAATTGTGGTCGTAAGTTGAGAACTACCTATATTGTCTACTTTGGCTGATAAGACAGTTCCATTAAATAGGAAAGCCTGATTAGACCTCTGAGATCTAATATGAGAATGTTGAAATTTCATGCGTTTTCACTTAACGTTCTAAAGATGGAGCAATAGTATGAGATTGTTGCAATTTTTCTAGCTGCAGTTATTGAATTTGGAATTTACTCACAACAGATTGCAAATTCAATTCTACTTATTATGGTGCTGTAATATTTGAAAATATATTCATGTTTTTTCTCTTGTGGACAGTTTCCACATAATTTAAATATTTTATTTATTATTTAAAATATTTATATAGCTGCCCATCTTTCAACCAACTCTAAGCAGCTCCCAAACCAAAATTAAAAGATATATAAAATCATTTTAAAAACTTTAAAATGCAACCAATTAAAACATCAAAAACAAAAAGAACCTGCTAATCTACCATCATCTAATCTTCTCCCAATGTATGGGGGGAAAACAGGTCTTTAAAGCCTTTTTTAGAAAGCTAAAAGGGTGAAGCCTTCAAAATTTCAGGAGGTTCACATGGTGTGCATGCACACATGCATGTCAGCCCACTGCTAGTGAAAGGCCCAATTGCCCTCCCCCCCAGGTAGGCTGCCAAGCCAAAAAGGTTGGGAACCACTGCTTTAGGCCAGGGCCGTCAAACTCCTGGCCTGTGGGCCACTTGCGTCACGTGGTGACCACGCCCGTGCCCAGTTCAGCAAAAGGGGGAAAAGTCCCAGTACATCACGTGATGCCACTGTGACCACATGAGTTTGACACCCCTACCTTAGGCAGTCTTGTAGGTAGCCTAGAGCCATATGGACAACCCAGGCAACTCATCATGGGGACAACTCACCATGAGTCTGGGCCTTCTACTCTGGTTTCCAAAGCTGGTCCAGCTTAAGGGAGGCAAAAGTTCCCACCAGTCTGGACTCTTTCTCTAAAGGCTTCCTCACTTTGCTTTCAAGTGTCCTCCTTCCCTTGAAAGACAGGCTGAACATTTTTAAACACACACATACACACACAATTCCAAGCTTGTGGCGTTTATCTGCATCCAAGCTAGCAAACTGCCATTTGCACCTGGGCGTTGGGGAGACAAACCTCTTCTTGTGCCTAAGGGAGGCCAGACTCAGAGTCTTCTGGGTTCTGGGCCACCACTTTAAGAACTATATCAAATTGGCTTCTTCAGCTTTTTCACATTCTTTTGTTGCAGACCAATGCCAGAAAGCATTACAATGAGTTTTTAACTTTTCCTTGCTTTGGCTGTGCATGGAAGAAGGAATTGGTGGGTAGATATATGGTCAATCTAAATAAAGTCAATTTAAGAAATTATTGCAAATTGAAATTGTGGATAACATGGTAGGGTCTATTAATATTGTGTCATTAAGATAATAAACACATTATATGGATTTAAGTGCTAATTTAGCTGCCAGATTTTACTTATAGTAATAGTAGAAGTAAAGCACATCTTATTCATAAAGTGTTGTCCAAATATCGGCAAATTGCCCATTATTTGTAATAACTTACTTCAGAAATCACTGTATCTATCCCTGTGCATTTGTAGACTAATAATTGCAAATGTAAAAATTGGCTACCAGAGTTTCTTTATTGTTTGGAAAGTCCTCATATATTAAGAAATAGAAATAATACAGTTTCATGGCTTATTGTATACAGATGATTTTTATGTCAGTGGAATTGATCCAATCAATACAATTTTCAATACAATACAATCAATACAATAATCAAATTCTTATTTTTGGAGAAGCAGTTGGATTTAGGATAAATTTGAATAAATAAATTACGTATATTGTTAATTCTGATAGTCAAAATTGTATCTACTCACTATAAGATCCAGATAGGGGTTAAAATTTGAAGTATTTGGGAATAACATTGCCAATAACTTTGCCAAATAAATTGAAACAACTGGATTATATTTATTTACTTCATAAAATTAAATCAGTAAATTTGCCTGACAAATCTCTTGGTAGAATTATTGCATTTTAAATGAAATCACTTCCCTTTTTTTTTTTTGCCCTTTTCTCAAACAATAATACAGGAAATATCAGAGAAAATCTAACAATGTTGCTAGATTTTATTTTTCTGTTTCAGAATAATAAATCTAGGCTTTCTTTAATGTAAACAGTCAAAAGGTGGAAGATGAGGTATTTAATTTTTTTTATCCACTATTTTCATGTGTTCAAGTTAAAACAATTGATTACTTTGATACAATCACAGGATAAATGATGGCAGAAAATAAATTGAAACGATCTGAACTTTTCTAGCAAATTTTCATCCTTTGTGCAATTTTGTAGACAGGAAAGAAAATAAGCTAGCTCATTAATAATCAATTTATATTATCTTCTGTCTGGAGTTGGTTATTGTGGCAAATGTAACTTTAACCACCTTTATCTTTTTATTTCTCATTACAAACCTGTCTTTATACAAACTCAGTTAAAATAAAGACAGTAGGTTACACACACAAAAAAAACAAGGGTTTACAAGTCACAAAAATGTGATTTCTAAATTATCTCTAAGCTTAATACAGAGCCAAAATACTTAATGAAACTGAAGATGTTGTATTCTGTATAATTCCTAAGTATGAATTATTAATTTTTATTCATTATTAATGCTAATTATTAATGATTTCCAGTGCTAGTTTATTTTTCTATGTATGAAAAAGATAATATGTGGATGTTCAAGATTTCAATGAAATTGTCTTGTTTCTAAATGCACTTGTTCTTTGTAGCTTTCTTTTGCTATATTGCTTTCAGAAAAGAATTGTAAAGGGAAAATGTAATCAATTAAATATGATTTGGCTCAGGTACCCATTCACTCAACATTAATGGATTAGTTTACTACAGGAGTGATTATGGATTTAAAGTACTTAGACAATAATACTAAAACACATTAATCTGTGATTAACTGAAATATGATTTACCAAATTAACCCACTTCTGCAGACTTACACAAGACTCGGAACCATAAGTAACCATTCAAGTTAGTCTCACACTATGTAACCAACCTAGTACTAACCACTTTGTGCACTTAATGTACAAAATTGTGTAAAGAACCTGAATTTGAAGCTATCTAAATATAAACTATAATAATCCAAAAAATGCTCCAGTTATGAGAACAATTATCATATGTGATGTTCTAATCAATTATGTTATCCATGAATTCTGATAAACATTGCCTGTTTGTTTTATTTGTTAGTGCCTTTTGTTGGTTGTAACAAACTCATTCATCAAATTGTCCCCTCGGTTGAGGTAGAATCTGGCATTTTACTTTTTGGTACTCCTATGTACATAGGCCACTAGTAAATAAATAAGTGAACTGAGTGGTACATATACTTGCTCTAATCCAGAAACGGGGACTAACTGGGAGTTGTGCTGGGCACATATTAAACTGTAAGTTACCCATAATAATTCTCCAATAGCTTTAGATTCCTTTAATCCTTCATACCCTTTCTCTTTTTTTGTTGTTCTTTCAACCCCCTTTGGTCCTGGCAACTCCTTCTCCCCTTTTTTTTGGGGCGGGGGGCACCTTTTCTTTTCTCTCTGGCTCAAGTTTCTTTCTGTTCCCATCACTGCTCTGAATTCCTCTTCCCCCTCCTCCAGCTTCTTCTTCAGTCTGTCACTATTTCAGAAATCATTTTCTCCCTCTGATATCTGTCTCCATGTTACCTTCACCTCCATTGTCAAAAATTCTGCTGCCACTGTTTCTCTGTCATGGATATCAACCCAATCTGCTACCATGACCACCATCAATTTACATCACTACCATCCCAGTTTCTCTTTCTGGTTGAAACCCCAAATCATCTTCTACTTCCCATAGTCTGTTGTCCTTTTTTCTGTCTGTCTCTATATCCTTTGCCTCACTCTTGTCCCTTCATTTATTTCTCTTAGTTTTTGTTTCCTTGTTCTGTCACTATTATTCATTCATTCCCTCTGTGGCTAACTTTAAATCTAATTTGCCCAGCCATACTATTCACTCTGCCTCACAACCCAGAAATGAAGCATCATAGATATATTATTATTAATACTTTGTATAATTATTGCAATTTTGAAAATGAATTATTTATGCTGCAAGCTTCTTTGGGCATGCTTACTATGATGTGTGTGTCTCAGACTGGACACACAAAGTGAAGAAATTTTGCTGCTTCTGCAAATCTAAATGATTAATCATTGCTATGCAAAGCTGCAGTAATTATGATTTGACCTTACTAGACCTTTCTTACTCACTGATTCATTCCCAGAACCCCCAGAGATGGGATATCAGTCAAAGCAACAGCAACTGCAGATAAAAATCACAGTTCTTGGTGAATTGGCTTCCTCTGCCAGCACTTTTGTCTTTTGCAACAGACTTTTAATTCACATCTGTGCTCCTTACTTTCATTCCTCAGAACACAGTCAGCTTGCTCATATTAAAAATATAGTGTGTGTTTTAAACCATCAAGTGGGATTTATTTATTAGATTTTTATCCTGTCTTTATTATTATTTAAGGAACTCAAGGCAGCAATGTACAGAATACTCCTTTCTATTTTCCCCACAACCACCCTTAGGATTGGGCTGAGAGTGACCAGTCCAAAATCAAGCAACTGGCTTTCATGCCTAAAGCAGGGACTAGAACTTAATCTCCTGGTTTCTCTGCCAGCACCATAACTACAATGCCAGATTGGCCCTTAGTTAAGGCCTGATAAAATGTTATCTGAATGAAATCAATGAGGGGAAAGTAATAGTTATGATCAGCTGGCTTGTTTATTCATGGGCTACTTAAAGCAGCCAATGGCATGTCTCACTCTATGTGTGTTTCACACTGAGGTAAAATAATTAATGTAGAAAAACAGGCTAGTGGAACTAAGCCAATTATTCCAAATGCACAGCAATCACAGAACACTGTAGCCCCCCCCCCCCCCTTCAGACATCACCATGTCATTCACATATTAAATAACATAATGCAGCAACAACAGATTGCTATTGCTTGAAATTTCCTTGGCAAACAATGCAGTCAACAAGGATGGTTTCTCATCTAAGTTGTCAAAAGTTATTAATTTCAGTGCTGTTCTTAGGAGTCCCATCTCAATGTTTATGGATAAGAGCCATTTACAAAATGCTGTTCATTACAATGGCATAATTTCATTACAAGGCTGGCTGATACGCAATGTGAAAGAAGAAGCAACAAGCCTTCCTTTGCTGCAGAACAGGGTTCTGCACCCTCTTGTAACCTGTTGCATACAGAAGAGGTTGAGAATGCTGTCTTATCTCTTCTGCTGAGATAAAACTCATTGCTGGTCTGGTTAGCATTTGTAAATGGGATGGGAACTGTCTCATCCTTTACTGAAGCAGTCAAATGTCTTGGGATGTTTATTTAGTTAAACAATACACAGTTGAATCATCATATCCTTTCCTGGTCTTTGTCCTTTCTATTATAAATATGGAATACTAGAATTTAACAATAGAGTGCTGATAGCTTGTGATATTGCAGGGCTTGAATCTCTCTGGTAGCCAAATGGGCTATGTGAAGATGTGATGCATCTAGAGAGGCTTTCTTTGGCAAGGGTGCAAATTATCTATAGCTAATAGCAAATAATAGAAGATGATGAATCAGGCACAGGTTCAGAAAACTAAATCTGGTTTCTGTATTTTGCAAGTTGGTTGATTCTTACTAGACTTCTGACAGAACATCAATGAATGTTATATTCTGTTATGTATTTATTTGCTGCATCTTAAAAACCATTCCAATCAAAAATAACTCTGATCATGTGTGTGTGTGTGTGTGTGTGTGTTTGTGTTTGTGTGTGTGTGAAATGTAAGCTATCAGAGTTGTTTTTGACTGGAATATTACATAGCATAATGTATTGTAACAACCAGATTTTAACTATTCAATAATCAGTCAAAATTAACATACATTACAATTAAAAATAACTCATGCACATACACACTTATCATAACAGATTAACAATGCAACATCAACAGTAACGAAAATTTACATCACCCCTTAGAAAGTCCAGGTTTGGATTATCTTCTGAAATCCTGGCAGGATTGGGCTGCTATGATATAGAGTAACTGTTGTGAAGCCAAACCCTATGGTTCTTGATGCTTTTACTTATGCTCAGTTGATATGTTTTTAAGAAAACTATACTTTTGAAAGTGCGATATGGTTAAAAAAAACATGACATTCTCAGGAATATCTCATCAAGACAAGAAGTGAGATGAATGTAACATCATTCAGAAATTTATGCTTTCTCAAAACTATGTCAATACAAAATATGTTCCCTATATATTTACATTTGGCACTATGAGTGGGGAGGGGAAGAAAATATGGATGACAACCAAAGCAGTTTTCAATGGCAAATACAATTCAGTTAAGTTTCCAGTATTATATACCTATGAATAAATAAGAACTTATTTTCAATAGGAACATTACTTTCATTCTTTGGGGGCTGTTGAGACTGCAGACTGTATAGCACGTATCTATTGTGACAGTTATGAAGGCATGCTATAAATAGCCATTAACTATTAGCAAATACCAGTAACTAGCATTAGTGCTGCCAATTTTTCTGTCTCTTCTATACTGAATGGTTCATCTTCAATATAGTTAAAACATACTGGTTGGCAATTAGAAATATTAGAAATCAGCATTTATACTTCTTCAAACTAAATGTTACATCCATGTCACTTCATGATCATAAAAACATTTAAATCCCCTTATGTCAACTCCAAAATATACTTTCACCATGCAACATGATAGTTTTAAAAATGACTTCTAAAAATGAGTCCTTAATTCTGGGAAGTATTACAGCGAAAGTACTATAGAATCTCCAATTGCAGATATGCATACTAGAGTGGTTATTTTCTCCTTTCATTACTAAGCACCTTAAAACTTGGTTGTCAGCAAAATTTGATTGATTTATTTGGATGAACCTTGAATGTAAACATCAGCAAGCATTTCTGAGTTTTGTTGGAAATTCTCATAAGCATGCGATATTGTTTGTGGACTGGGCAAAACTGCAATGAGCTATTAAAATGAGTTTCCTGAATTCTCTTCACACAACAATGGGCAAAGGTTCATTTTCCATTATTTTCTCAGAATATTGCACACAAATTACTCTGTTCTCCTCAAGCTACATCTCCAAATTCCAAGTTTTATTGTTACTGAATAATATTTCTAAAAACAAGTAAAGGGAAAACATAATTCCAAACTTTCCTTTCCAAGAATAAACACATACAGATGTATTTGGTTCCAAACTGGTATTTAACCCAAAAGTCCAGCTCAAAGGATATTCTGAAATTGAAGAAATTGTAACTAAATTAACATAGTAATCATAGGTGCATCCATAACACTGGTATTCAATGTTCATGCTAAAATAAATTAATATGGTTAGTTGTAGCACAATTACTATATTACTTCCTTGTTGATTTAAGATGTATTGCCATGTTGATGGAGAAGCAAGCACTCCTATTTACAAAAGTTAAAGTCTATGGAATTAAAGGCCACCATAGACAGCTGACATAACATCATCAGGTAGAAAGGTATGCATAACTGGATACTTTCTCTGGCATTATTTTTAATCAGTATGCTAGAAATTATGTGAATTAAAATCCATTATACCTAGCAATCGGTAGACCAATATCATAAACATTCAGATTACAAAGCAAGATACACTTTAAAAATAAGCTTAAAAACCGAGGGTGAGAAAAAAAGCTTTTCACTTGGCATGTTAAATGCCTACTGGAAATTAAACATCCTTACCTAAAGGTGGAAGAAATATATCAAATTGGGTTTTTTTACTGAGCACAGCCACAAATCCTTCTGGTGATCTGTATCTCCACAACTGTTTGAACATGTATGAAACCCTCTATGACTTATCAATTACCTGATTAATGGCCTTCTTATACAGAGAAAAGAAAATGGGGCCCAGTTGTCAGATTATCAGAGGCTGAATTATGACTCTATTTCTCACTGCAGACCCATCTCATAGTAGTGAGCAGTAAAAATTTAGGATTTTAATTTTAACAATGAACTTCAGAAGACAGCTCCATCACCCTGTTTGGGTCTGGAATAGTTGATGCTTTACAATGTACAGACAAAAGAGAAGTTCGGGCTCATCAGGATAGCAATGATAGCTTTCATCCTGGAGCAGTGAGTTTTGTATGAAACCTGGAATCTATTGAAAGTTACAATGCTTTGGTTAGGGCCATGCTAACAGCAAGATTGCTATCTTGTTGTTGCTTTAGATCAGCCTTCCTAACAAGAACACTGCAGATGTGTTAAGAATGCAATTCCCAGAACTGAGACCTATGCTGGCTAGGTTGACCAAAACTGCTAACACAGATTTTTAGTTTTTACTAAACTGTTAAAAAAATTCCATGGGGATTTAAAATCACTTCCCATACATACACACTCTTTATAATGAAAAAAGCTGATCATTGATCTAACTGTGGCTTCCCTTTCCCATCCAGCTTTGTGAGATGCATATAATGCTGAGCATATATTTACAATCTAGTTCATTTTTGAAATCTATACAATGATTTACACATTACAGCTAAGGAAGTTGCACTTTGTAACTTATATGTAAACACTGAATTCTAAAGAGACTTTAATTGATTACCTGAAACGCACAGCAAAATTGAAGAAGCAGCTTCAGCTAGGAAACAAAGTGAGGAATCAATATGAAATTTTCATTAATAACCAAATTCATTTACAGAAGATCAGATATGTTTCCTTTCTACTCCATTCACCTATGCTGATGAGGTCATATATTGGTAGAACGGGGTCATTCGCAATAGGAAAGTTCTTAAAAGAAAATTATTCTTAAGGACCACATGTTAAGAGATTACAGTCAGTACACTAGGTAAGTGAACGTATTTACTAAAGAAAAGCATTCCTCTTTAGTCATCTGCTCATCTTTTAGATAATTTGTAATATAAAACAAGCTTCCACATAAATCTGTTGACCAAATACACATTTACTGACAGTTTTATAGTCACAGTATCTTTTTTTGTATGAAAGCAGCTCTTAAGGCAAACAGGAGGTGACTACATTGAATATATCAATAGCACAGAGACTTCTTCTGAGTCAATCATAGTCCTGCGGAGAAGATAGTCATCCCATATCCCATCTGCACAACCAAAGTCGAGGTTATGATGCATGGTAGTGGCAAACAAAATTCATAGCAGGGAAATAACACAAGACTCAATGTACAATCCAGTGGGGAAAGAGGGATAATCGTAAGAGTATAGGAATGAGAAAATTAGCAATTCAACAGATGTTCATTTTACAGAATAAGTGCAGGCTGGAATCTGAGAACATAGACTTCTAATATGACAAACAAGTGAATATTGTTATCTCAAAAGCTGCTGAATCAATCATAGGCATGCTGGATAAAATTTTGAGAGATACCTGAAACAGTATTAGATTGGGTACCATCTATGCCTAAGTATCTATTGCTAGACCAATACTCAAATACAGCTCATCTGTCTGGAATCCACACTGTATATTGGACATTAATACAATTGAGTGAGTCCAGAAGTATTTCACGAGAAGACTACTACAGCCCTCTGCTCGCAACAGAATGCCCTATATCATGAGTCTTAAAATTTTGGGCTTGGGCAACTTTGAACTACATCGCCTATGGTTGGACTTAAGCAGTAGTGGGATTCAAAAATTTTTACTACTGGTTCCGTGGTGGGTGTAGTGTGGCTTGGTGGGCATGGTTTGGTGGGCATGGCAGGGGAAGGATACTGTAACATCTCCATTCCCACCCCACTTCAGGGGAAGGATATTGCAAAATTGCATTCCCTCCCCACCCCACTAACCTGATTTCCAGCACCATTCTCCTGTGCAGGGCAACAAAAAAAGACCCAGCCGATCAGCTGGGACTCAGGAAGCAGAGAATAAATGGGAGCAGTCAGTTCTCCAAACTACTCAAAATTTCTGCTGTCGGTTCTCCCAAACTGGTCAGAACCTGCTGAATACCACCTCTGGACTTAACTACTGTAATACACAAAATTATCTGCTACAATGTCATACCAGTCAATGACTACTTCAGCTTCAACTGCAACAATACAAGAGCACACAACAGATACAAACTCAATGTTAAACCACTCCCAACTTGATTGCAGTAAGTACAACTTCAGCAACAGAGTGGTCAATGCCTGGAATGCACTACCTGACTCTGTTGTTACATCCTCTAACCCCCACTCCTTTACCCTTAAGCTGTCCAGTACTGACCTCACCCCATTCCTAAGAGATCTGTAAGGGGCATGCATCAGTGCACAATCATGCCTACCATCCCTGTCCTATTGTCCCCATTTATTTGTACCTATTTCCTGTAGTCCTATTCATGTTGATATTTATACCTATTATCTTGTAAGCAATTGACAAATTAAATAAATATAATCTATTTCATGGCAAACATATGTAGGCCTGGAGGCAAAGCACTACCTAGAGCAGGGGTTTCAAACTCACGGCCTACCCCAGTTTAGCAAAGGGGAGGAAAGTTGCGGTATGTCACATGACAACAACGTATCATCATGAGTTTTACACCTCTGACCTAGAGATGTTGAACTTTGGCAATGTCATCACATGTGAACTTCAAGTCCCAGAATTCCCGAGCCAAATGGGAATTCTGGGAGTTAAAGTTCACATAGCTTAAAGTTGCTACAGTAAGACACTCGTTGAATAACCTTTTCCTCATGATGAATGTAATGTATGATCAATGCTTAAATGAACAGAGTTTCACATTAAACACACATTGATAAAAACTGGAATCCAAGAAGAATTTACTTGTGAACACTTCCATCTTTTACCAATTATTTGAAGTAGGACTTGCTTATCAGACCCATCTTCCCACTGATTATTCAAATGTAGGTTAATTGATTTCCATATATTTATGTTTGAATACCAACTGCTTTCCTTGAGGGCCTAATTCTTCAAGGAGAATTTTAAAAGTTTGTTGCACAATTGGAAAAAATGTTCCATTAATTTCAGTAAATGCACTTCTTTACAATTCCATGTATAGCATCATAATATAGAACCCAAATTATATTGTTTGGCTGGTGGAAAAAGTCCCTACATTGTATTAGTCAGTAGACTATACCACAATAAATATTAATAAACTATGTTCATTGTAACATAACAGTATAGTGTAAAGAAAGAAAGACTTAAAGAAAAACTTATTACAACACTATGGGATCTACTTTCTTATTGGCATATTTTACTGCACCGCTTCAAAATGTGAAAGGCAGCAATTAAGAGAGGAGATGAGATTAGACAGTCATTTCAATTGAATCATCTTCTTTACCTCTAAGAATATACTTATTCTTTGGGGGAAAGTCAAGCAGTTAGCTCAGCCTATCTTGCTGTAAGCCACTAAACATAACTGTATGGTATGATGTTTTCCTCAACACTTAACTCTTTGGTTAACAATTCAGGGCACATGGAATTCAGAACGTATCCTTTAGTGCCTGCCCTGAAATCCAACCACATTAATGTGCACTTTCACATTTTTTTCTGAAACAGTATCGCTTCAAAGCAAAGCAAGCACATGTACATTGGTTGCCATAAAATGGTTAATAAGCTTGTGTCAATCCAGGAACTAATGCTAGGCATATTTGTTATTGTCCTATTAGCTGCTATTGCCTGGGCAGTCATATAGGAGCCCACTAGGTTGTAGAGTTGCTGAGCTGAGGCCCTGGAGTTGCACAGTAATAGTTGCACCACTGAGTTTTGATTATAATAAAAATGAAAAATTCAGGTGAAATAATGCTTACAGAAAGTTTTGCATCTGAAAGTTTTCAGATGCAAAAAATTAGACAGAACTGTGATTTTCAGTATGGAGTATAAGGAGAAAATGTGTAATAGGCTGTGTAATAGCTAAGAGGACGATTGTTCATCATTAATCATATAAACACCAACTGACTGACCATTTTGTAACTACAACTAAACTAAAAGGCTAAAACTGCAGTTAAGCCTACAGCTAGACATCCAGGCTATATATACAGAATTGATTTGAAGGGGAAATGTAATAGGTGTGTATATACATGGGATAGAATTCAAAACCTTTTTTTTGCCCGTCATAGCTCTATTAACCATGAGCAAAAGGATTAAAATTACAGAGGATTTTCCTTTCCTTCCAGCAAATAATTCAGTAAGGAGGCACTAGAGATATGTGAAAGCTGCTGGAAGATATTCTTGGAAATGAAATCTCTGAAGTGTTTTTTAAAGTTACATACACTTCATAACAAAAAAGTTTTCTAAAATAATAACTGATTTATGAACTGCAAAATGAATTAGAATTCTGACTTCTAGAAGAAATTAGGTGTCTAAATGAGACCATGTCTATTGATTATATTATTAGCTATTTGTTTTAACATATAATTAATGGTAGTTAATGCCCTGTACTGTATTATAGACATGATATTCAAGTGCCCCTTGAAATTCTAAATATCTAAGTTGCCAGATTTTGACCACAGTTTCTTCTATCCATCTTATTTTATGAGTGAAGATTAGTACAAATTTTGGTGATTGGTGCTGTTATCTGTGTGATCATTACTATATTAATTTTTATGAAGTTTTATTGTACTCTGTCTTTCTAGTTTTATTAATAATTATAGACTTATGCATTTTTATTATAGTGTTCTCTGGCCGAAAGCCAAAGAAGATTTTGATTGATCTGATTGAAAATAAGGTTTAAAGTCATTCCAGGATACAATTTGAGTCAAGCAGCTGAGTCAAGCACCTGGTCTAAGGACACTCTAACACAGGGGTGTCAAACTAGTGTTGTCACAGTGGCGTCACGTGACATAAGGTGACTTTTTTCTCCTTCGCTAAACCGGGCGTGGGCATAGTCAGTATGTGACATATCCAGCCCTTGGGCCACAAGTTTGACAGCCCTACTCTAACCAATTTTTGCCTAGAATCCTAAAAATCATATGTAGCAACGATTTCTCTACAACAGCTTGGGATCATTGGATCAAGTTGGATTTGGATAAGCAAACTGCATTTGTTCTGCTTTAGGAGACATGGGAATTATTACAAGGTTTCTTTGGCTGGGGCTGTGACCACAATGCAATCATGAGTTGTTTATGCTTGATATGAAATACATAGATAATCCTGGCTTTGCCATGCACATGTACTTCTTCCATGTGTAAGCAAGGGGACAAAGCCTCAGGTGAGATGGAACTAATTGTATGTCTTTTCCTGGATAATAAGGAGTGTAGCTGGTCCATAGTTTTGTTGCATTTATTATGATAAAATTATAGGGTAGGATTTTTGGGCTTCTGAGCCTGCCATACCACAACTGGTTCAATCTGCAAGCCATTTCATCTTCAAAGATTTTTCCACTGTTGAGGGAAGATGGATTATTGCCTTACATTTTCCATAAAGTATATCTTGTGTAATTTAGAACTGAGATGTCCTTAGAATGGAAAGATGTATCCAAACTATCCTAAATGAGGGCTTCTCCCAGATGAACTTTAAAATAAAACAGAAATAGAATAATAAATAGCAGCATTGTATAAACAAAAGACTGTGGAATAAAATATAGGTAATTCTTGACTTACAGCAGTTCATTTAAACAGCTGTTTGAGCTGTTTGAAGTTACAACAGTGCTGAAAAAAAGTGACATGACTGTTTTTTGCACTTATGACTGTTATATTCCTCTGGTCACATGATCAAAATTTAGACACTTGGCAACTGACTCATATTTATGATGGTTGCTGTATCCTTAGATCACATGATCCCCTTTTGGGACCTCCTGACAAATCAAGTCAATGAGGAAGACAGATTCACTTAACAACTATGTTACTAAGTTAACAACTGCAGGGATTCACTTAACAACTGTGGCAAGGAAGGCTATAAATTGGGGCAAAACACACTTAACTGTCTCGCTTAGCAACAGAAATTTTGGGATCAATTGTGGTGATAGATTGAGGACTACCTGTACCTAAGTCCTCCTTTTGCCTGTATTTCTAGCCTTAAAAAAAGGATTTCCAAGTTGTGTGGGCACTAACATGAATTTGACTAACCATAAAGATTACGTTAATGCATTAGAATTATTCATGATTTTATAGAGCTTGAGATCTGTGTATTGTCAAGATATTTCATAGACTGATGCAGAAATTGGCAATTAAGAATAATTAAAATTCTAAGCATTTATACCATCACCAAGAAGTCAGTAACTATGGTAGAGACTGATAGCCTTCCATATAAGCAAGTGCTGCTAGCTTTCCTTTGAGATTATGTTCTAATGGAAGGCAGATGACTGGTGCCTATATTACAAGTCAGGTTGATTTTCAGTCCTGAATATGCTGAGCCTTTTTCACCAATCAGCCTTGCATGGTGCCAGCTGCATTTTTCAAGGAATCCAAATCCATTTGTTAAGCCAATCAGAGCCATGTAGTTTTTATTAAATCATGTATTAGTTAAACACCAATAACAAAGACATCATGACTAAGAAAGCTTTCTCCTTTGAACTAGAATTTGCACAGTTCAAATCCCATTCCCACAGCCAGTGGATTAATGTCTACATTATCTGAGCCTATGAAGGCATCTCTGTCCTACAGACTTGTAAAAAGGAAGCCGTTTTCCTTGTCAGGATATTAAGAGTTGTGTGTATTTGCCAGGAGCTCATACACTAGGCCAGCACAGCTTGTCTTGGGAGGAGCTTGTACGATAAGCGTATTACCATTAAAAAAAAAACCATGCTGAGTATTAGACATTATTTCTCTCATACATGGTACGTTGTAATAAGATTTGAATGCAGTAATGCCTCCCTGAAATATAGCTGGAGGTAAAGCCCAGCAGGGAGCAAAGGATAAATCCATATTATAAATTAAACTATAGGGTAGCATCTTCAGTTAAGGCTGCATTACATCCTTTTGTTGAAATTAAGGCAGAATATTTATACACATCTGGTAACATGCCTTTATTTTACCTGATTTGTAACTTAGCAACCTCTCATTTAACATTCTTGCCATTACTTACACAGCAGTTCATAAATCTAGCCAAGTTTTGGCAATCTACTTCCAAGTAGATATAAGATGGTTTAAGCACACAGGCAATATGTGAAGCCCCACTAACTTTTCTAGCATGTTATTTACCCACGAAGATGTTTGGACCTCCCATTGTTGAAAGTCAAGTTTTATCAGACTGAATTTTCTTATAACAAGCAACAGAATTTATCGAAGAAAAGTAGGAATCCAAGGATCAAAAAAGATTCTTGGTATAAAGTCTAGCTGTGGAATGTCTTATCTACAATTAATTCAAATGTGTCCGTTTTTCATCACCAAAAGTGCAATTAAAATTCCAGGTGCTTTGTTCCCTTTGAATTTCCATTCCCTGCTTTCCAGCTTCTTTTTAGTTTTTTTTCCCAGAATTTTGAAAAGGATTTTAATACAAAGTTATTACTCTGAAAAGAGATGGTGCAGTTAAATTTAATCCTTAGTAGTTGTCTTAACTTTAAACAACCTCTTTCTCTGCCCTCCCCAGCCCGCTTTTTTAAAAAAAAGAGATTGGAAGGAAGATCTCTAAATAAATACATGTTAAAAAAGAAACTAGGTATGGGACAGATACTGTAATGACAAGGTGAGATTTCTGCATCACTTTGGACCTGTACTAAATAAGAGGCCATGCTGGAGACAAGTGCTGTCTTCCATAAACAAAGGCCTCTGGATCTCTGGGTCTTTTTTCAGAGCTCCAAACGATGGTGTTTGGCATATTCATTGCAGATGTTCACCATTATAAAAGGCATTCTGTACATGTCTCAAGTATTTACATACAGGAAGCTGCAGAATAAGCTTTCCTCTCTTGTAGAATTTAGCTATATTTCCATCTGGAACTAAAGTGTGTTCTTTATGGTATGCCACTGATATCAGAAGTATACTTAAAGAATAATCACATTATAAAATATATTTTTGGCTGAAAATCTATGTCCTATTTTTACAGTGAAAATATTCCCTCTCTGAAAATACATTCCTCAAAGATGGACAGGAAAAATATCATTTACATCACTATTACAGTCTGTGTTTCAGGGACTCAGATATTTTATTATTATTATTGTACTGTTATGATAACTTGAAGAACAGGATCAGGCTGATGCAGACTATAATTGGTTTATTTTTGTCAAATAAGCTTCATGGTAAAGTCATCCTGTTCTAAAACTGCCTACTTAATTATTTTATTCAATTAATCATTCTGCCTGGATTGGTACATAGATAAAGTTTTTAAAAATGAAGGCTTTCTGTTCTTTGTTCAATAGTATCCATTTTTACCTTAAGATCTTGAATTCCTTGCATAATCATCTGGAAGGATACTCTTTCTTGTTCTTTTTCTTTCTCTTTATCTTGCTTTAACAATGTCTGAATTGAGCGCTGTCCAGATGGTGGGGAGGCAGAAGCAGACATAGAGGCACCCGAAGATATAAATTTCTTACTCATTTTAAGTGGTTCCAACTCTTCAAGTTTTTTCAAATTTTAATCCACAAAAAAAAGAGAAAAAAATATGAAATTATAATCCAAGGTAAAAGGCCAACAATAAAAAGCCAAAAGTGAGAGAAAAAAAAAAAAAAAAAAAATTCTTCAAATTCTTCCTGACCTTAGTCCAATAAAAAGAAAAAAAAACATAAAAAAAAGTAACAGTAAAAATAAAAACCCAATAATAATAATAAACAAGACAAAGCCAAAAAGGAAGAAGGGAAGAAGAAAAAGAGAAAAACAAAAACAAAACAAAAACCAAGAAAAATAAGTTTCTTCAGATTCCACACCTTAGTCCAGCCAGAAAAAAAAAAAAAAAAAAAAGAAAAAACCTCAATTGAAAAAAGGAAAAAGAAATAGTCCGCTGATGTACATTAAAAAAAAAAAGGAAAAAAGAGAAAACAGGATCCAAATAGGCAAAAGAAAAAATAAAATCAGTTAAATCAAAATAAAATATAAGTAGAAAAAAGAAATTCAGAGGCTTCCCTTTGCAAATAAATCAAGCTTAAAAGTAAGGACCTTGATGTTAGTGAAGGGGTTGGCAGAACTCAAAAAAAACAACAACACTGCACTCTATTTAATTATCCAAGGCTCTAATTATAACTCCCTTCTCTTTCCCACAAGCTTCAAAGCTGAGCCATGTATATCCAGAAAGACACCTGTAATAATATTCCACAAAGTGCTTTCCTCTATCTTATCAGGGGATGTCCTTGAGAAGAAGAGTCTATTTTTTATTTTTTAAAAAAATATTTCCGAGCCTCTAGGTGGCAGTGTTACAAAGTATCATAGTTCTCACTTTCCCCTCCTCTCTTAAGGGAAAGCCGGCTTGCACACACAAAACAGAAACCGAAAAATCAAACAAAATCAAGAGAAGCCTCTAGCCCAGAAAAAAAAATAAAAAGTCCAGAAGAAGAATAAAACATATGAATATATAGAAAAAAGAAAACAGTCCAGTTATCCAATAAGTAACAATAGAGTCCGGAAGCAAAGAAAAGAAAAAAAAAATGGATTCTCTCTTTGACGTTTCCCTAAAAAAACGCCGCTAAATCAATTTTGTCAAAAAACAAAACAAAAATCACACAGGTTTCTTCAGATAATTAGAGTAAACTTTCAAAATTCAAAAAATTAAATAAAAAAAAGAAGTTCTCACCCAACCGACAAACTCTTTCTCAAACTCTTTCCGTCTGGAGTCGCCCCGGCCTCAGCAGCATGGGGACTGCCTCTCCGCCGCTGGCAAGAAGAGCTTCACCCGGGCTCTCCAGGGATTTTGCGGTATCCCCGGAATCCTCAGGATATGCTCTTCACGATGGCTGTCCCTACGTAGGTCCGTTGGACCGGCCAGTGGCGGAGATATCGGACCGTATCGCCACGGCGCAAGCTCCTCCCATCTCAAGAATCACTGTGTATTCCACTGTTAGAAGTTATGAATGAAGTTATGTTAAAAAAGATGATACCTAAAACATGGTCAGAGGCTTACATTACACTTATTCCAAAAGAGGAGGCGGACCTACTGCAAATCAAGAATTATAGACCGATTTCTTTACTAAATGCAGATTATAAAATTTTTGCTTCAATATTAGCAGAAAGACTTAAAAAGTACTTGAATAACTTTATCCACCCAGACCAAAATGGGTTTTTGCCAAAGCGACAAATCAGAGACAATATGAGAGTAATTCTGGACACCCTGGAATACTATGAGGCACATCCTGAAAAGCAAATGGCTTTGATATTTTTAGATGCTCAAAAGGCATTTGATAACGTGAATTGGAGATTTATGTTACTTTTAATGGAACAGATGGGCTTTGCTAGAAGATTTATTCAGGCAATAGAAGCAATTTATAATGAACAAACAGCTAAGGTAATGATGGAGGGAGAATTTACAGATCCTATTAATATAAGAAAAGGCACAAGACAAGGTTGCCCTCTTTCTCCCTTGATATTTGTATTGACTTTGGAAGTGTTGAATAGAAATATCAGAGAAGATAAAACTATAAAAGGAATGAAAATTAAAAAGGAAGAATTTAAACTACAAGCCTTTGCAGATGACCTAGTCTTTATCTTGGAAGACCCTATAGAAACAGCCTCGAAACTGTTGGAAAAGATAGAGGTCTATGGGGAGGTGGCTGGTTTGAAAATAAATAGAGATAAAACAAAGATTTTGTCAAAGAATATGTTGCTGAAACAAAGGGAAGAGTTGGCAGAACTGTTAAAAATTCAAGTTACAAACAAGGTTAAGTATCTGGGGATATATTTGACATCAAGATGTAGTACATTGAAGGAGAATAATTATATTAAACTTAAACAACAGATAGCTCAAGATTTGAAAAATGGGAGAACTTACAATTGTCATTAATAGGAAGGATTTCAACAATCAAGATGAACATTTTACCCAGAGTCTTATTTTTGTTTCAAACAATACCAATTAGGCTTGGAAAAGAATATTTTGAGGATTTAAATAAAATTGTTTTGAAGTATATATGGCAAGGCAAGAAAGCAAGAATAAAGTTAAAGCTTTTACAGGATGCTAGATTTAGAGGAGGGTTTGGACTGCCTAATTGGGAGTTGTACTACCAAGCTGCAAACTTGACGTGGGTTAAAGAATGGATAACATTAAGGAAAACCAGATTGTTGACATTAGAAGGTCATGATTTGTTGTTGGGCTGGCATGCTTTTTTATGGTACAAGGGAACTAAAACACAGGGGTATTTTAGAAGGCATTATATACGGGAGTCTCTGTGGTTGAATTGGGAGAAGATAAAAAAAACAGTGTTATTTGAAAATTCCAGTTTGGTTATCGACGATAGAAGCGTTTTCTTATCCTATAATTTATAAAAAGGAACAAACAGTTAACTATGGGGAATTATTAGATGAAAAGGGTGAACTTAAATCGATGCAAAAATTGGAAGAACAAGGTATACAGATGAATTGGTTTTCATATTTGCAAATACATTCAAAGTACTATGAGGATTCCAAAGCAGAGGGATTTTATGATAAGCAAACTGACTTGGATAAGATTTTGATGGGTACTGATGAAAAGGTGATTAAAAAATTGTATGGTTATTTATTGCAAATTAAGCTTGAGGAAGAACAAGTTAAAGAAACTATGATTGCGTGGGGAGGAATTTTGGATATGGGATTGATTTAGAGAAATGGCAGAAATTATGGTCGCAAAATTATAAAATGACAATGTCTACAGCCTATAAAGAAAA